>NC_140590.1:1214667422-1215346287 GCF_964204655.1 Triturus cristatus | reverse complement strand
AAAAGCCATACATCCCTGGAACCCGCGGGTATCTAGTTTTCAGAAATGTGTGGGTTTGGTAGGGTTCCCTAGATGGCCGCCGAGCACGGGGCCAAAAACCCAGGTGCCGCCCCTTGGAAAACCAGGTGGTTTTCAGATAGGCAACTTTGATGTCACCTCACTATGTTTTGGGTCCTTGCCTGTCGCGGGTACTGGGGCCTCCCACACAATTGAGGCACCATTTTTATCGGGAGACCTGGGGGAATGCTGGGTGGTTGGAAATTTGTGTGAGTCAGGTGATGCCACACTTTCCCACACAAAAATGTGAGAAAAAAGTGATTTTTTCAGCTAAAATTGAGGTTTGCAAGGGATTCTGGGCAAGGAAACGTTAGGGGATCCATGCAAGCCATACCTCCCTGGAAGTCCCCGGGTGTCTAGTTTTCAGAAATGTGTGGGTTTGGTAGGTTTCCCTAGATGGCTGCTGAGCACGGGGTCAAAAACCCAGGTAACCCCCCTTGGAAAACCAGGTGGCTTTCAGAGAGGCAATTTTGATGTCGCCTCACTACGTTTTGGGTCCTTGCCTGTCGCGGGGACTTGGGCCTCCCACACAAGTGAGGCACCATTTTTATCTGGAGACCTGGGGGAATGCTGGGTGGTAGGAAATTTGTGTGAGCCCAGTGATGCCACACTTTCCAACACAAAAATGTGTGAACAAAGTGATGTTTTCAGCTACAATTGAGGTTTGCAAGGGATTCTGGGTAAGGAAACGTTGGGGGATCCACGCAAGCCATACCTCCCTGGAAGCCCCCAGGTGACTAGTTTTCAGAAATCTGTGGGCTTGGTAGGTTTCCCTAGATGGCCGCCGAGCACGGGGCCAAAAACCCAGGTGCCCCCCCTTGGAAAACCAGGTGGTTTTCAGAGAGGCAAGTTTGATGTCGCCTCACTACGTTTTGGGTCCTTGCCTGTCGCGGGGACTTGGGCCTCCCACACAAGTGAGGCACCATTTTTATCGGGCGACCTGGGGGAATGCTGGGTGGTAGGAAATTTGTGTGAGCCCGTTGATGCCACACTTTCCCACACAAAAATGTGTGAAAAAAGTGATTTTTTCAGCTAAAATTGAGGTGTGCAAGGGATTCTGCGTAAGGAAACGGTGGGGATCCATAAAAGCCATACATCCCTGGAAGCCCCCGGGTATCTCGTTTTCAGAAATGTGTGGGTTTGGTAGGGTTCCCTAGATGGCCGCCGAGCACGGGGCCAAAAACCCAGGTGCCCCCCCTTGGAAAACCAGGTGGTTTTCATATAGGCAATTTTGATGTCGCCTGACTACGTTTTGGGCCCTTGCCTGTCGCGGGTACTTGGGCCTCCCACACAATTGAGGCACCATTTTTATCGGGAGACCTGGGGGAATGCTGGGTGGTTGGAAATTTGTGTGAGTCCGGTGATGCCACACTTTCCCACACAAAAATGTGTGAAAAAAGTGATGTTTTCAGCTAAAATTGAGGTTTGCAAGGGATTCTGGGTAAGGAAACATTGGGGGATCCACGCAAGCCATACCTCCCTGGAAGCCCCTGGGTGTCTAGTTTTCAGAAATCTGTGGGCTTGGTAGGTTTCCCTAGATGACCGCCGAGCACGGGGCCAAAAACCCAGGTGCCCCCCCCTTGGAAAACCAGGTGGTTTTCAGATAGGCAATTTTGATGTCGCCTGACTACGTTTTGGGCCCTTGCCTGTCGCGGGTACTTGGGCCTCCACACAAGTGAGGCACTATTTTTATCGGGAGACCTGGGGGATGCTGGGTGGTAGGCAATTTGTGTGAGTCTGGTGATGCCACCCTTTCCCACACAAAAATGTGTGAAAAAAGTGATGTTTTCAGCTAAAACTGAGGTTTGCAAGGGATTCTGGGTAAGGAAACGTTGGGGGATCCACGCAAGCCATACCTCCCTGGAAGCCCCTGGGTGTCCAGTTTTCAGAAATCTGTGGGTTTGGTAGCGTTCCCTAGATGGCCGCCGAGCACGGGGCCAAAAACCCAGGTGCCACCCCCTGGGAAAACCAGGTAGTTTTCAGATAGGCAATTTTGATGTCGCCTGACTACGTTTTGGGCCCTTGCCTGTCGCGGGTACTTGGGCCTCCCACACAATTGAGGCACCATTTTTATCGGGAGACCTGGGGGAATGCTTGGTGGTTGGAAATTTGTGTGAGTCCGGTGATGCCACACTTTCCCACACAAAAATGTGTGAAAAAAGTTATGTTTTCAGCTAAAATTGAGGTTTGCAAGGGATTCTGGGTAAGGAAACATTGGGGGATCCACGCAAGCCATACCTCCCTGGAAGCCCCTGGGTGTCTAGTTTTCAGAAATCTGTGGGCTTGGTAGGTTTCCCTAGATGACCGCCGAGCACGGGGCCAAAAAACCAGGTGCCCCCCCCTTGGAAAACCAGGTGGTTTTCAGATAGGCAATTTTGATGTCGCCTGACTACGTTTTGGGCCCTTGCCTGTCGCGGGTACTTGGGCCTCCACACAAGTGAGGCACTATTTTTATCGGGAGACCTGGGGGATGCTTGGTGGTAGGCAATTTGTGTGAGTCTGGTGATGCCACACTTTCCCACACAAAAATGTGTGAAAAAAGTGATGTTTTCAGCTAAAATTGAGGTTTGCAAGGGATTCTGGGTAAGGAAACGGTGGGGGATCCATAAAAGCCATACATCCCTGGAAGCCCCCGGGTATCTAGTTTTCAGAAATGTGTGGGTTTGGTAGCGTTCCCTAGATGGCCGCCGAGCACGGGGCCAAAAACCCAGGTGCCCCCCCTTGGAAAACCAGGTGGTTTTCAGAGAGGCAATTTTGATGTCGCCTGACTACGTTTTGGGTCCTTGCCTGTCGCGGGGACTTGGGCCTCCCACACAAGTGAGGCACCATTTTTATCGGGCGACCTGGGGGAATGCTGGGTGGTAGGAAATTTGTGTTAGCCCGTTGATGCCACACTTTCCCACACAAAAATGTGTGAAAAAAGTGATTTTTTCAGCTAAAATTGAGGTGTGCAAGGGATTCTGCGTAAGGAAACGGTGGGGATCCATAAAAGCCATACATCCCTGGAAGCCCCCGGGTATCTCGTTTTCAGAAATGTGTGGGTTTGGTAGGGTTCCCTAGATGGCCGCCGAGCACGGGGCCAAAAACCCAGGTGCCCCCCCTTGGAAAACCAGGTGGTTTTCAGATAGGCAATTTTGATGTCGCCTGACTACGTTTTGGGCCCTTGCCTGTCGCGGGTACTTGGGCCTCCCACACAATTGAGGCACCATTTTTATCGGGAGACCTGGGGGAATGCTGGGTGGTTGGAAATTTGTGTGAGTCAGGTGATGCCACACTTTCCCACACAAAAATGTGAGAAAAAAGTGATTTTTTCAGCTAAAATTGAGGTTTGCAAGGGATTCTGGGCAAGGAAACGTTAGGGGATCCATGCAAGCCATACCTCCCTGGAAGTCCCCGGGTGTCTAGTTTTCAGAAATGTGTGGGTTTGGTAGGTTTCCCTAGATGGCTGCTGAGCACGGGGTCAAAAACCCAGGTAACCCCCCTTGGAAAACCAGGTGGCTTTCAGAGAGGCAATTTTGATGTCGCCTCACTACGTTTTGGGTCCTTGCCTGTCGCGGGTACTTGGGCCTCCCACACAAGTGAGGCACCATTTTTATCGGGAGACCTGGGGAAATGCTGGGTGGTAGGAAATTTGTGTGAGCCCAGTGATGGCACACTTTCCCACACAAAAATGTGTGAAAAAAGTGATGTTTTCAGCTAAAATTGAGGTTTGCAAGGGATTCTGGGTAAGGAAACATTGGGGGATCCACGCAAGCCATACCTCCCTGGAAGCCCCCGGGTGTCTAGTTTTCGGAAATCTGTGGGCTTGGTAGGTTTCCCTAGATAGCCGCCGAGCACGGGGCCAAAAACCCAGGTGCCCCCCTTGGAAAACTAGGTGGTTTTCAGATAGGCAATTTTGATGTCGCCTGACTACGTTTTGGGCCCTTGCCTGTCGCGGGTACTTCGGCCTCCACACAAGTGAGGCACTACTTTTATCGTGAGACCTGGGGGATGCTGGGTGGTAGGAAATTTGTGTGAGCCCGGTGATGCCACACTTTCCCACACAAAAATGGGTGAAAAAAGTGATTTTTTCAGCTAAAACTGAGGTTTGCAAGGGATTCTGGGTAAGGAAACGTTGGGGGATCCACGCAAGCCATACCTCCCTGGAAGCCCCCGGGTGTCCAGTTTTCAGAAATCTGTGGGCTTGGTAGGTTTCCCTAGATAGCCGCCGAGCACGGGGCCAAAAACCCAGGTGCCCCCCTTGGAAAACTAGGTGGTTTTCAGATAGGCAATTTTGATGTCGCCTGACTACGTTTTGGGCCCTTGCCTGTCGCGGGTACTTGGGCCTCCACACAAGTGAGGCACTATTTTTATCGTGAGACCTGGGGGATGCTGGGTGGTAGGAAATTTGTGTGAGCCTGGTGATGCCACACTTTCCCACACAAAAATGTGTGAAACAAGTGATTTTTTCTGCTAAAATTGAGGTTTGCAAGGGATTCTGGGTAAATAAACGGTGGGGGATCCACAAAAGCCATACCTCCCTGGAAGCCCCCGGGTATCTAGTTTTCAGAAATGTGTGGGTTTGGTAGGGTCCCTAGATGGCCGCCGAGCACGGGGCCAAAAACCCAGGTGACCCCCATTGGAAAACCAGGTAGTTTTCGGATAGGCAATTTTGATGTTGCCTCACTACGTTTTGGGCCCTTGCCTGTCGCAGGTACTTGGGCCTCCCACACAATTGAGGCACCATTTTTATTGGGAAACCTGGGGGAATGCTGGGTTGTTGGAAATTTGTGTGAGCCCGGTGATGCCACACTTTCCCACACAAAAATGTGTGAAAAAAGTGATTTTTGTCAGCTAAAATTGAGGTTTGCAAGGGATTCTGGGTAAGGAAACGTTGGGGGATCCACGCAAGCCATACCTCACTGGAAGCCCCCGGGTGTCTAGTATTCAGAAATGTGTGGGTTTGGTAGGTTTCCATAGATGGCCGCCGAGCACGGGGCCAAAAACCCAGGTAACCCCCCTTGGAAAACCAGGTGGCTTTCAGATAGGCAATTTTGATGTCGCCTCACTACGTTTTGGGTCCTTGCCTGTCGCGGGTACTTGGGCCTCCCACACAAGTGAGGCACCATTTTTATCGGGAGACCTGGGGGAATGCTGGGTGGTAGGAAATTTGTGTGAGCCCATTGATGCCACACTTTCCCACACAAAAATGTGTGAAAAAAGTGATTTTTCAGCTAAAATTGAGGTGTGCAAGGGATTCTGCGTATGGAAACGGTGGGGGATCCATAAAAGCCATACATCCCTGGAACCCGCGGGTATCTAGTTTTCAGAAATGTGTGGGTTTGGTAGGGTTCCCTAGATGGCCGCCGAGCACGGGGCCAAAAACCCAGGTGCCGCCCCTTGGAAAACCAGGTGGTTTTCAGATAGGCAACTTTGATGTCACCTCACTATGTTTTGGGTCCTTGCCTGTCGCGGGTACTGGGGCCTCCCACACAATTGAGGCACCATTTTTATCGGGAGACCTGGGGGAATGCTGGGTGGTTGGAAATTTGTGTGAGTCAGGTGATGCCACACTTTCCCACACAAAAATGTGAGAAAAAAGTGATTTTTTCAGCTAAAATTGAGGTTTGCAAGGGATTCTGGGCAAGGAAACGTTAGGGGATCCATGCAAGCCATACCTCCCTGGAAGTCCCCGGGTGTCTAGTTTTCAGAAATGTGTGGGTTTGGTAGGTTTCCCTAGATGGCTGCTGAGCACGGGGTCAAAAACCCAGGTAACCCCCCTTGGAAAACCAGGTGGCTTTCAGAGAGGCAATTTTGATGTCGCCTCACTACGTTTTGGGTCCTTGCCTGTCGCGGGGACTTGGGCCTCCCACACAAGTGAGGCACCATTTTTATCTGGAGACCTGGGGGAATGCTGGGTGGTAGGAAATTTGTGTGAGCCCAGTGATGCCACACTTTCCAACACAAAAATGTGTGAACAAAGTGATGTTTTCAGCTACAATTGAGGTTTGCAAGGGATTCTGGGTAAGGAAACGTTGGGGGATCCACGCAAGCCATACCTCCCTGGAAGCCCCCAGGTGACTAGTTTTCAGAAATCTGTGGGCTTGGTAGGTTTCCCTAGATGGCCGCCGAGCACGGGGCCAAAAACCCAGGTGCCCCCCCTTGGAAAACCAGGTGGTTTTCAGAGAGGCAAGTTTGATGTCGCCTCACTACGTTTTGGGTCCTTGCCTGTCGCGGGGACTTGGGCCTCCCACACAAGTGAGGCACCATTTTTATCGGGCGACCTGGGGGAATGCTGGGTGGTAGGAAATTTGTGTGAGCCCGTTGATGCCACACTTTCCCACACAAAAATGTGTGAAAAAAGTGATTTTTTCAGCTAAAATTGAGGTGTGCAAGGGATTCTGCGTAAGGAAACGGTGGGGATCCATAAAAGCCATACATCCCTGGAAGCCCCCGGGTATCTCGTTTTCAGAAATGTGTGGGTTTGGTAGGGTTCCCTAGATGGCCGCCGAGCACGGGGCCAAAAACCCAGGTGCCCCCCCTTGGAAAACCAGGTGGTTTTCATATAGGCAATTTTGATGTCGCCTGACTACGTTTTGGGCCCTTGCCTGTCGCGGGTACTTGGGCCTCCCACACAATTGAGGCACCATTTTTATCGGGAGACCTGGGGGAATGCTGGGTGGTTGGAAATTTGTGTGAGTCCGGTGATGCCACACTTTCCCACACAAAAATGTGTGAAAAAAGTGATGTTTTCAGCTAAAATTGAGGTTTGCAAGGGATTCTGGGTAAGGAAACATTGGGGGATCCACGCAAGCCATACCTCCCTGGAAGCCCCTGGGTGTCTAGTTTTCAGAAATCTGTGGGCTTGGTAGGTTTCCCTAGATGACCGCCGAGCACGGGGCCAAAAACCCAGGTGCCCCCCCCTTGGAAAACCAGGTGGTTTTCAGATAGGCAATTTTGATGTCGCCTGACTACGTTTTGGGCCCTTGCCTGTCGCGGGTACTTGGGCCTCCACACAAGTGAGGCACTATTTTTATCGGGAGACCTGGGGGATGCTGGGTGGTAGGCAATTTGTGTGAGTCTGGTGATGCCACCCTTTCCCACACAAAAATGTGTGAAAAAAGTGATGTTTTCAGCTAAAACTGAGGTTTGCAAGGGATTCTGGGTAAGGAAACGTTGGGGGATCCACGCAAGCCATACCTCCCTGGAAGCCCCTGGGTGTCCAGTTTTCAGAAATCTGTGGGTTTGGTAGCGTTCCCTAGATGGCCGCCGAGCACGGGGCCAAAAACCCAGGTGCCACCCCCTGGGAAAACCAGGTAGTTTTCAGATAGGCAATTTTGATGTCGCCTGACTACGTTTTGGGCCCTTGCCTGTCGCGGGTACTTGGGCCTCCCACACAATTGAGGCACCATTTTTATCGGGAGACCTGGGGGAATGCTTGGTGGTTGGAAATTTGTGTGAGTCCGGTGATGCCACACTTTCCCACACAAAAATGTGTGAAAAAAGTTATGTTTTCAGCTAAAATTGAGGTTTGCAAGGGATTCTGGGTAAGGAAACATTGGGGGATCCACGCAAGCCATACCTCCCTGGAAGCCCCTGGGTGTCTAGTTTTCAGAAATCTGTGGGCTTGGTAGGTTTCCCTAGATGACCGCCGAGCACGGGGCCAAAAAACCAGGTGCCCCCCCCTTGGAAAACCAGGTGGTTTTCAGATAGGCAATTTTGATGTCGCCTGACTACGTTTTGGGCCCTTGCCTGTCGCGGGTACTTGGGCCTCCACACAAGTGAGGCACTATTTTTATCGGGAGACCTGGGGGATGCTTGGTGGTAGGCAATTTGTGTGAGTCTGGTGATGCCACACTTTCCCACACAAAAATGTGTGAAAAAAGTGATGTTTTCAGCTAAAATTGAGGTTTGCAAGGGATTCTGGGTAAGGAAACGGTGGGGGATCCATAAAAGCCATACATCCCTGGAAGCCCCCGGGTATCTAGTTTTCAGAAATGTGTGGGTTTGGTAGCGTTCCCTAGATGGCCGCCGAGCACGGGGCCAAAAACCCAGGTGCCCCCCCTTGGAAAACCAGGTGGTTTTCAGAGAGGCAATTTTGATGTCGCCTGACTACGTTTTGGGTCCTTGCCTGTCGCGGGGACTTGGGCCTCCCACACAAGTGAGGCACCATTTTTATCGGGCGACCTGGGGGAATGCTGGGTGGTAGGAAATTTGTGTTAGCCCGTTGATGCCACACTTTCCCACACAAAAATGTGTGAAAAAAGTGATTTTTTCAGCTAAAATTGAGGTGTGCAAGGGATTCTGCGTAAGGAAACGGTGGGGATCCATAAAAGCCATACATCCCTGGAAGCCCCCGGGTATCTCGTTTTCAGAAATGTGTGGGTTTGGTAGGGTTCCCTAGATGGCCGCCGAGCACGGGGCCAAAAACCCAGGTGCCCCCCCTTGGAAAACCAGGTGGTTTTCAGATAGGCAATTTTGATGTCGCCTGACTACGTTTTGGGCCCTTGCCTGTCGCGGGTACTTGGGCCTCCCACACAATTGAGGCACCATTTTTATCGGGAGACCTGGGGGAATGCTGGGTGGTTGGAAATTTGTGTGAGTCCGGTGATGCCACACTTTCCCACACAAAAATGTGTGAAAAAAGTGATGTTTTCAGCTAAAATTGAGGTTTGCAAGGGATTCTGGGTAAGGAAACATTGGGGGATCCACGCAAGCCATACCTCCCTGGAAGCCCCTGGGTGTCTAGTTTTCAGAAATCTGTGGGCTTGGTAGGTTTCCCTAGATGACCGCCGAGCACGGGGCCAAAAACCCAGGTGCCCCCCCCCTTGGAAAACCAGGTGGTTTTCAGATAGGCAATTTTGATGTCGCCTGACTACGTTTTGGGCCCTTGCCTGTCGCGGGTACTTGGGCCTCCACACAAGTGAGGCACTATTTTTATCGGGAGACCTGGGGGATGCTGGGTGGTAGGCAATTTGTGTGAGTCTGGTGATGCCACCCTTTCCCACACAAAAATGTGTGAAAAAAGTGATGTTTTCAGCTAAAACTGAGGTTTGCAAGGGATTCTGGGTAAGGAAACGTTGGGGGATCCACGCAAGCCATACCTCCCTGGAAGCCCCTGGGTGTCCAGTTTTCAGAAATCTGTGGGTTTGGTAGCGTTCCCTAGATGGCCGCCGAGCACGGGGCCAAAAACCCAGGTGCCACCCCCTGGGAAAACCAGGTAGTTTTCAGATAGGCAATTTTGATGTCGCCTGACTACGTTTTGGGCCCTTGCCTGTCGCGGGTACTTGGGCCTCCCACACTATTGAGGCACCATTTTTATCGGGAGACCTGGGGGAATGCTGGGTGGTTGGAAATTTGTGTGAGTCCGGTGATGCCACACTTTCCCACACAAAAATGTGTGAAAAAAGTTATGTTTTCAGCTAAAATTGAGGTTTGCAAGGGATTCTGGGTAAGGAAACATTGGGGGATCCACGCAAGCCATACCTCCCTGGAAGCCCCTGGGTGTCTAGTTTTCAGAAATCTGTGGGCTTGGTAGGTTTCCCTAGATGACCGCCGAGCACGGGGCCAAAAACCCAGGTGCCCCCCCCTTGGAAAACCAGGTGGTTTTCAGATAGGCAATTTTGATGTCGCCTGACTACGTTTTGGGCCCTTGCCTGTCGCGGGTACTTGGGCCTCCACACAAGTGAGGCACTATTTTTATCGGGAGACCTGGGGGATGCTGGGTGGTAGGCAATTTGTGTGAGTCTGGTGATGCCACACTTTCCCACACAAAAATGTGTGAAAAAAGTGATGTTTTCAGCTAAAATTGAGGTTTGCAAGGGATTCTGGGTAAGGAAACGGTGGGGGATCCATAAAAGCCATACATCCCTGGAAGCCCCCGGGTATCTAGTTTTCAGAAATGTGTGGGTTTGGTAGCGTTCCCTAGATGGCCGCCGAGCAAGGGGCCAAAAACCCAGGTGCCCCCCCTTGCAAAACCAGGTGGTTTTCTGATAGGCAATTTTGATGTCGCCTGACTTCGTTTTGGGCCCTTGCCTGTCGCGGGTACTTGGTCCTCCCACACAATTGAGGCACCATTTTTATCGGGAGACCTGGGGGAATGCTGGGTGGTTGGAAATTTGTGTGAGCCCGGTGATGCCACACTTTCCCACACAAAAATGTGTGAAAAAAAGTGATTTTTTCAGCTAAAATTGAGGTGTGCAAGGGATTCTGCGTAAGGAAACGGTGGGGGATCCATAAAAGCCATACATCCCTGGAAGCCCCCGGGTGTCTAGCTTTCATAAATGTGTGGTTTTGGTAGGTTTCCCTAGATGGCCGCTGAGCATGGGGTCTAAAACCCAGGTATCCCCCCCTTGGAAAACCAGGTGGCTTTCAGAGAGGCAATTTTGATGTCGCCTCACTACGTTTTGGGTCCTTGCCTGTCGCGGGTACTTGGGCCTCCCACACAAGTGAGGCACCATTTTTATCGGGAGACCTGGGGAAATGCTGGGTGGTAGGAAATTTGTGTGAGCCCGGTGATGCCACACTTTCCCACACAAAAATGTGTGAAAAAAGTGATGTTTTCAGCTAAAATTGAGGTTTGCAAGGGATTCTGGGTAAGGAAACGTTGGGGGATCCACGCAAGCCATACCTCCCTGGAAGCCCCCGGATGTCTAGTTTTCAGAAATCTGTGGGCTTGGTAGGTTTCCCTAGATAGCCGCCGAGCACGGGGCCAAAAACCCAGGTGCCCCCCTTGGAAAACTAGGTGGTTTTCAGATAGGCAATTTTGATGTCGCCTGACTACGTTTTGGGCCCTTGCCTGTCGCGGGTACTTGGGCCTCCACACAAGTGAGGCACTATTTTTATCGTGAGACCTGGGGGATGCTGGGTGGTAGGAAATTTGTGTGAGCCTGGTGATGCCACACTTTTCCACACAAAAATGTGTGAAACAAGTGATTTTTTCTGCTAAAATTGAGGTTTGCAAGGGATTCTGGGTAAATAAACGGTGGGGGATCCACAAAAGCCATACCTCCCTGGAAGCCCCCGGGTATCTAGTTTTCAGAAATGTGTGGGTTTGGTAGGGTCCCTAGATGGCCGCCGAGCACGGGGCCAAAAACCCAGGTGACCCCCATTGGAAAACCAGGTAGTTTTCGGATAGGCAATTTTGATGTTGCCTCACTACGTTTTGGGCCCTTGCCTGTCGCAGGTACTTGGGCCTCCCACACAATTGAGGCACCATTTTTATTGGGAGACCTGGGGGAATGCTGGGTTGTTGGAAATTTGTGTGAGCCCGGTGATGCCACACTTTCCCACACAAAAATGTGTGAAAAAAGTGATTTTTTTCAGCTAAAATTGAGGTTTGCAAGGTATTCTGGGTAAGGAAACGTTGGGGGATCCACGCCAGCCATACCTCACTGGAAGCCCTCGGGTGTCCAGTATTCAGAAATGTGTGGGTTTGGTAGGTTTCCCTAGATGGCCGCCGAGCACGGGGCCAAAAACCCAGGTAACCCCCCTTGGAAAACCAGGTGGCTTTCAGATAGGCAACTTTGATGTCGCCTCACTACGTTTTGGGTCCTTGCCTGTCGCGGGTACTTGGGCCTCCCACACAATTGAGGCACCATTTTTATTGGGAGACCTGGGGGAATGCTGGGTTGTTGGAAATTTGTGTGAGCCCATTGATGCCACACTTTCCCACACAAAAATGTGTGAAAAAAGTGATTTTTTCAGCTAAAATTGAGGTGTGCAAGGGATTCTGCGTAAGGAAACGGTGGGGGATCCATAAAAGCCATACATCCCTGGAGCCCCCGGGTATCTAGTTTTCAGAAATGTGTGGGTTTGGTAGGGTTCCCTAGATGGCCGCCGAGCACGGGGCCAAAAACCCAGGTGGCGCCCCTTGGAAAACCAGGTGGTTTTCAGATAGGCAACTTTGATGTCGCCTCACTATGTTTTGGGTCCTTGCCTGTCGCGGGTACTTGGGCCTCCCACACAATTGAGGCACCATTTTTATCGGGAGACCTGGGGGAATGCTGGGTGGTCGGAAATTTGTGTGAGTCCAGTGATGCCACACTTTCCCACACAAAAATGTGTGAAAAAAGTGATTTTTTCAGCTAAAATTGAGGTTTGCAATGGATTCTGGGTAAGGAAACGTTGGGGGATCCACGCAAGCCATACCTCCCTGGAAGCCCCCGGGTGTCTAGTTTTCAGAAATGTGTGGGTTTGGTAGTTTTCCCTAGATGGCCGCTGAGCACGGGGTCAAAAACCCAGGTAACCCCCCTCGGAAAACCAGGTGGCTTTCAGAGAGGCAATTTTGATGTCGCCTGACTACGTTTTGGGCCCTTGCCTGTCGAGGGTACTTGGGCCTCCACACAAGTGAGGCACTATTTTTATCGTGAGACCTGGGGGATGCTGGGTGGTAGGAAATTTGTGTGAGCCCGTTGATGCCACACTTTCCCACACAAAAATGTGTGAAAAAAGTGATTTTTTCAGCTAAAATTGAGGTGTGCAAGGGATTCTGCGTAAGGAAACGGTGGGGATCCATAAAAGCCATACATCCCTGGAAGCCCCCGGGTATCTAGTTTTCAGAAATGTGTAGGTTTGGTAGGGTTCCCTAGATGGCCGCCGAGCACGGGCCAAAAACCCAGGTGCCCCCCCTTGGAAAACCAGGTGGTTTTCAGATAGGCAATTTTGATGTCGCCTGACTACGTTTTGGGCCCTTGCCTGTCGCGGGTACTTGGGCCTCCCACACAATTGAGGCACCATTTTTATCGGGAGACCTGGGGGAATGCTGGGTGGTTGGAAATTTGTGTGAGTCCGGTGATGCCACACTTTCCCACACAAAAATGTGTGAAAAAAGTGATGTTTTCAGCTAAAATTGAGGTTTGCAAGGGATTCTGGGTAAGGAAACATTGGGGGATCCACGCAAGCCATACCTCCCTGGAAGCCCCTGGGTGTCTAGTTTTCAGAAATCTGTGGGCTTGGTAGGTTTCCCTAGATGACCGCCGAGCACGGGGCCAAAAACCCAGGTGCCCCCCCCTTGGAAAACCAGGTGGTTTTCAGATAGGCAATTTTGATGTCGCCTGACTACGTTTTGGGCCCTTGCCTGTCGCGGGTACTTGGGCCTCCACACAAGTGAGGCACTATTTTTATCGGGAGACCTGGGGGATGCTGGGTTGTTGGAAATTTGTGTGAGCCCATTGATGCCACACTTTCCCACACAAAAATGTGTGAAAAAAGTGATTTTTTCAGCTAAAATTGAGGTGTGCAAGGGATTCTGCGTAAGGAAACGGTGGGGGATCCATGAAAGCCATACATCCCTGGAGCCCCCGTGTATCTAGTTTTCAGAAATGTGTGGGTTTGGTAGGGTTCCCTAGATGGCCGCCGAGCACGGGGCCAAAAACCCAGGTGGCGCCCCTTGGAAAACCAGGTGGTTTTCAGATAGGCAATTTTGATGTCGCCTGACTACGTTTTGGGCCCTTGCCTGTCGCGGGTACTTGGGCCTCCACACAAGTGAGGCACTATTTTTATCGGGAGACCTGGGGGATGCTGGGTTGTTGGAAATTTGTGTGAGCCCATTGATGCCACACTTTCCCACACAAAAATGTGTGAAAAAAGTGATGTTTTCAGCTAAAATTGAGGTTTGCAAGGGATTCTGGGTAAGGAAACATTGGGGGATCCACGCAAGCCATACCTCCCTGGAAGCCCCTGGGTGTCTAGTTTTCAGAAATCTGTGGGCTTGGTAGGTTTCCCTAGATGACCGCCGAGCACGGGGCCAAAAACCCAGGTGCCCCCCCCTTGGAAAACCAGGTGGTTTTCAGATAGGCAATTTTGATGTCGCCTGACTACGTTTTGGGCCCTTGCCTGTCGCGGGTACTTGGGCCTCCACACAAGTGAGGCACTATTTTTATCGGGAGACCTGGGGGATGCTGGGTGGTAGGCAATTTGTGTGAGTCTGGTAATGCCACACTTTCCCACACAAAAATGTGTGAAAAAAGTGATGTTTTCAGCTAAAACTGAGGTTTGCAAGGGATTCTGGGTAAGGAAACGTTGGGGGATCCACGCAAGCCATACCTCCCTGGAAGCCCCCGGGTGTCCAGTTTTCAGAAATCTGTGGGTTTGGTAGCGTTCCCTAGATGGCCGCCGAGCACGGGGCCAAAAACCCAGGTGCCACCCCCTGGGAAAACCAGGTGGTTTTAAGATAGGCAATTTTGATGTCGCCTGACTACGTTTTGGGCCCATGCCTGTCGGGGGTACTTGGGCCTCCACACAAGTGAGGCACTATTTTTATCGGGAGACCTGGGGGATGCTGGGTGGTGGGAAATTTGTGTGAGCCTGGTGATGCCACACTTTCCCACACAAAAATGTGTGAAAAAAGTGATTTTTTCAGCTAAAATTGAGGTGTGCAAGGGATTTTGCGTAAGGAAACGGTGGGGGATCCATAAAAGCCATACATCCCTGGAAGCCCCCGGGTATCTAGTTTTCAGAAATGTGTGGGTTTGGTAGCGTTCCCTAGATGGCCGCCGAGCAAGGGGCCAAAAACCCAGGTGCCCCCCCTTGCAAAACCAGGTGGTTTTCTGATAGGCAATTTTGATGTCGCCTGACTTCGTTTTGGGCCCTTGCCTGTCGCGGGTACTTGGTCCTCCCACACAATTGAGGCACCATTTTTATCGGGAGACCTGGGGGAATGCTGGGTGGTTGGAAATTTGTGTGAGCCCGGTGATGCCACACTTTCCCACACAAAAATGTGTGAAAAAAAGTGATTTTTTCAGCTAAAATTGAGGTGTGCAAGGGATTCTGCGTAAGGAAACGGTGGGGGATCCATAAAAGCCATACATCCCTGGAAGCCCCCGGGTGTCTAGCTTTCATAAATGTGTGGGTTTGGTAGGTTTCCCTAGATGGCCGCTGAGCATGGGGTCTAAAACCCAGGTATCCCCCCCTTGGAAAACCAGGTGGCTTTCAGAGAGGCAATTTTGATGTCGCCTCACTACGTTTTGGGTCCTTGCCTGTCGCGGGTACTTGGGCCTCCCACACAAGTGAGGCACCATTTTTATCGGGAGACCTGGGGAAATGCTGGGTGGTAGGAAATTTGTGTGAGCCCGGTGATGCCACACTTTCCCACACAAAAATGTGTGAAAAAAGTGATGTTTTCAGCTAAAATTGAGGTTTGCAAGGGATTCTGGGTAAGGAAACGTTGGGGGATCCACGCAAGCCATACCTCCCTGGAAGCCCCCGGATGTCTAGTTTTCAGAAATCTGTGGGCTTGGTAGGTTTCCCTAGATAGCCACCGAGCACGGGGCCAAAAACCCAGGTGCCCCCCTTGGAAAACTAGGTGGTTTTCAGATAGGCAATTTTGATGTTGCCTGACTACGTTTTGGGCCCTTGCCTGTCGCGGGTACTTGGGCCTCCACACAAGTGAGGCACTATTTTTATCGTGAGACCTGGGGGATGCTGGGTGGTAGGAAATTTGTGTGAGCCTGGTGATGCCACACTTTCCCACACAAAAGAGTGTGAAACAAGTGATTTTTTCTGCTAAAATTGAGGTTTGCAAGGGATTCTGGGTAAATAAACGGTGGGGGATCCACAAAAGCCATACCTCCCTGGAAGCCCCCGGGTATCTAGTTTTCAGAAATGTGTGGGTTTGGTAGGGTCCCTAGATGGCCGCCGAGCACGGGGCCAAAAACCCAGGTGACCCCCATTGGAAAACCAGGTAGTTTTCGGATAGGCAATTTTGATGTTGCCTCACTACGTTTTGGGCCCTTGCCTGTCGCAGGTACTTGGGCCTCCCACACAATTGAGGCACCATTTTTATTGGGAGACCTGGGGGAATGCTGGGTTGTTGGAAATTTGTGTGAGCCCGGTGATGCCACACTTTCCCACACAAAAATGTGTGAAAAAAGTGATTTTTTCAGCTAAAATTGAGGTTTGTAAGGTATTCTGGGTAAGGAAACGTTGGGGGATCCACGCCAGCCATACCTCACTGGAAGCCCTCGGGTGTCCAGTATTCAGAAATGTGTGGGTTTGGTAGGTTTCCCTAGATGGCCGCCGAGCACGGGGCCAAAAACCCAGGTAACCCCCCTTGGAAAACCAGGTGGCTTTCAGATAGGCAACTTTGATGTCGCCTCACTACGTTTTGGGTCCTTGCCTGTCGCGGGTACTTGGGCCTCCCACACAATTGAGGCACCATTTTTATTGGGAGACCTGGGGGAATGCTGGGTTGTTGGAAATTTGTGTGAGCCCATTGATGCCACACTTTCCCACACAAAAATGTGTGAAAAAAGTGATTTTTTCAGCTAAAATTGAGGTGTGCAAGGGATTCTGCGTAAGGAAACGGTGGGGGATCCATAAAAGCCATACATCCCTGGAGCCCCCGGGTATCTAGTTTTCAGAAATGTGTGGGTTTGGTAGGGTTCCCTAGATGGCCGCCGAGCACGGGGCCAAAAACCCAGGTGGCGCCCCTTGGAAAACCAGGTGGTTTTCAGATAGGCAACTTTGATTTCGCCTCACTATGTTTTGGGTCCTTGCCTGTCGCGGGTACTTGGGCCTCCCACACAATTGAGGCACCATTTTTATCGGGAGACCTGGGGGAATGCTGGGTGGATGGAAATTTGTGTGAGTCCAGTGATGCCACACTTTCCCACACAAAAATGTGTGAAAAAAGTGATTTTTTCAGCTAAAATTGAGGTTTGCAATGGATTCTGGGTAAGGAAACGTTGGGGGATCCACGCAAGCCATACCTCCCTGGAAGCCCCCGGGTGTCTAGTTTTCAGAAATGTGTGGGTTTGGTAGTTTTCCCTAGATGGCCGCTGAGCACGGGGTCAAAAACCCAGGTAACCCCCCTCGGAAAACCAGGTGGCTTTCAGAGAGGCAATTTTGATGTCGCCTGACTACGTTTTGGGCCCTTGCCTGTCGAGGGTACTTGGGCCTCCACACAAGTGAGGCACTATTTTTATCGTGAGACCTGGGGGATGCTGGGTGGTAGGAAATTTGTGTGAGCCCGTTGATGCCACACTTTCCCACACAAAAATGTGTGAAAAAAGTGATTTTTTCAGCTAAAATTGAGGTGTGCAAGGGATTCTGCGTAAGGAAACGGTGGGGATCCATAAAAGCCATACATCCCTGGAAGCCCCCGGGTATCTAGTTTTCAGAAATGTGTAGGTTTGGTAGGGTTCCCTAGATGGCCGCCGAGCACGGGCCAAAAACCCAGGTGCCCCCCCTTGGAAAACCAGGTGGTTTTCAGATAGGCAATTTTGATGTCGCCTGACTACGTTTTGGGCCCTTGCCTGTCGCGGGTACTTGGGCCTCCCACACAATTGAGGCACCATTTTTATCGGGAGACCTGGGGGAATGCTGGGTGGTTGGAAATTTGTGTGAGTCCGGTGATGCCACACTTTCCCACACACAAATGTGTGAAAAAAGTGATGTTTTCAGCTAAAATTGAGGTTTGCAAGGGATTCTGGGTAAGGAAACATTGGGGGATCCACGCAAGCCATACCTCCCTGGAAGCCCCTGGGTGTCTAGTTTTCAGAAATCTGTGGGCTTGGTAGGTTTCCCTAGATGACCGCCGAGCACGGGGCCAAAAACCCAGGTGCCCCCCTTGGAAAACTAGGTGGTTTTCAGATAGGCAATTTTGATGTCGCCTGACTACGTTTTGGGCCCTTGCCTGTCGCGGGTACTTGGGCCTCCACACAAGTGAGGCACTATTTTTATCGTGAGACCTGGGGGATGCTGGGTGGTAGGAAATTTGTGTGAGCCTGGTGATGCCACACTTTCCCACACAAAAATGTGTGAAACAAGTGATTTTTTCTGCTAAAATTGAGGTTTGCAAGGGATTCTGGGTAAATAAACGGTGGGGGATCCACAAAAGCCATACCTCCCTGGAAGCCCCCGGGTATCTAGTTTTCAGAAATGTGTGGGTTTGGTAGGGTCCCTAGATGGCCGCCGAGCACGGGGCCAAAAACCCAGGTGACCCCCATTAGAAAACCAGGTAGTTTTCGGATAGGCAATTTTGATGTTGCCTCACTACGTTTTGGGCCCTTGCCTGTCGCAGGTACTTGGGCCTCCCACACAATTGAGGCACCATTTTTATTGGGAAACCTGGGGGAATGCTGGGTTGTTGGAAATTTGTGTGAGCCCGGTGATGCCACACTTTCCCACACAAAAATGTGTGAAAAAAGTGATTTTTGTCAGCTAAAATTGAGGTTTGCAAGGGATTCTGGGTAAGGAAACGTTGGGGGATCCACGCAAGCCATACCTCACTGGAAGCCCCCGGGTGTCTAGTATTCAGAAATGTGTGGGTTTGGTAGGTTTCCCTAGATGGCCGCCGAGCACGGGGCCAAAAACCCAGGTAACCCCCCTTGGAAAACCAGGTGGCTTTCAGATAGGCAATTTTGATGTCGCCTCACTACGTTTTGGGTCCTTGCCTGTCGCGGGTACTTGGGCCTCCCACACAAGTGAGGCACCATTTTTATCGGGAGACCTGGGGGAATGCTGGGTGGTAGGAAATTTGTGTGAGCCCATTGATGCCACACTTTCCCACACAAAAATGTGTGAAAAAAGTGATTTTTCAGCTAAAATTGAGGTGTGCAAGGGATTCTGCGTATGGAAACGGTGGGGGATCCATAAAAGCCATACATCCCTGGAACCCGCGGGTATCTAGTTTTCAGAAATGTGTGGGTTTGGTAGGGTTCCCTAGATGGCCGCCGAGCACGGGGCCAAAAACCCAGGTGGCGCCCCTTGGAAAACCAGGTGGTTTTCAGATAGGCAACTTTGATGTCGCCTCACTATGTTTTGGGTCCTTGCCTGTCGCGGGTACTTGGGCCTCCCACACAATTGAGGCACCATTTTTATCGGGAGACCTGGGGGAATGCTGGGTGGTTGGAAATTTGTGTGAGTCAGGTGATGCCACACTTTCCCACACAAAAATGTGAGAAAAAAGTGATTTTTTCAGCTAAAATTGAGGTTTGCAAGGGATTCTGGGCAAGGAAACGTTAGGGGATCCATGCAAGCCATACCTCCCTGGAAGTCCCCGGGTGTCTAGTTTTCAGAAATGTGTGGGTTTGGTAGGTTTCCCTAGATGGCTGCTGAGCACGGGGTCAAAAACCCAGGTAACCCCCCTTGGAAAACCAGGTGGCTTTCAGAGAGGCAATTTTGATGTCGCCTCACTACGTTTTGGGTCCTTGCCTGTCGCGGGGACTTGGGCCTCCCACACAAGTGAGGCACCATTTTTATCTGGAGACCTGGGGGAATGCTGGGTGGTAGGAAATTTGTGTGAGCCCAGTGATGCCACACTTTCCAACACAAAAATGTGTGAACAAAGTGATGTTTTCAGCTACAATTGAGGTTTGCAAGGGATTCTGGGTAAGGAAACGTTGGGGGATCCACGCAAGCCATACCTCCCTGGAAGCCCCCAGGTGACTAGTTTTCAGAAATCTGTGGGCTTGGTAGGTTTCCCTAGATGGCCGCCGAGCACGGGGCCAAAAACCCAGATGCCCCCCCTTGGAAAACCAGGTGGTTTTCAGAGAGGCAATTTTGATGTCGCCTCACTACGTTTTGGGTCCTTGCCTGTCGCGGGGACTTGGGCCTCCCACACAAGTGAGGCACCATTTTTATCGGGCGACCTGGGGGAATGCTGGGTGGTAGGAAATTTGTGTGAGCCCGTTGATGCCACACTTTCCCACACAAAAATGTGTGAAAAAAGTGATTTTTTCAGCTAAAATTGAGGTGTGCAAGGGATTCTGCGTAAGGAAACGGTGGGGATCCATAAAAGCCATACATCCCTGGAAGCCCCCGGGTATCTAGTTTTCAGAAATGTGTGGGTTTGGTAGGGTTCCCTAGATGGCCGCCGAGCACGGGGCCAAAAACCCAGGTGCCCCCCCTTGGAAAACCAGGTGGTTTTCAGATAGGCAATTTTGATGTCGCCTGACTACGTTTTGGGCCCTTGCCTGTCGCGGGTACTTGGGCCTCCCACACAATTGAGGCACCATTTTTATCGGGAGACCTGGGGGAATGCTGGGTGGTTGGAAATTTGTGTGAGTCCGGTGATGCCACACTTTCCCACACAAAAATGTGTGAAAAAAGTGATGTTTTCAGCTAAAATTGAGGTTTGCAAGGGATTCTGGGTAAGGAAACATTGGGGGATCCACGCAAGCCATACCTCCCTGGAAGCCCCTGGGTGTCTAGTTTTCAGAAATCTGTGGGCTTGGTAGGTTTCCCTAGATGACCGCCGAGCACGGGGCCAAAAACCCAGGTGCCCCCCCCTCCTTGGAAAACCAGGTGGTTTTCAGATAGGCAATTTTGATGTCGCCTGACTACGTTTTGGGCCCTTGCCTGTCGCGGGTACTTGGGCCTCCACACAAGTGAGGCACTATTTTTATCGGGAGACCTGGGGGATGCTGGGTGGTAGGCAATTTGTGTGAGTCTGGTGATGCCACCCTTTCCCACACAAAAATGTGTGAAAAAAGTGATGTTTTCAGCTAAAACTGAGGTTTGCAAGGGATTCTGGGTAAGGAAACATTGGGGGATCCACGCAAGCCATACCTCCCTGGAAGCCCCCGGGTGTCCAGTTTTCAGAAATCTGTGGGTTTGGTAGCGTTCCCTAGATGGCCGCCGAGCACGGGGCCAAAAACCCAGGTGCCACCCCCTGGGAAAACCAGGTAGTTTTCAGATAGGCAATTTTGATGTCGCCTGACTACGTTTTGGGCCCTTGCCTGTCGCGGGTACTTGGGCCTCCCACACAATTGAGGCACCATTTTTATCGGGAGACCTGGGGGAATGCTGGGTGGTTGGAAATTTGTGTGAGTCCGGTGATGCCACACTTTCCCACACAAAAATGTGTGAAAAAAGTGATGTTTTCAGCTAAAATTGAGGTTTGCAAGGGATTCTGGGTAAGGAAACATTGGGGGATCCACGCAAGCCATACCTCCCTGGAAGCCCCTGGGTGTCTAGTTTTCAGAAATCTGTGGGCTTGGTAGGTTTCCCTAGATGACCGCCGAGCACGGGGCCAAAAACCCAGGTGCCCCCCCCTTGGAAAACCAGGTGGTTTTCAGATAGGCAATTTTGATGTCGCCTGACTACGTTTTGGGCCCCTGCCTGTCGCGGGTACTTGGGCCTCCACACAAGTGAGGCACTATTTTTATCGGGAGACCTGGGGGATACTGGGTGGTAGGCAATTTGTGTGAGTCTGGTGATGCCACACTTTCCCACACAAAAATGTGTGAAAAAAGTGATGTTTTCAGCTAAAACTGAGGTTTGCAAGGGATTCTGGGTAAGGAAACGTTGGGGGATCCACGCAAGCCATACCTCCCTGGAAGCCCCCGGGTGTCCAGTTTTCAGAAATCTGTGGGTTTGGTAGCGTTCCCTAGATGGCCGCCGAGCACGGGCCAAAAACCCAGGTGCCACCCCCTGGGAAAACCAGGTGGTTTTAAGATAGGCAATTTTGATGTCGCCTGACTACGTTTTGGGCCCATGCCTGTCGGGGGTACTTGGGCCTCCACACAAGTGAGGCACTATTTTTATCGGGAGACCTGGGGGATGCTGGGTGGTGGGAAATTTGTGTGAGCCTGGTGATGCCACACTTTCCCACACAAAAATGTGTGAAAAAAGTGATTTTTTCAGCTAAAATTGAGGTGTGCAAGGGATTCTGCGTAAGGAAACGGTGGGGGATCCATAAAAGCCATACATCCCTGGAAGCCCCCGGGTATCTAGTTTTCAGAAATGTGTGGGTTTGGTAGCGTTCCCTAGATGGCCGCCGAGCAAGGGGCCAAAAACCCAGGTGCCCCCCCTTGCAAAACCAGGTGGTTTTCTGATAGGCAATTTTGATGTCGCCTGACTTCGTTTTGGGCCCTTGCCTGTCGCGGGTACTTGGTCCTCCCACACAATTGAGGCACCATTTTTATCGGGAGACCTGGGGGAATGCTGGGTGGTTGGAAATTTGTGTGAGTCCGGTGATGCCACACTTTCCCACACAAAAATGTGTGAAAAAAAGTGATTTTTTCAGCTAAAATTGAGGTGTGCAAGGGATTCTGCGTAAGGAAACGGTGGGGGATCCATAAAAGCCATACATCCCTGGAAGCCCCCGGGTGTCTAGCTTTCATAAATGTGTGGGTTTGGTAGGTTTCCCTAGATGGCCGCTGAGCATGGGGTCTAAAACCCAGGTATCCCCCCCTTGGAAAACCAAGTGGCTTTCAGAGAGGCAATTTTGATGTCGCCTCACTACGTTTTGGGTCCTTGCCTGTCGCGGGTACTTGGGCCTCCCACACAAGTGAGGCACCATTTTTATCGGGAGACCTGGGGAAATGCTGGGTGGTAGGAAATTTGTGTGAGCCCGGTGATGCCACACTTTCCCACACAAAAATGTGTGAAAAAAGTGATGTTTTCAGCTAAAATTGAGGTTTGCAAGGGATTCTGGGTAAGGAAACGTTGGGGGATCCACGCAAGCCATACCTCCCTGGAAGCCCCCGGATGTCTAGTTTTCAGAAATCTGTGGGCTTGGTAGGTTTCCCTAGATAGCCGCCGAGCACGGGGCCAAAAACCCAGGTGCCCCCCTTGGAAAACTAGGTGGTTTTCAGATAGGCAATTTTGATGTCGCCTGACTACGTTTTGGGCCCTTGCCTGTCGCGGGTACTTGGGCCTCCACACAAGTGAGGCACTATTTTTATCGTGAGACCTGGGGGATGCTGGGTGGTAGGAAATTTGTGTGAGCCTGGTGATGCCACACTTTCCCACACAAAAATGTGTGAAACAAGTGATTTTTTCTGCTAAAATTGAGGTTTGCAAGGGATTCTGGGTAAATAAACGGTGGGGGATCCACAAAAGCCATACCTCCCTGGAAGCCCCCGGGTATCTAGTTTTCAGAAATGTGTGGGTTTGGTAGGGTCCCTAGATGGCCGCCGAGCACGGGGCCAAAAACCCAGGTGACCCCCATTGGAAAACCAGGTAGTTTTCGGATAGGCAATTTTGATGTTGCCTCACTACGTTTTGGGCCCTTGCCTGTCGCAGGTACTTGGGCCTCCCACACAATTGAGGCACCATTTTTATTGGGAGACCTGGGGGAATGCTGGGTTGTTGGAAATTTGTGTGAGCCCGGTGATGCCACACTTTCCCACACAAAAATGTGTGAAAAAAGTGATTTTTTTCAGCTAAAATTGAGGTTTGCAAGGTATTCTGGGTAAGGAAACGTTGGGGGATCCACGCCAGCCATACCTCACTGGAAGCCCTCGGGTGTCCAGTATTCAGAAATGTGTGGGTTTGGTAGGTTTCCCTAGATGGCCGCCGAGCACGGGGCCAAAAACCCAGGTAACCCCCCTTGGAAAACCAGGTGGCTTTCAGATAGGCAACTTTGATGTCGCCTCACTACGTTTTGGGTCCTTGCCTGTCGCGGGTACTTGGGCCTCCCACACAATTGAGGCACCATTTTTATTGGGAGACCTGGGGGAATGCTGGGTTGTTGGAAATTTGTGTGAGCCCATTGATGCCACACTTTCCCACACAAAAATGTGTGAAAAAAGTGATTTTTTCAGCTAAAATTGAGGTGTGCAAGGGATTCTGCGTAAGGAAACGGTGGGGGATCCATAAAAGCCATACATCCCTGGAGCCCCCGGGTATCTAGTTTTCAGAAATGTGTGGGTTTGGTAGGGTTCCCTAGATGGCCGCCGAGCACGGGGCCAAAAACCCAGGTGGCGCCCCTTGGAAAACCAGGTGGTTTTCAGATAGGCAACTTTGATGTCGCCTCACTATGTTTTGGGTCCTTGCCTGTCGCGGGTACTTGGGCCTCCCACACAATTGAGGCACCATTTTTATCGGGAGACCTGGGGGAATGCTGGGTGGTTGGAAATTTGTCTGAGTCCAGTGATGCCACACTTTCCCACACAAAAATGTGTGAAAAAAGTGATTTTTTCAGCTAAAATTGAGGTTTGCAATGGATTCTGGGTAAGGAAACGTTGGGGGATCCACGCAAGCCATACCTCCCTGGAAGCCCCCGGGTGTCTAGTTTTCAGAAATGTGTGGGTTTGGTAGTTTTCCCTAGATGGCCGCTGAGCACGGGGTCAAAAACCCAGGTAACCCCCCTCGGAAAACCAGGTGGCTTTCAGAGAGGCAATTTTGATGTCGCCTGACTACGTTTTGGGCCCTTGCCTGTCGAGGGTACTTGGGCCTCCACACAAGTGAGGCACTATTTTTATCGTGAGACCTGGGGGATGCTGGGTGGTAGGAAATTTGTGTGAGCCCGTTGATGCCACACTTTCCCACACAAAAATGTGTGAAAAAAGTGATTTTTTCAGCTAAAATTGAGGTGTGCAAGGGATTCTGCGTAAGGAAACGGTGGGGATCCATAAAAGCCATACATCCCTGGAAGCCCCCTGGTATCTAGTTTTCAGAAATGTGTAGGTTTGGTAGGGTTCCCTAGATGGCCGCCGAGCACGGGCCAAAAACCCAGGTGCCCCCCCTTGGAAAACCAGGTGGTTTTCAGATAGGCAATTTTGATGTCGCCTGACTACGTTGTGGGCCCTTGCCTGTCGCGGGTACTTGGGCCTCCCACACAATTGAGGCACCATTTTTATCGGGAGACCTGGGGGAATGCTGGGTGGTTGGAAATTTGTGTGAGTCCGGTGATGCCACACTTTCCCACACAAAAATGTGTGAAAAAAGTGATGTTTTCAGCTAAAATTGAGGTTTGCAAGGGATTCTGGGTAAGGAAACATTGGGGGATCCACGCAAGCCATACCTCCCTGGAAGCCCCTGGGTGTCTAGTTTTCAGAAATCTGTGGGCTTGGTAGGTTTCCCTAGATGACCGCCGAGCACGGGGCCAAAAACCCAGGTGCCCCCCCCTTGGAAAACCAGGTGGTTTTCAGATAGGCAATTTTGATGTCGCCTGACTACGTTTTGGGCCCTTGCCTGTCGCGGGTACTTGGGCCTCCACACAAGTGAGGCACTATTTTTATCGGGAGACCTGGGGGATGCTGGGTGGTAGGCAATTTGTGTGAGTCTGGTGATGCCACCCTTTCCCACACAAAAATGTGTGAAAAAAGTGATGTTTTCAGCTAAAACTGAGGTTTGCAAGGGATTCTGGGTAAGGAAACATTGGGGGATCCACGCAAGCCATACCTCCCTGGAAGCCCCCGGGTGTCCAGTTTTCAGAAATCTGTGGGTTTGGTAGCGTTCCCTAGATGGCCGCCGAGCACGGGGCCAAAAACCCAGGTGCCACCCCCTGGGAAAACCAGGTAGTTTTCAGATAGGCAATTTTGATGTCGCCTGACTACGTTTTGGGCCCTTGCCTGTCGCGGGTACTTGGGCCTCCCACACAATTGAGGCACCATTTTTATCGGGAGACCTGGGGGAATGCTGGGTGGTTGGAAATTTGTGTGAGTCCGGTGATGCCACACTTTCCCACACAAAAATGTGTGAAAAAAGTGATGTTTTCAGCTAAAATTGAGGTTTGCAAGGGATTCTGGGTAAGGAAACATTGGGGGATCCACGCAAGCCATACCTCCCTGGAAGCCCCTGGGTGTCTAGTTTTCAGAAATCTGTGGGCTTGGTAGGTTTCCCTAGATGACCGCCGAGCACGGGGCCAAAAACCCAGGTGCCCCCCCCTTGGAAAACCAGGTGGTTTTCAGATAGGCAATTTTGATGTCGCCTGACTACGTTTTGGGCCCCTGCCTGTCGCGGGTACTTGGGCCTCCACACAAGTGAGGCACTATTTTTATCGGGAGACCTGGGGGATACTGGGTGGTAGGCAATTTGTGTGAGTCTGGTGATGCCACACTTTCCCACACAAAAATGTGTGAAAAAAGTGATGTTTTCAGCTAAAACTGAGGTTTGCAAGGGATTCTGGGTAAGGAAACGTTGGGGGATCCACGCAAGCCATACCTCCCTGGAAGCCCCCGGGTGTCCAGTTTTCAGAAATCTGTGGGTTTGGTAGCGTTCCCTAGATGGCCGCCGAGCACGGGGCCAAAAACCCAGGTGCCACCCCCTGGGAAAACCAGGTGGTTTTAAGATAGGCAATTTTGATGTCGCCTGACTACGTTTTGGGCCCATGCCTGTCGGGGGTACTTGGGCCTCCACACAAGTGAGGCACTATTTTTATCGGGAGACCTGGGGGATGCTGGGTGGTGGGAAATTTGTGTGAGCCTGGTGATGCCACACTTTCCCACACAAAAATGTGTGAAAAAAGTGATTTTTTCAGCTAAAATTGAGGTGTGCAAGGGATTCTGCGTAAGGAAACGGTGGGGGATCCATAAAAGCCATACATCCCTGGAAGCCCCCGGGTATCTAGTTTTCAGAAATGTGTGGGTTTGGTAGCGTTCCCTAGATGGCCGCCGAGCAAGGGGCCAAAAACCCAGGTGCCCCCCCTTGCAAAACCAGGTGGTTTTCTGATAGGCAATTTTGATGTCGCCTGACTTCGTTTTGGGCCCTTGCCTGTCGCGGGTACTTGGTCCTCCCACACAATTGAGGCACCATTTTTATCGGGAGACCTGGGGGAATGCTGGGTGGTTGGAAATTTGTGTGAGTCCGGTGATGCCACACTTTCCCACACAAAAATGTGTGAAACAAAGTGATTTTTTCAGCTAAAATTGAGGTGTGCAAGGGATTCTGCGTAAGGAAACGGTGGGGGATCCATAAAAGCCATACATCCCTGGAAGCCCCCGGGTGTCTAGCTTTCATAAATGTGTGGGTTTGGTAGGTTTCCCTAGATGGCCGCTGAGCATGGGGTCTAAAACCCAGGTATCCCCCCCTTGGAAAACCAGGTGGCTTTCAGAGAGGCAATTTTGATGTCGCCTCACTACGTTTTGGGTCCTTGCCTGTCGCGGGTACTTGGGCCTCCCACACAAGTGAGGCACCATTTTTATCGGGAGACCTGGGGAAATGCTGGGTGGTAGGAAATTTGTGTGAGCCCGGTGATGCCACACTTTCCCACACAAAAATGTGTGAAAAAAGTGATGTTTTCAGCTAAAATTGAGGTTTGCAAGGGATTCTGGGTAAGGAAACGTTGGGGGATCCACGCAAGCCATACCTCCCTGGAAGCCCCCGGATGTCTAGTTTTCAGAAATCTGTGGGCTTGGTAGGTTTCCCTAGATAGCCGCCGAGCACGGGGCCAAAAACCCAGGTGCCCCCCTTGGAAAACTAGGTGGTTTTCAGATAGGCAATTTTGATGTCGCCTGACTACGTTTTGGGCCCTTGCCTGTCGCGGGTACTTGGGCCTCCACACAAGTGAGGCACTATTTTTATCGTGAGACCTGGGGGATGCTGGGTGGTAGGAAATTTGTGTGAGCCTGGTGATGCCACACTTTCCCACACAAAAATGTGTGAAACAAGTGATTTTTTCTGCTAAAATTGAGGTTTGCAAGGGATTCTGGGTAAATAAACGGTGGGGGATCCACAAAAGCCATACCTCCCTGGAAGCCCCCGGGTATCTAGTTTTCAGAAATGTGTGGGTTTGGTAGGGTCCCTAGATGGCCGCCGAGCACGGGGCCAAAAACCCAGGTGACCCCCATTGGAAAACCAGGTAGTTTTCGGATAGGCAATTTTGATGTTGCCTCACTACGTTTTGGGCCCTTGCCTGTCGCAGGTACTTGGGCCTCCCACACAATTGAGGCACCATTTTTATTGGGAGACCTGGGGGAATGCTGGGTTGTTGGAAATTTGTGTGAGCCCGGTGATGCCACACTTTCCCACACAAAAATGTGTGAAAAAAGTGATTTTTTTCAGCTAAAATTGAGGTTTGCAAGGTATTCTGGGTAAGGAAACGTTGGGGGATCCACGCCAGCCATACCTCACTGGAAGCCCTCGGGTGTCCAGTATTCAGAAATGTGTGGGTTTGGTAGGTTTCCCTAGATGGCCGCCGAGCACGGGGCCAAAAACCCAGGTAACCCCCCTTGGAAAACCAGGTGGCTTTCAGATAGGCAACTTTGATGTCGCCTCACTACGTTTTGGGTCCTTGCCTGTCGCGGGTACTTGGGCCTCCCACACAATTGAGGCACCATTTTTATTGGGAGACCTGGGGGAATGCTGGGTTGTTGGAAATTTGTGTGAGCCCATTGATGCCACACTTTCCCACACAAAAATGTGTGAAAAAAGTGATTTTTTCAGCTAAAATTGAGGTGTGCAAGGGATTCTGCGTAAGGAAACGGTGGGGGATCCATAAAAGCCATACATCCCTGGAGCCCCCGGGTATCTAGTTTTCAGAAATGTGTGGGTTTGGTAGGGTTCCCTAGATGGCCGCCGAGCACGGGGCCAAAAACCCAGGTGGCGCCCCTTGGAAAACCAGGTGGTTTTCAGATAGGCAACTTTGATGTCGCCTCACTATGTTTTGGGTCCTTGCCTGTCGCGGGTACTTGGGCCTCCCACACAATTGAGGCACAATTTTTATCGGGAGACCTGGGGGAATGCTGGGTGGTTGGAAATTTGTGTGAGTCCAGTGATCCCACACTTTCCCACACAAAAATGTGTGAAAAAAGTGATTTTTTCAGCTAAAATTGAGGTTTGCAATGGATTCTGGGTAAGGAAACGTTGGGGGATCCACGCAAGCCATACCTCCCTGGAAGCCCCCGGGTGTCTAGTTTTCAGAAATGTGTGGGTTTGGTAGTTTTCCCTAGATGGCCGCTGAGCACGGGGTCAAAAACCCAGGTAACCCCCCTCGGAAAACCAGGTGGCTTTCAGAGAGGCAATTTTGATGTCGCCTGACTACGTTTTGGGCCCTTGCCTGTCGAGGGTACTTGGGCCTCCACACAAGTGAGGCACTATTTTTATCGTGAGACCTGGGGGATGCTGGGTGGTAGGAAATTTGTGTGAGCCCGTTGATGCCACACTTTCCCACACAAAAATGTGTGAAAAAAGTGATTTTTTCAGCTAAAATTGAGGTGTGCAAGGGATTCTGCGTAAGGAAACGGTGGGGATCCATAAAAGCCATACATCCCTGGAAGCCCCCGGGTATCTAGTTTTCAGAAATGTGTAGGTTTGGTAGGGTTCCCTAGATGGCCGCCGAGCACGGGCCAAAAACCCAGGTGCCCCCCCTTGGAAAACCAGGTGGTTTTCAGATAGGCAATTTTGATGTCGCCTGACTACGTTTTGGGCCCTTGCCTGTCGCGGGTACTTGGGCCTCCCACACAATTGAGGCACCATTTTTATCGGGAGACCTGGGGGAATGCTGGGTGGTTGGAAATTTGTGTGAGTCCGGTGATGCCACACTTTCCCACACAAAAATGTGTGAAAAAAGTGATGTTTTCAGCTAAAATTGAGGTTTGCAAGGGATTCTGGGTAAGGAAACATTGGGGGATCCACGCAAGCCATACCTCCCTGGAAGCCCCTGGGTGTCTAGTTTTCAGAAATCTGTGGGCTTGGTAGGTTTCCCTAGATGACCGCCGAGCACGGGGCCAAAAACCCAGGTGCCCCCCCCTTGGAAAACCAGGTGGTTTTCAGATAGGCAATTTTGATGTCGCCTGACTACGTTTTGGGCCCTTGCCTGTCGCGGGTACTTGGGCCTCCACACAAGTGAGGCACTATTTTTATCGGGAGACCTGGGGGATGCTGGGTTGTTGGAAATTTGTGTGAGCCCATTGATGCCACACTTTCCCACACAAAAATGTGTGAAAAAAGTGATTTTTTCAGCTAAAATTGAGGTGTGCAAGGGATTCTGCGTAAGGAAACGGTGGGGGATCCATGAAAGCCATACATCCCTGGAGCCCCCGTGTATCTAGTTTTCAGAAATGTGTGGGTTTGGTAGGGTTCCCTAGATGGCCGCCGAGCACGGGGCCAAAAACCCAGGTGGCGCCCCTTGGAAAACCAGGTGGTTTTCAGATAGGCAACTTTGATGTCGCCTCACTATGTTTTGGGTCCTTGCCTGTCGCGGGTACTTGGGCCTCCCACACAATTGAGGCACCATTTTTATCGGGAGACCTGGGGGAATGCTGGGTGGTTGGAAATTTGTGTGAGTCCAGTGATGCCACACTTTCCCACACAAAAATGTGTGAAAAAAGTGATTTTTTCAGCTAAAATTGAGGTGTGCAAGGGATTCTGCGTAAGGAAACGGTGGGGGATCCATAAAAGCCATACCTCCCTGGAAGCTCCCGGGTGTCTAGTTTTCAGAAATGTGTAGGTTTGGTAGGGTTCTCTAGATGGCCGCCGAGCACGGGCCAAAAACCCAGGTGCCCCCCCTTGGAAAACCAGGTGGTTTTCAGATAGGCAATTTTGATGTCGCCTGACTACGTTTTGGGCCCTTGCCTGTCGCGGGTACTTGGGCCTCCACACAAGTGAGGCACTATTTTTATCGGGAGACCTGGGGGATGCTGGGTTGTTGGAAATTTGTGTGAGCCCATTGATGCCACACTTTCCCACACAAAAATGTGTGAAAAAAGTGATGTTTTCAGCTAAAATTGAGGTTTGCAAGGGATTCTGGGTAAGGAAACATTGGGGGATCCACACAAGCCATACCTCCCTGGAAGCCCCTGGGTGTCTAGTTTTCAGAAATCTGTGGGCTTGGTAGGTTTCCCTAGATGACCGCCGAGCACGGGGCCAAAAACCCAGGTGCCCCCCCCTTGGAAAACCAGGTGGTTTTCAGATCGGCAATTTTGATGTCGCCTGACTACGTTTTGGGCCCTTGCCTGTCGCGGGTACTTGGGCCTCCACACAAGTGAGGCACTATTTTTATCGGGAGACCTGGGGGATGCTGGGTGGTAGGCAATTTGTGTGAGTCTGGTGATGCCACACTTTCCCACACAAAAATGTGTGAAAAAAGTGATGTTTTCAGCTAAAACTGAGGTTTGCAAGGGATTCTGGGTAAGGAAACGTTGGGGGATCCACGCAAGCCATACCTCCCTGGAAGCCCCCGGGTGTCCAGTTTTCAGAAATCTGTGGGTTTGGTAGCGTTCCCTAGATGGCCGCCGAGCACGGGGCCAAAAACCCAGGTGCCACCCCCTGGGAAAACCAGGTGGTTTTAAGATAGGCAATTTTGATGTCGCCTGACTACGTTTTGGGCCCATGCCTGTCGGGGGTACTTGGGCCTCCACACAAGTGAGGCACTATTTTTATCAGGAGACCTGGGGGATGCTGGGTGGTGGGAAATTTGTGTGAGCCTGGTGATGCCACACTTTCCCACACAAAAATGTGTGAAAAAAGTGATTTTTTCAGCTAAAATTGAGGTGTGCAAGGGATTCTGCGTAAGGAAACGGTGGGGGATCCATAAAAGCCATACATCCCTGGAAGCCCCCGGGTATCTAGTTTTCAGAAATGTGTGGGTTTGGTAGCGTTCCCTAGATGGCCGCCGAGCAAGGGGCCAAAAACCCAGGTGCCCCCCCTTGCAAAACCAGGTGGTTTTCTGATAGGCAATTTTGATGTCGCCTGACTTCGTTTTGGGCCCTTGCCTGTCGCGGGTACTGGGTCCTCCCACACAATTGAGGCACCATTTTTATCGGGAGACCTGGGGGAATGCTGGGTGGTTGGAAATTTGTGTGAGCCCGGTGATGCCACACTTTCCCACACAAAAATGTGTGAAAAAAAGTGATTTTTTCAGCTAAAATTGAGGTGTGCAAGGGATTCTGCGTAAGGAAACGGTGGGGGATCCATAAAAGCCATACATCCCTGGAAGCCCCCGGGTGTCTAGATTTCATAAATGTGTGGGTTTGGTAGGTTTCCCTAGATGGCCGCTGAGCATGGGGTCTAAAACCCAGGTATCCCCCCCTTGGAAAACCAGGTGGCTTTCAGAGAGGCAATTTTGATGTCGCCTCACTACGTTTTGGGTCCTTGCCTGTCGCGGGTACTTGGGCCTCCCACACAAGTGAGGCACCATTTTTATCGGGAGACCTGGGGAAATGCTGGGTGGTAGGAAATTTGTGTGAGCCCGGTGATGCCACACTTTCCCACACAAAAATGTGTGAAAAAAGTGATGTTTTCAGCTAAAATTGAGGTTTGCAAGGGATTCTGGGTAAGGAAACGTTGGGGGATCCACGCAAGCCATACCTCCCTGGAAGCCCCCGGATGTCTAGTTTTCAGAAATCTGTGGGCTTGGTAGGTTTCCCTAGATAGCCGCCGAGCACGGGGCCAAAAACCCAGGTGCCCCCCTTGGAAAACTAGGTGGTTTTCAGATAGGCAATTTTGATGTCGCCTGACTACGTTTTGGGCCCTTGCCTGTCGCGGGTACTTGGGCCTCCACACAAGTGAGGCACTATTTTTATCGTGAGACCTGGGGGATGCTGGGTGGTAGGAAATTTGTGTGAGCCTGGTGATGCCACACTTTCCCACACAAAAATGTGTGAAACAAGTGATTTTTTCTGCTAAAATTGAGGTTTGCAAGGGATTCTGGGTAAATAAACGGTGGGGGATCCACAAAAGCCATACCTCCCTGGAAGCCCCCGGGTATCTAGTTTTCAGAAATGTGTGGGTTTGGTAGGGTCCCTAGATGGCCGCCGAGCACGGGGCCAAAAACCCAGGTGACCCCCATTGGAAAACCAGGTAGTTTTCGGATAGGCAATTTTGATGTTGCCTCACTACGTTTTGGGCCCTTGCCTGTCGCAGGTACTTGGGCCTCCCACACAATTGAGGCACCATTTTTATTGGGAGACCTGGGGGAATGCTGGGTTGTTGGAAATTTGTGTGAGCCCGGTGATGCCACACTTTCCCACACAAAAATGTGTGAAAAAAGTGATTTTTTTCAGCTAAAATTGAGGTTTGCAAGGTATTCTGGGTAAGGAAACGTTGGGGGATCCACGCCAGCCATACCTCACTGGAAGCCCTCGGGTGTCCAGTATTCAGAAATGTGTGGGTTTGGTAGGTTTCCCTAGATGGCCGCCGAGCACGGGGCCAAAAACCCAGGTAACCCCCCTTGGAAAACCAGGTGGCTTTCAGATAGGCAACTTTGATGTCGCCTCACTACGTTTTGGGTCCTTGCCTGTCGCGGGTACTTGGGCCTCCCACACAATTGAGGCACCATTTTTATTGGGAGACCTGGGGGAATGCTGGGTTGTTGGAAATTTGTGTGAGCCCATTGATGCCACACTTTCCCACACAAAAATGTGTGAAAAAAGTGATTTTTTCAGCTAAAATTGAGGTGTGCAAGGGATTCTGCGTAAGGAAACGGTGGGGGATCCATAAAAGCCATACATCCCTGGAGCCCCCGGGTATCTAGTTTTCAGAAATGTGTGGGTTTGGTAGGGTTCCCTAGATGGCCGCCGAGCACGGGGCCAAAAACCCAGGTGGCGCCCCTTGGAAAACCAGGTGGTTTTCAGATAGGCAACTTTGATGTCGCCTCACTATGTTTTGGGTCCTTGCCTGTCGCGGGTACTTGGGCCTCCCACACAATTGAGGCACCATTTTTATCGGGAGACCTGGGGGAATGCTGGGTGGTTGGAAATTTGTGTGAGTCCAGTGATGCCACACTTTCCCACACAAAAATGTGTGAAAAAAGTGATTTTTTCAGCTAAAATTGAGGTTTGCAATGGATTCTGGGTAAGGAAACGTTGGGGGATCCACGCAAGCCATACCTCCCTGGAAGCCCCCGGGTGTCTAGTTTTCAGAAATGTGTGGGTTTGGTAGTTTTCCCTAGATGGCCGCTGAGCACGGGGTCAAAAACCCAGGTAACCCCCCTCGGAAAACCAGGTGGCTTTCAGAGAGGCAATTTTGATGTCGCCTGACTACGTTTTGGGCCCTTGCCTGTCGAGGGTACTTGGGCCTCCACACAAGTGAGGCACTATTTTTATCGTGAGACCTGGGGGATGCTGGGTGGTAGGAAATTTGTGTGAGCCCGTTGATGCCACACTTTCCCACACAAAAATGTGTGAAAAAAGTGATTTTTTCACCTAAAATTGAGGTGTGCAAGGGATTCTGCGTAAGGAAACGGTGGGGATCCATAAAAGCCATACATCCCTGGAAGCCCCCGGGTATCTAGTTTTCAGAAATGTGTAGGTTTGGTAGGGTTCCCTAGATGGCCGCCAAGCACGGGCCAAAAACCCAGGTGCCCCCCCTTGGAAAACCAGGTGGTTTTCAGATAGGCAATTTTGATGTCGCCTGACTACGTTTTGGGCCCTTGCCTGTCGCGGGTACTTGGGCCTCCCACACAATTGAGGCACCATTTTTATCGGGAGACCTGGGGGAATGCTGGGTGGTTGGAAATTTGTGTGAGTCCGGTGATGCCACACTTTCCCACACAAAAATGTGTGAAAAAAGTGATGTTTTCAGCTAAAATTGAGGTTTGCAAGGGATTCTGGGTAAGGAAACATTGGGGGATCCACGCAAGCCATACCTCCCTGGAAGCCCCTGGGTGTCTAGTTTTCAGAAATCTGTGGGCTTGGTAGGTTTCCCTAGATGACCGCCGAGCACGGGGCCAAAAACCCAGGTGCCCCCCCCTTGGAAAACCAGGTGGTTTTCAGATAGGCAATTTTGATGTCGCCTGACTACGTTTTGGGCCCTTGCCTGTCGCGGGTACTTGGGCCTCCCACACAATTGAGGCACCATTTTTATCGGGAGACCTGGGGGAATGATGGGTGGTTGGAAATTTGTGTGAGTCCGGTGATGCCACACTTTCCCACACAAAAATGTGTGAAAAAAGTGATTTTTTCAGCTAAAATTGAGGTTTGCAAGGGATTCTGGGTAAGGAAACGTTGGGGGATCCATGCAAGCCATACCACCCTGGAATCCCCCGGGTGTCTAGCTTTCAGAAATGTGTGGGTTTGGTAGGTTTCCCTAGATGGCCGCTGAGCATGGGGTCAAAAACCCAGGTAACCCCCCTTGGAAAACCAGGTGGCTTTCAGAGAGGCAATTTGGATGTCGCCTCACTACGTTTTGGGTCCTTGCCTGTCGCGGGTACTTGGGCCTCCCACACAAGTGAGGCACCATTTTTATCGGGAGACCTGGGGGAATGCTGGGTGGTAGGAAATTTGTGTGAGCCCGGTGATGCCACACTTTCCCACACAAAAATGTGTGAAAAAAGTGATGTTTTCAGCTAAAATTGAGGTTTGCAAGGGATTCTGGGTAAGGAAACGTTGGGGGATCCACGCAAGACATACCTCCCTGGAAGCCCCCGGGTGTCTAGTTTTCAGAAATCTGTGGGCTTGGTAGGTTTCCCTAGATGGCCGCCGAGCACGGGGCCAAAAACCCAGGTGCCCCCCCTTGGAAAACCAGGTGGTTTTCAGATAGGCAATTTTGATGTCGCCTGACTACGTTTTGGGCCCTTGCCTGTCGTGGGTACTTGGGCCTCCACACAAGTGAGGCACTATTTTTATCGTGAGACCTGGGGGATGCTGGGTGGTAGGAAATTTGTGTGAGCCTGGTGATGCCACACTTTCCCACACAAAAATGTGTGAAACAAGTGATTTTTTCTGCTAAAATTGAGGTTTGCAAGGGATTCTGGGTAAATAAACGGTGGGGGATCCACAAAAGCCATACCTCCCTGGAAGCCCCCGGGTATCTAGTTTTCAGAAATGTGTGGGTTTGGTAGGTTTCCCTAGATGGCCGCTGAGCATGGGGTCTAAAACCCAGGTATGCCCCCCTTGGAAAACCAGGTGGCTTTCAGAGAGGCAATTTTGATGTCGCCTCACTACGTTTTGGGTCCTTGCCTGTCGCGGGTACTTGGGCCTCCCACACAAGTGAGGCACCATTTTTATCGGGAGACCTGGGGAAATGCTGGGTGGTAGGAAATTTGTGTGAGCCCGGTGATGCCACACTTTCCCACACAAAAATGTGTGAAAAAAGTGATGTTTTCAGCTAAAATTGAGGTTTGCAAGGGATTCTGGGTAAGGAAACGTTGGGGGATCCACGCAAGCCATACCTCCCTGGAAGCCCCCGGATGTCTAGTTTTCAGAAATCTGTGGGCTTGGTAGGTTTCCCTAGATAGCCGCCGAGCACGGGGCCAAAAACCCAGGTGCCCCCCTTGGAAAACTAGGTGGTTTTCAGATAGGCAATTTTGATGTCGCCTGACTACGTTTTGGGCCCTTGCCTGTCGTGGGTACTTGGGCCTCCACACAAGTGAGGCACTATTTTTATCGTGAGACCTGGGGGATGCTGGGTGGTAGGAAATTTGTGTGAGCCTGGTGATGCCACACTTTCCCACACAAAAATGTGTGAAACAAGTGATTTTTTCTGCTAAAATTGAGGTTTGCAAGGGATTCTGGGTAAATAAACGGTGGGGGATCCACAAAAGCCATACCTCCCTGGAAGCCCCCGGGTATCTAGTTTTCAGAAATGTGTGGGTTTGGTAGGGTCCCTAGATGGCCGCCGAGCACGGGGCCAAAAACCCAGGTGACCCCCATTGGAAAACCAGGTAGTTTTCGGATAGGCAATTTTGATGTTGCCTCACTACGTTTTGGGCCCTTGCCTGTCGCAGGTACTTGGGCCTCCCACACAATTGAGGCACCATTTTTATTGGGAGACCTGGGGGAATGCTGGGTTGTTGGAAATTTGTGTGAGCCCGGTGATGCCACACTTTCCCACACAAAAATGTGTGAAAAAAGTGATTTTTTTCAGCTAAAATTGAGGTTTGCAAGGTATTCTGGGTAAGGAAACGTTGTGGGATCCACGCCAGCCATACCTCACTGGAAGCCCTCGGGTGTCCAGTATTCAGAAATGTGTGGGTTTGGTAGGTTTCCCTAGATGGCCGCCGAGCACGGGGCCAAAAACCCAGGTAACCCCCCTTGGAAAACCAGGTGGCTTTCAGATAGGCAACTTTGATGTCGCCTCACTACGTTTTGGGTCCTTGCCTGTCGCGGGTACTTGGGCCTCCCACACAATTGAGGCACCATTTTTATTGGGAGACCTGGGGGAATGCTGGGTTGTTGGAAATTTGTGTGAGCCCATTGATGCCACACTTTCCCACACAAAAATGTGTGAAAAAAGTGATTTTTTCAGCTAAAATTGAGGTGTGCAAGGGATTCTGCGTAAGGAAACGGTGGGGGATCCATAAAAGCCATACATCCCTGGAGCCCCCGGGTATCTAGTTTTCAGAAATGTGTGGTTTTGGTAGGGTTCCCTAGATGGCCGCCGAGCACGGGGCCAAAAACCCAGGTGGCGCCCCTTGGAAAACCAGGTGGTTTTCAGATAGGCAACTTTGATGTCGCCTCACTATGTTTTGGGTCCTTGCCTGTCGCGGGTACTTGGGCCTCCCACACAATTGAGGCACCATTTTTATCGGGAGACCTGGGGGAATGCTGGGTGGTTGGAAATTTGTGTGAGTCCAGTGATGCCACACTTTCCCACACAAAAATGTGTGAAAAAAGTGATTTTTTCAGCTAAAATTGAGGTTTGCAATGGATTCTGGGTAAGGAAACGTTGGGGGATCCACGCAAGCCATACCTCCCTGGAAGCCCCCGGGTGTCTAGTTTTCAGAAATGTGTGGGTTTGGTAGTTTTCCCTAGATGGCCGCTGAGCACGGGGTCAAAAACCCAGGTAACCCCCCTCGGAAAACCAGGTGGCTTTCAGAGAGGCAATTTTGATGTCGCCTGACTACGTTTTGGGCCCTTGCCTGTCGAGGGTACTTGGGCCTCCACACAAGTGAGGCACTATTTTTATCGTGAGACCTGGGGGATGCTGGGTGGTAGGAAATTTGTGTGAGCCCGTTGATGCCACACTTTCCCACACAAAAATGTGTGAAAAAAGTGATTTTTTCACCTAAAATTGAGGTGTGCAAGGGATTCTGCGTAAGGAAACGGTGGGGATCCATAAAAGCCATACATCCCTGGAAGCCCCCGGGTATCTAGTTTTCAGAAATGTGTAGGTTTGGTAGGGTTCCCTAGATGGCCGCCAAGCACGGGCCAAAAACCCAGGTGCCCCCCCTTGGAAAACCAGGTGGTTTTCAGATAGGCAATTTTGATGTCGCCTGACTACGTTTTGGGCCCTTGCCTGTCGCGGGTACTTGGGCCTCCCACACAATTGAGGCACCATTTTTATCGGGAGACCTGGGGGAATGCTGGGTGGTTGGAAATTTGTGTGAGTCCGGTGATGCCACACTTTCCCACACAAAAATGTGTGAAAAAAGTGATGTTTTCAGCTAAAATTGAGGTTTGCAAGGGATTCTGGGTAAGGAAACATTGGGGGATCCACGCAAGCCATACCTCCCTGGAAGCCCCTGGGTGTCTAGTTTTCAGAAATCTGTGGGCTTGGTAGGTTTCCCTAGATGACCGCCGAGCACGGGGCCAAAAACCCAGGTGCCCCCCCCTTGGAAAACCAGGTGGTTTTCAGATAGGCAATTTTGATGTCGCCTGACTACGTTTTGGGCCCTTGCCTGTCGCGGGTACTTGGGCCTCCCACACAATTGAGGCACCATTTTTATCGGGAGACCTGGGGGAATGATGGGTGGTTGGAAATTTGTGTGAGTCCGGTGATGCCACACTTTCCCACACAAAAATGTGTGAAAAAAGTGATTTTTTCAGCTAAAATTGAGGTTTGCAAGGGATTCTGGGTAAGGAAACGTTGGGGGATCCATGCAAGCCATACCACCCTGGAATCCCCCGGGTGTCTAGCTTTCAGAAATGTGTGGGTTTGGTAGGTTTCCCTAGATGGCCGCTGAGCATGGGGTCAAAAACCCAGGTAACCCCCCTTGGAAAACCAGGTGGCTTTCAGAGGCAATTTGGATGTCGCCTCACTACGTTTTGGGTCCTTGCCTGTCGCGGGTACTTGGGCCTCCCACACAAGTGAGGCACCATTTTTATCGGGAGACCTGGGGGAATGCTGGGTGGTAGGAAATTTGTGTGAGCCCGATGATGCCACACTTTCCCACACAAAAATGTGTGAAAAAAGTGATGTTTTCAGCTAAAATTGAGATTTGCAAGGGATTCTGGGTAAGGAAACGTTGGGGGATCCACGCAAGACATACCTCCCTGGAAGCCCCCGGGTGTCTAGTTTTCAGAAATCTGTGGGCTTGGTAGGTTTCCCTAGATGGCCGCCGAGCACGGGGCCAAAAACCCAGGTGCCCCCCCTTGGAAAACCAGGTGGTTTTCAGATAGGCAATTTTGATGTCGCCTGACTACGTTTTGGGCCCTTGCCTGTCGCGGGTACTTGGGCCTCCACACAAGTGAGGCACTATTTTTATCGTGAGACCTGGGGGATGCTGGGTGGTAGGAAATTTGTGTGAGCCTGGTGATGCCACACTTTCCCACACAAAAATGTGTGAAAAAAGTGATTTTTTCTGCTAAAATTGAGGTTTGCAAGGGATTCTGGGTAAATAAACGGTGGGGGATCCACAAAAGCCATACCTCCCTGGAAGCCCCCGGGTATCTAGTTTTCAGAAATGTGTGGGTTTGGTAGGGTCCCTAGATGGCCGCCGAGCACGGGGCCAAAAACCCAGGGGACCCCCATTGGTAAACCAGGTAGTTTTCGGATAGGCAATTTTGATGTTGCCTCACTACGTTTTGGGCCCTTGCCTGTCGCAGGTACTTGGGCCTCCCACACAATTGAGGCACCATTTTTATTGGGAGACCTGGGGGAATGCTGGGTTGTTGGAAATTTGTGTGAGCCCGGTGATGCCACACTTTCCCACACAAAAATGTGTGAAAAAAGTGATTTTTTTCAGCTAAAATTGAGGTTTGCAAGGTATTATGGGTAAGGAAACGTTGGGGGATCCACGCAAGCCATACCTCACTGGAAGCCCCCGGGTGTCTAGTATTCAGAAATGTGTGGGTTTGGTAGGTTTCCCTAGATGGCCGCCGAGCACGGGGCCAAAAACCCAGGTAACCCCCCTTGGAAAACCAGGTGGCTTTCAGATAGGCAACTTTGATGTCGCCTCACTACGTTTTGGGTCCTTGCCTGTCGCGGGTACTTGGGCCTCCCACACAAGTGAGGCACCATTTTTATCGGGGGACCTGGGGGAATGCTGGGTGGTAGGAAATTTGTGTGAGCCCATTGATGCCACACTTTCCCACACAAAAATGTGTGAGAAAAGTGATTTTTTCAGCTAAAATTGAGGTGTGCAAGGGATTCTGCGTAAGGAAACGGTGGGGGATCCATAAAAGCCATACATCCCTGGAGCCCCCGGGTATCTAGTTTTCAGAAATGTGTGGGTTTGGTAGGGTTCCCTAGATGGCCGCTGAGCACGGGGCCAAAAACCCAGGTGGCGCCCCTTGGAAAACCAGGTGGTTTTCAGATAGGCAACTTTGATGTCGCCTCACTATGTTTTGGGTCCTTGCCTGTCGCGGGTACTTGGGCCTCCCACACAATTGAGGCACCATTTTTATCGGGAGACCTGGGGGAATGCTGGGTGGTTGGAAATTTGTGTGAGTCCAGTGATGCCACACTTTCCCACACAAAAATGTGTGAAAAAAGTGATTTTTTCAGCTAAAATTGAGGTTTGCAAGGGATTCTGGGTAAGGAAACGTTGGGGGATCCACGCAAGCCATACCTCCCTGGAAGCTCCCAGGTGTCTAGTTTTCAGAAATGTGTGGGTTTGGTAGGTTTCCCTAGGTGGCCGCTGAGCACGGGGTCAAAAACCCAGGTAACCCCCCTCGGAAAACCAGGTGGCTTTCAGAGATGCAATTTTGATGTCGCCTCACTACGTTTTGGGTCCTTGCCTGTCGCGGGGACTTGGGCCTCCCACACAAGTGAGGCACCATTTTTATCGGGAGACCTGGGGGAATGCTGGGTGGTAGGAAATTTGTGTGAGCCCAGTGATGCCACACTTTCCCACACAAAAATGTGTGAACAAAGTGATGTTTTCAGCTACAATTGAGGTTTGCAAGGGATTCTGGGTAAGGAAACGTTGGGGGATCCACGCAAGCCATACCTCCCTGGAAGCCCCCGGGTGACTAGTTTTCAGAAATCTGTGGGCTTGGCAGGTTTCCCTAGATGGCCGCCGAGCACGGGGCCAAAAACCCAGGTGCCCCCCCTTGGAAAACCAGGTGGTTTTCAGATAGGCAATTTTGATGTCGCCTGACTACGTTTTGGGCCCTTGCCTGTCGCGGGTACTTGGACCTCCACAAAAGTGAGGCACTATTTTTATCGGGAGACCTGGGGGATGCTGGGTGGTAGGAAATTTGTGTGAGCCTGGTGATGCCACACTTTCCCACACAAAAATGTGTGAAAAAAGTGATTTTTTCTGCTAAAATTGAGGTTTGCAAGGGATTCTGGGTAAGGAAACGGTGGGGATCCACAAAAGCCATACCTCCCTGGAAGCCCCCGGGTATCTAGTTTTCAGAAATGTGTGGGTTTGGTAGGGTTCCCTAGATGGCCGCCGAGCACGGGGCCAAAAACCCAGGTGACCCCCATTGGAAAACCAGGTAGTTTTCGGATAGGCAATTTTGATGTTGCCTCACTACGTTTTGGGCCCTTGCCTGTCGCAGGTACTTGGGCCTCCCACACAATTGAGGCACCATTTTTATTGGGAGACCTGGGGGAATGCTGGGTTGTTGGAAATTTGTGTGAGCCCGGTGATGCCACACTTTCCCACACAAAAATGTGTGAAAAAAGTGATTTTTTTCAGCTAAAATTGAGGTTTGCAAGGTATTCTGGGTAAGGAAACGTTGGGGGATCCACGCAAGCCATACCTCACTGGAAGCCCTCGGGTGTCCAGTATTCAGAAATGTGTGGGTTTGGTAGGTTTCCCTAGATGGCCGCCGAGCACGGGGCCAAAAACCCAGGTAACCCCCCTTGGAAAACCAGGTGGCTTTCAGATAGGCAACTTTGATGTCGCCTCACTACGTTTTGGGTCCTTGCCTGTCGCGGGTACTTGGGCCTCCCACACAATTGAGGCACCATTTTTATTGGGAGACCTGGGGGAATGCTGGGTTGTTGGAAATTTGTGTGAGCCTATTGATGCCACACTTTCCCACACAAAAATGTGTGAAAAAAGTGATTTTTTCAGCTAAAATTGAGGTGTGCAAGGGATTCTGCGTAAGGAAACGGTGGGGGATCCATAAAAGCCATACATCCCTGGAGCCCCCGGGTATCTAGTTTTCGGAAATGTGTGGGTTTGGTAGGGTTCCCTAGATGGCCGCCGAGCACGGGGCCAAAAACCCAGGTGGCGCCCCTTGGAAAACCAGGTGGTTTTCAGATAGGCAACTTTGATGTCGCCTCACTATGTTTTGGGTCCTTGCCTGTCGCGGGTACTTGGGCCTCCCACACAATTGAGACACCATTTTTATCGGGAGACCTGGGGGAATGCTGGGTGGTTGGAAATTTGTGTGAGTCCAGTGATGCCACACTTTCCCACACAAAAATGTGTGAAAAAAGTGATTTTTTCAGCTAAAATTGAGGTTTGCAAGGGATTCTGGGTAAGGAAACGTTGGGGGATCCACGCAAGCCATACCTCCCTGGAAGCTCCCGGGTGTCTAGTTTTCAGAAATGTGTGGGTTTGGTAGGTTCCCTAGGTGGCCGCTGAGCACGGGGTCAAAAACCCAGGTAACCCCCCTCGGAAAACCAGGTGGCTTTCAGAGATGCAATTTTGATGTCGCCTCACTACGTTTTGGGTCCTTGCCTGTCGCGGGGTCTTGGGCCTCCCACACAAGTGAGGCACCATTTTTATCGGGAGACCTGGGGGAATGCTGGGTGGTAGGAAATTTGTGTGAGCCCAGTGATGCCACACTTTCCCACACAAAAATGTGTGAACAAAGTGATGTTTTCAGCTACAATTGAGGTTTGCAAGGGATTCTGGGTAAGGAAACGTTGGGGGATCCACGCAAGCCATACCTCCCTGGAAGCCCCCGGGTGACTAGTTTTCAGAAATCTGTGGGCTTGGCAGGTTTCCCTAGATGGCCGCCGAGCACGCGGCCAAAAACCCAGGTGCCCCCCCTTGGAAAACCAGGTGGTTTTCAGATAGGCAATTTTGATGTCGCCTGACTACGTTTTGGGCCCTTGCCTGTCACGGGTACTTGGGCCTCCACACAAGTGAGGCACTATTTTTATCGGGAGACCTGGGGGATGCTGGGTGGTAGGAAATTTGTGTGAGCCTGGTGATGCCACACTTTCCCACACAAAAATGTGTGAAAAAAGTGATTTTTTCTGCTAAAATTGAGGTTTGCAAGGGATTCTGGGTAAGGAAACGGTGGGGATCCACAAAAGCCATACCTCCCTGGAAGCCCCCGGGTATCTAGTTTTCAGAAATGTGTGGGTTTGGTAGGGTTCCCTAGATGGCCGCCGAGCACGGGGCCAAAAACCCAGGTGACCCCCATTGGAAAACCAGGTAGTTTTCGGATAGGCAATTTTGATGTTGCCTCACTACGTTTTGGGCCCTTGCCTGTCGCAGGTACTTGGGCCTCCCACACAATTGAGGCACCATTTTTATTGGGAGACCTGGGGGAATGCTGGGTTGTTGGAAATTTGTGTGAGCCCGGTGATGCCACACTTTCCCACACAAAAATGTGTGAAAAAAGTGATTTTTTTCAGCTAAAATTGAGGTTTGCAAGGTATTCTGGGTAAGGAAACGTTGGGGGATCCACGCAAGCCATACCTCACTGGAAGCCCTCGGGTGTCCAGTATTCAGAAATGTGTGGGTTTTGTAGGTTTCCCTAGATGGCCGCTGAGCACGGGGCCAAAAACCCAGGTAACCCCCCTTGGAAAACCAGGTGGCTTTCAGATAGGCAACTTTGATGTCGCCTCACTATGTTTTGGGTCCTTGCCTGTCGCGGGTACTTGGGCCTCCCACACAATTGAGGCACCATTTTTATCGGGGGACCTGGGGGAATGCTGGGTGGTAGGAAATTTGTGTGAGCCCATTGATGCCACACTTTCCCACACAAAAATGTGTGAGAAAAGTGATTTTTTCAGCTAAAATTGAGGTGTGCAAGGGATTCTGCGTAAGGAAACGGTGGGGGATCCATAAAAGCCATACATCCCTGGAGCCCCCGGGTATCTAGTTTTCAGAAATGTGTGGGTTTGGTAGGGTTCCCTAGATGGCCGCCGAGCACGGGGCCAAAAACCCAGGTGGCGCCCCTTGGAAAACCAGGTGGTTTTCTGATAGGCAACTTTGATGTCGCCTCACTATGTTTTGGGTCCTTGCCTGTCGCGGGTACTTGGGCCTCCCACACAATTGAGGCACCATTTTTATCGGGAGACCTGGGGGAATGCTGGGTGGTTGGAAATTTGTGTGAGTCCAGTGATGCCACACTTTCCCACACAAAAATGTGTGAAAAAAGTGATTTTTTCAGCTAAAATTGAGGTTTGCAATGGATTCTGGGTAAGGAAACGTTGGGGGATCCACGCAAGCCATACCTCCCTGGAAGCCCCCGGGTGTCTAGTTTTCAGAAATGTGTGGGTTTGGTAGGTTTCCCTAGATGACCGCCGAGCACGGGGCCAAAAACCCAGGTGCCCCCCCCTTGGAAAACCAGGTGGTTTTCAGATAGGCAATTTTGATGTCGCCTGACTACGTTTTGGGCCCTTGCCTGTCGCGGGTACTTGGGCCTCCACACAAGTGAGGCACTATTTTTATCGGGAGACCTGGGGGATGCTGGGTGGTAGGCAATTTGTGTGAGTCTGGTAATGCCACACTTTCCCACACAAAAATGTGTGAAAAAAGTGATGTTTTCAGCTAAAACTGAGGTTTGCAAGGGATTCTGGGTAAGGAAACGTTGGGGGATCCACGCAAGCCATACCTCCCTGGAAGCCCCCGGGTGTCCAGTTTTCAGAAATCTGTGGGTTTGGTAGCGTTCCCTAGATGGCCGCCGAGCACGGGGCCAAAAACCCAGGTGCCACCCCCTGGGAAAACCAGGTGGTTTTAAGATAGGCAATTTTGATGTCGCCTGACTACGTTTTGGGCCCATGCCTGTCGGGGGTACTTGGGCCTCCACACAAGTGAGGCACTATTTTTATCGGGAGACCTGGGGGATGCTGGGTGGTGGGAAATTTGTGTGAGCCTGGTGATGCCACACTTTCCCACACAAAAATGTGTGAAAAAAGTGATTTTTTCAGCTAAAATTGAGGTGTGCAAGGGATTCTGCGTAAGGAAACGGTGGGGGATCCATAAAAGCCATACATCCCTGGAAGCCCCCGGGTATCTAGTTTTCAGAAATGTGTGGGTTTGGTAGCGTTCCCTAGATGGCCGCCGAGCAAGGGGCCAAAAACCCAGGTGCCCCCCCTTGCAAAACCAGGTGGTTTTCTGATAGGCAATTTTGATGTCGCCTGACTTCGTTTTGGGCCCTTGCCTGTCGCGGGTACTTGGTCCTCCCACACAATTGAGGCACCATTTTTATCGGGAGACCTGGGGGAATGCTGGGTGGTTGGAAATTTGTGTGAGCCCGGTGATGCCACACTTTCCCACACAAAAATGTGTGAAAAAAAGTGATTTTTTCAGCTAAAATTGAGGTGTGCAAGGGATTCTGCGTAAGGAAACGGTGGGGGATCCATAAAAGCCATACATCCCTGGAAGCCCCCGGGTGTCTAGCTTTCATAAATGTGTGGGTTTGGTAGGTTTCCCTAGATGGCCGCTGAGCATGGGGTCTAAAACCCAGGTATCCCCCCCTTGGAAAACCAGGTGGCTTTCAGAGAGGCAATTTTGATGTCGCCTCACTACGTTTTGGGTCCTTGCCTGTCGCGGGTACTTGGGCCTCCCACACAAGTGAGGCACCATTTTTATCGGGAGACCTGGGGAAATGCTGGGTGGTAGGAAATTTGTGTGAGCCCGGTGATGCCACACTTTCCCACACAAAAATGTGTGAAAAAAGTGATGTTTTCAGCTAAAATTGAGGTTTGCAAGGGATTCTGGGTAAGGAAACGTTGGGGGATCCACGCAAGCCATACCTCCCTGGAAGCCCCCGGATGTCTAGTTTTCAGAAATCTGTGGGCTTGGTAGGTTTCCCTAGATAGCCACCGAGCACGGGGCCAAAAACCCAGGTGCCCCCCTTGGAAAACTAGGTGGTTTTCAGATAGGCAATTTTGATGTCGCCTGACTACGTTTTGGGCCCTTGCCTGTCGCGGGTACTTGGGCCTCCACACAAGTGAGGCACTATTTTTATCGTGAGACCTGGGGGATGCTGGGTGGTAGGAAATTTGTGTGAGCCTGGTGATGCCACACTTTCCCACACAAAAGAGTGTGAAACAAGTGATTTTTTCTGCTAAAATTGAGGTTTGCAAGGGATTCTGGGTAAATAAACGGTGGGGGATCCACAAAAGCCATACCTCCCTGGAAGCCCCCGGGTATCTAGTTTTCAGAAATGTGTGGGTTTGGTAGGGTCCCTAGATGGCCGCCGAGCACGGGGCCAAAAACCCAGGTGACCCCCATTGGAAAACCAGGTAGTTTTCGGATAGGCAATTTTGATGTTGCCTCACTACGTTTTGGGCCCTTGCCTGTCGCAGGTACTTGGGCCTCCCACACAATTGAGGCACCATTTTTATTGGGAGACCTGGGGGAATGCTGGGTTGTTGGAAATTTGTGTGAGCCCGGTGATGCCACACTTTCCCACACAAAAATGTGTGAAAAAAGTGATTTTTTTCAGCTAAAATTGAGGTTTGCAAGGTATTCTGGGTAAGGAAACGTTGGGGGATCCACGCCAGCCATACCTCACTGGAAGCCCTCGGGTGTCCAGTATTCAGAAATGTGTGGGTTTGGTAGGTTTCCCTAGATGGCCGCCGAGCACGGGGCCAAAAACCCAGGTAACCCCCCTTGGAAAACCAGGTGGCTTTCAGATAGGCAACTTTGATGTCGCCTCACTACGTTTTGGGTCCTTGCCTGTCGCGGGTACTTGGGCCTCCCACACAATTGAGGCACCATTTTTATTGGGAGACCTGGGGGAATGCTGGGTTGTTGGAAATTTGTGTGAGCCCATTGATGCCACACTTTCCCACACAAAAATGTGTGAAAAAAGTGATTTTTTCAGCTAAAATTGAGGTGTGCAAGGGATTCTGCATAAGGAAACGGTGGGGGATCCATAAAATCCATACATCCCTGGAGCCCCCGGGTATCTAGTTTTCAGAAATGTGTGGGTTTGGTAGGGTTCCCTAGATGGCCGCCGAGCACGGGGCCAAAAACCCAGGTGGCGCCCCTTGGAAAACCAGGTGGTTTTCAGATAGGCAACTTTGATGTCGCCTCACTATGTTTTGGGTCCTTGCCTGTCGCGGGTACTTGGGCCTCCCACACAATTGAGGCACCATTTTTATCGGGAGACCTGGGGGAATGCTGGGTGGTTGGAAATTTGTGTGAGTCCAGTGATCCCACACTTTCCCACACAAAAATGTGTGAAAAAAGTGATTTTTTCAGCTAAAATTGAGGTTTGCAATGGATTCTGGGTAAGGAAACGTTGGGGGATCCACGCAAGCCATACCTCCCTGGAAGCCCCCGGGTGTCTAGTTTTCAGAAATGTGTGGGTTTGGTAGTTTTCCCTAGATGGCCGCTGAGCACGGGGTCAAAAACCCAGGTAACCCCCCTCGGAAAACCAGGTGGCTTTCAGAGAGGCAATTTTGATGTCGCCTGACTACGTTTTGGGCCCTTGCCTGTCGAGGGTACTTGGGCCTCCACACAAGTGAGGCACTATTTTTATCGTGAGACCTGGGGGATGCTGGGTGGTAGGAAATTTGTGTGAGCCCGTTGATGCCACACTTTCCCACACAAAAATGTGTGAAAAAAGTGATTTTTTCAGCTAAAATTGAGGTGTGCAAGGGATTCTGCGTAAGGAAACGGTGGGGATCCATAAAAGCCATACATCCCTGGAAGCCCCCGGGTATCTAGTTTTCAGAAATGTGTAGGTTTGGTAGGGTTCCCTAGATGGCCGCCGAGCACGGGCCAAAAACCCAGGTGCCCCCCCTTGGAAAACCAGGTGGTTTTCAGATAGGCAATTTTGATGTCGCCTGACTACGTTTTGGGCCCTTGCCTGTCGCGGGTACTTGGGCCTCCCACACAATTGAGGCACCATTTTTATCGGGAGACCTGGGGGAATGCTGGGTGGTTGGAAATTTGTGTGAGTCCGGTGATGCCACACTTTCCCACACAAAAATGTGTGAAAAAAGTGATGTTTTCAGCTAAAATTGAGGTTTGCAAGGGATTCTGGGTAAGGAAACATTGGGGGATCCACGCAAGCCATACCTCCCTGGAAGCCCCTGGGTGTCTAGTTTTCCGAAATCTGTGGGCTTGGTAGGTTTCCCTAGATGACCGCCGAGCACGGGGCCAAAAACCCAGGTGCCCCCCCCTTGGAAAACCAGGTGGTTTTCAGATAGGCAATTTTGATGTCGCCTGACTACGTTTTGGGCCCTTGCCTGTCGCGGGTACTTGGGCCTCCACACAAGTGAGGCACTATTTTTATCGGGAGACCTGGGGGATGCTGGGTTGTTGGAAATTTGTGTGAGCCCATTGATGCCACACTTTCCCACACAAAAATGTGTGAAAAAAGTGATTTTTTCAGCTAAAATTGAGGTGTGCAAGGGATTCTGCGTAAGGAAACGGTGGGGGATCCATGAAAGCCATACATCCCTGGAGCCCCCGTGTATCTAGTTTTCAGAAATGTGTGGGTTTGGTAGGGTTCCCTAGATGGCCGCCGAGCACGGGGCCAAAAACCCAGGTGGCGCCCCTTGGAAAACCAGGTGGTTTTCAGATAGGCAACTTTGATGTCGCCTCACTATGTTTTGGGTCCTTGCCTGTCGCGGGTACTTGGGCCTCCCACACAATTGAGGCACCATTTTTATCGGGAGACCTGGGGGAATGCTGGGTGGTTGGAAATTTGTGTGAGTCCAGTGATGCCACACTTTCCCACACAAAAATGTGTGAAAAAAGTGATTTTTTCAGCTAAAATTGAGGTGTGCAAGGGATTCTGCGTAAGGAAACGGTGGGGGATCCATAAAAGCCATACCTCCCTGGAAGCTCCCGGGTGTCTAGTTTTCAGAAATGTGTAGGTTTGGTAGGGTTCTCTAGATGGCCGCCGAGCACGGGCCAAAAACCCAGGTGCCCCCCCTTGGAAAACCAGGTGGTTTTCAGATAGGCAATTTTGATGTCGCCTGACTACGTTTTGGGCCCTTGCCTGTCGCGGGTACTTGGGCCTCCACACAAGTGAGGCACTATTTTTATCGGGAGACCTGGGGGATGCTGGGTTGTTGGAAATTTGTGTGAGCCCATTGATGCCACACTTTCCCACACAAAAATGTGTGAAAAAAGTGATGTTTTCAGCTAAAATTGAGGTTTGCAAGGGATTCTGGGTAAGGAAACATTGGGGGATCCACACAAGCCATACCTCCCTGGAAGCCCCTGGGTGTCTAGTTTTCAGAAATCTGTGGGCTTGGTAGGTTTCCCTAGATGACCGCCGAGCACGGGGCCAAAAACCCAGGTGCCCCCCCCTTGGAAAACCAGGTGGTTTTCAGATCGGCAATTTTGATGTCGCCTGACTACGTTTTGGGCCCTTGCCTGTCGCGGGTACTTGGGCCTCCACACAAGTGAGGCACTATTTTTATCGGGAGACCTGGGGGATGCTGGGTGGTAGGCAATTTGTGTGAGTCTGGTGATGCCACACTTTCCCACACAAAAATGTGTGAAAAAAGTGATGTTTTCAGCTAAAACTGAGGTTTGCAAGGTATTCTGGGTAAGGAAACGTTGGGGGATCCACGCAAGCCATACCTCCCTGGAAGCCCCCGGGTGTCCAGTTTTCAGAAATCTGTGGGTTTGGTAGCGTTCCCTAGATGGCCGCCGAGCACGGGGCCAAAAACCCAGGTGCCACCCCCTGGGAAAACCAGGTGGTTTTAAGATAGGCAATTTTGATGTCGCCTGACTACGTTTTGGGCCCATGCCTGTCGGGGGTACTTGGGCCTCCACACAAGTGAGGCACTATTTTTATCAGGAGACCTGGGGGATGCTGGGTGGTGGGAAATTTGTGTGAGCCTGGTGATGCCACACTTTCCCACACAAAAATGTGTGAAAAAAGTGATTTTTTCAGCTAAAATTGAGGTGTGCAAGGGATTCTGCGTAAGGAAACGGTGGGGGATCCATAAAAGCCATACATCCCTGGAAGCCCCGGGTATCTAGTTTTCAGAAATGTGTGGGTTTGGTAGCGTTCCCTAGATGGCCGCCGAGCAAGGGGCCAAAAACCCAGGTGCCCCCCCTTGCAAAACCAGGTGGTTTTCTGATAGGCAATTTTGATGTCGCCTGACTTCGTTTTGGGCCCTTGCCTGTCGCGGGTACTGGGTCCTCCCACACAATTGAGGCACCATTTTTATCGGGAGACCTGGGGGAATGCTGGGTGGTTGGAAATTTGTGTGAGCCCGGTGATGCCACACTTTCCCACACAAAAATGTGTGAAAAAAAGTGATTTTTTCAGCTAAAATTGAGGTGTGCAAGGGATTCTGCGTAAGGAAACGGTGGGGGATCCATAAAAGCCATACATCCCTGGAAGCCCCCGGGTGTCTAGATTTCATAAATGTGTGGGTTTGGTAGGTTTCCCTAGATGGCCGCTGAGCATGGGGTCTAAAACCCAGGTATCCCCCCCTTGGAAAACCAGGTGGCTTTCAGAGAGGCAATTTTGATGTCGCCTCACTACGTTTTGGGTCCTTGCCTGTCGCGGGTACTTGGGCCTCCCACACAAGTGAGGCACCATTTTTATCGGGAGACCTGGGGAAATGCTGGGTGGTAGGAAATTTGTGTGAGCCCGGTGATGCCACACTTTCCCACACAAAAATGTGTGAAAAAAGTGATGTTTTCAGCTAAAATTGAGGTTTGCAAGGGATTCTGGGTAAGGAAACGTTGGGGGATCCACGCAAGCCATACCTCCCTGGAAGCCCCCGGATGTCTAGTTTTCAGAAATCTGTGGGCTTGGTAGGTTTCCCTAGATAGCCGCCGAGCACGGGGCCAAAAACCCAGGTGCCCCCCTTGGAAAACTAGGTGGTTTTCAGATAGGCAATTTTGATGTCGCCTGACTACGTTTTGGGCCCTTGCCTGTCGCGGGTACTTGGGCCTCCACACAAGTGAGGCACTATTTTTATCGTGAGACCTGGGGGATGCTGGGTGGTAGGAAATTTGTGTGAGCCTGGTGATGCCACACTTTCCCACACAAAAATGTGTGAAACAAGTGATTTTTTCTGCTAAAATTGAGGTTTGCAAGGGATTCTGGGTAAATAAACGGTGGGGGATCCACAAAAGCCATACCTCCCTGGAAGCCCCCGGGTATCTAGTTTTCAGAAATGTGTGGGTTTGGTAGGGTCCCTAGATGGCCGCCGAGCACGGGGCCAAAAACCCAGGTGACCCCCATTGGAAAACCAGGTAGTTTTCGGATAGGCAATTTTGATGTTGCCTCACTACGTTTTGGGCCCTTGCCTGTCGCAGGTACTTGGGCCTCCCACACAATTGAGGCACCATTTTTATTGGGAGACCTGGGGGAATGCTGGGTTGTTGGAAATTTGTGTGAGAACGGTGATGCCACACTTTCCCACACAAAAATGTGTGAAAAAAGTGATTTTTTTCAGCTAAAATTGAGGTTTGCAAGGTATTCTGGGTAAGGAAACGTTGGGGGATCCACGCCAGCCATACCTCACTGGAAGCCCTCGGGTGTCCAGTATTCAGAAATGTGTGGGTTTGGTAGGTTTCCCTAGATGGCCGCCGAGCACGGGGCCAAAAACCCAGGTAACCCCCCTTGGAAAACCAGGTGGCTTTCAGATAGGCAACTTTGATGTCGCCTCACTACGTTTTGGGTCCTTGCCTGTCGCGGGTACTTGGGCCTCCCACACAATTGAGGCACCATTTTTATTGGGAGACCTGGGGGAATGCTGGGTTGTTGGAAATTTGTGTGAGCCCATTGATGCCACACTTTCCCACACAAAAATGTGTGAAAAAAGTGATTTTTTCAGCTAAAATTGAGGTGTGCAAGGGATTCTGCGTAAGGAAACGGTGGGGGATCCATAAAAGCCATACATCCCTGGAGCCCCCGGGTATCTAGTTTTCAGAAATGTGTGGGTTTGGTAGGGTTCCCTAGATGGCCGCCGAGCACGGGGCCAAAAACCCAGGTGGCGCCCCTTGGAAAACCAGGTGGTTTTCAGATAGGCAACTTTGATGTCGCCTCACTATGTTTTGGGTCCTTGCCTGTCGCGGGTACTTGGGCCTCCCACACAATTGAGGCACCATTTTTATCGGGAGACCTGGGGGAATGCTGGGTGGTTGGAAATTTGTGTGAGTCCAGTGATGCCACACTTTCCCACACAAAAATGTGTGAAAAAAGTGATTTTTTCAGCTAAAATTGAGGTTTGCAATGGATTCTGGGTAAGGAAACGTTGGGGGATCCACGCAAGCCATACCTCCCTGGAAGCCCCCGGGTGTCTAGTTTTCAGAAATGTGTGGGTTTGGTAGTTTTCCCTAGATGGCCGCTGAGCACGGGGTCAAAAACCCAGGTAACCCCCCTCGGAAAACCAGGTGGCTTTCAGAGAGGCAATTTTGATGTCGCCTGACTACGTTTTGGGCCCTTGCCTGTCGAGGGTACTTGGGCCTCCACACAAGTGAGGCACTATTTTTATCGTGAGACCTGGGGGATGCTGGGTGGTAGGAAATTTGTGTGAGCCCGTTGATGCCACACTTTCCCACACAAAAATGTGTGAAAAAAGTGATTTTTTCACCTAAAATTGAGGTGTGCAAGGGATTCTGCGTAAGGAAACGGTGGGGATCCATAAAAGCCATACATCCCTGGAAGCCCCCGGGTATCTAGTTTTCAGAAATGTGTAGGTTTGGTAGGGTTCCCTAGATGGCCGCCAAGCACGGGCCAAAAACCCAGGTGCCCCCCCTTGGAAAACCAGGTGGTTTTCAGATAGGCAATTTTGATGTCGCCTGACTACGTTTTGGGCCCTTGCCTGTCGCGGGTACTTGGGCCTCCCACACAATTGAGGCACCATTTTTATCGGGAGACCTGGGGGAATGCTGGGTGGTTGGAAATTTGTGTGAGTCCGGTGATGCCACACTTTCCCACACAAAAATGTGTGAAAAAAGTGATGTTTTCAGCTAAAATTGAGGTTTGCAAGGGATTCTGGGTAAGGAAACATTGGGGGATCCACGCAAGCCATACCTCCCTGGAAGCCCCTGGGTATCTAGTTTTCAGAAATCTGTGGGCTTGGTAGGTTTCCCTAGATGACCGCCGAGCACGGGGCCAAAAACCCAGGTGCCCCCCCCTTGGAAAACCAGGTGGTTTTCAGATAGGCAATTTTGATGTCGCCTGACTACGTTTTGGGCCCTTGCCTGTCGCGGGTACTTGGGCCTCCCACACAATTGAGGCACCATTTTTATCGGGAGACCTGGGGGAATGATGGGTGGTTGGAAATTTGTGTGAGTCCGGTGATGCCACACTTTCCCACACAAAAATGTGTGAAAAAAGTGATTTTTTCAGCTAAAATTGAGGTTTGCAAGGGATTCTGGGTAAGGAAACGTTGGGGGATCCATGCAAGCCATACCAGCCTGGAATCCCCCGGGTGTCTAGCTTTCAGAAATGTGTGGGTTTGGTAGGTTTCCCTAGATGGCCGCTGAGCATGGGGTCAAAAACCCAGGTAACCCCCCTTGGAAAACCAGGTGGCTTTCAGAGAGGCAATTTGGATGTCGCCTCACTACGTTTTGGGTCCTTGCCTGTCGCGGGTACTTGGGCCTCCCACACAAGTGAGGCACCATTTTTATCGGGAGACCTGGGGGAATGCTGGGTGGTAGGAAATTTGTGTGAGCCCGGTGATGCCACACTTTCCCACACAAAAATGTGTGAAAAAAGTGATGTTTTCAGCTAAAATTGAGGTTTGCAAGGGATTCTGGGTAAGGAAACGTTGGGGGATCCACGCAAGACATACCTCCCTGGAAGCCCCCGGGTGTCTAGTTTTCAGAAATCTGTGGGCTTGGTAGGTTTCCCTAGATGGCCGCCGAGCACGGGGCCAAAAACCCAGGTGCCCCCCCTTGGAAAACCAGGTGGTTTTCAGATAGGCAATTTTGATGTCGCCTGACTACGTTTTGGGCCCTTGCCTGTCGCGGGTACTTGGGCCTCCACACAAGTGAGGCACTATTTTTATCGTGAGACCTGGGGGATGCTGGGTGGTAGGAAATTTGTGTGAGCCTGGTGATGCCACACTTTCCCACACAAAAATGTGTGAAAAAAGTGATTTTTTCTGCTAAAATTGAGGTTTGCAAGGGATTCTGGGTAAATAAACGGTGGGGGATCCACAAAAGCCATACCTCCCTGGAAGCCCCCGGGTATCTAGTTTTCAGAAATGTGTGGGTTTGGTAGGTTTCCCTAGATGGCCGCTGAGCATGGGGTCTAAAACCCAGGTATGCCCCCCTTGGAAAACCAGGTGGCTTTCAGAGAGGCAATTTTGATGTCGCCTCACTACGTTTTGGGTCCTTGCCTGTCGCGGGTACTTGGGCCTCCCACACAAGTGAGGCACCATTTTTATCGGGAGACCTGGGGAAATGCTGGGTGGTAGGAAATTTGTGTGAGCCCGGTGATGCCACACTTTCCCACACAAAAATGTGTGAAAAAAGTGATGTTTTCAGCTAAAATTGAGGTTTGCAAGGGATTCTGGGTAAGGAAACGTTGGGGGATCCACGCAAGCCATACCTCCCTGGAAGCCCCCGGATGTCTAGTTTTCAGAAATCTGTGGGCTTGGTAGGTTTCCCTAGATAGCCGCCGTGCACGGGGCCAAAAACCCAGGTGCCCCCCTTGGAAAACTAGGTGGTTTTCAGATAGGCAATTTTGATGTCGCCTGACTACGTTTTGGGCCCTTGCCTGTCGTGGGTACTTGGGCCTCCACACAAGTGAGGCACTATTTTTATCGTGAGACCTGGGGGATGCTGGGTGGTAGGAAATTTGTGTGAGCCTGGTGATGCCACACTTTCCCACACAAAAATGTGTGAAACAAGTGATTTTTTCTGCTAAAATTGAGGTTTGCAAGGGATTCTGGGTAAATAAACGGTGGGGGATCCACAAAAGCCATACCTCCCTGGAAGCCCCCGGGTATCTAGTTTTCAGAAATGTGTGGGTTTGGTAGGGTCCCTAGATGGCCGCCGAGCACGGGGCCAAAAACCCAGGTGACCCCCATTGGAAAACCAGGTAGTTTTCGGATAGGCAATTTTGATGTTGCCTCACTACGTTTTGGGCCCTTGCCTGTCGCAGGTACTTGGGCCTCCCACACAATTGAGGCACCATTTTTATTGGGAGACCTGGGGGAATGCTGGGTTGTTGGAAATTTGTGTGAGCCCGGTGATGCCACACTTTCCCACACAAAAATGTGTGAAAAAAGTGATTTTTTTCAGCTAAAATTGAGGTTTGCAAGGTATTCTGGGTAAGGAAACGTTGTGGGATCCACGCCAGCCATACCTCACTGGAAGCCCTCGGGTGTCCAGTATTCAGAAATGTGTGGGTTTGGTAGGTTTCCCTAGATGGCCGCCGAGCACGGGGCCAAAAACCCAGGTAACCCCCCTTGGAAAACCAGGTGGCTTTCAGATAGGCAACTTTGATGTCGCCTCACTACGTTTTGGGTCCTTGCCTGTCGCGGGTACTTGGGCCTCCCACACAATTGAGGCACCATTTTTATTGGGAGACCTGGGGGAATGCTGGGTTGTTGGAAATTTGTGTGAGCCCATTGATGCCACACTTTCCCACACAAAAATGTGTGAAAAAAGTGATTTTTTCAGCTAAAATTGAGGTGTGCAAGGGATTCTGCGTAAGGAAACGGTGGGGGATCCATAAAAGCCATACATCCCTGGAGCCCCCGGGTATCTAGTTTTCAGAAATGTGTGGGTTTGGTAGGGTTCCCTAGATGGCCGCCGAGCACGGGGCCAAAAACCCAGGTGGCGCCCCTTGGAAAACCAGGTGGTTTTCAGATAGGCAACTTTGATGTCGCCTCACTATGTTTTGGGTCCTTGCCTGTCGCGGGTACTTGGGCCTCCCACACAATTGAGGCACCATTTTTATCGGGAGACCTGGGGGAATGCTGGGTGGTTGGAAATTTGTGTGAGTCCAGTGATGCCACACTTTCCCACACAAAAATGTGTGAAAAAAGTGATTTTTTCAGCTAAAATTGAGGTTTGCAATGGATTCTGGGTAAGGAAACGTTGGGGGATCCACGCAAGCCATACCTCCCTGGAAGCCCCCGGGTGTCTAGTTTTCAGAAATGTGTGGGTTTGGTAGTTTTCCCTAGATGGCCGCTGAGCACGGGGTCAAAAACCCAGGTAACCCCCCTCGGAAAACCAGGTGGCTTTCAGAGAGGCAATTTTGATGTCGCCTGACTACGTTTTGGGCCCTTGCCTGTCGAGGGTACTTGGGCCTCCACACAAGTGAGGCACTATTTTTATCGTGAGACCTGGGGGATGCTGGGTGGTAGGAAATTTGTGTGAGCCCGTTGATGCCACACTTTCCCACACAAAAATGTGTGAAAAAAGTGATTTTTTCACCTAAAATTGAGGTGTGCAAGGGATTCTGCGTAAGGAAACGGTGGGGATCCATTAAAGCCATACATCCCTGGAAGCCCCCGGGTATCTAGTTTTCAGAAATGTGTAGGTTTGGTAGGGTTCCCTAGATGGCCGCCAAGCACGGGCCAAAAACCCAGGTGCCCCCCCTTGGAAAACCAGGTGGTTTTCAGATAGGCAATTTTGATGTCGCCTGACTACGTTTTGGGCCCTTGCCTGTCGCGGGTACTTGGGCCTCCCACACAATTGAGGCACCATTTTTATCGGGAGACCTGGGGGAATGCTGGGTGGTTGGAAATTTGTGTGAGTCCGGTGATGCCACACTTTCCCACACAAAAATGTGTGAAAAAAGTGATGTTTTCAGCTAAAATTGAGGTTTGCAAGGGATTCTGGGTAAGGAAACATTGGGGGATCCACGCAAGCCATACCTCCCTGGAAGCCCCTGGGTGTCTAGTTTTCAGAAATCTGTGGGCTTGGTAGGTTTCCCTAGATGACCGCCGAGCACGGGGCCAAAAACCCAGGTGCCCCCCCCTTGGAAAACCAGGTGGTTTTCAGATAGGCAATTTTGATGTCGCCTGACTACGTTTTGGGCCCTTGCCTGTTGCGGGTACTTGGGCCTCCCACACAATTGAGGCACCATTTTTATCGGGAGACCTGGGGGAATGATGGGTGGTTGGAAATTTGTGTGAGTCCGGTGATGCCACACTTTCCCACACAAAAATGTGTGAAAAAAGTGATTTTTTCAGCTAAAATTGAGGTTTGCAAGGGATTCTGGGTAAGGAAACGTTGGGGGATCCATGCAAGCCATACCACCCTGGAATCCCCCGGGTGTCTAGCTTTCAGAAATGTGTGGGTTTGGTAGGTTTCCCTAGATGGCCGCTGAGCATGGGGTCAAAAACCCAGGTAACCCCCCTTGGAAAACCAGGTGGCTTTCAGAGAGGCAATTTGGATGTCGCCTCACTACGTTTTGGGTCCTTGCCTGTCGCGGGTACTTGGGCCTCCCACACAAGTGAGGCACCATTTTTATCGGGAGACCTGGGGGAATGCTGGGTGGTAGGAAATTTGTGTGAGCCCGATGATGCCACACTTTCCCACACAAAAATGTGTGAAAAAAGTGATGTTTTCAGCTAAAATTGAGGTTTGCAAGGGATTCTGGGTAAGGAAACGTTGGGGGATCCACGCAAGACATACCTCCCTGGAAGCCCCCGGGTGTCTAGTTTTCAGAAATCTGTGGGCTTGGTAGGTTTCCCTAGATGGCCGCCGAGCACGGGGCCAAAAACCCAGGTGCCCCCCCTTGGAAAACCAGGTGGTTTTCAGATAGGCAATTTCGATGTCGCCTGACTACGTTTTGGGCCCTTGCCTGTCGCGGGTACTTGGGCCTCCACACAAGTGAGGCACTATTTTTATCGTGAGACCTGGGGGATGCTGGGTGGTAGGAAATTTGTGTGAGCCTGGTGATGCCACACTTTCCCACACAAAAATGTGTGAAAAAAGTGATTTTTTCTGCTAAAATTGAGGTTTGCAAGGGATTCTGGGTAAATAAACGGTGGGGGATCCACAAAAGCCATACCTCCCTGGAAGCCCCCGGGTATCTAGTTTTCAGAAATGTGTGGGTTTGGTAGGGTCCCTAGATGGCCGCCGAGCACGGGGCCAAAAACCCAGGGGACCCCCATTGGTAAACCAGGTAGTTTTCGGATAGGCAATTTTGATGTTGCCTCACTACGTTTTGGGCCCTTGCCTGTCGCAGGTACTTGGGCCTCCCACACAATTGAGGCACCATTTTTATTGGGAGACCTGGGGGAATGCTGGGTTGTTGGAAATTTGTGTGAGCCCGGTGATGCCACACTTTCCCACACAAAAATGTGTGAAAAAAGTGATTTTTTTCAGCTAAAATTGAGGTTTGCAAGGTATTATGGGTAAGGAAACGTTGGGGGATCCACGCAAGCCATACCTCACTGGAAGCCCCCGGGTGTCTAGTATTCAGAAATGTGTGGGTTTGGTAGGTTTCCCTAGATGGCCGCCGAGCACGGGGCCAAAAACCCAGGTAACCCCCCTTGGAAAACCAGGTGGCTTTCAGATAGGCAACTTTGATGTCGCCTCACTACGTTTTGGGTCCTTGCCTGTCGCGGGTACTTGGGCCTCCCACACAAGTGAGGCACCATTTTTATCGGGGGACCTGGGGGAATGCTGGGTGGTAGGAAATTTGTGTGAGCCCATTGATGCCACACTTTCCCACACAAAAATGTGTGAGAAAAGTGATTTTTTCAGCTAAAATTGAGGTGTGCAAGGGATTCTGCGTAAGGAAACGGTGGGGGATCCATAAAAGCCATACATCCCTGGAGCCCCCGGGTATCTAGTTTTCAGAAATGTGTGGGTTTGGTAGGGTTCCCTAGATGGCCGCTGAGCACGGGGCCAAAAACCCAGGTGGCGCCCCTTGGAAAACCAGGTGGTTTTCAGATAGGCAACTTTGATGTCGCCTCACTATGTTTTGGGTCCTTGCCTGTCGCGGGTACTTGGGCCTCCCACACAATTGAGGCACCATTTTTATCGGGAGACCTGGGGGAATGCTGGGTGGTTGGAAATTTGTGTGAGTCCAGTGATGCCACACTTTCCCACACAAAAATGTGTGAAAAAAGTGATTTTTTCAGCTAAAATTGAGGTTTGCAAGGGATTCTGGGTAAGGAAACGTTGGGGGATCCACGCAAGCCATACCTCCCTGGAAGCTCCCAGGTGTCTAGTTTTCAGAAATGTGTGGGTTTGGTAGGTTTCCCTAGGTGGCCGCTGAGCACGGGGTCAAAAACCCAGGTAACCCCCCTCGGAAAACCAGGTGGCTTTCAGAGATGCAATTTTGATGTCGCCTCACTACGTTTTGGGTCCTTGCCTGTCGCGGGGACTTGGGCCTCCCACACAAGTGAGGCACCATTTTTATCGGGAGACCTGGGGGAATGCTGGGTGGTAGGAAATTTGTGTGAGCCCAGTGATGCCACACTTTCCCACACAAAAATGTGTGAACAAAGTGATGTTTTCAGCTACAATTGAGGTTTGCAAGGGATTCTGGGTAAGGAAACGTTGGGGGATCCACGCAAGCCATACCTCCCTGGAAGCCCCCGGGTGACTAGTTTTCAGAAATCTGTGGGCTTGGCAGGTTTCCCTAGATGGCCGCCGAGCACGGGGCCAAAAACCCAGGTGCCCCCCCTTGGAAAACCAGGTGGTTTTCAGATAGGCAATTTTGATGTCGCCTGACTACGTTTTGGGCCCTTGCCTGTCGCGGGTACTTGGACCTCCACAAAAGTGAGGCACTATTTTTATCGGGAGACCTGGGGGATGCTGGGTGGTAGGAAATTTGTGTGAGCCTGGTGATGCCACACTTTCCCACACAAAAATGTGTGAAAAAAGTGATTTTTTCTGCTAAAATTGAGGTTTGCAAGGGATTCTGGGTAAGGAAACGGTGGGGATCCACAAAAGCCATACCTCCCTGGAAGCCCCCGGGTATCTAGTTTTCAGAAATGTGTGGGTTTGGTAGGGTTCCCTAGATGGCCGCCGAGCACGGGGCCAAAAACCCAGGTGACCCCCATTGGAAAACCAGGTAGTTTTCGGATAGGCAATTTTGATGTTGCCTCACTACGTTTTGGGCCCTTGCCTGTCGCAGGTACTTGGGCCTCCCACACAATTGAGGCACCATTTTTATTGGGAGACCTGGGGGAATGCTGGGTTGTTGGAAATTTGTGTGAGCCCGGTGATGCCACACTTTCCCACACAAAAATGTGTGAAAAAAGTGATTTTTTTCAGCTAAAATTGAGGTTTGCAAGGTATTCTGGGTAAGGAAACGTTGGGGGATCCACGCAAGCCATACCTCACTGGAAGCCCTCGGGTGTCCAGTATTCAGAAATGTGTGGGTTTGGTAGGTTTCCCTAGATGGCCGCCGAGCACGGGGCCAAAAACCCAGGTAACCCCCCTTGGAAAACCAGGTGGCTTTCAGATAGGCAACTTTGATGTCGCCTCACTACGTTTTGGGTCCTTGCCTGTCGCGGGTACTTGGGCCTCCCACACAATTGAGGCACCATTTTTATTGGGAGACCTGGGGGAATGCTGGGTTGTTGGAAATTTGTGTGAGCCTATTGATGCCACACTTTCCCACACAAAAATGTGTGAAAAAAGTGATTTTTTCAGCTAAAATTGAGGTGTGCAAGGGATTCTGCGTAAGGAAACGGTGGGGGATCCATAAAAGCCATACATCCCTGGAGCCCCCGGGTATCTAGTTTTCGGAAATGTGTGGGTTTGGTAGGGTTCCCTAGATGGCCGCCGAGCACGGGGCAAAAAACCCAGGTGGCGCCCCTTGGAAAACCAGGTGGTTTTCAGATAGGCAACTTTGATGTCGCCTCACTATGTTTTGGGTCCTTGCCTGTCGCGGGTACTTGGGCCTCCCACACAATTGAGGCACCATTTTTATCGGGAGACCTGGGGGAATGCTGGGTGGTTGGAAATTTGTGTGAGTCCAGTGATGCCACACTTTCCCACACAAAAATGTGTGAAAAAAGTGATTTTTTCAGCTAAAATTGAGGTTTGCAAGGGATTCTGGGTAAGGAAACGTTGGGGGATCCACGCAAGCCATACCTCCCTGGAAGCTCCCGGGTGTCTAGTTTTCAGAAATGTGTGGGTTTGGTAGGTTCCCTAGGTGGCCGCTGAGCACGGGGTCAAAAACCCAGGTAACCCCCCTCGGAAAACCAGGTGGCTTTCAGAGATGCAATTTTGATGTCGCCTCACTACGTTTTGGGTCCTTGCCTGTCGCGGGGTCTTGGGCCTCCCACACAAGTGAGGCACCATTTTTATCGGGAGACCTGGGGGAATGCTGGGTGGTAGGAAATTTGTGTGAGCCCAGTGATGCCACACTTTCCCACACAAAAATGTGTGAACAAAGTGATGTTTTCAGCTACAATTGAGGTTTGCAAGGGATTCTGGGTAAGGAAACGTTGGGGGATCCACGCAAGCCATACCTCCCTGGAAGCCCCCGGGTGACTAGTTTTCAGAAATCTGTGGGCTTGGCAGGTTTCCCTAGATGGCCGCCGAGCACGGGGCCAAAAACCCAGGTGCCCCCCCTTGGAAAACCAGGTGGTTTTCAGATAGGCAATTTTGATGTCGCCTGACTACGTTTTGGGCCCTTGCCTGTCACGGGTACTTGGGCCTCCACACAAGTGAGGCACTATTTTTATCGGGAGACCTGGGGGATGCTGGGTGGTAGGAAATTTGTGTGAGCCTGGTGATGCCACACTTTCCCACACAAAAATGTGTGAAAAAAGTGATTTTTTCTGCTAAAATTGAGGTTTGCAAGGGATTCTGGGTAAGGAAACGGTGGGGATCCACAAAAGCCATACCTCCCTGGAAGCCCCCGGGTATCTAGTTTTCAGAAATGTGTGGGTTTGGTAGGGTTCCCTAGATGGCCGCCGAGCACGGGGCCAAAAACCCAGGTGACCCCCATTGGAAAACCAGGTAGTTTTCGGATAGGCAATTTTGATGTTGCCTCACTACGTTTTGGGCCCTTGCCTGTCGCAGGTACTTGGGCCTCCCACACAATTGAGGCACCATTTTTATTGGGAGACCTGGGGGAATGCTGGGTTGTTGGAAATTTGTGTGAGCCCGGTGATGCCACACTTTCCCACACAAAAATGTGTGAAAAAAGTGATTTTTTTCAGCTAAAATTGAGGTTTGCAAGGTATTCTGGGTAAGGAAACGTTGGGGGATCCACGCAAGCCATACCTCACTGCAAGCCCTCGGGTGTCCAGTATTCAGAAATGTGTGGGTTTTGTAGGTTTCCCTAGATGGCCGCTGAGCACGGGGCCAAAAACCCAGGTAACCCCCCTTGGAAAACCAGGTGGCTTTCAGATAGGCAACTTTGATGTCGCCTCACTATGTTTTGGGTCCTTGCCTGTCGCGGGTACTTGGGCCTCCCACACAATTGAGGCACCATTTTTATCGGGGGACCTGGGGGAATGCTGGGTGGTAGGAAATTTGTGTGAGCCCATTGATGCCACACTTTCCCACACAAAAATGTGTGAGAAAAGTGATTTTTTCAGCTAAAATTGAGGTGTGCAAGGGATTCTGCGTAAGGAAACGGTGGGGGATCCATAAAAGCCATACATCCCTGGAGCCCCCGGGTATCTAGTTTTCAGAAATGTGTGGGTTTGGTAGGGTTCCCTAGATGGCCGCCGAGCACGGGGCCAAAAACCCAGGTGGCGCCCCTTGGAAAACCAGGTGGTTTTCTGATAGGCAACTTTGATGTCGCCTCACTATGTTTTGGGTCCTTGCCTGTCGCGGGTACTTGGGCCTCCCACACAATTGAGGCACCATTTTTATCGGGAGACCTGGGGGAATGCTGGGTGGTTGGAAATTTGTGTGAGTCCAGTGATGCCACACTTTCCCACACAAAAATGTGTGAAAAAAGTGATTTTTTCAGCTAAAATTGAGGTTTGCAATGGATTCTGGGTAAGGAAACGTTGGGGGATCCACGCAAGCCATACCTCCCTGGAAGCCCCCGGGTGTCTAGTTTTCAGAAATGTGTGGGTTTGGTAGGTTTCCCTAGATGACCGCCGAGCACGGGGCCAAAAACCCAGGTGCCCCCCCCTTGGAAAACCAGGTGGTTTTCAGATAGGCAATTTTGATGTCGCCTGACTACGTTTTGGGCCCTTGCCTGTCGCGGGTACTTGGGCCTCCACACAAGTGAGGCACTATTTTTATCGGGAGACCTGGGGGATGCTGGGTGGTAGGCAATTTGTGTGAGTCTGGTAATGCCACACTTTCCCACACAAAAATGTGTGAAAAAAGTGATGTTTTCAGCTAAAATTGAGGTTTGCAAGGTATTCTGGGTAAGGAAACGTTGGGGGATCCACGCAAGCCATACCTCACTGGAAGCCCTCGGGTGTCCAGTATTCAGAAATGTGTGGGTTTGGTAGGTTTCCCTAGATGGCCGCCGAGCACGGGGCCAAAAACCCAGGTAACCCCCCTTGGAAAACCAGGTGGCTTTCAGATAGGCAACTTTGATGTCGCCTCACTACGTTTTGGGTCCTTGCCTGTCGCGGGTACTTGGGCCTCCCACACAATTGAGGCACCATTTTTATTGGGAGACCTGGGGGAATGCTGGGTTGTTGGAAATTTGTGTGAGCCTATTGATGCCACACTTTCCCACACAAAAATGTGTGAAAAAAGTGATTTTTTCAGCTAAAATTGAGGTGTGCAAGGGATTCTGCGTAAGGAAACGGTGGGGGATCCATAAAAGCCATACATCCCTGGAGCCCCCGGGTATCTAGTTTTCGGAAATGTGTGGGTTTGGTAGGGTTCCCTAGATGGCCGCCGAGCACGGGGCCAAAAACCCAGGTGGCGCCCCTTGGAAAACCAGGTGGTTTTCAGATAGGCAACTTTGATGTCGCCTCACTATGTTTTGGGTCCTTGCCTGTCGCGGGTACTTGGGCCTCCCACACAATTGAGGCACCATTTTTATCGGGAGACCTGGGGGAATGCTGGGTGGTTGGAAATTTGTGTGAGTCCAGTGATGCCACACTTTCCCACACAAAAATGTGTGAAAAAAGTGATTTTTTCAGCTAAAATTGAGGTTTGCAAGGGATTCTGGGTAAGGAAACGTTGGGGGATCCACGCAAGCCATACCTCCCTGGAAGCTCCCGGGTGTCTAGTTTTCAGAAATGTGTGGGTTTGGTAGGTTCCCTAGGTGGCCGCTGAGCACGGGGTCAAAAACCCAGGTAACCCCCCTCGGAAAACCAGGTGGCTTTCAGAGATGCAATTTTGATGTCGCCTCACTACGTTTTGGGTCCTTGCCTGTCGCGGGGTCTTGGGCCTCCCACACAAGTGAGGCACCATTTTTATCGGGAGACCTGGGGGAATGCTGGGTGGTAGGAAATTTGTGTGAGCCCAGTGATGCCACACTTTCCCACACAAAAATGTGTGAACAAAGTGGTGTTTTCAGCTACAATTGAGGTTTGCAAGGGATTCTGGGTAAGGAAACGTTGGGGGATCCACGCAAGCCATACCTCCCTGGAAGCCCCCGGGTGACTAGTTTTCAGAAATCTGTGGGCTTGGCAGGTTTCCCTAGATGGCCGCCGAGCACGGGGCCAAAAACCCAGGTGCCCCCCCTTGGAAAACCAGGTGGTTTTCAGATAGGCAATTTTGATGTCGCCTGACTACGTTTTGGGCCCTTGCCTGTCACGGGTACTTGGGCCTCCACACAAGTGAGGCACTATTTTTATCGGGAGACCTGGGGGATGCTGGGTGGTAGGAAATTTGTGTGAGCCTGGTGATGCCACACTTTCCCACACAAAAATGTGTGAAAAAAGTGATTTTTTCTGCTAAAATTGAGGTTTGCAAGGGATTCTGGGTAAGGAAACGGTGGGGATCCACAAAAGCCATACCTCCCTGGAAGCCCCCGGGTATCTAGTTTTCAGAAATGTGTGGGTTTGGTAGGGTTCCCTAGATGGCCGCCGAGCACGGGGCCAAAAACCCAGGTGACCCCCATTGGAAAACCAGGTAGTTTTCGGATAGGCAATTTTGATGTTGCCTCACTACGTTTTGGGCCCTTGCCTGTCGCAGGTACTTGGGCCTCCCACACAATTGAGGCACCATTTTTATTGGGAGACCTGGGGGAATGCTGGGTTGTTGGAAATTTGTGTGAGCCCGGTGATGCCACACTTTCCCACACAAAAATGTGTGAAAAAAATGATTTTTTTCAGCTAAAATTGAGGTTTGCAAGGTATTCTGGGTAAGGAAACGTTGGGGGATCCACGCAAGCCATACCTCACTGGAAGCCCTCGGGTGTCCAGTATTCAGAAATGTGTGGGTTTTGTAGGTTTCCCTAGATGGCCGCTGAGCACGGGGCCAAAAACCCAGGTAACCCCCCTTGGAAAACCAGGTGGCTTTCAGATAGGCAACTTTGATGTCGCCTCACTATGTTTTGGGTCCTTGCCTGTCGCGGGTACTTGGGCCTCCCACACAATTGAGGCACCATTTTTATCGGGGGACCTGGGGGAATGCTGGGTGGTAGGAAATTTGTGTGAGCCCATTGATGCCACACTTTCCCACACAAAAATGTGTGAGAAAAGTGATTTTTTCAGCTAAAATTGAGGTGTGCAAGGGATTCTGCGTAAGGAAACGGTGGGGGATCCATAAAAGCCATACATCCCTGGAGCCCCCGGGTATCTAGTTTTCAGAAATGTGTGGGTTTGGTAGGGTTCCCTAGATGGCCGCCGAGCACGGGGCCAAAAACCCAGGTGGCGCCCCTTGGAAAACCAGGTGGTTTTCTGATAGGCAACTTTGATGTCGCCTCACTATGTTTTGGGTCCTTGCCTGTCGCGGGTACTTGGGCCTCCCACACAATTGAGGCACCATTTTTATCGGGAGACCTGGGGGAATGCTGGGTGGTTGGAAATTTGTGTGAGTCCAGTGATGCCACACTTTCCCACACAAAAATGTGTGAAAAAAGTGATTTTTTCAGCTAAAATTGAGGTTTGCAATGGATTCTGGGTAAGGAAACGTTGGGGGATCCACGCAAGCCATACCTCCCTGGAAGCCCCCGGGTGTCTAGTTTTCAGAAATGTGTGGGTTTGGTAGGTTTCCCTAGATGACCGCCGAGCACGGGGCCAAAAACCCAGGTGCCCCCCCCTTGGAAAACCAGGTGGTTTTCAGATAGGCAATTTTGATGTCGCCTGACTACGTTTTGGGCCCTTGCCTGTCGCGGGTACTTGGGCCTCCACACAAGTGAGGCACTATTTTTATCGGGAGACCTGGGGGATGCTGGGTGGTAGGCAATTTGTGTGAGTCTGGTAATGCCACACTTTCCCACACAAAAATGTGTGAAAAAAGTGATGTTTTCAGCTAAAACTGAGGTTTGCAAGGGATTCTGGGTAAGGAAACGTTGGGGGATCCACGCAAGCCATACCTCCCTGGAAGCCCCCGGGTGTCCAGTTTTCAGAAATCTGTGGGTTTGGTAGCGTTCCCTAGATGGCCGCCGAGCACGGGGCCAAAAACCCAGGTGCCACCCCCTGGGAAAACCAGGTGGTTTTAAGATAGGCAATTTTGATGTCGCCTGACTACGTTTTGGGCCCATGCCTGTCGGGGGTACTTGGGCCTCCACACAAGTGAGGCACTATTTTTATCGGGAGACCTGGGGGATGCTGGGTGGTGGGAAATTTGTGTGAGCCTGGTGATGCCACACTTTCCCACACAAAAATGTGTGAAAAAAGTGATTTTTTCAGCTAAAATTGAGGTGTGCAAGGGATTCTGCGTAAGGAAACGGTGGGGGATCCATAAAAGCCATACATCCCTGGAAGCCCCCGGGTATCTAGTTTTCAGAAATGTGTGGGTTTGGTAGCGTTCCCTAGATGGCCGCCGAGCAAGGGGCCAAAAACCCAGGTGCCCCCCCTTGCAAAACCAGGTGGTTTTCTGATAGGCAATTTTGATGTCGCCTGACTTCGTTTTGGGCCCTTGCCTGTCGCGGGTACTTGGTCCTCCCACACAATTGAGGCACCATTTTTATCGGGAGACCTGGGGGAATGCTGGGTGGTTGGAAATTTGTGTGAGCCCGGTGATGCCACACTTTCCCACACAAAAATGTGTGAAAAAAAGTGATTTTTTCAGCTAAAATTGAGGTGTGCAAGGGATTCTGCGTAAGGAAACGGTGGGGGATCCATAAAAGCCATACATCCCTGGAAGCCCCCGGGTGTCTAGCTTTCATAAATGTGTGGGTTTGGTAGGTTTCCCTAGATGGCCGCTGAGCATGGGGTCTAAAACCCAGGTATCCCCCCCTTGGAAAACCAGGTGGCTTTCAGAGAGGCAATTTTGATGTCGCCTCACTACGTTTTGGGTCCTTGCCTGTCGCGGGTACTTGGGCCTCCCACACAAGTGAGGCACCATTTTTATCGGGAGACCTGGGGAAATGCTGGGTGGTAGGAAATTTGTGTGAGCCCGGTGATGCCACACTTTCCCACACAAAAATGTGTGAAAAAAGTGATGTTTTCAGCTAAAATTGAGATTTGCAAGGGATTCTGGGTAAGGAAACGTTGGGGGATCCACGCAAGCCATACCTCCCTGGAAGCCCCCGGATGTCTAGTTTTCAGAAATCTGTGGGCTTGGTAGGTTTCCCTAGATAGCCACCGAGCACGGGGCCAAAAACCCAGGTGCCCCCCTTGGAAAACTAGGTGGTTTTCAGATAGGCAATTTTGATGTCGCCTGACTACGTTTTGGGCCCTTGCCTGTCGCGGGTACTTGGGCCTCCACACAAGTGAGGCACTATTTTTATCGTGAGACCTGGGGGATGCTGGGTGGTAGGAAATTTGTGTGAGCCTGGTGATGCCACACTTTCCCACACAAAAGAGTGTGAAACAAGTGATTTTTTCTGCTAAAATTGAGGTTTGCAAGGGATTCTGGGTAAATAAACGGTGGGGGATCCACAAAAGCCATACCTCCCTGGAAGCCCCCGGGTATCTAGTTTTCAGAAATGTGTGGGTTTGGTAGGGTCCCTAGATGGCCGCCGAGCACGGGGCCAAAAACCCAGGTGACCCCCATTGGAAAACCAGGTAGTTTTCGGATAGGCAATTTTGATGTTGCCTCACTACGTTTTGGGCCCTTGCCTGTCGCAGGTACTTGGGCCTCCCACACAATTGAGGCACCATTTTTATTGGGAGACCTGGGGGAATGCTGGGTTGTTGGAAATTTGTGTGAGCCCGGTGATGCCACACTTTCCCACACAAAAATGTGTGAAAAAAGTGATTTTTTTCAGCTAAAATTGAGGTTTGCAAGGTATTCTGGGTAAGGAAACGTTGGGGGATCCACGCCAGCCATACCTCACTGGAAGCCCTCAGGTGTCCAGTATTCAGAAATGTGTGGGTTTGGTAGGTTTCCCTAGATGGCCGCCGAGCACGGGGCCAAAAACCCAGGTAACCCCCCTTGGAAAACCAGGTGGCTTTCAGATAGGCAACTTTGATGTCGCCTCACTACGTTTTGGGTCCTTGCCTGTCGCGGGTACTTGGGCCTCCCACACAATTGAGGCACCATTTTTATTGGGAGACCTGGGGGAATGCTGGGTTGTTGGAAATTTGTGTGAGCCCATTGATGCCACACTTTCCCACACAAAAATGTGTGAAAAAAGTGATTTTTTCAGCTAAAATTGAGGTGTGCAAGGGATTCTGCGTAAGGAAACGGTGGGGGATCCATAAAAGCCATACATCCCTGGAGCCCCCGGGTATCTAGTTTTCAGAAATGTGTGGGTTTGGTAGGGTTCCCTAGATGGCCGCCGAGCACGGGGCCAAAAACCCAGGTGGCGCCCCTTGGAAAACCAGGTGGTTTTCAGATAGGCAACTTTGATGTCGCCTCACTATGTTTTGGGTCCTTGCCTGTCGCGGGTACTTGGGCCTCCCACACAATTGAGGCACCATTTTTATCGGGAGACCTGGGGGAATGCTGGGTGGATGGAAATTTGTGTGAGTCCAGTGATGCCACACTTTCCCACACAAAAATGTGTGAAAAAAGGGATTTTTTCAGCTAAAATTGAGGTTTGCAATGGATTCTGGGTAAGGAAACGTTGGGGGATCCACGCAAGCCATACCTCCCTGGAAGCCCCCGGGTGTCTAGTTTTCAGAAATGTGTGGGTTTGGTAGTTTTCCCTAGATGGCCGCTGAGCACGGGGTCAAAAACCCAGGTAACCCCCCTCGGAAAACCAGGTGGCTTTCAGAGAGGCAATTTTGATGTCGCCTGACTACGTTTTGGGCCCTTGCCTGTCGAGGGTACTTGGGCCTCCACACAAGTGAGGCACTATTTTTATCGTGAGACCTGGGGGATGCTGGGTGGTAGGAAATTTGTGTGAGCCCGTTGATGCCACACTTTCCCACACAAAAATGTGTGAAAAAAGTGATTTTTTCAGCTAAAATTGAGGTGTGCAAGGGATTCTGCGTAAGGAAACGGTGGGGATCCATAAAAGCCATACATCCCTGGAAGCCCCCGGGTATCTAGTTTTCAGAAATGTGTAGGTTTGGTAGGGTTCCCTAGATGGCCGCCGAGCACGGGCCAAAAACCCAGGTGCCCCCCCTTGGAAAACCAGGTGGTTTTCAGATAGGCAATTTTGATGTCGCCTGACTACGTTTTGGGCCCTTGCCTGTCGCGGGTACTTGGGCCTCCCACACAATTGAGGCACCATTTTTATCGGGAGACCTGGGGGAATGCTGGGTGGTTGGAAATTTGTGTGAGTCCGGTGATGCCACACTTTCCCACACACAAATGTGTGAAAAAAGTGATGTTTTCAGCTAAAATTGAGGTTTGCAAGGGATTCTGGGTAAGGAAACATTGGGGGATCCACGCAAGCCATACCTCCCTGGAAGCCCCTGGGTGTCTAGTTTTCAGAAATCTGTGGGCTTGGTAGGTTTCCCTAGATGACCGCCGAGCACGGGGCCAAAAACCCAGGTGCCCCCCCCTTGGAAAACCAGGTGGTTTTCAGATAGGCAATTTTGATGTCGCCTGACTACGTTTTGGGCCCTTGCCTGTCGCGGGTACTTGGGCCTCCACACAAGTGAGGCACTATTTTTATCGTGAGACCTGGGGGATGCTGGGTGGTAGGAAATTTGTGTGAGCCTGGTGATGCCACACTTTCCCACACAAAAATGTGTGAAAAAAGTGATTTTTTCTGCTAAAATTGAGGTTTGCAAGGGATTCTGGGTAAATAAACGGTGGGGGATCCACAAAAGCCATACCTCCCTGGAAGCCCCCGGGTATCTAGTTTTCAGAAATGTGTGGGTTTGGTAGGGTCCCTAGATGGCCGCCGAGCACGGGGCCAAAAACCCAGGGGACCCCCATTGGTAAACCAGGTAGTTTTCGGATAGGCAATTTTGATGTTGCCTCACTACGTTTTGGGCCCTTGCCTGTCGCAGGTACTTGGGCCTCCCACACAATTGAGGCACCATTTTTATTGGGAGACCTGGGGGAATGCTGGGTTGTTGGAAATTTGTGTGAGCCCGGTGATGCCACACTTTCCCACACAAAAATGTGTGAAAAAAGTGATTTTTTTTCAGCTAAAATTGAGGTTTGCAAGGTATTATGGGTAAGGAAACGTTGGGGGATCCACGCAAGCCATACCTCACTGGAAGCCCCCGGGTGTCTAGTATTCAGAAATGTGTGGGTTTGGTAGGTTTCCCTAGATGGCCGCCGAGCACGGGGCCAAAAACCCAGGTAACCCCCCTTGGAAAACCAGGTGGCTTTCAGATAGGCAACTTTGATGTCGCCTCACTACGTTTTGGGTCCTTGCCTGTCGCGGGTACTTGGGCCTCCCACACAAGTGAGGCACCATTTTTATCGGGGGACCTGGGGGAATGCTGGGTGGTAGGAAATTTGTGTGAGCCCATTGATGCCACACTTTCCCACACAAAAATGTGTGAGAAAAGTGATTTTCTCAGCTAAAATTGAGGTGTGCAAGGGATTCTGCGTAAGGAAACGGTGGGGGATCCATAAAAGCCATACATCCCTGGAGCCCCCGGGTATCTAGTTTTCAGAAATGTGTGGGTTTGGTAGGGTTCCCTAGATGGCCGCTGAGCACGGGGCCAAAAACCCAGGTGGCGCCCCTTGGAAAACCAGGTGGTTTTCAGATAGGCAACTTTGATGTCGCCTCACTATGTTTTGGGTCCTTGCCTGTCGCGGGTACTTGGGCCTCCCACACAATTGAGGCACCATTTTTATCGGGAGACCTGGGGGAATGCTGGGTGGTTGGAAATTTGTGTGAGTCCAGTGATGCCACACTTTCCCACACAAAAATGTGTGAAAAAAGTGATTTTTTCAGCTAAAATTGAGGTTTGCAAGGGATTCTGGGTAAGGAAACGTTGGGGGATCCACGCAAGCCATACCTCCCTGGAAGCTCCCGGGTGTCTAGTTTTCAGAAATGTGTGGGTTTGGTATGTTTCCCTAGGTGGCCGCTGAGCACGGGGTCAAAAACCCAGGTAACCCCCCTCGGAAAACCAGGTGGCTTTCAGAGATGCAATTTTGATGTCGCCTCACTACGTTTTGGGTCCTTGCCTGTCGCGGGGACTTGGGCCTCCCACACAAGTGAGGCACCATTTTTATCGGGAGACCTGGGGGAATGCTGGGTGGTAGGAAATTTGTGTGAGCCCAGTGATGCCACACTTTCCCACACAAAAATGTGTGAACAAAGTGATGTTTTCAGCTACAATTGAGGTTTGCAAGGGATTCTGGGTAAGGAAACGTTGGGGGATCCACGCAAGCCATACCTCCCTGGAAGCCCCCGGGTGACTAGTTTTCAGAAATCTGTGGGCTTGGCAGGTTTCCCTAGATGGCCGCCGAGCACGGGGCCAAAAACCCAGGTGCCCCCCCTTGGAAAACCAGGTGGTTTTCAGATAGGCAATTTTGATGTCGCCTGACTACGTTTTGAGCCCTTGCCTGTCGCGGGTACTTGGACCTCCACAGAAGTGAGGCACTATTTTTATCGGGAGACCTGTGGGATGCTGGGTGGTAGGAAATTTGTGTGAGCCTGGTGATGCCACACTTTCCCACACAACAATGTGTGAAAAAAGTGATTTTTTCTGCTAAAATTGAGGTTTGCAAGGGATTCTGGGTAAGGAAACGGTGGGGATCCACAAAAGCCATACCTCCCTGGAAGCCCCCGGGTATCTAGTTTTCAGAAATGTGTGGGTTTGGTAGGGTTCCCTAGATGGCCGCCGAGCACGGGGCCAAAAACCCAGGTGACCCCCATTGGAAAACCAGGTAGTTTTCGGATAGGCAATTTTGATGTTGCCTCACTACGTTTTGGGCCCTTGCCTGTCGCAGGTACTTGGGCCTCCCACACAATTGAGGCACCATTTTTATTGGGAGACCTGGGGGAATGCTGGGTTGTTGGAAATTTGTGTGAGCCCGGTGATGCCACACTTTCCCACACAAAAATGTGTGAAAAAAGTGATTTTTTTCAGCTAAAATTGAGGTTTGCAAGGTATTCTGGGTAAGGAAACGTTGGGGGATCCACGCAAGCCATACCTCACTGGAAGCCCTCGGGTGTCCAGTATTCAGAAATGTGTGGGTTTGGTAGGTTTCCGTAGATGGCCGCCGAGCACGGGGCCAAAAACCCAGGTAACCCCCCTTGGAAAACCAGGTGGCTTTCAGATAGGCAACTTTGATGTCGCCTCACTACGTTTTGGGTCCTTGCCTGTCGCGGGTACTTGGGCCTCCCACACAATTGAGGCACCATTTTTATCGGGAGACCTGAGGGAATGCTGGGTTTTTGGAAATTTGTGTGAGCCCGTTGATGCCACACTTTCCCACACAAAAATGTGTGAAAAAAGTGATGTTTTCAGCTAAAACTGAGGTTTGCAAGGGATTCTGGGTAAGGAAACGTTGGGGGATCCACGCAAGCCATACCTCCCTGGAAGCCCCCGGGTGTCCAGTTTTCAGAAATCTGTGGGTTTGGTAGCGTTCCCTAGATGGCCGCCGAGCACGGGGCCAAAAACCCAGGTGCCACCCCCTGGGAAAACCAGGTGGTTTTAAGATAGGCAATTTTGATGTTGCCTGACTACGTTTTGGGCCCATGCCTGTCGGGGGTATTTGGGCCTCCACACAAGTGAGGCACTATTTTTATCGGGAGACCTGGGGGATGCTGGGTCATGGGAAATTTGTGTGAGCCTGGTGATGCCACACTTTCCCACACAAAAATGTGTGAAAAAAGTGATTTTTTCAGCTAAAATTGAGATGTGCAAAGGATTCTGCGTAAGGAAACGGTGGGGGATCCATAAAAGCCATACATCTCTGGAAGCCCCCGGGTATCTAGTTTTCAGAAATGTGTGGGTTTGGTAGCGTTCCCTAGATGGCCGCTGAGCAAGGGGCCAAAAATCCAGGTGCCCCCCCTTGCAAAACCAGGTGGTTTTCAGAGAGGCAATTTTGATGTCGCCTCACTACGTTTTGGGTCCTTGCCTGTCGCGGGTACTTGGGCCTCCCACACAAGTGAGGCACCATTTTTATCGGGAGACCTGGGGAAATGCTGGGTGGTAGGAAATTTGTGTGAGCCCGGTGATGGCACACTTTCCCACACAAAAATGTGTGAAAAAAGTGATGTTTTCAGCTAAAATTGAGGTTTGCAAGGGATTCTGGGTAAGGAAACGTTGGGGGATCCACGCAAGCCATACCTCCCTGGAAGCCCCCGGGTGTCTAGTTTTCGGAAATCTGTGGGCTTGGTAGGTTTCCCTAGATAGCCGCCGAGCACGGGGCCAAAAACCCAGGTGCCCCCCTTGGAAAACTAGGTGGTTTTCAGATAGGCAATTTTGATGTCGCCTGACTACGTTTTGGGCCCTTGCCTGTCGCGGGTACTTCGGCCTCCACACAAGTGAGGCACTACTTTTATCGTGAGACCTGGGGGATGCTGGGTGGTAGGAAATTTGTGTGAGCCTGGTGATGCCACACTTTCCCACACAAAAATGTGTGAAACAAGTGATTTTTTCTGCTAAAATTGAGGTTTGCAAGGGATTCTGGGTAAATAAACGGTGGGGGATCCACAAAAGCCATACCTCCCTGGAAGCCCCCGGGTATCTAGTTTTCAGAAATGTGTGGATTTGGTAGGGTCCCTAGATGGCCGCCGAGCACGGGGCCAAAAACCCAGGTGACCCCCATTGGAAAACCAGGTGGTTTTCTGATAGGCAATTTTGATGTCGCCTGACTTCGTTTTGGGCCCTTGCCTGTCGCGGGTACTTGGTCCTCCCACACAATTGAGGCACCATTTTTATCGGGAGACCTGGGGGAATGCTGGGTGGTTGGAAATTTGTGTGAGCCCGGTGATGCCACACTTTCCCACACAAAAATGTGTGAAAAAAAGTGATTTTTTCAGCTAAAATTGAGGTGTGCAAGGGATTCTGCGTAAGGAAACGGTGGGGGATCCATAAAAGCCATACATCCCTGGAAGCCCCCGGGTGTCTAGCTTTCATAAATGTGTGGGTTTGGTAGGTTTCCCTAGATGGCCGCTGAGCATGGGGTCTAAAACCCAGGTATCCCCCCCTTGGAAAACCAGGTGGCTTTCAGAGAGGCAATTTTGATGTCGCCTCACTACGTTTTGGGTCCTTGCCTGTCGCGGGTACTTGGGCCTCCCACACAAGTGAGGCACCATTTTTATCGGGAGACCTGGGGAAATGCTGGGTGGTAGGAAATTTGTGTGAGCCCGGTGATGCCACACTTTCCCACACAAAAATGTGTGAAAAAAGTGATGTTTTCAGCTAAAATTGAGGTTTGCAAGGGATTCTGGGTAAGGAAACGTTGGGGGATCCACGCAAGCCATACCTCCCTGGAAGCCCCCGGATGTCTAGTTTTCAGAAATCTGTGGGCTTGGTAGGTTTCCCTAGATAGCCACCGAGCACGGGGCCAAAAACCCAGGTGCCCCCCTTGGAAAACTAGGTGGTTTTCAGATAGGCAATTTTGATGTTGCCTGACTACGTTTTGGGCCCTTGCCTGTCGCGGGTACTTGGGCCTCCACACAAGTGAGGCACTATTTTTATCGTGAGACCTGGGGGATGCTGGGTGGTAGGAAATTTGTGTGAGCCTGGTGATGCCACACTTTCCCACACAAAAGAGTGTGAAACAAGTGATTTTTTCTGCTAAAATTGAGGTTTGCAAGGGATTCTGGGTAAATAAACGGTGGGGGATCCACAAAAGCCATACCTCCCTGGAAGCCCCCGGGTATCTAGTTTTCAGAAATGTGTGGGTTTGGTAGGGTCCCTAGATGGCCGCCGAGCACGGGGCCAAAAACCCAGGTGACCCCCATTGGAAAACCAGGTAGTTTTCGGATAGGCAATTTTGATGTTGCCTCACTACGTTTTGGGCCCTTGCCTGTCGCAGGTACTTGGGCCTCCCACACAATTGAGGCACCATTTTTATTGGGAGACCTGGGGGAATGCTGGGTTGTTGGAAATTTGTGTGAGCCCGGTGATGCCACACTTTCCCACACAAAAATGTGTGAAAAAAGTGATTTTTTCAGCTAAAATTGAGGTTTGTAAGGTATTCTGGGTAAGGAAACGTTGGGGGATCCACGCCAGCCATACCTCACTGGAAGCCCTCGGGTGTCCAGTATTCAGAAATGTGTGGGTTTGGTAGGTTTCCCTAGATGGCCGCCGAGCACGGGGCCAAAAACCCAGGTAACCCCCCTTGGAAAACCAGGTGGCTTTCAGATAGGCAACTTTGATGTCGCCTCACTACGTTTTGGGTCCTTGCCTGTCGCGGGTACTTGGGCCTCCCACACAATTGAGGCACCATTTTTATTGGGAGACCTGGGGGAATGCTGGGTTGTTGGAAATTTGTGTGAGCCCATTGATGCCACACTTTCCCACACAAAAATGTGTGAAAAAAGTGATTTTTTCAGCTAAAATTGAGGTGTGCAAGGGATTCTGCGTAAGGAAACGGTGGGGGATCCATAAAAGCCATACATCCCTGGAGCCCCCGGGTATCTAGTTTTCAGAAATGTGTGGGTTTGGTAGGGTTCCCTAGATGGCCGCCGAGCACGGGGCCAAAAACCCAGGTGGCGCCCCTTGGAAAACCAGGTGGTTTTCAGATAGGCAACTTTGATGTCGCCTCACTATGTTTTGGGTCCTTGCCTGTCGCGGGTACTTGGGCCTCCCACACAATTGAGGCACCATTTTTATCGGGAGACCTGGGGGAATGCTGGGTGGATGGAAATTTGTGTGAGTCCAGTGATGCCACACTTTCCCACACAAAAATGTGTGAAAAAAGTGATTTTTTCAGCTAAAATTGAGGTTTGCAATGGATTCTGGGTAAGGAAACGTTGGGGGATCCACGCAAGCCATACCTCCCTGGAAGCCCCCGGGTGTCTAGTTTTCAGAAATGTGTGGGTTTGGTAGTTTTCCCTAGATGGCCGCTGAGCACGGGGTCAAAAACCCAGGTAACCCCCCTCGGAAAACCAGGTGGCTTTCAGAGAGGCAATTTTGATGTCGCCTGACTACGTTTTGGGCCCTTGCCTGTCGAGGGTACTTGGGCCTCCACACAAGTGAGGCACTATTTTTATCGTGAGACCTGGGGGATGCTGGGTGGTAGGAAATTTGTGTGAGCCCGTTGATGCCACACTTTCCCACACAAAAATGTGTGAAAAAAGTGATTTTTTCAGCTAAAATTGAGGTGTGCAAGGGATTCTGCGTAAGGAAACGGTGGGGATCCATAAAAGCCATACATCCCTGGAAGCCCCCGGGTATCTAGTTTTCAGAAATGTGTAGGTTTGGTAGGGTTCCCTAGATGGCCGCCGAGCACGGGCCAAAAACCCAGGTGCCCCCCCTTGGAAAACCAGGTGGTTTTCAGATAGGCAATTTTGATGTCGCCTGACTACGTTTTGGGCCCTTGCCTGTCGCGGGTACTTGGGCCTCCCACACAATTGAGGCACCATTTTTATCGGGAGACCTGGGGGAATGCTGGGTGGTTGGAAATTTGTGTGAGTCCGGTGATGCCACACTTTCCCACACACAAATGTGTGAAAAAAGTGATGTTTTCAGCTAAAATTGAGGTTTGCAAGGGATTCTGGGTAAGGAAACATTGGGGGATCCACGCAAGCCATACCTCCCTGGAAGCCCCTGGGTGTCTAGTTTTCAGAAATCTGTGGGCTTGGTAGGTTTCCCTAGATGACCGCCGAGCACGGGGCCAAAAACCCAGGTGCCCCCCCCTTGGAAAACCAGGTGGTTTTCAGATAGGCAATTTTGATGTCGCCTGACTACGTTTTGGGCCCTTGCCTGTCGCGGGTACTTGGGCCTCCACACAAGTGAGGCACTATTTTTATCGTGAGACCTGGGGGATGCTGGGTGGTAGGAAATTTGTGTGAGCCTGGTGATGCCACACTTTCCCACACAAAAATGTGTGAAAAAAGTGATTTTTTCTGCTAAAATTGAGGTTTGCAAGGGATTCTGGGTAAATAAACGGTGGGGGATCCACAAAAGCCATACCTCCCTGGAAGCCCCCGGGTATCTAGTTTTCAGAAATGTGTGGGTTTGGTAGGGTCCCTAGATGGCCGCCGAGCACGGGGCCAAAAACCCAGGGGACCCCCATTGGTAAACCAGGTAGTTTTCGGATAGGCAATTTTGATGTTGCCTCACTACGTTTTGGGCCCTTGCCTGTCGCAGGTACTTGGGCCTCCCACACAATTGAGGCACCATTTTTATTGGGAGACCTGGGGGAATGCTGGGTTGTTGGAAATTTGTGTGAGCCCGGTGATGCCACACTTTCCCACTCAAAAATGTGTGAAAAAAGTGATTTTTTTTCAGCTAAAATTGAGGTTTGCAAGGTATTATGGGTAAGGAAACGTTGGGGGATCCACGCAAGCCATACCTCACTGGAAGCCCCCGGGTGTCTAGTATTCAGAAATGTGTGGGTTTGGTAGGTTTCCCTAGATGGCCGCCGAGCACGGGGCCAAAAACCCAGGTAACCCCCCTTGGAAAACCAGGTGGCTTTCAGATAGGCAACTTTGATGTCGCCTCACTACGTTTTGGGTCCTTGCCTGTCGCGGGTACTTGGGCCTCCCACACAAGTGAGGCACCATTTTTATCGGGGGACCTGGGGGAATGCTGGGTGGTAGGAAATTTGTGTGAGCCCATTGATGCCACACTTTCCCACACAAAAATGTGTGAGAAAAGTGATTTTCTCAGCTAAAATTGAGGTGTGCAAGGGATTCTGCGTAAGGAAACGGTGGGGGATCCATAAAAGCCATACATCCCTGGAGCCCCCGGGTATCTAGTTTTCAGAAATGTGTGGGTTTGGTAGGGTTCCCTAGATGGCCGCTGAGCACGGGGCCAAAAACCCAGGTGGCGCCCCTTGGAAAACCAGGTGGTTTTCAGATAGGCAACTTTGATGTCGCCTCACTATGTTTTGGGTCCTTGCCTGTCGCGGGTACTTGGGCCTCCCACACAATTGAGGAACCATTTTTATCGGAAGACCTGGGGGAATGCTGGGTGGTTGGAAATTTGTGTGAGTCCAGTGATGCCACACTTTCCCACACAAAAATGTGTGAAAAAAGTGATTTTTTCAGCTAAAATTGAGGTTTGCAAGGGATTCTGGGTAAGGAAACGTTGGGGGATCCACGCAAGCCATACCTCCCTGGAAGCTCCCGGGTGTCTAGTTTTCAGAAATGTGTGGGTTTGGTATGTTTCCCTAGGTGGCCGCTGAGCACGGGGTCAAAAACCCAGGTAACCCCCCTCGGAAAACCAGGTGGCTTTCAGAGATGCAATTTTGATGTCGCCTCACTACGTTTTGGGTCCTTGCCTGTCGCGGGGACTTGGGCCTCCCACACAAGTGAGGCACCATTTTTATCGGGAGACCTGGGAGAATGCTGGGTGGTAGGAAATTTGTGTGAGCCCAGTGATGCCACACTTTCCCACACAAAAATGTGTGAAAAAAGTGATTTTTTCTGCTAAAATTGAGGTTTGCAAGGGATTCTGGGTAAGGAAACGGTGGGGATCCACAAAAGCCATACCTCCCTGGAAGCCCCCGGGTATCTAGTTTTCAGAAATGTGTGGGTTTGGTAGGGTTCCCTAGATGGCCGCCGAGCACGGGGCCAAAAACCCAGGTGACCCCCATTGGAAAACCAGGTAGTTTTCGGATAGGCAATTTTGATGTTGCCTCACTACGTTTTGGGCCCTTGCCTGTCGCAGGTACTTGGGCCTCCCACACAATTGAGGCACCATTTTTATTGGGAGACCTGGGGGAATGCTGGGTTGTTGGAAATTTGTGTGAGCCCGGTGATGCCACACTTTCCCACACAAAAATGTGTGAAAAAAGTGATTTTTTTCAGCTAAAATTGAGGTTTGCAAGGTATTCTGGGTAAGGAAACGTTGGGGGATCCACGCAAGCCATACCTCACTGGAAGCCCTCGGGTGTCCAGTATTCAGAAATGTGTGGGTTTGGTAGGTTTCCGTAGATGGCCGCCGAGCACGGGGCCAAAAACCCAGGTAACCCCCCTTGGAAAACCAGGTGGCTTTCAGATAGGCAACTTTGATGTCGCCTCACTACGTTTTGGGTCCTTGCCTGTCGCGGGTACTTGGGCCTCCCACACAATTGAGGCACCATTTTTATCGGGAGACCTGAGGGAATGCTGGGTTTTTGGAAATTTGTGTGAGCCCGTTGATGCCACACTTTCCCACACAAAAATGTGTGAAAAAAGTGATGTTTTCAGCTAAAACTGAGGTTTGCAAGGGATTCTGGGTAAGGAAACGTTGGGGGATCCACGCAAGCCATACCTCCCTGGAAGCCCCCGGGTGTCCAGTTTTCAGAAATCTGTGGGTTTGGTAGCGTTCCCTAGATGGCCGCCGAGCACGGGGCCAAAAACCCAGGTGCCACCCCCTGGGAAAACCAGGTGGTTTTAAGATAGGCAATTTTGATGTTGCCTGACTACGTTTTGGGCCCATGCCTGTCGGGGGTATTTGGGCCTCCACACAAGTGAGGCACTATTTTTATCGGGAGACCTGGGGGATGCTGGGTCATGGGAAATTTGTGTGAGCCTGGTGATGCCACACTTTCCCACACAAAAATGTGTGAAAAAAGTGATTTTTTCAGCTAAAATTGAGGTGTGCAAAGGATTCTGCGTAAGGAAACGGTGGGGGATCCATAAAAGCCATACATCTCTGGAAGCCCCCGGGTATCTAGTTTTCAGAAATGTGTGGGTTTGGTAGCGTTCCCTAGATGGCCGCTGAGCAAGGGGCCAAAAATCCAGGTGCCCCCCCTTGCAAAACCAGGTGGTTTTCAGAGAGGCAATTTTGATGTCGCCTCACTACGTTTTGGGTCCTTGCCTGTCGCGTGTACTTGGGCCTCCCACACAAGTGAGGCACCATTTTTATCGGGAGACCTGGGGAAATGCTGGGTGGTAGGAAATTTGTGTGAGCCCGGTGATGGCACACTTTCCCACACAAAAATGTGTGAAAAAAGTGATGTTTTCAGCTAAAATTGAGGTTTGCAAGGGATTCTGGGTAAGGAAACGTTGGGGGATCCACGCCAGCCATACCTCACTGGAAGCCCTCGGGTGTCCAGTATTCAGAAATGTGTGGGTTTGGTAGGTTTCCCTAGATGGCCGCCGAGCACGGGGCCAAAAACCCAGGTGCCCCCCTTGGAAAACTAGGTGGTTTTCAGATAGGCAATTTTGATGTCGCCTGACTACGTTTTGGGCCCTTGCCTGTCGCGGGTACTTCGGCCTCCACACAAGTGAGGCACTACTTTTATCGTGAGACCTGGGGGATGCTGGGTGGTAGGAAATTTGTGTGAGCCTGGTGATGCCACACTTTCCCACACAAAAATGTGTGAAACAAGTGATTTTTTCTGCTAAAATTGAGGTTTGCAAGGGATTCTGGGTAAATAAACGGTGGGGGATCCACAAAAGCCATACCTCCCTGGAAGCCCCCGGGTATCTAGTTTTCAGAAATGTGTGGATTTGGTAGGGTCCCTAGATGGCCGCCGAGCACGGGGCCAAAAACCCAGGTGACCCCCATTGGAAAACCAGGTAGTTTTCGGATAGGCAATTTTGATGTTGCCTCACTACGTTTTGGGCGCTTGCCTGTCGCAGGTACTTGGGCCTCCCACACAATTGAGGCACCATTTTTATTGGGAAACCTGGGGGAATGCTGGGTTGTTGGAAATTTGTGTGAGCCCGGTGATGCCACACTTTCCCACACAAAAATGGGTGAAAAAAGTGATTTTTTCAGCTAAAACTGAGGTTTGCAAGGGATTCTGGGTAAGGAAACGTTGGGGGATCCACGCAAGCCATACCTCCCTGGAAGCCCCCGGGTGTCCAGTTTTCAGAAATCTGTGGGCTTGGTAGGTTTCCCTAGATAGCCGCCGAGCACGGGGCCAAAAACCCAGGTGCCCCCCTTGGAAAACTAGGTGGTTTTCAGATAGGCAATTTTGATGTCGCCTGACTACGTTTTGGGCCCTTGCCTGTCGCGGGTACTTGGGCCTCCACACAAGTGAGGCACTATTTTTATCGTGAGACCTGGGGGATGCTGGGTGGTAGGAAATTTGTGTGAGCCTGGTGATGCCACACTTTCCCACACAAAAATGTGTGAAACAAGTGATTTTTTCTGCTAAAATTGAGGTTTGCAAGGGATTCTGGGTAAATAAACGGTGGGGGATCCACAAAAGCCATACCTCCCTGGAAGCCCCCGGGTATCTAGTTTTCAGAAATGTGTGGGTTTGGTAGGGTCCCTAGAGGGCCGCCGAGCACGGGGCCAAAAACCCAGGTGACCCCCATTAGAAAACCAGGTAGTTTTCGGATAGGCAATTTTGATGTTGCCTCACTACGTTTTGGGCCCTTGCCTGTCGCAGGTACTTGGGCCTCCCACACAATTGAGGCACCATTTTTATTGGGAAACCTGGGGGAATGCTGGGTTGTTGGAAATTTGTGTGAGCCCGGTGATGCCACACTTTCCCACACAAAAATGTGTGAAAAAAGTGATTTTTGTCAGCTAAAATTGAGGTTTGCAAGGGATTCTGGGTAAGGAAACGTTGGGGGATCCACGCAAGCCATACCTCACTGGAAGCCCCCGGGTGTCTAGTATTCAGAAATGTGTGGGTTTGGTAGGTTTCCCTAGATGGCCGCCGAGCACGGGGCCAAAAACCCAGGTAACCCCCCTTGGAAAACCAGGTGGCTTTCAGATAGGCAATTTTGATGTCGCCTCACTACGTTTTGGGTCCTTGCCTGTCGCGGGTACTTGGGCCTCCCACACAAGTGAGGCACCATTTTTATCGGGAGACCTGGGGGAATGCTGGGTGGTAGGAAATTTGTGTGAGCCCATTGATGCCACACTTTCCCACACAAAAATGTGTGAAAAAAGTGATTTTTCAGCTAAAATTGAGGTGTGCAAGGGATTCTGCGTATGGAAACGGTGGGGGATCCATAAAAGCCATACATCCCTGGAACCCGCGGGTATCTAGTTTTCAGAAATGTGTGGGTTTGGTAGGGTTCCCTAGATGGCCGCCGAGCACGGGGCCAAAAACCCAGGTGCCGCCCCTTGGAAAACCAGGTGGTTTTCAGATAGGCAACTTTGATGTCGCCTCACTATGTTTTGGGTCCTTGCCTGTCGCGGGTACTTGGGCCTCCCACACAATTGAGGCACCATTTTTATCGGGAGACCTGGGGGAATGCTGGGTGGTTGGAAATTTGTGTGAGTCAGGTGATGCCACACTTTCCCACACAAAAATGTGAGAAAAAAGTGATTTTTTCAGCTAAAATTGAGGTTTGCAAGGGATTCTGGGCAAGGAAACGTTAGAGGATCCATGCAAGCCATACCTCCCTGGAAGTCCCCGGGTGTCTAGTTTTCAGAAATGTGTGGGTTTGGTAGGTTTCCCTAGATGGCTGCTGAGCACGGGGTCAAAAACCCAGGTAACCCCCCTTGGAAAACCAGGTGGCTTTCAGAGAGGCAATTTTGATGTCGCCTCACTACGTTTTGGGTCCTTGCCTGTCGCGGGGACTTGGGCCTCCCACACAAGTGAGGCACCATTTTTATCTGGAGACCTGGGGGAATGCTGGGTGGTAGGAAATTTGTGTGAGCCCAGTGATGCCACACTTTCCAACACAAAAATGTGTGAACAAAGTGATGTTTTCAGCTACAATTGAGGTTTGCAAGGGATTCTGGGTAAGGAAACGTTGGGGGATCCACGCAAGCCATACCTCCCTGGAAGCCCCCAGGTGACTAGTTTTCAGAAATCTGTGGGCTTGGTAGGTTTCCCTAGATGGCCGCCGAGCACGGGGCCAAAAACCCAGGTGCCCCCCCTTGGAAAACCAGGTGGTTTTCAGAGAGGCAATTTTGATGTCGCCTCACTACGTTTTGGGTCCTTGCCTGTCGCGGGGACTTGGGCCTCCCACACAAGTGAGGCACCATTTTTATCGGGCGACCTGGGGGAATGCTGGGTGGTAGGAAATTTGTGTGAGCCCGTTGATGCCACACTTTCCCACACAAAAATGTGTGAAAAAAGTGATTTTTTCAGCTAAAATTGAGGTGTGCAAGGGATTCTGCGTAAGGAAACGGTGGGGATCCATAAAAGCCATACATCCCTGGAAGCCCCCGGGTATCTAGTTTTCAGAAATGTGTGGGTTTGGTAGGGTTCCCTAGATGGCCGCCGAGCACGGGGCCAAAAACCCAGGTGCCCCCCCTTGGAAAACCAGGTGGTTTTCAGATAGGCAATTTTGATGTCGCCTGACTACGTTTTGGGCCCTTGCCTGTCGCGGGTACTTGGGCCTCCCACACAATTGAGGCACCATTTTTATCGGGAGACCTGGGGGAATGCTGGGTGGTTGGAAATTTGTGTGAGTCCGGTGATGCCACACTTTCCCACACAAAAATGTGTGAAAAAAGTGATGTTTTCAGCTAAAATTGAGGTTTGCAAGGGATTCTGGGTAAGGAAACATTGGGGGATCCACGCAAGCCATACCTCCCTGGAAGCCCCTGGGTGTCTAGTTTTCAGAAATCTGTGGGCTTGGTAGGTTTCCCTAGATGACCGCCGAGCACGGGGCCAAAAACCCAGGTGCCCCCCCCTCCTTGGAAAACCAGGTGGTTTTCAGATAGGCAATTTTGATGTCGCCTGACTACGTTTTGGGCCCTTGCCTGTCGCGGGTACTTGGGCCTCCACACAAGTGAGGCACTATTTTTATCGGGAGACCTGGGGGATGCTGGGTGGTAGGCAATTTGTGTGAGTCTGGTGATGCCACCCTTTCCCACACAAAAATGTGTGAAAAAAGTGATGTTTTCAGCTAAAACTGAGGTTTGCAAGGGATTCTGGGTAAGGAAACATTGGGGGATCCACGCAAGCCATACCTCCCTGGAAGCCCCCGGGTGTCCAGTTTTCAGAAATCTGTGGGTTTGGTAGCGTTCCCTAGATGGCCGCCGAGCACGGGGCCAAAAACCCAGGTGCCACCCCCTGGGAAAACCAGGTAGTTTTCAGATAGGCAATTTTGATGTCGCCTGACTACGTTTTGGGCCCTTGCCTGTCGCGGGTACTTGGGCCTCCCACACAATTGAGGCACCATTTTTATCGGGAGACCTGGGGGAATGCTGGGTGGTTGGAAATTTGTGTGAGTCCGGTGATGCCACACTTTCCCACACAAAAATGTGTGAAAAAAGTGATGTTTTCAGCTAAAATTGAGGTTTGCAAGGGATTCTGGGTAAGGAAACATTGGGGGATCCACGCAAGCCATACCTCCCTGGAAGCCCCTGGGTGTCTAGTTTTCAGAAATCTGTGGGCTTGGTAGGTTTCCCTAGATGACCGCCGAGCACGGGGCCAAAAACCCAGGTGCCCCCCCCTTGGAAAACCAGGTGGTTTTCAGATAGGCAATTTTGATGTCGCCTGACTACGTTTTGGGCCCCTGCCTGTCGCGGGTACTTGGGCCTCCACACAAGTGAGGCACTATTTTTATCGGGAGACCTGGGGGATACTGGGTGGTAGGCAATTTGTGTGAGTCTGGTGATGCCACACTTTCCCACACAAAAATGTGTGAAAAAAGTGATGTTTTCAGCTAAAACTGAGGTTTGCAAGGGATTCTGGGTAAGGAAACGTTGGGGGATCCACGCAAGCCATACCTCCCTGGAAGCCCCCGGGTGTCCAGTTTTCAGAAATCTGTGGGTTTGGTAGCGTTCCCTAGATGGCCGCCGAGCACGGGGCCAAAAACCCAGGTGCCACCCCCTGGGAAAACCAGGTGGTTTTAAGATAGGCAATTTTGATGTCGCCTGACTACGTTTTGGGCCCATGCCTGTCGGGGGTACTTGGGCCTCCACACAAGTGAGGCACTATTTTTATCGGGAGACCTGGGGGATGCTGGGTGGTGGGAAATTTGTGTGAGCCTGGTGATGCCACACTTTCCCACACAAAAATGTGTGAAAAAAGTGATTTTTTCAGCTAAAATTGAGGTGTGCAAGGGATTCTGCGTAAGGAAACGGTGGGGGATCCATAAAAGCCATACATCCCTGGAAGCCCCCGGGTATCTAGTTTTCAGAAATGTGTGGGTTTGGTAGCGTTCCCTAGATGGCCGCCGAGCAAGGGGCCAAAAACCCAGGTGCCCCCCCTTGCAAAACCAGGTGGTTTTCTGATAGGCAATTTTGATGTCGCCTGACTTCGTTTTGGGCCCTTGCCTGTCGCGGGTACTTGGTCCTCCCACACAATTGAGGCACCATTTTTATCGGGAGACCTGGGGGAATGCTGGGTGGTTGGAAATTTGTGTGAGTCCGGTGATGCCACACTTTCCCACACAAAAATGTGTGAAAAAAAGTGATTTTTTCAGCTAAAATTGAGGTGTGCAAGGGATTCTGCGTAAGGAAACGGTGGGGGATCCATAAAAGCCATACATCCCTGGAAGCCCCCGGGTGTCTAGCTTTCATAAATGTGTGGGTTTGGTAGGTTTCCCTAGATGGCCGCTGAGCATGGGGTCTAAAACCCAGGTATCCCCCCCTTGGAAAACCAGGTGGCTTTCAGAGAGGCAATTTTGATGTCGCCTCACTACGTTTTGGGTCCTTGCCTGTCGCGGGTACTTGGGCCTCCCACACAAGTGAGGCACCATTTTTATCGGGAGACCTGGGGAAATGCTGGGTGGTAGGAAATTTGTGTGAGCCCGGTGATGCCACACTTTCCCACACAAAAATGTGTGAAAAAAGTGATGTTTTCAGCTAAAATTGAGGTTTGCAAGGGATTCTGGGTAAGGAAACGTTGGGGGATCCACGCAAGCCATACCTCCCTGGAAGCCCCCGGATGTCTAGTTTTCAGAAATCTGTGGGCTTGGTAGGTTTCCCTAGATAGCCGCCGAGCACGGGGCCAAAAACCCAGGTGCCCCCCTTGGAAAACTAGGTGGTTTTCAGATAGGCAATTTTGATGTCGCCTGACTACGTTTTGGGCCCTTGCCTGTCGCGGGTACTTGGGCCTCCACACAAGTGAGGCACTATTTTTATCGTGAGACCTGGGGGATGCTGGGTGGTGGGAAATTTGTGTGAGCCTGGTGATGCCACACTTTCCCACACAAAAATGTGTGAAACAAGTGATTTTTTCTGCTAAAATTGAGGTTTGCAAGGGATTCTGGGTAAATAAACGGTGGGGGATCCACAAAAGCCATACCTCCCTGGAAGCCCCCGGGTATCTAGTTTTCAGAAATGTGTGGGTTTGGTAGGGTCCCTAGATGGCCGCCGAGCACGGGGCCAAAAACCCAGGTGACCCCCATTGGAAAACCAGGTAGTTTTCGGATAGGCAATTTTGATGTTGCCTCACTACGTTTTGGGCCCTTGCCTGTCGCAGGTACTTGGGCCTCCCACACAATTGAGGCACCATTTTTATTGGGAGACCTGGGGGAATGCTGGGTTGTTGGAAATTTGTGTGAGCCCGGTGATGCCACACTTTCCCACACAAAAATGTGTGAAAAAAGTGATTTTTTTCAGCTAAAATTGAGGTTTGCAAGGTATTCTGGGTAAGGAAACGTTGGGGGATCCACGCCAGCCATACCTCACTGGAAGCCCTCGGGTGTCCAGTATTCAGAAATGTGTGGGTTTGGTAGGTTTCCCTAGATGGCCGCCGAGCACGGGGCCAAAAACCCAGGTAACCCCCCTTGGAAAACCAGGTGGCTTTCAGATAGGCAACTTTGATGTCGCCTCACTACGTTTTGGGTCCTTGCCTGTCGCGGGTACTTGGGCCTCCCACACAATTGAGGCACCATTTTTATTGGGAGACCTGGGGGAATGCTGGGTTGTTGGAAATTTGTGTGAGCCCATTGATGCCACACTTTCCCACACAAAAATGTGTGAAAAAAGTGATTTTTTCAGCTAAAATTGAGGTGTGCAAGGGATTCTGCGTAAGGAAACGGAGGGGGATCCATAAAAGCCATACATCCCTGGAGCCCCCGGGTATCTAGTTTTCAGAAATGTGTGGGTTTGGTAGGGTTCCCTAGATGGCCGCCGAGCACGGGGCCAAAAACCCAGGTGGCGCCCCTTGGAAAACCAGGTGGTTTTCAGATAGGCAACTTTGATGTCGCCTCACTATGTTTTGGGTCCTTGCCTGTCGCGGGTACTTGGGCCTCCCACACAATTGAGGCACCATTTTTATCGGGAGACCTGGGGGAATGCTGGGTGGTTGGAAATTTGTGTGAGTCCAGTGATGCCACACTTTCCCACACAAAAATGTGTGAAAAAAGTGATTTTTTCAGCTAAAATTGAGGTTTGCAATGGATTCTGGGTAAGGAAACGTTGGGGGATCCACGCAAGCCATACCTCCCTGGAAGCCCCCGGGTGTCTAGTTTTCAGAAATGTGTGGGTTTGGTAGTTTTCCCTAGATGGCCGCTGAGCACGGGGTCAAAAACCCAGGTAACCCCCCTCGGAAAACCAGGTGGCTTTCAGAGAGGCAATTTTGATGTCGCCTGACTACGTTTTGGGCCCTTGCCTGTCGAGGGTACTTGGGCCTCCACACAAGTGAGGCACTATTTTTATCGTGAGACCTGGGGGATGCTGGGTGGTAGGAAATTTGTGTGAGCCCGTTGATGCCACACTTTCCCACACAAAAATGTGTGAAAAAAGTGATTTTTTCAGCTAAAATTGAGGTGTGCAAGGGATTCTGCGTAAGGAAACGGTGGGGATCCATAAAAGCCATACATCCCTGGAAGCCCCCTGGTATCTAGTTTTCAGAAATGTGTAGGTTTGGTAGGGTTCCCTAGATGGCCGCCGAGCACGGGCCAAAAACCCAGGTGCCCCCCCTTGGAAAACCAGGTGGTTTTCAGATAGGCAATTTTGATGTCGCCTGACTACGTTGTGGGCCCTTGCCTGTCGCGGGTACTTGGGCCTCCCACACAATTGAGGCACCATTTTTATCGGGAGACCTGGGGGAATGCTGGGTGGTTGGAAATTTGTGTGAGTCCGGTGATGCCACACTTTCCCACACAAAAATGTGTGAAAAAAGTGATGTTTTCAGCTAAAATTGAGGTTTGCAAGGGATTCTGGGTAAGGAAACATTGGGGGATCCACGCAAGCCATACCTCCCTGGAAGCCCCTGGGTGTCTAGTTTTCAGAAATCTGTGGGCTTGGTAGGTTTCCCTAGATGACGGCCGAGCACGGGGCCAAAAACCCAGGTGCCCCCCCCTTGGAAAACCAGGTGGTTTTCAGATAGGCAATTTTGATGTCGCCTGACTACGTTTTGGGCCCTTGCCTGTCGCGGGTACTTGGGCCTCCACACAAGTGAGGCACTATTTTTATCGGGAGACCTGGGGGATGCTGGGTGGTAGGCAATTTGTGTGAGTCTGGTGATGCCACCCTTTCCCACACAAAAATGTGTGAAAAAAGTGATGTTTTCAGCTAAAACTGAGGTTTGCAAGGGATTCTGGGTAAGGAAACATTGGGGGATCCACGCAAGCCATACCTCCCTGGAAGCCCCCGGGTGTCCAGTTTTCAGAAATCTGTGGGTTTGGTAGCGTTCCCTAGATGGCCGCCGAGCACGGGGCCAAAAACCCAGGTGCCAACCCCTGGGAAAACCAGGTAGTTTTCAGATAGGCAATTTTGATGTCGCCTGACTACGTTTTGGGCCCTTGCCTGTCGCGGGTACTTGGGCCTCCCACACAATTGAGGCACCATTTTTATCGGGAGACCTGGGGGAATGCTGGGTGGTTGGAAATTTGTGTGAGTCCGGTGATGCCACACTTTCCCACACAAAAATGTGTGAAAAAAGTGATGTTTTCAGCTAAAATTGAGGTTTGCAAGGGATTCTGGGTAAGGAAACATTGGGGGATCCACGCAAGCCATACCTCCCTGGAAGCCCCTGGGTGTCTAGTTTTCAGAAATCTGTGGGCTTGGTAGGTTTCCCTAGATGACCGCCGAGCACGGGGCCAAAAACCCAGGTGCCCCCCCCTTGGAAAACCAGGTGGTTTTCAGATAGGCAATTTTGATGTCGCCTGACTACGTTTTGGGCCCCTGCCTGTCGCGGGTACTTGGGCCTCCACACAAGTGAGGCACTATTTTTATCGGGAGACCTGGGGGATACTGGGTGGTAGGCAATTTGTGTGAGTCTGGTGATGCCACACTTTCCCACACAAAAATGTGTGAAAAAAGTGATGTTTTCAGCTAAAACTGAGGTTTGCAAGGGATTCTGGGTAAGGAAACGTTGGGGGATCCACGCAAGCCATACCTCCCTGGAAGCCCCCGGGTGTCCAGTTTTCAGAAATCTGTGGGTTTGGTAGCGTTCCCTAGATGGCCGCCGAGCACGGGGCCAAAAACCCAGGTGCCACCCCCTGGGAAAACCAGGTGGTTTTAAGATAGGCAATTTTGATGTCGCCTGACTACGTTTTGGGCCCATGCCTGTCGGGGGTACTTGGGCCTCCACACAAGTGAGGCACTATTTTTATCGGGAGACCTGGGGGATGCTGGGTGGTGGGAAATTTGTGTGAGCCTGGTGATGCCACACTTTCCCACACAAAAATGTGTGAAAAAAGTGATTTTTTCAGCTAAAATTGAGGTGTGCAAGGGATTCTGCGTAAGGAAACGGTGGGGGATCCATAAAAGCCATACATCCCTGGAAGCCCCCGGGTATCTAGTTTTCAGAAATGTGTGGGTTTGGTAGCGTTCCCTAGATGGCCGCCGAGCAAGGGGCCAAAAACCCAGGTGCCCCCCCTTGCAAAACCAGGTGGTTTTCTGATAGGCAATTTTGATGTCGCCTGACTTCGTTTTGGGCCCTTGCCTGTCGCGGGTACTTGGTCCTCCCACACAATTGAGGCACCATTTTTATCGGGAGACCTGGGGGAATGCTGGGTGGTTGGAAATTTGTGTGAGTCCGGTGATGCCACACTTTCCCACACAAAAATGTGTGAAACAAAGTGATTTTTTCAGCTAAAATTGAGGTGTGCAAGGGATTCTGCGTAAGGAAACGGTGGGGGATCCATAAAAGCCATACATCCCTGGAAGCCCCCGGGTGTCTAGCTTTCATAAATGTGTGGGTTTGGTAGGTTTCCCTAGATGGCCGCTGAGCATGGGGTCTAAAACCCAGGTATCCCCCCCTTGGAAAACCAGGTGGCTTTCAGAGAGGCAATTTTGATGTCGCCTCACTACGTTTTGGGTCCTTGCCTGTCGCGGGTACTTGGGCCTCCCACACAAGTGAGGCACCATTTTTATCGGGAGACCTGGGGAAATGCTGGGTGGTAGGAAATTTGTGTGAGCCCGGTGATGCCACACTTTCCCACACAAAAATGTGTGAAAAAAGTGATGTTTTCAGCTAAAATTGAGGTTTGCAAGGGATTCTGGGTAAGGAAACGTTGGGGGATCCACGCAAGCCATACCTCCCTGGAAGCCCCCGGATGTCTAGTTTTCAGAAATCTGTGGGCTTGGTAGGTTTCCCTAGATAGCCGCCGAGCACGGGGCCAAAAACCCAGGTGCCCCCCTTGGAAAACTAGGTGGTTTTCAGATAGGCAATTTTGATGTCGCCTGACTACGTTTTGGGCCCTTGCCTGTCGCGGGTACTTGGGCCTCCACACAAGTGAGGCACTATTTTTATCGTGAGACCTGGGGGATGCTGGGTGGTAGGAAATTTGTGTGAGCCTGGTGATGCCACACTTTCCCACACAAAAATGTGTGAAACAAGTGATTTTTTCTGCTAAAATTGAGGTTTGCAAGGGATTCTGGGTAAATAAACGGTGGGGGATCCACAAAAGCCATACCTCCCTGGAAGCCCCCGGGTATCTAGTTTTCAGAAATGTGTGGGTTTGGTAGGGTCCCTAGATGGCCGCCGAGCACGGGGCCAAAAACCCAGGTGACCCCCATTGGAAAACCAGGTAGTTTTCGGATAGGCAATTTTGATGTTGCCTCACTACGTTTTGGGCCCTTGCCTGTCGCAGGTACTTGGGCCTCCCACACAATTGAGGCACCATTTTTATTGGGAGACCTGGGGGAATGCTGGGTTGTTGGAAATTTGTGTGAGCCCGGTGATGCCACACTTTCCCACACAAAAATGTGTGAAAAAAGTGATTTTTTTCAGCTAAAATTGAGGTTTGCAAGGTATTCTGGGTAAGGAAACGTTGGGGGATCCACGCCAGCCATACCTCACTGGAAGCCCTCGGGTGTCCAGTATTCAGAAATGTGTGGGTTTGGTAGGTTTCCCTAGATGGCCGCCGAGCACGGGGCCAAAAACCCAGGTAACCCCCCTTGGAAAACCAGGTGGCTTTCAGATAGGCAACTTTGATGTCGCCTCACTACGTTTTGGGTCCTTGCCTGTCGCGGGTACTTGGGCCTCCCACACAATTGAGGCACCATTTTTATTGGGAGACCTGGGGGAATGCTGGGTTGTTGGAAATTTGTGTGAGCCCATTGATGCCACACTTTCCCACACAAAAATGTGTGAAAAAAGTGATTTTTTCAGCTAAAATTGAGGTGTGCAAGGGATTCTGCGTAAGGAAACGGTGGGGGATCCATAAAAGCCATACATCCCTGGAGCCCCCGGGTATCTAGTTTTCAGAAATGTGTGGGTTTGGTAGGGTTCCCTAGATGGCCGCCGAGCACGGGGCCAAAAACCCAGGTGGCGCCCCTTGGAAAACCAGGTGGTTTTCAGATAGGCAACTTTGATGTCGCCTCACTATGTTTTGGGTCCTTGCCTGTCGCGGGTACTTGGGCCTCCCACACAATTGAGGCACCATTTTTATCGGGAGACCTGGGGGAATGCTGGGTGGTTGGAAATTTGTGTGAGTCCAGTGATCCCACACTTTCCCACACAAAAATGTGTGAAAAAAGTGATTTTTTCAGCTAAAATTGAGGTTTGCAATGGATTCTGGGTAAGGAAACGTTGGGGGATCCACGCAAGCCATACCTCCCTGGAAGCCCCCGGGTGTCTAGTTTTCAGAAATGTGTGGGTTTGGTAGTTTTCCCTAGATGGCCGCTGAGCACGGGGTCAAAAACCCAGGTAACCCCCCTCGGAAAACCAGGTGGCTTTCAGAGAGGCAATTTTGATGTCGCCTGACTACGTTTTGGGCCCTTGCCTGTCGAGGGTACTTGGGCCTCCACACAAGTGAGGCACTATTTTTATCGTGAGACCTGGGGGATGCTGGGTGGTAGGAAATTTGTGTGAGCCCGTTGATGCCACACTTTCCCACACAAAAATGTGTGAAAAAAGTGATTTTTTCAGCTAAAATTGAGGTGTGCAAGGGATTCTGCGTAAGGAAACGGTGGGGATCCATAAAAGCCATACATCCCTGGAAGCCCCCGGGTATCTAGTTTTCAGAAATGTGTAGGTTTGGTAGGGTTCCCTAGATGGCCGCCGAGCACGGGCCAAAAACCCAGGTGCCCCCCCTTGGAAAACCAGGTGGTTTTCAGAGAGGCAATTTTGATGTCGCCTGACTACGTTTTGGGCCCTTGCCTGTCGCGGGTACTTGGGCCTCCCACACAATTGAGGCACCATTTTTATCGGGAGACCTGGGGGAATGCTGGGTGGTTGGAAATTTGTGTGAGTCCGGTGATGCCACACTTTCCCACACAAAAATGTGTGAAAAAAGTGATGTTTTCAGCTAAAATTGAGGTTTGCAAGGGATTCTGGGTAAGGAAACATTGGGGGATCCACGCAAGCCATACCTCCCTGGAAGCCCCTGGGTGTCTAGTTTTCAGAAATCTGTGGGCTTGGTAGGTTTCCCTAGATGACCGCCGAGCACGGGGCCAAAAACCCAGGTGCCCCCCCCTTGGAAAACCAGGTGGTTTTCAGATAGGCAATTTTGATGTCGCCTGACTACGTTTTGGGCCCTTGCCTGTCGTGGGTACTTGGGCCTCCCACACAAGTGAGGCACCATTTTTATCGGGAGACCTGGGGGAATGCTGGGTGGTAGGAAATTTGTGTGAGCCCGTTGATGCCACACTTTCCCACACAAAAATGTGTGAAAAAGTGATGTTTTCAGCTAAAATTGAGGTTTGCAAGGCATTCTGGGTAAGGAAACATTGGGGGATCCACGCAAGCTATACCTCCCTGGAAGACCCCGGGTGTCTAGTTTTGAGAAATGTGTGGGTTTGGTAGGTTTCCCTAGATGGCCGCCGAGCACAGGGCCAAAAACCCAGGTGACCCCCCTTGGAATTCCAGGTGGTTTTCAGATAGGCAACTTTGATGTCGCCTGACTACATTTTGGGTCCTTGCCTGTCGCGGGTACTTGGGCCTCCCACACGAGTGTGGCACTATTTTTATCGGTAGACCTGGGGGATGCTGGGTGGTCGGAAACTTGTGTGAGCCTGGTGATGCCACACTTTCCCACACAAAAATGTGTGAAAAAAGTGATTTTTTTTCAGCTAAAATTGAGGTTTCCAAGGGATTCTGGGTAAGGAAACTTGGGGTATCCATGCAAGCCATACCTCCCTGGAAGCCCCCGGGTGTCTAGTTTTCAGAAATGTGTGGGTTTGGTAGGTTTCCCTAGATGGCCGCCGAGTACGGGGCCAAAAATGCAGGTGACCCCTTTGTAAAACCCGGTGGTTTTCAGATAGGCAATTTTGATGTCACCTCACTACGTTTTGGGCCCTTGCCTGTCGCGGGTACTTGGGCCTCCCACACAAGTGAGGCACCATTTTTATCGGGAGACCTGGGGGAATGCTGGGTGGTAGGAAATTTGTGTAAGCCCGGTGATGCCACACTTTCCCACACAAAAATGTGTGAAAAAAGTGTTTTTTTCTGCTAAAATTGAGGTTTGCAAGGGATTCTGGGTAAGGAAACGGTGGGGGATCCACAAAAGCCATACCTCCCTGGAAGCCTCCGGGTGTCTAGTTTTCAGAAATGTGTGGGTTTGGTAGGTTTCCCTAGATGGCCGCCGAGCACGGGGCCAAAAATCCAGGTGACCCCTTTGTAAAACCAGGTGGTTTTCAGATAGGCAATTTTGATGTCGCCTCACTATGTTTTGGGCCCTTGCCTGTCGCGGGCACTTGGGCCCCCCACACAAGTGAGGCACCATTTTTATCGGGAGACCTGGGGGAATGCTGGGTGGTAGGAAATTTGTGTGAGCCCGGTGATGCCACACTTTCCCACACAAACATGTGTGAAAAATGTGATTTTTTCCAGCAAAAATGGAGGTTTGCAAGGGATTCTGGGTAAGGAAACGTTGGGAGATCCACGCAAGCCATACCTCCGTGGAAGCCCCCGGGTGTCTAGTTTTCAGAAATGTGTGGGTTTGGTAGGTTTCCCTAGATGGCCGCCGAGCACGGGGCCAAAAATCCAGGTGACCCCTTTGTAAAACCAGGTGGTTTTCAGATAGGCAATTTTGATGTCACCTCACTACGTTTTGGGCCCTTGCCTGTCGCGGGTACTTGGGCCTCCCACACAAGTGAGGCAGCATTTTTATCAGGAGACCTGGGGAAATGCTGGGTGGTAGGAAATTTGTGTGAGCCCGGTGATGTCACACTTTCCCACACAAAAATGTGTGAAAAAAGTGATTGTTTTCAGCTAAAATTGAGGTTTGCAGGTGATTCTGGGCAAGGAAACGTTAGGGGATCCACGCAAGCCAAACCTCCCTGGAAGCCCCCGGGTGTCTACTTTTCAGAAATGTGTGGGTTTGGTAGGTCTCCCTAGGTGCCGGCAGAGCTAGGGTTCAAAAACTACAGCTAGGCACTTTGCCAAAAACGGGACATATTTCACTGCGAAATTGAGGTGTTACCACGTTGAGTTTTGCGCCGTTTCCTGTTGCGGTCACTAGGCCGACCCACACAAGTGAGGTACCATTTTTCTTGGAAGACTTTGGGGAACGCGGGGTGGGTGGAAATTTGTAAACCCACGCAGATTCCAGAACTTTCCACCACAGATGTGGGGAAAATGTGTGGTTTTGGACAATTTTTTCGGTTTGCAAGGGATTCTGGGTAACAGAACCTGGTGGGAGGTAGTCAAGTCACCCCATCCTGGATTCCCCTGGGTATCTAGTTTTCAAAAATGTATAGGTATGCTAGGATTTCCTAGGTGCCGGCAGAGCTAGGGTTCAAAAACTAAAGCTATGCACTTTGCAAAAAAGGGTCATTTTTCACTGCGGAATTGAGGTGTGACCACGTTGCGTTTTGAGCTGTTTCCTGTCGCGGGTACTAGGCCGACCCACACAAGTGAGGTACCATTTTTCTGGGAAAACTTTGGGGAATGCGGGGTGAGTAGAAATTTGAGGATCCACGCAGATTCCAGAACTTTCCACCACAGAAATGTTGGGAAAATGTGTTTTTTGTACAATTTTTTAGGTTTGCCAGGGATTCTGGGTAACAGGACCTGGTGGGAGGCAGTCAAGTCACCCCATCCTGGATTCCCCTTGGTGTCTAGTTTGCAAAAATGGATAGGTTTGCTAGGTTACCCTAGGTGCCGGCAGAGCTAGGGTTCAAAAACTAAAGCTAGGCACTTTGCCAAAAAAGGGTCATTCATCACTACGAAATTAATGTGTGACCACGTTGCGTTTTGCGCCGTTTCCTGTCGCAGGCACTAGGCCAACCCACACAAGTGAGGTGCCATTTTTCTGAGAAGACTTTGGGGAACGCGGGGTGGGTGGAAATTTGTGGACCCACGCAGATTCCAGAACTTTCCACCACAGAAATGTGGGCAAAATGTGTTTTTTTTGACAATTTCTAAGGTTGACAAGGGATTCTGGGTAACAGAACCTTGTGGGAGGCAGTCAAGTCACCCCATTCTGGATTTCCCTGGGTGTCTAGTTTTCAAAAATGTATAGGTTTGCTAGGTTTCCCTAGGTGCTGGCAGAACTAGGGTTCAAAAGCTAAAGCTAGGCACTTTGCCAAAAAAGGGGCATTTTTTACTGCGAAATTGAGGTGTGACCACGTTGCGTTTTGCGCCGTTTCCTGTAGCGGGCACTAGGCCGACCCACACAAGTGAGGTACTATTTTTCTGGGAAGACTTTGGGGAACGCGGGGTGGGTGGAAATGTGTGGATCCACGCAGATTCCAGAACTTTCCACCACAGAAAGGTGGTGAAAATGTGGGTTTTTTGACAATTGTTTAGGTTTGCAAGGGATTCTGGGTAACAGAACCTAGAGAGAGGCAGTCAAGTCACCCCATCCTGGATTTCCCTGGGTGTCTAGTTTTCAAAAATATATAGGTTTGCTAGCTTTCCCTAGGTTCCGGCAGAGCTAGGGTTCAAAAACTAAAGCTAGGCACTTTTCCAAGAAAGGGTCATTTTTCACTGCGAAATTGAGGTGTGACCACGTTGCGTTATGCGCCATTTCCTGTCGCGGGCACTAGGCCGACCCACACAAGTGAGGTACCATTTTTCTGGGAAGACTTTGGGGAACGCGGTGTGGGTAGAAATTTGAGGATCTACGCAGATTCCAGGACTTTCCACCACAGAAATGTGGGGAAAATGTGTTTTTTTGGACAATCTTTTAGGTTTGCAAGGGATTCTGGGTAACAGAACCTGGTGGGAGGCAGTCAAATCACTGCATCCTGGATTCTCTTGGGTGTCTAGTTTTCAAAAATGGATAGGCTTGCTAGGTTTCCCATGGTGCCGGCAGAGCTAGGGTTGAAAAACTACAGCTAGGCACTTTGCCAAAAAGGGTAATTTTTCACTGCGAAATTGAGGTGTGACACGTTGAGTTTTGCTCCATTTCCTGTCGCGGACACTAGGCCGACCCACACAAGTGAGGTTCAATTTTTCTCGGAAGACTTTGGGGAACGCGGGGGTGGAATTTGTGGATCGACGCAGATTTCAGAACTTTACACCACAGAAATGTGGGGAAAATGTGTTTTTTTGGACAATTTTTTAGGTTTGCAAGGGATTCTGGGTCACAGAACCTGGTGGAAGGCAGTCAAGTCCCCCCATCCTCGATTCCCCTGGGTGTCTAGTTTTCAAAAATGTATATGTTTGCTAGGTTTCCCTCGGTGCCGGCAGAGGTAGGGTTCATAAACCACAGCTAGGCACTTTGCCAAAACAGGGTCATTTCTCACTGCGAAATTGAGGTGTGACACGTTGCGTTTTGCTCCATTTCCTGTCGCGGATACTAGGCCGACCCACACAAGTGAGGTACCATTTTTCTCGGAAGACTTTGGGGAACACGGGGTGGGTGGAAATTTTTGGATCCACACAGATTCCAGAACTTTCCACTACAGGAATGTGTGGAAAATGTGTTTGGTTTTTTTACAATTGTTTAGGTTTTCAAGGGATTCTGGGAAACAGAACCTGGTGGGAGACAGCTAAGTCACCCCATCCTGGATTTCCCTGGGTGTCTAGTTTTCAAAAATGTATAGGTTTGCTAGGTTTCCCTAGGTGCCGGCAGAGGTAGGGTTCATAAACTACTGCTAGGCACTTTGCCAAAACAGGGTCATTTTTCACTGCGAAATTGAGGTGTGACACGTTGCGTTTTGCTCCATTTCCTGTCACGGATACTAGGCCGACCCACGCAAGTGAGGTACCATTTTTTTGGGAAGACTTTGGGGAACACGGAGTGGGTGGAAATTTTTGGATCCACACAGATTCCAGAACTTTCCACCACAGGAATGTGGGGAAAATGTTTTTGTTTTTGTTTTTTACAATTGTTTAGATTTTCAAGGGATTCTGGGTAACAGAACCTGGTGGGAGGCAGCTAAGTCACCCCATCCTGGATTTCCCTCGGTGTCTAGTTTTCAAAAATGTATAGGTTTGCTAGCTTTCCCTAGGTTCCGGCAGAGCTAGGGTTCAAAAACTAAAGCTAGGCACTTTGCCATGAAAGGGTCATTTTTCACTGCGAAATTGAGTTGTGACCACGTTGCGTTTTGTGCCGTTTTCTGTCGCGGGCACTAGGCCGACCCACACAAGTGAGGTACCATTTTTCTGGGAAGACTTTGGGGAACGCGGTGTGGGTAGAAATGTGAGGGTCTATGCAGATTCCAGAACTTTCCACCACAGAAATGTGGGGATAATTTGTTTTTTTGGACAATTTTGTAGGTTTGCAAGGGATTCTGGCTAACAGAACCTGGTGGGAGGCAGTCAAGTCACCCCATCCTGGATTCCCCTGGGTGTCTAGTTTTCATAAATGTATAGGTTTGCTAGCTTTCCCTAGGTTTCGGCAGAGCTAGGGTTAAAAAACTATAGCTAGGCACTTTGCCAAAAAAGGGTCATTTTTCACTGCAAAATTGAGGTCCGACCACGTTGCGTTATGCGCCATTTCCTGTCGCGGGCAGTAGGCCGACCCACACAAGTGAGGTACCATTTTTGTGGGAAGACTTTGGGGAACGCGGTGTGGGTAGAAATTTGAGGATCTACGCAGATTCCAGAACTTTCCACCACAGAAATGTGGGGATAATTTGTTTTTTTGGACAATTTGGTAGGTTTGCAAGGGATTCTGGCTAACAGAACCTGGTGGGAGGCAGTCAAGTCACCCCATCCTGGATTCCCCTGGGTGTCTAGTTTTCATAAATGTATAGGTTTGCTAGCTTTCCCTAGGTTTCGGCAGAGCTAGGGTTAAAAAACTATAGCTAGGCACTTTGCCAAAAAAGGGTCATTTTTCACTGCAATATTGAGGTCTGACCACGTTGCGTTATGCGCCATTTCCTGTCGCGGACACTAGGCCGACCCACACAAGTGAGGTACAATTTTTCTCGGAAGACTTTGGGGAACGCGGGGGGGGGGAATTTGTGGATCCACGCAGATTTCAGAACTTTACACCACAGAAATGTGGGGAAAATGTGTTTTTTTTGACAATTTTTTAGGTTTGCAAGGGATTCTGGGTAACAGAACCTGGTGGAAGGCAGTCAAGTCCCCCCATCCTGGATTCCCCTGGGTGTCTAGTTTTCAAAAATGTATATGTTTGCTAGGTTTCCCTAGGTGCCGGCAGAGGTAGGGTTCATAAACTACAGCTAGGCACTTTGCCAAAACAGGGTCATTTTTCACTGCGAAATTGAGGTGTGACACGTTGCGTTTTGCTCCATTTCCTGTCACGGATACTAGGCCTACCCACACAAGTGAGGTACCATTTTTCTCGGAAGACTTTGGGGAACACGGGGTGGGTGGAAATTTTTGGATCCACACAGATTCCAGAACTTTCCACCACAGGAATGTGGGGGAAATGTGGGTTTTTTTTTTACAATTGTTTAGGTTTTCAAGGGATTCTGGGTAACAGAACCTGGTGGGAGGTAGCTAAGTCACCACATCCTGGATTTCCCTGGGTGTCTAGTTTTCAAAAATGTATAGGTTTGCTAGCTTTCCCTAGGTTTCAGAACTTTACACCACAGAAATGTGGGGAAAATGTGTTTTTTTGGACAATGTTTTATGTTTGCAAGGGATTCTGGGTAACAGAACCTGGTGGAAGGCAGTCAAGTCCCCCCATCCTGGATTCCCCTGGGTGTCTAGTTTTCAAAAATGTATAGGTTTGCTAGGTTTCCCTAGGTGCCGGCAGAGGTAGGGTTCATAAACTACAGCTAGGCACTGTGCCAAAACAGGGTCATTTTTCACTGCGAAATTGAGGTGTGACACGTTGCGTTTTGCTCCATTTCCTGTCGCGGATACTAGGCCGACCCACACAAGTGAGGTACCAGTTTTCTTGGAAGACTTTGGGGAACACGGGGTGGGTGGAAATTTTTGGATCCACACAGATTCCAGAACTTTCCACCACAGGAATGTGGGGAAAATGTGTTTTTTTTTTTTTACAATTGTTTAGGGTTTCAAGGGATTCTGGGTAACAGAACCTGGAGGGAGGCAGCCAAGTCACCCCATCCTGGATTTCCCTGGGTGTCTAAAATGTATAGATTTGCTAGCTTTCCCTAGGTTTCGGCAGAGCTAGGGTTCAAAAACTAAAGCTAGGCACTTTGCCCAAAAAACTTTTCACTGAGAAATTGAAGTGTGACCACATTGCGTTTTGCGCCGTTTCCTGTCGTGGGCACTAGGCCGACCCACACAAGTGAGGTACCCTTTTTCTGGGAAGACTTTGGGGAACGCGGTATGGGTGGAAATTTGAGGATCCACGCAGATTCCAGAACTTTCCACCACAGAAATGTGTGGAAAATGTGTTTTTTTGGACAATTTTTTAGGTTTGCAAGGGATTCTGGGTAACAGAACCTAGTGGGAGGCAGTCAAGTTACCCCATCCTGGATTCCCCTGGGTGTCTAGTTTTCAAAAATGTATAGGTTTGCTAGGTTTCCCTAGGTGACGGCAGAGCTAGGGTTCAAAAACTAAAGCTAGGCACTTTGCCAAAAAAGGGTCATTTTTCACTGCGAAATTGAGGTGTGACCAAGTTGCGTTTTGCGCCGTTCACTGTCGCGGGCACTAGGCCGACCCACACAAGTGAGGTGCCATTTTTCTGGGAAGACTTTGGGGAACGCGGGGTGGGTGGAAATTTGAGGATCCATGCAGATTCCAGAACTTTCCACCACAGAAATGTGGGGAAAATGTGTTTTTTTGGACAATTGTTTCGGTTTGCAAGGGATTCTGGGCAACAGAACCTGGTGGGAGGCAGTCAAGTCCCCCATCCTGTATTCCCCTGGGTGTCTACTTTTAAAAAATGTATAGGTTTGCTAGGTTTCCCTAGGTGCCGGCAGAGGTAGGGGTCATAAACTACAGCTAGGCACTTTGCCAAAAAAGGGTCATTTTTCACTCCGAAATTGAGGTGTGACCACGTTGCATTTTGGTCCATTTCCTGTCGCGGACACTAGGCCGACCCACATAAGTGAGGTACCATTTTTCTCGGAAGACTTTGGGGAACGGGGGTGGGTGGAAATTTGTGGATCCACACCGATTCCTGAACTTTCCACCAGAGAAATGTGGGGAAAATTTGTTTTTTTTTACAATTGTTTAGGTTTTCAAGCGATTCTGGGTAACAGAACCTGGTGTGAGGCAGCTAAGTCACCCTATCCTGGATTCCCCTGGGTGTCTAGTTTTAAAAAATGTATAGGTTTGCTCGGTTTCCCTAGGTGCCGGCAGACCTATGGTTCAAAAACGACAGCTAGGCACTTTGCCAGAAAAGGGTCATTTTTCACTGCGATATTGAGGTGTGTCCACGTTGCGTTTTGCGCCGTTTCCTTTCGCGGGCACTAGGCCGACCCACACAAGTGAGGTACCATTTTTCTTGTAAGACTTTGGGGAACGCGGGGTGGGTGGAAATTTGTGGATAAACGCAGATTCCAGAACTTTCCACCACAGAAACGTGGTGAAAATGTGTTTTTTTGAACAATTCTTTAGGTTTGCAAGGGATTCTGGGTAACAGAACCTGGTGGGAGGTAGTCAAGTCACCCCATCCTGGATTCCCCTGGTGGTCTAGTTTTCAAAAATGTATAGGTTTGCTAGGTTTCCCTAGGTGCCGGCAGAGCTAGTGTTAAAAAACTACAGCTAGACACTTTGCAGCCATTTCCTGTTGTGGGCACTATGCCTACCCACACAAGTGAGGTACCATTGTTATCAGCAGACTTAGGGTAATTCATATTTGTAAAGTAACTGTTAATACCTATTGATTTTTAATGCATTTCTGCCTTCCAGATGAAAGACATTGTGTAAAAAAGAAGTCATTTTGAAAAATGACCGCAAATTCTCATGCTAGTATGAGTATTCCCAATTTCGAAAATGTGCAAATATGTACTGTTTCTAAACTCTATCATTTGTTCCCATTTCAGAAATACATAGGTGTCTTTCATACCGATTTTTCCATGTATACATTTTCCCACAAATATTGCTATTTACCCAGTACATAATAAAAAGCCATTGCAAATTGCTGCTCTGGGTTCGTCGGGTTCTTGGTGAACCTACAAGTCTTATATATCCCCACAACCAGGAAGGTCCAGCGGATGTAACGGTATATTGCTTTCAAAGAGCTGACATAATTAGAAGAAGTTATGGGTGAAAACGTTGACACAAAAGGCTGTTTTTTTCAACTAATTTTCCTTTTTTCCTATATTTAACTGTTAGTTTCTATGAAGAAACCTTGCTGGATCTACACAAATGACCCCTTGCTGAATTTAGAATTTTGTCTACTTGTAAAATGTATAGCTTTCCAGGATCCATTATTGCTTTCACACCCATTTCTACCATTAACTGGAAGGAGGTTGAAAGCACAAAATATAGTAAAAATAGGCTATGTCCCAGAAAAATGCCAAAACTGTGTAAAAAATGTTGGTTTTCTGACAAAAGTCCATCATTCCCTAAAAGCTGGGAAAATTGTGATTTCAGCCCCACAAACCCTTTTTTGATAACATTTGCAGGGAAAAACCAAGACGCTTTCATTTGCAGCCCATTTTTCCCATTTTTCCCCAAAAAAAACACCATTTTGCTGTATTTTGGCTAATGTTTGGGACCCATCCAGCGGAATCCACAAACCCTGGGTACCTTTAGAATCCCCATGACGTTGGAAGAAAAGGACGCATATTTGCCGTGGATACCTTATGTGGTAAAAAAGTTACAGGGGTCTAAGCGCGTACTACCCCAAATAGCCAGAAAAAGGATTAGCACAGGGGGGGAGAAGGCCTAGCAGCAAAGGGGTTAAAACCAGAACTTCAGCCTCAGAAGTGCCTGAGCCGTCCCTATCAAGAAAGGTAAAAAACAAAAATATCAACCATAAAAGGATTAAGAAGAGTACAAATAGAAGATTCACGAGACGGAAGGTGCAGAAGTTAAACTTCCAGAATTCTCCACCTCCAGAGCAGAAAGTTCCAGCAAAACTGCAAATTACTAAGCTCCCAAAAACCCCACACAACAATGGCCAAAGTCAATTATTTCTTGACACAAAAGAAAATTACAAACAACTAAATCCGTTGCCCTCAAGCTACTCTATGGCAATAATTAACCATTCACCTATACTCAACCCTGAACAACCAACAGAGCAGATTTCTGGGACTGTTCTTACACAGGAACAGCAAATCCAAACACGTTTTCTTGAAACAACGGACTTATTCTCCGTAGGAAACTATCCATTGAATCAAGGAAGAATTGTGAACCTCATTCATAAAATCCACTCACTACACTCCCTAACAATATTGGAAATAAAACTAGTGGCCGTCTCGATTAAGTCTAAACCCACGGTGGCAATTGTCGAGTTCTGGTCCCACGTGATCCCCACCATGATCATAAAAGAAAGCGACATCCTCCATAAAAATGGATTTGATGTTGCAGTAACTACAGAGAAAATCAAAAACAGGAAATAATCAAGGAGAGGAATGAAAGGAAAACTCTCCATTTGGACCAATCACCCTGTGACACCAAAAACCCTTCCAATGCCATCGATGAAAATTTAACCATTCTCATAAAAAATGGAGAGAGACAGATCTGGAATAAAAATCCAATAAAAACGGAGATAACATCAAAGGAAAATTGTGGGTCCTGGATTTTGGGAAATCTAAACAGTCAAAAACAAGGAAAGGTAAATAAACTCCCTTTTTAGCAGAACTTTGAGTATCACGTTGTGGAATATTGCAGGAAAAATCCAGAGAAGTTAGCACTAATTTTGAAATACACTCCTGCGATGGTGGCTCTACAGGAAACCTGGGCAATAAAAATTTTTAACCAAAAAGAATACTTTGTTTACGATGTACCAGCATAACCCGTAAGCAGGGGCCACGCTAATGGTGGACTCGCGAAGACTTCCATTGGGATTTGGACGTTATTAATATGCGTCTTATGAGCATACAATGTATCAAGGTTAAGCACTGGAACGAAAATATGAACATTTCCCAAGATCTAGTAATTTTTAACGTTTACATCCCCCCAGGACCCCAAAAAGATACACTCACAATTAAAACATTAGAGGAAATCAAAGTAGTAATACAAGCAAAAGGATACCCCTCCGTCATTATAACAGGAGACTTTATCGGGAAAATTTCAACTGCACTCCTGGAAAAATGGGAGTATGGTGAACAAGAGGAAGCTTTGTTGATTCCATTACCAGTATTTTCACCAGAGATAAAAGCAAACAAATGCTGGAAAATATTACTCACCTCACTAACAGCGCTAAATGTAGTCTTCCTAAATGGAAGCACAGATGGAGACTTTCCCGCGGCCTTCACAAGAAAAGGTAACGCTAGCTCATCGATCCTAGACTACACGAGCTGTTTGGAAAGTTTATTCAGTAAGTCTCCAATTCACACAGGAAAGTGATCACGCAATTCTATATCTCAAAGCTGGAATAACTCTGCAACCATGGACTATAACGCAGTTTCATGGTACTGCTGTTGTAAACCAGGTAAAAGGGCGGCTGATATGGAATTCAACAACAGTCAATAATTTAAATTCCGTCATTATCACTGCCCAAGTAATACAGAGTGACAACTCTTCAGACCCAATAATACATTTAGAAGAAGTTCTCACCACTGTAGTGACAACTGTTGGACTTGGCCCTTCTGGCAGGTTCACCCCTGGACTTTTTGGCTTTCTATTGGTGACTTGGTGTGGTGATTGTTTGGTCTCTGCGCACTTTCCCTGTGTCCCAGGGTAAAGTGCGTGCGTGCTCTGAGTGCATGTGGTGAGATAGGCCTGCCCTCCCATAGGAATGCATGGGGAGTGTATGTGTCCCTAGTAGTTCCTGATGCGTGGGGTGTGCAGGCCCAAGTTTGGTATGTGCGGACTCGTGGGAGTGAATGCTGCGCGATGATGTGTGCGGCGTGCATGTACCTAGTGTGGAAGTGCCACTTCTAGAAGTGGGCACTTCTGTGTGCAGTGTGTCTGTCGCGTGATTGGCTGGTCGTGTCATGTGACGGGCTAGGGATTCCCCAGAGTCAGGATGAGTCACCCAGTGGTGAATGGGGAGATCAGCAGCTAGATGGGTGGGAGGAGTACACCTGGGTCCTGAATAGGACAGGGTTTTCCACACACAATGCTGGCCCCGCCCCCTGTGGTGCGACTGACGACCCTAGCCCTGCCAGTGAATAGAGTGAGGGGCTGAGCACATCAAGGGTGCTCCCCAACCAGCTGCGACTGGTTTTCCCCCTCACCCTGAACCCAGAACAAAGGGTTTGCCTGTATAAAAATGGGGCTGTGTCCCCACAGAAACTGTTCTTTGCCAGGATCCTGCCTGAGGGGGGCTGCTGCTGCTGCTGCTGGACCAGAGGACCGCCACCTGGACTACCTCCCTGCCTGGAGGCCCAGTGAGCTGGCTCTGGGTCCAGCCTTGCCCCCACCCCTGCCCTGCTGCATGCAGGAGAGAACTGGCCTGGACTTTTGCTGATTGTGTGCCCTGAAGCGCTGGGAGCGCTTTATTTTTCACCTCTAGCGCCTGGAAGCGCTTTCCTTTTCCTTTAGCGCTCAGGAGCGCTTTTATTTCTAAAAAGCCGGTGCCCACCCGGCGTGTGCCCCGTTCTCTGCAAATCCTAAAGTCCCCTGGCAGGTGCCCACCCTGCCAGGGACATTGCCGCAATATCGAGTGCCCACCTCGATTTATTAGATTAGAATAGCGCCGGTGCACCCCCGGCATTTGCCCCGTGAATCGCCCTCCGGCGCCCGACCAGGAAGTCAGGCAGGCCGGGGGCGGGCCTCCGGGACAACCGGAAAAGGAAGTAGGAGGGCGGGAGCCTACCCCGCCTCCTACCGAAGCATCGCGGCTGGTTTTGGGGGCCCCGGAGCAGGCAGGAGCCTACCCTGCGCCCGGTGCCCTTGACCCGGAGGAGAAGCGTCCTACCCAGGCGGGAGCCCACCCCGCACTGGGACGAGCTGCCGTCGTGTCTGGGGCCCGTAGGCTCCGCATTTACTGAAGATCTCCGGCCCCGGGAAGAGAAGGGACGACGCCGCGGAGAGCCGGTGAGTGGGGGCGTTCCCGCCGGTCTCTCCTCGGTCCCCCACGGGCGGTGATTGAGCCAGAGCCCGGTTGAGGCTCTGACATCGGGGGCAGTGTCCGGGAGCCCCCGAGAGGCTCCAACGCGGGCAGAGCGTTGTTGGGAGCGCGAGGTCGCTCCAAAGCGGGGCCCATTGTTGTTTAGAGCCTGCGAGGCTCAGGGGGCATTTCCCCAACGTTGGGGGCACTTCTTTTGGGATTGAGTGGCCCCAGGTGGCAGCGGGCCACTCCCACCTTGCCCCTCAAAGTTGTTTAGAGCCTGCGAGGCTCAGGGGGCCCCAAGTGTGACATATTAGAGCCCAGGAGAGGCTCCAACCCCCCCCGCCATATTGGTTTAACAAGGCACAGTGGTGCCAAAGCATCTCTCCAGTTGCCCAGCACGTAGTGGGCAACTGCAACGTTTAGGTTGTGGCCTCGGTGTTCTGGCTTGCGCAGCCTGCGCCGGCGCGCCCTGACTTTTCTGGACGCAGGGCGTCCTTGCCCCTACTAGGCCAGTTGGCCCAGGGATTGCCACAGATAGTGGCTAATGTGAGTTTTTGCGCCATGGTACCTTTCCTGCACCTCTGAATGTGTTTATGCGTCATGTGCTTTGCTTTACACCTCTGAATGTTATGCATCATGTGTTTATGTGCTTAGACCCCTACAGGTATAGTGATACTTAGGTGGTTGTTTTCTCCCTAGTACAGGTGGTGCCAGTGAGGTCCTGATTCCCTGCGCAATATTTTCCTAAAGTGGTTAGGGTTGCGTATGTGGTACTTACCTGATACCAGTAGTGACTGGTTGTGTGCTAGGTGTAATTTAGTGCTACAGTGATTGTATGTGCTATGTTCTAAAATATTATTCCTACGTTCTAAGTGCTATTTCTAAAGAGTGCTAATTCCTGACAGTGGTCCATGTGGCCCTGTCCCCTGTATATATAATCCCTTGTAAATTCTGCCCGTGCCTGTTGGCACATTGTAAAGTGTGTGTTTTTATCTAATGTGTTGTGTATAATACAAAGGTTATTTTTATATAATACCTTGTGTGGAGTTTCCTTTGTGGTGGGCCTTGGGTGTTGTTGCTGGGTGCGTGCGCAAACGCTTTACACATCGCCTCAGGGATAAGCCTGTCTGCTCGTGCCAAGCTACCAAGGGGGTGAGCAGGGGTTATCTTTGGCGTGTAACTTCCTTGCCCTGACTAGAGTGGTGGTTTCTGCCTGACTTTGGCGCAAGCCTTAGCCAACCAGAAATCCCATTTCTAACATTGGTGATCAGCGGTGGGATTTGGACTTGCGTTTGCGCTGTACCGCAGCGGCAACTGGCCGCACTACAAAACTCTGCATTTAGATAAATCACATGGTATAGGGATTATTGTTCTAAGTTTGTTTTTAATTGTCATTTCTTTGGAAATGTGGTTTTGTGCACTGTGAGTTAGGTGTCCCTAGCTCGGGAGGGTAGATCATCCCCCTTAGTGCATTGTGTTTCTGGATTCACCAGAGGGTGGGATCCAGTGGTGGCAGCGTAATAGTGTCCTGTACATTTGTCCCCCGCCCTGCGCCCAGAGTTGGTACCTGTGTCACGTGGTGGTCAGGTTGAGGAATCAGGGGTGGTAGAAACTGCCTTACCAGTCCGAGGGGAGGGTTGTGTGTGTGGATGAATGGTGTGTGGCACTAGGCAAGTGAGTGTGAGTTCTCTGGGTTAGAGAGCTTGCTGAATCTTTTTGTGAATTGTGTGCTCCTGTGTGAAACTCAGACCCCTAGGTTCCCTGTATAATTGTTACCATAACGTCCGCCAGAATGGAGCCTGCTTGTGATCCCTATGAGCTAGCTTGGCGCCAGAGGCAGGAGTTAGAAAGGTACTGTACAGAGGAAGAGTCAGAAGAGGAGGTAGAGGATGACAATACCTGGACGCCAGTAGAGAGTGAGGACCCCATAGGTAGGGCGTCCCGTGCTGGGTCCAGCGTAGGAGGCAGCGCCTCATCCCTTTCCCTGTCCCCAGAGGAGTGGGAAGATAGGAGGAAAGAAAGGGAGCACCAGCTGGCGTTAGAGAAGCTCAGGTTAGAGCATGCTCAGGCTATGGCGCAGCTGGAGGCCAGGAAGCAACAGCGAGAGACTGAGTGGGTCTTGGCGCGGGAGAGGGTAGAGGAGGCTGAGAGGGCCTCCACCAGAGGCAAAGTAGCTCTGGAGGGTAGACTATCCCCTGCGCGCAGTTTTAATTTTCTGGGCTCCCCAGGGAGGGTTGAGTCCAGTGGTAGTAGCGATGTAGATTCCAGTGTAGGAAATCCCAGTCCCAGTTCCCCCAGTCTGGTACCTGTTCCCCAGGAGGAGGAGTTAAGGTTGAAATTCAGGGGCAGTAGGAAACTGTCTCACCAGACTTGGGAGGAGTTTGTGGATGGATGTGAGGATGCAATGTTTGATTGGATTTCCACAGCAAGTGATTTTGATATACTGTGTAATCTGGTTCTCAAAGAACACCTGCTCAGTTGTTGTGTGCCAGGGTTGCGCCAACACCTGTTGGGGTGTGGATTGTCTGAGCCCCTTGAGCTTGCGGAGGAAGCAGAGCGCTGGGAAAGGGCTAGAGGTTCTCTAGAGTCATTAGGGAGTGACTCCAAAAGTAGTGGGTCAGGTATCTTCCAGCCCAGCGTGGTGGAAGAGGCTCAGTGTAGCCCAGCTAGGTCCCAGGATAGCGAGGAGGGTGTAGGGGCTCACGGCCTGGCTCAGTGGAGCAGGAGTGAGAGGGTGACCGAGGGTCCCCGGACGTACGAGACCCTGCCTCAGGACTTGGATGGTTCCATGAGGGAACACCAAGTTGGGGACCTAGGCTGTCCTGTTAGCCCATTTGAGGAAGATCTCCTGGTGAGTAGAGGACCTGGAGCACCTGTAACCAGGGCTCCGGTGGTTCTAGAGTCTGGCAGTACCGCTCCGGTAGGGAGGGTACAGGAGTCCAGTGTGAGGAGTGATTGGGGGATGAGTTTCCCAGTGGAAGAGCCTGTGGGTCAGGGACTACCCAGTTGGGCTAGGATCCCGTGTAGTGACCAGGGTGGCACCACTTCTGTTCTGGGGGATCTCCGTGCACTGTCAGGTGGACAGGGGACGGGAGATCAGCGCCAGACAGACAGTCGCTTGACGTATGTGTCCTTTGATAGCCTCAGGGGGATGGAGTGGAAATCCCCAGAAGTCCTGGAGTGCCAGGCAATTATTCCACCAAAGGTTCTAGGCCGGAGGTTGGAAGGCCAGGTTCGGGATCAGCCTGACCTGAAGGGTGGGACGTCTGTAACCAGCGTCCCGACCAGTTCTTCTTCCAGAGGTACCGCCCCAGTTGGTAGGGAGCAGGGCTCTGGAAGGGGGTGCAGAGGGTGGGAGAGCCCACCTCTGCCCCCGGTACAACCTGAGGGGTTAAACCCTGGGTTGGAATGGCGTTCTAGGTGTACCCCTCGCCAGAGGAGGAGGAACCCTAGGAGAAGAGGTAGGGGGAGGAGAGCCTTCCCTGAGACTCCTGGTCCGCCTGAGGGTGTAGACCCTAGGCTGGAGAACCAGTGGCAGTCTAGTCCTGTCTTTCAGAGAGGAAGAGTGGAGAATGGCCGCTATGTGCCAGGGGTTACTACCCCCCACTCTGTGGTTAGGCAAAGACCAGTGGCACCTGGGTGGCCTAGGGCCTGGTCTTGGCCGCGGACAGCTTGGGAGTACCAGTGGGGTAGCCCAGTTGGTCCAGACAGTGGTGTTAAAAAGAATTCCATGGGTTCACCGTGGCGTAGAACCGGAGGGTGTCCCTGCAGTTGCGGGCCCGCGTCCGTGTTCTATCGCCCCAAGCAGGGAAGTCCATCACGGTGGTGATTGGTCTGCCCTGCGTTTTGGCTGGAAGGGGGTTGTGTTGGACTTGGCCCTTCTGGCAGGTTCACCCCTGGACTTTTTGGCTTTCTATTGGTGACTTGGTGTGGTGATTGTTTGGTCTCTGCGCACTTTCCCTGTGTCCCAGGGTAAAGTGCGTGCGTGCTCTGAGTGCATGTGGTGAGATAGGCCTGCCCTCCCATAGGAATGCATGGGGAGTGTATGTGTCCCTAGTAGTTCCTGATGCGTGGGGTGTGCAGGCCCAAGTTTGGTATGTGCGGACTCGTGGGAGTGAATGCTGCGCGATGATGTGTGCGGCGTGCATGTACCTAGTGTGGAAGTGCCACTTCTAGAAGTGGGCACTTCTGTGTGCAGTGTGTCTGTCGCGTGATTGGCTGGTCGTGTCATGTGACGGGCTAGGGATTCCCCAGAGTCAGGATGAGTCACCCAGTGGTGAATGGGGAGATCAGCAGCTAGATGGGTGGGAGGAGTACACCTGGGTCCTGAATAGGACAGGGTTTTCCACACACAATGCTGGCCCCGCCCCCTGTGGTGCGACTGACGACCCTAGCCCTGCCAGTGAATAGAGTGAGGGGCTGAGCACATCAAGGGTGCTCCCCAACCAGCTGCGACTGGTTTTCCCCCTCACCCTGAACCCAGAACAAAGGGTTTGCCTGTATAAAAATGGGGCTGTGTCCCCACAGAAACTGTTCTTTGCCAGGATCCTGCCTGAGGGGGGCTGCTGCTGCTGCTGCTGGACCAGAGGACCGCCACCTGGACTACCTCCCTGCCTGGAGGCCCAGTGAGCTGGCTCTGGGTCCAGCCTTGCCCCCACCCCTGCCCTGCTGCATGCAGGAGAGAACTGGCCTGGACTTTTGCTGATTGTGTGCCCTGAAGCGCTGGGAGCGCTTTATTTTTCACCTCTAGCGCCTGGAAGCGCTTTCCTTTTCCTTTAGCGCTCAGGAGCGCTTTTATTTCTAAAAAGCCGGTGCCCACCCGGCGTGTGCCCCGTTCTCTGCAAATCCTAAAGTCCCCTGGCAGGTGCCCACCCTGCCAGGGACATTGCCGCAATATCGAGTGCCCACCTCGATTTATTAGATTAGAATAGCGCCGGTGCACCCCCGGCATTTGCCCCGTGAATCGCCCTCCGGCGCCCGACCAGGAAGTCAGGCAGGCCGGGGGCGGGCCTCCGGGACAACCGGAAAAGGAAGTAGGAGGGCGGGAGCCTACCCCGCCTCCTACCGAAGCATCGCGGCTGGTTTTGGGGGCCCCGGAGCAGGCAGGAGCCTACCCTGCGCCCGGTGCCCTTGACCCGGAGGAGAAGCGTCCTACCCAGGCGGGAGCCCACCCCGCACTGGGACGAGCTGCCGTCGTGTCCGGGGCCCGTAGGCTCCGCATTTACTGAAGATCTCCGGCCCCGGGAAGAGAAGGGACGACGCCGCGGAGAGCCGGTGAGTGGGGGCGTTCCCGCCGGTCTCTCCTCGGTCCCCCACGGGCGGTGATTGAGCCAGAGCCCGGTTGAGGCTCTGACATCGGGGGCAGTGTCCGGGAGCCCCCGAGAGGCTCCAACGCGGGCAGAGCGTTGTTGGGAGCGCGAGGTCGCTCCAAAGCGGGGCCCATTGTTGTTTAGAGCCTGCGAGGGTCAGGGGGCATTTCCCCAACGTTGGGGGCACTTCTTTTGGGATTGAGTGGCCCCAGGTGGCAGCGGGCCACTCCCACCTTGCCCCTCAAAGTTGTTTAGAGCCTGCGAGGCTCAGGGGGCCCCAAGTGTGACATATTAGAGCCCAGGAGAGGCTCCAACCCCCCCCGCCATATTGGTTTAACAAGGCACAGTGGTGCCACAGCATCTCTCCAGTTGCCCAGCACGTAGTGGGCAACTGCAACGTTTAGGTTGTGGCCTCGGTGTTCTGGCTTGCGCAGCCTGCGCCGGCGCGCCCTGACTTTTCTGGACGCAGGGCGTCCTTGCCCCTACTAGGCCAGTTGGCCCAGGGATTGCCACAGATAGTGGCTAATGTGAGTTTTTGCGCCATGGTACCTTTCCTGCACCTCTGAATGTGTTTATGCGTCATGTGCTTTGCTTTACACCTCTGAATGTTATGCATCATGTGTTTATGTGCTTAGACCCCTACAGGTATAGTGATACTTAGGTGGTTGTTTTCTCCCTAGTACAGGTGGTGCCAGTGAGGTCCTGATTCCCTGCGCAATATTTTCCTAAAGTGGTTAGGGTTGCGTATGTGGTACTTACCTGATACCAGTAGTGACTGGTTGTGTGCTAGGTGTAATTTAGTGCTACAGTGATTGTATGTGCTATGTTCTAAAATATTATTCCTACGTTTTAAGTGCTATTTCTAAAGAGTGCTAATTCCTGACAGTGGTCCATGTGGCCCTGTCCCCTGTATATATAATCCCTTGTAAATTCTGCCCGTGCCTGTTGGCACATTGTAAAGTGTGTGTTTTTATCTAATGTGTTGTGTATAATACAAAGGTTATTTTTATATAATACCTTGTGTGGAGTTTCCTTTGTGGTGGGCCTTGGGTGTTGTTGCTGGGTGCGTGCGCAAACGCTTTACACATCGCCTCAGGGATAAGCCTGTCTGCTCGTGCCAAGCTACCAAGGGGGTGAGCAGGGGTTATCTTTGGCGTGTAACTTCCTTGCCCTGACTAGAGTGGTGGTTTCTGCCTGACTTTGGCGCAAGCCTTAGCCAACCAGAAATCCCATTTCTAACAACAACCTTGCAGGATATTCCAAAAGGTCGGAAAATGCACATGGGATATCGGAAAAGAAAGAGCTCAGATCAAGGAGCAGCTATGCTAAATAAACTAATCCGGATGCAATTCTTACATTTTTCGGAGATTAGACACAAAAATTAAAAAGCAAAAAAAAATTCCATTGGATGGTAAAAGAAAAAAAAGCGAAAGCTCACCAGAATCAAAATTGGGTTGACGTTCCAATGGCAGCCAAGCCGAAAAACACTAGGGCATACTGGAGTTTAATCGCCAAAGAAACAGGAACAAAGAAACCCCTGCAAGCATTTCCCGTTCCTTCAACAGAGTGGGAAAAATATATCCATGACGTATATAAACCAAATATGAGGCAAGAAAAATCGAATCTAGCAATAAGAAAGAAAAAATATCCAAGATATCCTAGCCTCTACAGTTCGGCAAATAGAATACCACCTAAAGAACGCCAGATCCTCTGCAGCAGAGGGACCCGATGAGATTCCGATAAAAGTACTGTAAAGTAACCCAGAAGACTGGAGTACGTTTTTAGCTCCCTATATTCCAATTGTTATGGCACAGGGGAAAATCCTAAATCATGGCAAGGGAGCATTTTGATTCCAATTTTTAGAAAGGGCTCCCTGTTGGACGCTGTTGGGAAGACCATTGCGGCAAGTGTCCTGGAACATTTGAAGGACTGGGCTTTTTTGCGAGGAGTGACCCTATGACTCAAGTTGGGTTCCGTCCAAAACACTCCGCAACTGATAACATTGCGGTTCTACAGACGATCATAGACAAATATGTTGTGTCAAAATCACAGGTTGTTTATTGTGTATCTGTTGACTTTATGACAGCATTTCACATAGTAGATAGACCTACACTCTGGAAGAAACTAGAACAATTAGGAATGCCTGATAAACTTCTTAACATAATTATATCACTTAACACAGTAACATGGTGTAGAATACAAATGGGGAGAGAGAAGGGACTCACGCGACCAATAGCTACACCGAATGGTCTGAGGCAAGGTTGTCTTTTAGCCCCCCTTTTATTCTGTCTCTATATAAGTGATCTCCCTGACTGTTATATAAACATTATTCATTTCCCCCAAAAGTATCATCTTGTAAAATACACATCATGATGTATGCCGATGATGTGGGAATACTCATGGGCTGCTCCTCCCTTAGGGCGGTGGAGCGTCACCCCACTGCTTTTTCACAGTGCGAAAAGCAGAAACATAAAATGGCAAAACTACCATTTTATGTTTCTGCTCCTCGCACTGCGAGAAAGCAGAAGACGGGTTTGGTTGGGTTCCTGCTCGAGGGCAGGGGAAGAGTGGCCAGCCCAATGTTGCGGGCCCTGACTGGTTTGGTTGGCCCCCTGGGGCTGACCAAACCAGTCATGCGCACTCTCCCTTTTCTCCATGTAGGCTGCATGCAGCCTGCATGGAGAAAATGGCCTCTCCATAGGCACCCGGCTGGGCGCTGTCCCCACCAATCACAAAGCTGCCACTGCAGCGTTGGGATTGGCTTAGGGGAGGGGAGGGAGGCTGTCTGTGGCTGCTTCCTTTTCCTGCCGAAGGCAGGAGAGCATCAGGAATATGCAGGACCCGGCCAGGATCTGAAGAGGCGCGGGAACTGGGTTGGTAAGTTTTTTTTTTTTACTTAACCCCACCCTACAAACCCCCGCCCCTCCCCCCGCGAGTCATGCCGGCTGCGACTGGTTATACACCATTTGGCCTAGATAAAAAACTTACAGACTCTTACCAGATATACAGAAGAATTTTTTTTGCCCCAAACATATTTAAAGCAAAAGTCGTTCCTTTTAGAGGAAGAAAGCAATTCACTAAATTTAACTGGTCACTAGGGGGAAAATCTTTAGACGTGGTTAATGAGTATACATACCTGGGGGAATCTTTAAACAAAAACTACAAAATTCTTCTCATTTTCAGCACAGAGGGCGCAAAGCAGATGCCCACGTTGGTGCACTGCAACGCTTATATTCCTCTTCTGGAAACAAATACTTTCACTTCCTTTTAGAGGTTTATAGTTAGAAAATTCCACCTATCATATCTTATGCATTGGGATACATTCCAATAAAAAACTGGCATCAATTAAAAATAAAAGAGGGGAATATCCTCCGCAAACTGATTAAAGTCCCTCAAGCAGTTCCTGCTCAAACCCTGCACCTCGAGCGTTCCCTAGTTAGTTCGTACGCCAGAGCTATCACTAACATCATAGGATGGGGTTGGTAATCTCTTACACGATGAACAAGGAACCTTAAGATTTATATTAAAAACTGAGACTTTTATGAATGAATCTTTGCATTATACTTTTAAACAGAATTTAATTGTAGCATTTTACTTATCGAATTGCACATTAGCACTTTTGAAATCTTGGACTCCTGCTCACTTCATGCTTTTTTTAAACATCAGACTCCGAGAATAAGTTACGATCTCGATGTTAAGCACTGCTCTCAATTAAAACAATATGGAGAATCAATAGAATATAAATTCCAGCAACGCTATATTTGTTTTACCTTAGGGCATGGAGTCCGGCGTTGTATCATTTTATTACGGCTAGGGATTTTACCTTTAAAAGCTTTCACTTCCAAATGGAACATCTGTGAAAATACCACAAGTAGTTGTGATTTATGTGATGGAGGAGCACAGGACTTACTGCATGTCCTGCTTGAATGCCCAAATCCGACACTGGTCGAGGCCAGGCGCCAGCACTTCAACCCTATTCGAACTAGAAATTTCAGTTCAAGGCCTTATATCACTTCTTAAATTGCAACCTGATGAATTTGTATGTCATAACCTGTTTTATAACAAATGCATTTTTAAAAAATGTGTTGTTCTCAGTAGAAGACTAAATCAAATAAAAAATCTTGAGTAAGCATCTCGAATTGTAGTTGTACTTTCCTTGTTTATGAATAACATAATAATTCTAGCATTCACATGAAGGGTATCAATCGTGACATTTAAAGATATTACATTGACAGATTAGGATGTGACTAAGTATTGAAATTTCAGCTAATTTATTTGTCAACACCAGTTCATCCAATGACCAGCACCCACCCTGCATAGTGAGAATTCTCATGTGGCTCCATCCTGCATCCCTCAACCATAGACGGCTCCAGCACAGTTGGGAAACTCAGGTCAGGGATGCATGCCCATTACTTTGCAGAGAAATCTTCCATCCCAACAGACACCCCTCTCAGATCGGAACACCCCAAACCAACCCCTAACATGGAGAGGTTGGGTGGTCACATCGGTAAAACTGGTGAGAAAGACCATTAGTATTCCTGTGGCTCAATCCGGCTCTGTGCCCCACCACAAAGTCTAATAGACCATCTCAGCAACCTGGGATTCTATCCCTTCATAACTATTAACCATTTCTGTGGCTTATGATCCGTTTACCCCCCAAATTTAGTGCCACACAAATATGAGCAAAACTTGCGCAAGGCCTACAGTATGGCAAAACACTCCTTCTCAATAGCTGCCCAGTTCTGTTCAGTAGGTTATAATCTCCTGCTAATAAAGACTACCATTGTCATAAAGTTGAGCTAACACTGTGTCACCTCCTTTGTGAGAAGCATCAGTGTGCACAATGAAAGGCTGACTGTAGTCAGGTGCTCTCAGTCAGGTGCAGCGCATTGTGCCTTCTTCAGTTCCTCAAGTACATTCTGACACTCCTTAGTCCTCATCACGTTCTTGGGCTGCTTCCTGGAGATCAAAGCAGTCAATGGGGCAACTATTCTTCCATAGTTCACCACAAAGTTCTTGTAATACCCGATGAGTCCTAAAAAGGTACTAACTTCAGTCTTTTTAGTAGGCACTTCCCAAAATATCATAGACTGAATCTTGGCATCCACCTCATGCCCAAGGTGGACTACAAAGGAGTGCCCCACTTGGTCGCCTTGATTATCAGTTTTGCCTCCTGTATCGTATCCAAAACCTGTTCTAGGTGCTTCATGTGGTCCTGCCATGAGTTGCTGAGCACTGCAATGTCAACTAGGTAAGCCGCACAGAACTGTTCCAGCCCTGCAAGAGCATGGTTCACCAGGCACTAAAAAGTAACAGGAGCATTGTTCAAACAAAAGAATATCTCCTCAAACTGATATAGCCACTGGCATAACAAATGCTGTTTTTTTAGCATTTGGTGCTAAAGCGATCTGCTAATATCCACTGGTCAGATTCAAGGTGCTCAAATTACTTTGCAGCACCTAACCGATCCACAAGGTCATCCGCTCTTGGATTTGGATGAGCATCGGTTTTGGTTACCTCGTTGAGGGCTTGGTAGTCGACACAGAATCACAAGTCAGTAGACCTTTGCTTTGGTACTAGGAGCACAGGACTAGACCAAGCACTACGTAGAACAAGGAGTTCTAGAATTCCACTCCTTGTGCAACTATAACTCGTACACCACTTGGCTGACTGCGTGATCTTTGTACATTTACAATAATAAATCACAAATGTCTTTGGATGAAAATATGTATCAGACGGCAGACATCTTGGAGGATCGATAAAGAAACAAAGCAAAAAATGATACCAGTTGCGTTATAGTTTATTTAGAAGTATTCTCTGGTACAGACAGGGCTAATAATGATTATATGCACCTCATTATACAGGGTGCAAAAGAAAAACAAAATCATCATAGGGAGAACATAAATCATTCAATAATTATATGGCTTTGCTTCCTTTCCTTCTGATTTTTGGAGATTGATTATGTGGTAGAAAAGATGAAAGATATTGAGTGAGTAGCTACTGCCTGTGGAAAAAGGGTGAGAATAAGGGGTCCCTGTTTTGCAGACAGTGGTGAATTGGAAACTGGTACATGTAATCTGGAAACTTAGATTTTCAGCTTCTTGCTGTAGGGCACATACACTAACCTGGCACAAGCTCTAGGGCAGAGACTGCAGAATTTGGGTCACATACAGCACTGTGAAACAATATTGTTTTTGCAGAAACGGTTGTCTCTAGTTGTGCTACAGAGCTCATCTACTTGTGAACTTTACTTGTTTAGACAGGGAATGCTTTAGCGCTAGATAGATGGGCTTTTATGAAGTGGAAAGTATTGCTGGAGGGGCAAGACGTTAAATATTATGGAGGCATGTGGGAAGGTCAGTGAGTGCGGTAAGGACAAGTGTATGTGGCTAAAACCACCTAACACTCATGATGAAGTGTGCAGGTACATATAGGACATGGTTCTTAGCCTGGGTTCCACGGAACCCCACCTACATATGGGGTCCGTGTCTGCTTAGAAAATTAAATCATATTAGCAGATTAATAAAGTATATATAAAAGAAAATACAATACTGTGACATTGTAGGCTACATTTAACAAGGTATCCTTAGCTTGATCCACAGAAGCAATACAAGTAGAGCAAACAGAGTATAGTATGGATGAATGGTGGCCTCAATTCGAGCACCGGTATGATCCGACAAAAAGAGAGCCTGCATTAGGGCCCAAAACAGCAAAGTGACATGCTGGAGTCTAGCATATTGCTTCGTCTTTTAGAAGTGAAGCCACATTTTGAAAAGCTTCAGCGTTCTAATTAAAATTAATCTTTCACTTTTTATATATAATTTTTGTTTGTGAATGAAGTAAAACATATGTCTGCTTGATGTGCACTTGTTTCTTCATTTTGGGGTATTGTTGTATGGTTCAGTTTATAGAATTTGCTGATGTCAGGGTCCCCTGCTTCCAGCAGTGATTCAGTAGGGGGCCCACAGAAGTCAAAAGGTTAAGAACCACTGATCTAGAACGACTGACTTGTAACAGGGCACCCTTAAATTGGAGTTGTGATTTCCAGCCTTGAGAGGAGTGTTTCTGTAGTGGGCTGGAGAGATAATGAACGCCCCTTTCTGTAGAAGGTGTTGCTGCTGTGGGAATGTTTAGACTGTTAAGGTAAAAACCCAACTAAGACCTATTCTGAATCCTCAGCACTCTGCTTAAGAAGGGAGTGCAAGGGGCAGTGCCATTCTTTACACATTTATCAGGCTGATAGAGGGAAGTCTCTCTCTTAGGCTTGTACTGGATATTGTCTGCATGTGTTAACCAGAGTTGAGGTTTGGAAGGAAGGAAGGAAATGAAGATCCTTATATTAAGGCTACACTTATTCCTGGTTACTGGACCATCTCTGAAAGGACCCACCATTTTAATGTTTGCCTCCCTGGGCAACTTCTGCTCCCCTGTGTACAAAACTGATCCTCCTCTTGTGCACCCTGATCTCTGCACCGCGCTATATGGCTTTATAGCTAGGTTCACAGTCTACGACCCCATATAAATACATATAGAAGTGCAGCAATACTAAAGCCATTACAATGACAGCAGGGATATGTCTTTAGGTGATGGCATCAGGCTCCTCATTTCAGGCCCTTCTCAGGGAGATCTCTGTGGTAACAGCTGAGCAGGCTATACATCTCCACTTTAGGACGCCTGTGTTGGGAATCCTGCTGGAAGAATAACTTGCCTGTTGACATGTCCTATGGATCTAAAGCAGCACTGGTGAATGTATAGAAATTAAAGAGCCTCTAATCTCGGGTAAGGCATCATGGCAATGAGAGGTGCTGCCTTCACAAAGAGTGTTTGTTAATTAAAGTACATTACTTTAGTTACATGTGGCTTACCACTACATTTCTGGTGTTAATTCACACCTCTTCAAGGAAAAACGCTTTATTTGCAGGCCAACTGATGTCAATATGATTGTGTGTGGAAGGTGCTGCATGAAGGGCCTGGAGCTCAAATGTCTGTAGGAGCAGGGATGTCAGTGGTGACCACTTCAACTGTCCAGAAGCACAAGAGTATTCCAAAAGAGATCCCCTTGGCCAGAGCCTACATTCACAGTGCTGATGTACTATTGTGCGGATGTATTTTTTGGTTATAACCTAGAATTCCAGAGCACATGTAGGGGTTTGGGGAAAGAGTGAATGTGTATACCTAAGCATGCTCTTTACTTCCTGTTGTGTGTGTATTAAGACACTAAACATACATGGATCATTTGACGAGGAGAAGGAATGCCACCCAGAAGATGAGGAAGACAGAATAGGAAGATTTCGGGGCGGCACCAGTTGGAATGGGTTCCTTTGTCGTCGAAGCACTTGGAAATTGAGGGTTCACCACGTTGCTCCAAATATTCGGCACGTTTTGTGTGATCCATTGTGTGTAGGCTGGGACGAGGGTGTATATCCCCGGGCGGTTACGCTGTCCACATCCATCTCGGTAGCTCGCAACTCCAGCCAGCAGCCACGCATTGTTATATTGGCAGACCAGTGGGCCACCAGTATCCCCCTGAAACATCAGAAAAAAGGGGAGTCACCAACATGCTTTTAGGATTTCATCCTCGTGATATAATGCAGGCCAAACCAGGATCTTCACTAAGCATCTGCAAAATCATAATTTTGCCTACACCATTTTGCAAATATGATAAATGTTGCAACTTTGGAAAGTTTTACAAAGATGACAACCGTAGCAAAACGTTGTCTTGGGTGAAAATTCATAATATTTGAATTATCTATCCTGCAGTTAAGGAGATTCAAAGCTGGTATGTAAGAAGGTACTGTGCAATCTGTCAATAATTTAGTGTACGATAATCTGTAAAGCTTTTCTGTTCGAAATGCTCTTACATGTGTGCATGCACAATAATATTTTAAAAAACGAACTAAACTTAAATGTAAGTACTCTGACGTCCTCGCTCTTTCCAATCCTCAGTGTGTAGGTATCCCTCATACCTAGTGGTGGGACCAAAAGCTGCTGCACAGCCTTGCGTATTAGTACCAGGCAAGCATGACCCCTCCACCACCTCCTTACACCCCTCTATTGCCGTGGGGCATATTTATAAGGGGATTGTACCAGCGTCACTTTTTCCCACGTTCTGGTGGCGCAATGCCCTGCCCCATATTTACAAAGCAGCTTTAAGCCACGTTGCATGGCTTAATGCCACTTTGTGAATATCATTCTCTTTTACACAGGTTTCTGTGTGAAAGGGGCGTGCAGTGGGTGTTACTGTCGGCATTCCACCAGAACACCCATTGCTTTTTGACGCTGCCCCAGATTTACAATGATCTGTAAATCTGAGGCAGCGCACTAATCCAACACCACTTAATTGCAGGTGTTAGATTGGCGTAACGAGGAGAAATACTTTTATTTCTCCTCGTTTTTGCTCTTTCTATGTGTGCTCCATTGGACGGAACACATAGAAAGAGCATATTGCATTTAAAGGTTGTTTATGTGCAGAAAGGGACAAGGAAGGTGTCCCTTCCTGCACATAAACAATAAACACTGCTGCACAGACACCCTTGCCCTACACAGACACCCTTGCACTATGGTGCAAGGGTGTCTGTGTTGGCAGTAGACAGCTTTCATAAGCGCCAGCATATATCACGATGGGGAGTGATCCAGTTGTGGTGGTAGGGGCTGGGACCAAAAAATCAGGTAATAAAAAAAATGTCCCCCCTATACCATGAATCTCAATCTAATTTTTGGCAAGATACGCTGATTTATCGTATCAGTGGTTGACAATTAAGACTTCGTATTCTTTTTTTATACTTTTCTTTGACCACTGGGTTTCCACATATCTCTTTCTCATATGGATCTATGCACCGTCACTTCACATGAGATGGAGAACATGGCATGTATAAAAAGGAGATGCTTTTTCTCTGAATTGAATCATTTTACTTTAAACCCCATCTGCAAAACATTCAGTGTAGTGCAACAAACATACATGACACATTTATAAAAAAACGAATTACATAAACATTAGACACACTGTCTTTACAACACACATCATTGTTTCATGATACAATGCGATGACATTACATTTATAAGTGTCCAACATATATAATCACAATTAGGGGCGGAACAAGCCTTTATCAGTCACCTCCTCATACATCTCCAGAAGGTGGGGAACCAATGTGTCGCGGTAAGTCGCGTAAAACTCCTGTGGGAGTCCGTCTGGCCCCGGCGTTTTACTAGAGGCCATACGTGATATGGCGTCGTTAACCTCCTCTGGGGTGATGGGGAGCTCCTCCGCCTCCGGTTCGCTGAGTCGCGGAAGAGGGAGCCATTCACACTGAAGTAGTTCCGAGAGTGAGAGATGGGGAGGGTGCGCAGAGTAAAGGGTGGCATAGTATGCGGCAATGCATTGGGCCACCGCCACTGGAGATCGGTGAACCGCTCCATTCGGGGCGATCCCCTCAGGAATGATACGATTGGCCATTGGGTAGGTGGCTAGTTGGTGAAGGAGCTTCCCATTTTTGTCTCCCCACCCAGATACTCATGCTACAGAGGACTTCCACAGCAGCTTGGTGGCCTCCAAGGAGGCCTGCTTAATCTTGTCCGTCAGAAACGCTAGTCTCCTAGCTTGGGTTTCAATTCTCTCTTCCGGGGGTTGACCTTCGACTAGGACAGCTTAGGCTTCTAGGAGCGTAAGTCGGGAGTCCTGCGCCATTTGTTTAAGTTTGAGTTGGCCCTTGGCGAAGCCCCGAATGGTGGCCTTACCAACCTCCCACAAGGTGCATGGGGAGGGAACCGAGTCCTAGTTGGTGATAAAGTACCGGCAGAGCTCTTCGCCCACTGAGTCTCTGAATTCCTTATCCTGCCAGATCAGGCGCGAAGATTCAGGGAGGTTACCCATCTGCAGCGCCACAGGGGAGTGGTCAGATATACCTCTGGGGAGGATAGTGATATCCTGAATTACCCGACAGTCCAAGGCCGGCATGAAAACGTAGTCAAGTCTTGCATGTGTGTGGTGGGATGCCGAAGTGTGGGTGTAATATCGGGTCGTCGGGTGCCAGCGTCTCCAGGCGTCCCTGAGTCCCAGGGTGGCGGCCCAGTTTGATAAGAGATTAGAGTGGGTGATCCTAGAGGCTGAGGGGGCCCTGGCAGTGTCAAGGTCGGGGTTCATAACTGCATTGAAATCTCCCCCAATGATGGTCATCCCCGGGGGCAGGGCAGCAACTAGTTTGGCAACTCGCTGCAGTGTGGGGGTCATCAGGGAAGGTGGAGTATACGGAAAGCAGGCTCAGGGTCTGGTCCCCTAAGCTCCCTTCCAAGGCGACGAAGCAGCCATGGTCATGAGTCACCTTTCGCAACACAAATGGGAGGGCGCGGCGCACCAGGACAGCCACCCCTCTCGATCCCCGATTAAAACCGGAGTGCCAGACTCTGTCATAGCCGTATCTCGCCAGGAAGGGGCAAATATTGCCTGCCAGGTGGGTTTCTTGGAGCAGCAATATGTCTATAGTGTGACACTGCATATTGCAGGACTGCTGTGCGCTTGACCCTGTTTAACAGGCATTAACATTCCAGGACATTATATGGAGCTATGCTGTCTCGGTGTGGTTAGCAGACATGGGGGGGTATGAGTGTAGGATAGGACACCTAGTGCAGGTGGCAGGTGCGGGTGAAGTGCTGCCCCTATGTGAGGTAGTGGGTGTCATGGCACACCGTGGCGGTCGGCAGAGAACACTGCAGAAACACGCAGTCATCGCCTCTGCCGATTCCACGGGGAAGGACCACACTTCCCAAGAGGCGCTGGGGCAGTGACGCTTGTGACGTCACCACGCTCCCGGCATCCGATCATGAGGGTTTCCGGAGCACCAGCCGGTGCCATTGATTCCAGGAGATGAGCCTACGTTCAGTGGATCCAGAGGAGAACTGGTAGGGGTGCATAGTGCACCACAAACCTCCTTCTTTTTCTTGAACTCCCCTTGTGATAACAGCAGTTCCTTATTGTGTGGGAGCTAAGCTTATCATCGGTTGCCCCGTTGGACGAGCCGATGACCCGGCTCTTGCGGGGCTAGTCTGGTGACTTGGTGCTTGCTTTCTTCTGAAAGCGCTCTTAATCAGCTGAAAGTACTTTGGGTAACAGAATACCGCAAAGCCTTGTCATCATATGCCGGTTGCACGCGTTGTAAGCGGCTGCCGGAACCCTGCTTAACATTTACGTATGCTCATTGATTTATCTCCCTGAGCTGTTTGAAGATATATCGGCTATGCGGCTGGGTTAGAAACACTTTCTCTTCAACCCCTGGTTTTATAACAAGTTGGGCGCTCAAGAGGTATTGGGAGCTATGCAGTACGTTCCAAAACATTGCACAAGTGGATTATTGTGATTAGCGAAGGGTCCAAGAACGGATGGAGCCTCAACCATATGTAGTGGTGGAAATGAGATTCATTGGAGCTTGATGCAACTATAAAGAAATCGTACTGTGTGATTACCTTGGATTTTTTGTGTATCTTTTCTACAGTAGGGGCGTGTCGAGTATTTACAGGTGGCAGCTCCGCATCCCCCAGTTAGATGCCACAAAAGGATCTTTTTGGTATGTGTGCTTACTTGACGACCCCCTTTATAAAGTGTGGAGGTATGCTTCTGTTTGATACATGATTCCCTTTGTTCCATCTTTAGATCAATAGTGGCTGCACTTTGTTTAGAACAACCTGTTCATGAAAAGTCAAACCGTATTTTCCTTTACAGGTAATAGCGCCAGGCGTAGCATTATTGAAGAAGTATCCTTGTGTATCCTGGGGTTTGTGTTTTGTACTGATTGAGGATTCTTCTCATTACAGATCTCCCTCCCTGCTGTTCCCATCCTTTCCTTCCCTCACTTGATCTCCCCATCGAGTCTGTTGTCTCGCTCAGACCCTGGGGCTATCAGGAGGTGGAACCCTTTGAGCATTGTACGACTCTGAGGATTCAAGGCCTTGCCAGTGGGTACAGCTCTATAATGCTGGTCATGTGCGCGCTCGCCTTGCTGCTGGAGAGGAGTGCTGGTGAAGTAAACAAATGAAACAATAAAACACAGGGACAACAGCCCCTTTCCCCAACCACCTCCTCCCCCCTCCCTATACTTCGGGAACGGAAGCATCTGTTGACCCTGCCAGCAGAGAACTAGAAGAGAACCAAACTAAAATTCTTGGGACTGGGGAATCGTGGAGGACCCCTCCTCATAGTAGGATGTTCTATCGTAAAGTACATCGAGAGAAAGAATTGATGGTCAGGTTAATGCCAGAACCAGGAGCCGCGGGGCTTACTGCAGTCGGTGTGGTAGTGCGGGCTCAAGGTGGACCCGTGAGAAGAGTTGGGCTCCGGGATAGATCTGTATCCACTAGGTCCGGCAGAGATGGTCGAGGTGAGACGCCCCCTGGGTATGAATGGCCGGAGGAGCCAGAACGGCGCACGGCAGGGAGATCACTCGGGGGTGCTCCGGACATAGGAAGTCTGGAGTGACCCAATGGTGAGTCTGATCTAGCCCGTATCGGGCCCCGCATTCTTCATGAGCGGTTGCGCTGCATGCGCAGGCCAGGCGGGCTCGAACCAGTAACTCCGGTGCGGGCCTCGGGGGAGGGGCCCGGGGCACCGAGCCACAAAGGGCGCTATTCGGTTAACCATGTCCAGGCTTCCTCAGGGGATTAGAAGAAAAGGGTTTTATTTTGGAACACCACCCGGAGGCGAGCTGGAAAAAGGAACCTGTATTGGATGTTGAGGGTATGCAGCTTTTGTTTGACTTCTCCATAAGAGCGACGTTGGCCCTGGACCTCCCGAGTATAATCAGGAAAAATCATAATTGTCTGGCTTTGATATTTGAGGTGTGGCTTCTTGCGTGCTTCAGCCAGAACTGAGTCCTGGTCCCTGAAGTTGAGGATCTGCACTATTATGGGGCGGTGGGGCGCACGCGGCGGCGGTCTAGGGGCAAGAGAGCGGTAGGCCAGTTCGATGATAAACCATGGGGAGAGGGAGTCCTCATCATCCATGAGCTCAACCAGCGCTCAATGAGGTCAGCTGTTCGGCCCTGCTCCGAGCCCTCCGCAAATCCCACCAGGTGGAGGTTGTTCCGCTGTGACCTGTTCTCGGCATCTTCGGCCCCTCTATGTAGTTCCTGGGAATGAGTCTGAAGGCGTGCAACCTGGGTATTGAGCTGCTGGACATCGTCCGCCACCGTGGAGATGCAGGATTCGGTTTCTTTTATCCGGGCCATGGCATTGCGGAGGTCTTGACGGATAAGAGTCATGTCGACCCGGACTTCTTCAATCTTGCCTTCCACCGAGGATTGGGAGGTGCGGATGGCTTAAAGGATGGTGGTCAGGCCTGTGGCAGTAGGGCTTCACTTCCCGTGGTTCCTCCCATCGCGCCGGGTTCCGTGGTCGTATATTAGTCCATTTTAGTTTGTGTGGCAGGGGTTTTAGATGCAGGGCTCCCCGCCCACCATGCAGACGGCCAGAGGAGGCACAGCGTCCCAGGGTCACACAGATCGCTGATTGTCTAGGTCTCCTCTCCGCTTTGGTCACCACGCAGGTCCACCACCGGTGCCCTGACCTCCACAGCGAAGCACAGGGGAGCCAAGCAGTCGTCAAGGAGGCCGGGCAAAGCCATCACAGTGGCAATCAATTTCAGGTCCCTCGGCCCCAGCGCCCGGCCGGAGGCCGGAGCGGCCACGCGAACCACAGCAGCAGGACCACCACGGGGGGGCCCCCAGCTGAAGGCCCCTCTTGACGGACCACAGGAGAGCAGGGAACAGCGTGGAAAGAGAGGGGGGAGGGCAGTCCACACAGTCCCCGCTGCCCGGTCCGACGGCCAACACCCCCTCCCGGTGAAGTCCTCACACACCCTCTGGTCAGAATCAGGTGTGCACCAGTCGTGGCAGGGCCGGCGAGTCGGCCTCAGGCCCGAGGGGCCGAGTCCAGGCCGATCTGGCTCAGCGGGATGTTGCCCAGAGGAGTGGCAGGCCGCAGGCCATCTGGAGCGGGAAGCGGAGGACGTGCGGCCAACCACCATTGGTCACCCCAGGGCAGGAGGAGAGGAGATGGCAAGGCCAGTGGATGCAGAGCTCCCCGCCCACCATGCAGACGGCCAGAGGAGGCACAGCGTCCCAGGGTCACACAGATCGCTGATGGTCTAGGTCTCCTCTCCGGCCGGGTCACCATGCAGGTCCACCACCGGTGCCCTGACCTCCACAGCGAAGAGCAGGGGATCCAAGCAGTCGTCAAGGAGGCCGGGCAAAGCCGTCACTGTGGCAATCAGTTTCGGGTCCCTCGACCCCAGCGCCCCACCGGAGGCCGGAGCGGCCAAGCGAACCCCAGCAGCAGTACCACCACGGGGGCCCCACAGCTGAAGGCCCCTCTTGACGGCCCACAGGAGAGCAGGGAACAGATCGGAAAGAGAGGGCAGTCCACCCGGTCCCCGCCGCCTGGTCCGACGGCTGACACCTCCTCCCGGTGAGGTCCTCACCCACCCTCCGGCCAGAATCAGGTGTGCGCCAGTTGTAGCAGGGCCGGCGGCAGCCTCAGGCCCGAGGGGCCGAGTCCAGGCCGATTTGTCACCTCAAGCGGGATGTTGCCCAGAGGAGAGGCAGGCCGCAGGCCATCCGGAGCGGGGGAAGGAGGGAGGTCTCGCTCTGTAGAAAGCCCCACAGTAACGTTGTCGATGAGAAGGAGGGGGGGGGAATGCCCCTCCGCCGCTGCCTGAAAATGACAGACGAGGTGTCTTCAGCCCTTTGCCGCCGCACTCAGGGAAGGAGCGTGCAGGCCGAGGAGGCGATCCGCAGCGGTCGGGACACAGGGCAGCCCTGGCATCAGGAGGGCTGGATCCACCACAGGATGAGTGGGAGGGACAGGCGGGAAGGGACAGCCCTCCGGAGCCAAAGCCGCCCAAAGCGACGGCCGATCACCCCCTCCGGCTGTCTGCCCCCCAGGGGATCAACAGCTCGGCTGGGCGAGCGGGCCCACCCCAGCCGCTTCCAGCACCTCTCACCTCTGGGGCCCGGGTGTGCTCCGCAATACTGGACGGATCTCTGTCTCGCAGCAAGACCGGCGCAAAGAACACGGTGGGGCCGCCCCCTCTCACGCAGCCGCCGAGGCCACCGGGCACCACCGGGACCCCAGGAACGGCCAGGAATCACCCTCGACGAGGGCCACCATCTTAGGCCCGCAGATACCGGAATTCCGATGCAGGGTTTGCCCACGTAGCCTAGATTCCAGAAACACCACTCCCAGGCATGAATCGGGAGCCCTGGACAGCCAGGTGGCAGGATGGAAGGTGGGTTCTCTCGATGATGGTGGATTTAAGGGAGCGGATGATGGAGGGGTCCAGAGCACTTCTAAATTCTCAATTACAAAGTTTATGTTTGTAGTCTTCAGTGTATATAGATCTGGTATGTTTACACTTTGATATAGTTATTATAAAGGTGTCTGCAATGTAGGCAGTTATAGCATATTAGTTAAATACGTTTATATTTATGTATTTATTGTTTACATTTTATAATGTGATGTATTTGAGAGAATGTAATGTAAAAGTTATTGTTAAATTGCCATTTTTTATCCAATTTATTTTTACTCCCTGCCTTTATTGATTTTTATGTGATTCAGTTGCATTAACAGATATTGGCTACTTGTGTTGCATGATATATTCCAAGACTTGGGTGGAGAAGATTTGAGCCTGTTCAGGCTATAGTAGTACTCCTGGAGTATATGGGGGTATGCCTTTGGTAAATTGCAACAGACGTGCACTTTTTGGGTGTGGTTTTGTATTTGCATGTCGCTTCCAGGCCCTGCCTTATTTTTCCCATTCCCCATTCTCCCCCGCCCACCACTCCCATATTTACACTTAGACTTTAGGGCTACGTGAATTGAGTTTACACACTGTCGATTGAGAACTATGCATATAAGAACAGTACTAGTGATGGTATAGATCTACCTCCCCATGTATTTTTGTTCTTTCCTTCCAGTTTTCCTAGGGGGGGAGTGGTCACTTGACAGATACTGATGCACTTGCAGTGTAAATTTTACTGCTTTCAACTCAGGAATGCAACACTTTACTGATGAGCTCCAATTAGATCGATGCATATAAGTATCAAGAGAGGTCTTTGCAATGCACTAGTATAACAGCTCCTACAATTACCAAAATGCAGTGACTTGGGTACTGATGCTAGATACGAAGATGAAATGAAAGATAAACTGAATCTTGCAAGACTACGAGGCATGCAATGCAAGAACAGAAAGAGTGAAAGAGGGCTGCTATAGTTGTGGACCTCATTTGCATGTTATTAATCCAGATTTGATGGAGTGTTACAGCATTATGTTTTTTTTAGGTCTCGCCTGACCCAGTGCACAATCCTGGCATGTATCCACATCTCCAACATAACAGCCCACAACTTGTTATGACTGACTTTATCGAAGGTGGAAGATAGACCCAGGAAGGCAAGGCGTAAAGGTATTTTTTTCTATATAGTGTATTTCTATAACATCAAATAAAGATTTAAGCATTGTTCCTAAGCTTTGCCTGAACCCATATTGACAAGGAGATAAAACACTGTTGTCATCACACCAATCTCTTAACCTGCTAAAAATCACTCCATCCCATAATTTTGAAGGTTGAGTCAGTTAAAGATACGGGTCTGTAGCACTCGGGATCACTGCCTTTTGTTAAAACAGGAACTATAATGGAGCTAGACCATGAAGGAGGAGGAAATTTCAAATCTGAATTGATAAAGAAGGTAGTCAACAGCAGTGCCCAAAGATCAATTCTACTTTAAGAAATATCAATGGGTACTCCACTCGGCCCAGGATCTTTAGAGGGGCAACCGATATGGAGGGCAATAATCACCTCCTCTTCAGTAAATTGAAGCCTTTCAGTATTATCAATTGAAAAAAATGACTCTGCACTATCAGTGGCATCAGAGATACTACAATCAATGTTATTACAATGGGCTACTCACTGGTATCCCGTAATGTGACTACTCATTAAATTAAAAGTAGACTTTTGTACTTGAAGTTCGTTGACCACTCTTCACAATTCACATGAATTCTTAAGGGAGTCTGCGCTAGTCAATTGATCCCAGTTAGTTCTTTGAATAATCCCCAGGGTCTTTTCATAATGTGCCCAAACCAAGGCAATTGCACTAAGATTTCAGGGTTTGACTGACAAAACAAGTCTCAGATCTCTATTTGCATGGAAACAGGATCTTTCAAACCAACAAATGGGTGAACGAAATGGGCTGGTAAATGGCTTACGTAACTGGTCCTTTATTACATTGCACAAAGCTCTAAAACAAATGCACATATTTTCCCCTAAAGGAACCTCAACCAGACAAACCAGGAAAAATCCAAATTAGACTTCACTAAACCATTGAAAAATGTGGTTGGATCTTGCAAATGCCATACAAGTGTAAGACCGTTATGCTGTCTGGTTGGCTGCAGGACTGCTTCTTCAGAACCTTTAGTGATGTCTACTGGTAAAAATAGTGTAGCAGTCAATGGATGTGATCATTAAAGGCTGAGAGCAGTATCCCACATTCATACAAATTTTGTACATTCTCAACCTCTACCATGGAAAATAGGTACCCTAGGTACTTTGTCATAGATTGAGTAGTGTATGTTTTCAAGGTCACATTCCAGAACATAGTGGCCTAACTCAACACCTCCCATACTGGAGGGAATAGTCGTAGTGCCCATATTCCGATGGTATGTAGAACTGATATCAGAATTTGTATAGCTGAGATCACCGTCAAAGTCGCCACAGATCATAATGTTACATACCGAATGAGCAGAATTAAAATTGGACATAAGTTTGCTAAACATATTAAATAGAGTCTAAAAGTTCCTATTGACAGAACTAAAAAAATAATTATTATGGCAATTAATAATATAAAATTTAAAACGATGAGAGTCAGTCAGTTCTAACACTTGAACCTCTGAACAGCTGAGATTCATAGGGACTATTTTGGCCTTAACTCCCAGTTTTATCCATCTTGGCATACCTCCCTTTGGTCGCCCGATGTTGAAGGGATGGTAGGGATAGAAAAAGATGAATAACCACTGAAAACCACTGGAGTTAATACCCAGGTTTCTTGCAAGATAATTACAATCAAACTGTTCAAACAGGGAAAGCCAATCTTTCATGACCAATTTGCTATTAATCCTGCAATATTCCAGGACATCAAAGTAAACTTAGTCAAACATTCGCTGGACTTAATACTAGGTGAAAACTCTGATCAGATGAGGGCACCTCAGTTCTGGCAGGGAATAAAATACGTGAAGAACAATTTTGTGTAATGTCTCTCCTGTACATAGAAGAAGAAGCTTCATTACTAGCAGCCTTTAACACCTTCAAATGCTGACCATCTCTGCAGTGCGCAGACTCAACATCAGGCACAGCTGTAAATCAATCACACCCTCTATCTTCTCCATGGGCGCAAATTTGCTGTGAAGAGCAACCCTGGGGAAACCTAAATTACAATGCGCTAAATTGGATCTCATAACAGGAGAGGGGATTGAGCCAAAAGCAACAGGCGACCTAAGGGTATGGGGTTTATAGAAATAGCCCAATGGAAGGGCATGTATCTGAGAAAACCCAGAAAAAGAAATATTTGGTTGGGTTAAAAGACTACAAACAACATTCTGATCACTAAAGTTTGCAACTATAGAGTCGCAAGGTAATGTTTTTGGAGATAGGCCAATCCTGTCAACCCTTCTAGCCATTAAAATGTGAGCTGAAAAAGAGGGATCAAATCCCATATGCTTAGTCAATGGTGGACATTAAGGATCAGCTGGTCAGTTGACTTGTTCTGAACCAATTTGAGTCTGGAATAGTATAGTTAGCCAATATTATAATGCAAGGACAAACTGAGGGAGGCAAATTTAGTACCAAGTCCTTCCCGCCAGGATGCATATATAGCCTGTCTGATTCCTTGGGATGCATGGGAACAGCACGTTCCTCGTGCGTGACAGCCCCATGTTTGTTAAAAGTGGCTGCCTGCAGGGCAGGAGGAAGAAGGGGGGTAAGAGAGGGGTGCATACAGGGGCACACAATGTCTGACTAGTCAGGGCCACAAAAGAAAGAGTATCGTTATCCAAGGTTTGGGGACCAGAAAATGCATTATAGAGTGCTGTATTAGCAACATTACACTTGTTACTAGCAATCTGAAGCTTAGCTGAAACTTGGGGTGTAGCTGAAGATATTATGGCAGAGGGGCTGATGCCTTTACATTGCGACAATTTGGTCAAACATGCCTCTATACTGTCAAGACGATCTTGCAACGAAGGAACCAATCATTATGAAAAGTACAGAACTAGATTTTATTTTCAATACCATGAACTACTTATGACACTTTTAACACCTCAATATTGACAACTTGTCTTCCTATTATTCAGCAACATTGCAATTATAATCATTGTTAATATTAAGATCATAAGCCTTTTTAGTGTCAAAATTGGTGTAGATATTATGATGTCAACATTTTGACTGGATACTACAGTACAATGACAGGCCTCTGGTGAACACTGGTGAGCAATGCATTAAGGCCCTGCAGCCCGACGAGCCAGGGTTAGGCCTGTAATGTTCTGCCTTACTGCAGATTTCACTATCCAGACACCTCTGGAGGGACTCTACAGTGCCCGACCAACCACAGGAGTGAGCAGGTCAAGAAAATGAATACCTAGGTTAAAAACTCTGAAATACCTAGACGAATCCTGCTCATTTATTACTTGGATACCTCTACCGTGTCCTGATGCCATCTTTCTCAGTTAGGTACCTGGCAGTCTCCAGGAGTGAAAAAATGAGATTCAACAGAATCTGATTTGTCTTGTTGCCAGAACTCCCATTGTTTTCAGCAGCATGGCTTATCTTTAAACTTCAGATCACAAGAAACAAGAGGCAATGGAATCTAACCCATAGAAATGTATTCCATTTGAGGGGAAACCGTAGTGTACGCAGGAAATCATCTTGTGAATCAATTAATTCCTAATGGTAACTACCTAATAGGGTTCATTGCCCAGGAAAGGAAATACATTGATTTAATCCTTCTGAATTACTGGTTGGGAAGGTGATCACTGAACAACCCAAGTAAGCCATGAAGCAATTCAGTATTTAGTGTCCTTAAATCTTTAAATCTCTTATCCGATTGTTTCAAATCCAGTTTCACTTTCATGACAGAGGGAATGCCAAAATGACCCACAGTTCCTTGTCATAGATTTTAACTTTAAATACTGTGTGAGATTTTACTACTGAACCTTTAGATTTGGATTACACATATATGGCTAGAATTCGAGGTATGCAGACAGTTATCCCTAGGTGAAACCACTCCTCCTGATCACAAGTGGTCCACTGTTCCTCTGCACCCAGATTTTCCCAGTACAGCAACATCATAAAACCCGCTGGTAAAATGGCTGGAGGCATGGGCTACAAGAGAAGCCTGGCCTTGGCCCCTGGTCCCTGTCTGACCACCTCCTATGATAAGGAGGGCAAGCAATGCTCCCCAATGCTAGGAGTCTTCTTCCTATTCCCGACTTCACCCTCACCAGTCTCTTCCCTCCCCCCTTGCAAAAGCTCAGCTGCACACTTCTACCAAACTTTCAAAGCAGATGGTAAAGCTTTTTCATGCAGATGTTCAGCTAGAAAATTCAGCTCCTACATTTACTTACCAATCTCTGTGTTTTAACTCATAATTGCACTGCTAGGGAACAATGTATTTATTTTTATTTAAAAAATAAATAATATTAATGTGCTTTTATGGTCTATATTGGCTGAATAAAGATTTATTGAATTGACCTGCACTGTTCTGGCAGTGTGTTACCGCACAGTACTACTGCGTTTCAGGAGTGCTGAGTTCTCACCTGCTAGAGCCTTACATCTTGAAATTGGGGCCACCGTTTTTGAGTGCTTTAAAGGCGGTTCAGGAGATGGGGCAGATGTACAAATACACCTCTGTTACTTCACAGAATGCTGATATTGTCCGCAAGCTAGTGCAGGGGACAATGGCACTAAAGTACACCATTTTGAAACACACTATTAACTCAATTCGCCGTTTCCCTGATAATATTATGGGTTTAGTTTTTTCCCCTCCAGAAATGAGAAAACCTTGAATAATTACACAATCTACAGTTTTGAAAATAATATTGTCCTATCCCCAGAAATACCCTTTAGAAATGCACAACCAGAGTGAACCAGAGAGACACAACCTTGGTGCCATAGTCCTATGTAGAAGAGTAGGGCATCTGAGAGGGCATAAGTGCTCATATTCAGTAGCTATAATACCCATCTGTCTGAAGAAACTGAAGATGCCTTGTGATATGCCTCTTATAGAGTATTGTTCTTCAAATATATAGATTAAATAGATCAATAAGGCATCTCCATGCCAATTTCAAATATTGTGTTTTGGAACGGAAGTGCTCAGGAAAGGGTTGCTTACCACTGTCCACCCTCTCATGCTTTCAACACTTTATCTTTTACCTTTGTTACTGACCATATGGGTTATGGTGGACAAATCTGATGGAATGCCCCTTGCCTCTTCTTGGCAGAGGAGCTCATCCTTCTTGCTGGTTGCACTCCATGACTGCAACTTTGGAAATGTCAACCACAAGTATGTAATGGTTTTGAATCCAAATCCGACTCAAAATAGATGTGTTCTTGGTGGGACTTTTTCCACTCGAGCTCGGGCCGGGTTCGTTGGGTGCAGAAATGGCTGGATTTTTGGTGGCCGGCCGAAACCAGAAGCTGCAGTTTGAACAAGTCCGGTGTTCACAGGAGATTCAGTCTTTGAAGTGAAGGCAGGCAGGCCACACCGGGATTTCGCAGGAGGTACACCCCCTATTCTGCCATTCTCCAGTGGGAGGGGGGGCAGGAGCCTGTCCCTGGTTGGCTGGGTCCCCCCATCCTCAAGATGTCGGGGACTCGAGGTTGTGCTTCACTTCACCTCCTCCACACGAGGGGTGGAGTTGGCAGAGGTGGGCACACCTCTCTTCCTCACTTGTTTTTCCCGCCGGTCCTCCTGCCTAAAGTGGGGGGTAGGACCAGTGGGGACCAGTTGGTGAAAGCAGCAAATGGTCTGGGGAGGCTCACAAAGGCAGCATGCCTTTGAAGCTTCTCCTTTGTGAACCCTGCCCATCCTGGGGAAGGAGGCTTGGCATCTTGTCCCAGGATGTGCATTGTTTCAGGCCCCCGAGAGCAGCAGCTCTCGACCCAGGAGTCCACAAACATGTCTGTTGGTGGCAGCCTAAGCAGCCACTAGGTCACTAGAAGTTGGTCGAGTTTCAGGGGGCATCTCTAAAATGCCCCCTGTTGTGCATTTTACATTAAATCCCACACTGGCATCAGTGTGGGTTTAATGTGCTGAGAAGTTTGATACCAAACTTCATAGGTCTTCAGTGTAGCCATTATGGTGTGGAGTTCGTAATGACAAGCTCCTAGCACCATATACTCTTAATGGCAGTACTGCACTTACAGTGCCCAGGAATGGACTTGGGCACTGTAGCGGTACAGGGCTCACGCACCTGTAAGTGGAGGCATACCATGGAAGAAAGAGGGCACTTTCTCACAGTTATGAGTCATGTTCACTGATCTGTATCTATATTACCCTCAGGGAGCCTTGTCTGCTTGACCGCAAATACCACTAAGAGTCAAGTGCAGAAGGGTACTTGGCCCAGATGAGCGTGATCCATAGTATGTCGGGCCCAGCTCATCAGAAGTGAAAGGCTGCAACCACCACATCTGGGCCCAGTAGCTCCTGAGTGTCCCGTTGCCCTCTGAAAGGAGTTCTGACAGTCTTGCTATTTACTCAAATTTGGCTTGTTGCTTCAGTTATAAAATTCAAATAAAAAAATACTCAAGGTGACTCTAGCACTCCAGGACTCAACAGAACAGCTGAATTTACTGAGGGACCCCAAGACCTGCTTCTTTGTACCTGTTTCTTTGTACCCCACTGCGAAGGACATGCCTCAACTTTGCTTAGACTTCGAGTCTTAGAAGGCCATCTGACATGTGAGGAGGGGAGTATGAGGATGGTCCCTCCCTACTCTCTGTGCGCTATAAACGTCATCTATAAACCCCAAGTGGACCACCCCATTGTGTTTATATCAGAAGTGTACCATTCCCATCAGAGGTTTTTCTTTTTGGAAAGAAAACGTGTTGGTACTTGTAACTTTTGCCACATTTGCTACATGCGTACTGGTACCAACCTTAGAGATCTGTACTAGCTCTACTTGTGAGCTAGCCTTCCCTCCTCCTTCATCATTTCAACATGGGCAAGCACAAATTAGGTGGGAACTATAAATCAAATCAAGAGCCCAGAATTAGCACATTATATTTGTAGCTTGAAAGGGCTGTTGGAGTTATATCCCAGGAAATTGCCTTGGTGGAACTACAGTTGTGCATAGGCGTGACAGCATTAACTAGTGTAACTACAGCTCCACCCAGGGCCTTGGCCAGCAATGCTGAGCGGGTAGTAAAACCTGTATTATCTTTGGATGTTCAAGGCAAGTGAGTGAGCGTAGACTGCCAAAGCCCATCTCATTATCCTGGACCATCATCAAAGAGAAAAAAAGGGGAGCTCAAGTAACTAAGCGAAATACCAGTGTGGTTAATCATTGAAAGTCCTGTATTCTGGAATCAATGGGACTGGGACAAAACATGCATAACAGGGAAATATTCTTTGTTAAACTTGCAGGTTATGATTGTTAATCGTCTAAAACCCTTATTGGAATATCTTCTTGTCCTGGAAGGGACTGCTGCAAAAATAGTATCAATTCCTTACGTTTCACTACACCCAAACAACCCCCCGCAACCCAACTACGAAGCCCGGTCGGAGTAAGACGTCATCTTGATCTCTCAACCACCATGCCGGTGCAAGACCCGACTCGAGTCAGATGTCATCTTGTTCGATCTGAAGCGGAGGTTTCTAACCATCCAAATTAAACGAGTGGCCATGAAACAGTGAACAGAATATACAAGACAACACATAAAATGAATGATAATCGTGTAATCAGGCACCCAGTATTAGGGTTCGATGGCAGCTCCAGCTTACCAACACTTATTCCCTGTTTGAATTTGCCACCGGAAGCATGTCCCTATGTAGATCCAGATATCCTGGGTAATATGCTCCAGGTATTATAACTTCTTCTTTATTGATTTTTATAATGACGTATGCCCAAGAGCTAAGGTGTGCAATATAGATGCTTAATGTTATGCTATGGTGGTAGTTAGGCTTAGATATAATTCCTTCTTGTAACATTTTAAAATCAACTTAGGGTTTGACTTTAATGCCTAATTAGGGGACATTACTACATAGGTTTTCATCTGATTTTGATCTGTGTAATAACTTTGAAATCCTTGTGGCATTGTGAACAAAATTGTGACGTCTGTTGGTTGGGGTCGCATGCCTGTGATTGATTATGTTTTTGTTTCCAGGATATTGTATACTTATGATCAGTCTGGGTGCACTCGGGGCTACTGGTTTTAGTGACCCTAATCCAAACATTTTAGTTTTGGATTGACCTGAAATGACTAAAAGGCGTCCTAACAAGTGCACTGCTGATTTAAAAGTTAAAAACCAAGGATAGAGCCTTAGATTGAGAACTGTTTACATATCAACATTAGTTGCTAACATTGTTAGATAGAACCCAACATTAGTCATTATCTGTCTGTAAAGTGACAATGGCCTTTGTTAGCCTTGGCTGTTTTATTAGGAACTTCCTGCTGGAACGTTCTAGACTCCCTAAACACCATGATCCTTGCTGGTTGGACAGGGCCTGTAGGGAGGCAATCAGGTGTTTGCGCAAGCCTTGAATATGAATCCTATAGAGAGGGAGGACGTAGTCATATACAGCCTTGAGTATAAATTCACATGAAAACAGCAAATCTCCTTACAGGGTAGAGACGTGGGAGAACTTAGTCAACTACTGCAACAATAAAGATGTCAAGATAATCTGGACAATAGTTAACACTGATTAATTTATTAGGAAACAGGCTATAGGCCTAGGGCTGAATATCATTGGCAACTAATGGATGGCTCAATTTAGGTCTGTTTACTGCCTAGTGACCTCAGGCGACCAGCAATTTAGTAATCTTTAATCATCAACCTACCTGCTTGCAGTTAGGTTCAAGGTGGATGAGGTGGTAACTGCAATCTTACAGAGCCCATATGGAAAGGCATCAAGTCCCAATGGGGTCCCGATAGTCTTTTATAAATGAAATACTGACTTTTGGGTTCCTGTCATCACCAGTACTTTGAACTCAGTCTGTCGCACTGAATTGCCATCTTCGTGGTACACATTCACCATAGTTCCCATTTTCAAAAAAGGTAACACTCAAGACCCTCATTGCTACAGACCCATCTCACTGCTTGATTCAATAGTAAAGGTTGTGGGCTGCATAGTCCTAGATAGAATCATGGCATGGTTTGATGACCGAAATATCCTTTCAAGGGTGCAATATGGGTTTAGGGAAGGGCTCAAGACGACAGACCTTCACCTGCCAGTCGGCAAATATAACGTATGGAAGGCCCATGTACTTATCCTTTATGGATTTAAGAAGCGCTTTTGGCCAAATGAATAGGTGAAAGCTTTGGGGCCTATTAACAAATATGGGCAAAGTAAATGGACTTGGGTTATGTGGAAGATCATATGAAATTGGCCCCAATGCTATGATGGCTAGCTGTTTGATCCAAACCCACCCTTAACAGGGACATCATAGATGAAGTACAAAAGGCCTTGGGTTCAGCGTATTAAACACATAGCAAACATTATTGGTAGACCAGATACGTACACAAATCGTAACCAGATTACCATCAGCGAGAAACCGTTCCTGAAAAATCGCTTTACAGAGTATAGGACACTTTCCAGAAAGGAGATGAGTTACAAAAACCGACACTAAGTGATTATGTATTTGTGCAAAGTACTGAGGACATGTAATGTAACAGTATTTAACACTGGTTATTAACCCTTAAGAAAGGACACTTTTAACGAGATTCCCTTTGGGCAGTACTCACAGACTACTAATCTTTCAGTTGGGCCAACATGACACAGACACTGTCCTTATCTGTCCTCAGCTGCGGCCCGTGCAGGTAAGAGCGGTAGGACGGTGGGGCCGGGAGGGGGGTATTTAGATGGACGATGATGAGGAGAAATTAAATAAATAATTAATTTCCCCTCTGCATTGTCCGTCGAAATCCCCTGCCCCACCCCCTTGGCCCCACCGCCATACCGCTCTTACCTGCACGGGTGCGGCTGTCTGTCCTTTTGATGAACTCTCTCTTCCCGAAATTGCTGTACTCTGTGTTTTGTAAATTTTACCAATTATTTATGGATCGCTTTTCCTGCCTATGCCCAGAAAATATAGATTTTATAAATGTAAACCTGCGCTTTGGTTTTTAACAATGAGTTACAGCCCACAGGTTTGGTACTTGACGGGTTTCATTTTAAAGTCTGCACTTAGATGTAGGTCAATGTCGTTTTAGATATGCCAAGATTTTCAAATGTGCTTTTAAAGTTTAGCAAATATCTTAAAGGAATCTTTATGTTATTTTTTTATGATTATTTTCCAATAATTGAATAGAGATTAAAGACTGAACAGATACCTAGTGCTACCAGGTAGCTAGACTTCAGTCATTAACTTTGTCCACCATGGCCTCGGTTATGGATTTATAAAAACATGCAACCATTCTAAGTCAGTTGTCGCTGAAGCTTCGGCCATCACATATTTCTAAAGGAAATAGAATTAAGCCCTAAGTCTTACTCCAAGCCACCGTCTGCATGACGTCCATACACTCTCTGTTGGAGTGACTGTGGTCAGAGAAACTGGTTATGGCGTATCTTCCTGATGAAGGATGTAACAGTCAAATTCATGATAGACTCTTCTCATAAAGCAGGTCGGTTGTCATGTGCCGAACCCTTTCTCGAATTCAACACTAGCACAGAAACTTTGGTCATGAACGGAGATGGTGGAGTATCTAGTCAGAGCACAGTAAGAGGGATGCCTCAATTGTAGGCGTTAGATACGTTTTACGTGAGGATTGGGTTCTTAGAAAAGTTCTTGGGTTCAGGCTCCTTAAATGAGGGAAGGTGCAGAACACCTTTGACATGACATTTCCAAAACCCCGATGCCTACGATGCTCCACGGCTGCATAGAAAATTAAATGATCTCAAATAATATTAACATATTACTAAGATGTATATAAATAAAGAAATTAAATATGACATTTTTTTTTGAAAGATTCTGTCAATGTCAAGGAATGTAAAATTGGAGGCTAATAACTTGCTGTCCTCATATTGATTTGTGAAAGCAAAGTAAGTGCATCAAACAGAATATAGTATGACTGATGGGTAGCCTCAACTGAATTTAGAAAAGCTCCAACCTTCCCATTAAAATAAAACATATTTAATTTTGTGAATTAAATCAAATATTTCAGCATTTGTGTATTTATTTGATGAATGCTTGTTTAAGTATTTTTGTGTATTTATTTGTGGTTCAAATCATTAAAATTGCTTCGGCCGGAGACTGCGGATTCTAATAATGATTCAATGGGGGCCCTCAGTTTCCAGTAATGCTGAAGTGGGGGTCCACAGCAGAGAACAGATTGCAAAACACTGCACCAAAGGATCTTCCAGTGGGGCTAGATCCTGCCTCAAATTCTCGAACACCTTAATCAGATCATATTACCCGCAGCCGTAGCTCAACACTGAGCTGTGACTCTGAGGTGCCTGAGCCTGCTGGTTAAAGTGAATAGCCAGCCGCAATGGCACTAAAGTTGAACATCTAGGTGGTGGGATTTGAGTCAAGCATGACCGGCACCTCACTTGTATCAAGGTGTTCTAAGCATTGTGTGGCCTTGGGAAGAAACACTGACAGTGACTTTGACACAAATGACCAATAAGCTCTCAGCAAGCCGAAGAAGTATCTGTGATATTTTTCTTAGATGTGCTCAGTTCCATCTTTGCTGGCTTACATTATACGAAGTGAAAATAGAGGGCAGATCCGTGACTACTTTAATAAATCTGTCCTGATGTTTACCTCTGTTGGATAGATTGCATGTGGTGTGCATTCTCTGAGGCTGACTGTAACAAACAGGTCAGACTGGTAGAAGTGATATTAGGCTTTCCTTAATCATGGGAATGACAAGCATGCATGCAGGAGACACAGCAGCTGAATTTAAGATAGATTATTCCGGGAAAACATAGATAAAATTAAGTTAAAATGTCCCTAACCTGAAACAGGTGGACCAACTTTTGAGATCACAGGACACTTCTTTTAGATATAAAAGGGTTTATTAAGTAACGCAGAAGAAACCCCCAGAACGACCTCCTCAGCTCCTCAGCTAAGCTTCACTGCTGGACTCTACAATCCAGATTCCAGCAGTAGAACCTCGTTGCTAGGAGATGAAGTACAAAGCATAACATGGCCACATTAAAGGAACCTTACATCTAAAGAAAACATAACACATCTCCCTTTCTTAAACAATAATATGGAAGAATATAAGAATATTATGAAAGAAGATTTGCTATTCACACCTACACATATAATTTACTACAACACGTAAACAAATGAAGATTTCCTTGAACCGCCATAGAATTGGAACGTAACGATGCTTAATCACAAATAAAATTCTCCAATTTTTTTGGTCTAGACTTAATGCGCTCACTAGGAACCCTTCTAGGCAAATCACTAGTTCTGCTAAACAAGTTAGGATTTTTATCCAACCACAACTTTCTCTCAACTTCACTACATCTTACCACCCTACGCACATTCCACCATTTTCCATCTGAAACCTTGATCATGTTGCCCTGAACTTCACTAACCTTCTTAGGTTCCGATAAGTTGGAACTCCCTTTTTTTTTTCCAAAACATCCTGCACTCACTCTTACCCAATCTCCTTCATTAATGCTAATGACAGATTTCTTTAACTTATCATTGTGTCTCTTTTGATAAGAATATTGGTAATTCTCCACTTTACTGCGTATGTCCCCATCATTTATAGCCTTCTTACCACATCTGCCCATCCATGCTGGCACCGACACTGTACAAGGCAGCCTACCCTTAAGTAAACTAAAAGGCGTTTGCCCAGTTACGGAGTGTGGAGTAGTTCTGTAATTCCATATCAATTTTTTTACTTCAGTTCTCCAACACCCATTCATAGATAGAGCCAATTGAATATTTTCACCCAGAACTCGGTTAAAGCGTTCCACCAAACCATTTCCCCAGGGATGATAAACAGGAGTCTTCAAATGTTTGATGCCCAAACTGTTCAGAAAAACATCAAATTCCTCAGAAGTAAACTGCGGACCATTATCTGTCAATATCTCTGCAGGACAACCTTCTCTTCTAAATACCTCATCACAAAAGGCAACGACACTGCTAGACTTGACATCACTGACGAATGCAACTTCAGGCCATTTCGAATAGTAGTCCATCATAACTATAGCATACTTTTCGGATGATGCTAAACAGTCAAATGGACCACAAATGTCCATCCCCAATCTCACCCATGGTTTCTATGGAAGCTGCATGGGAATAATAGGTGATTCCCTTAAAACATGAGACTTGTCACTACAAGTACAAGCTATACATTCTCTCACAAACCTTTCGATGTCCCTATCCATGCCAGGCCACCAGAAATCCATTCTGGCTTTTCTCTTGACAGCAGACATGCCTCCATGACCTTCATGTAACAACCGCATTAATCTATTCCTTAAAGATTCAGGCACAACCAGTTTATCCCCTCTCCCTACAATGCCATTGACCACAGATAACTCCTCCCAAACATCCTGTAACTTCTAAAATCGTCATTTATTTTCCAACCATATGTAGAGGGTAGCATTTTGATGATTCTAACCAAAATCGCATCCTCTGCAATTGCCTCTTTCCACTCAGACTCGCTTATTGCTTGACACACGTCCACGATGTTAGCTACCATCCATTCTTCCTCGTCAAGATTATCATGTGTATCATGACTCACCGGTAAACGTGATAAACAATCTGCATTCACGTTCCTCACTCCAGGAACATACTTTAATTCAAACGAAAATTCCTGTAAGCGGTACAACCATTTTGCAATTCGTGGAGTGGCCCTTCCAGCACCTGCAGTAGTAAAAATGTCTAATAACGGTCTGTGATCAGTATATAGTTCAAACTTGGTTCCCCAAACATAAACACGAAAATGCTGTACACCCCACCAACACGCAAGCGCTTCCTTTTCAATAGTTGAATACGAAGGCTCAGCACCCTTCAATGTGCGTGATGCGAAGGCTACTACTCTCTCTTTACCTTTACTCCTTTGCATTAATACCGCCCCAAGACCATATCCACTACCATCTGTCACAATTATAGTTTCATCCTGTGGATTAAACGGACTTAAAGCAGTTGCATTAGCCACGGCTTTTTTGATAGCTACAAATGCTGATTGACATTCCACCGACCACACAAATGCCACACCTTTTTTCATGAGACCATGTAAGGGCTGTACCAAATCGGAAAAATGATGAACAAATTTGGCATAGTACTCGGCTAAACCGAGAAAAGATCTTAATTGGTCCTTGTCTTGAGGAGCAGGAGCCTTTTCCAGATCCTCTACTAAATTCAATTTGGGTTTTATGCCTTCAAATGTCAGGGTGTGTCCTAGATATTCAACTGTTTGTTTCCCAAATTTGCATTTTGGAAGACCAATCGTCAGTCCCGCAGACTGTAACTTAGTAAGAACTTCTTGTAAAATCGTATCATGTTTTTTTTCATCTCCTCCCCAGACCAGTACATCATCTTGGAATACCAAAACATTTCTTATATCCTTCAAAATTGATTGCATCACTCTCTGAAAGACTGCTGATGCCGAGGCTAATCCGAATGGCATCCTAACAAATTGAAACGCCCCTTCAGGTGTTATGAAGGACGTCAAATGCTTCGATTCTGGTTGCAAACGCACCTGATGATAGGCACTGGATAGATCAAGAGTTGTGAAATGTTTACCACCCGCCACGCTTGCCAACATTTCATTTATGCGCGGCAAAGGATGTCTATCTACCCATATACATTTGTTTAAGTCTCTCAAATCCACACACATGCGGATATTTCCGTTGGGTTTGTGTGCGATCACAATCGGACTCAACCATTCCGATGCCTCAATGGGTTCTATCACGCCCTCTTTGCATAGTCTTTGCAACTCTATCTTGAGTTTACCCCTTAAAGCTAAAGGAAGATCCCGTACCTTGTGTACTTTGGGCACAGCGTCTTTTTTTAAAATAATCCGGTGTTCAAACTTCTTAAGACATCCCAGTTCTTCCTTGAACAGATTTGGAAACTTTTCTGCCCACTTGTTGCCTTCAAGGTCCGTTAACAGGACTTGCAAAGGATGATTGGGATCGAGAATGATTCCCAAACTCTTTTGTTCCTTCCATCCCAATAAACATTTCCCTACTTCAACTACGTAAATTTTGGCTTCTGTTCTCCTCCCCCTGAACACTAATGCTCCATTAAAGTAACCCAACACTGGTAATTTAGTACCACAATATCCTAGTGGTTCAACGTCTGTTGGAATCAATTTCTCTGTATTTAACCCATCCCAGTTCTGTCTATCGATTATCGTGAAGGGTGAGCACGAATCTGCCCACATGGATATACCCACATCATTTATGCTAATAATACATTTGGGAGGAACGTATACATCAGAGGAAATCACATCAATACTGTTACTAACCACCATTACTTCAACATCAGAATAACTTTCTCTTTCTGTTTCAATCATGACTTGTTGTGCCCCCACATCATTAATGATGTTTACAGATTTTTTTGCATTATGAAAATTCTCACCTTTACACACTCTTGAGAAATGGCCAATTCTTTTACATTTAAAGCAACGACATTTAGCAGCCGGACAATGACTGGCCTCAGCAGTGTGTTTATTACTCCCACACCTGTAGCATACCTTCTTCTTTACCCCCATTTCTTGTTTCATAGCAAGATTGGTCTTGTCCTCATTATCTGTTTTTGTGGTTTTCTTAAGGGGATTCAACAAGCATATTTTGTTTCCTTCAGGATCATTTTTTTGTTTATTGTCAGCTAAATCTTTAACATACTAAGAGGTGTTCTCAATACGTTTCGCTATCTCTAATGACTTGTCTAATGTAGGATCTTTTAAATCTAACAATTTCTCTTGAATTTTAGAATTGTTGGTTCTATTGATTAATTGATCTCTGATGATCTCATCCCTTAGATCTTTAAACCTACAAGTCACAGCTAGTCTCCTTAAGGCTGCTACATACTGTTCAATTTTTTCACCTTGTTTTTGGGCACGAGAGAAAAACTTATGTCTCTCAACTACTAAACTCAATTTTTTCCCAAAATTCTCTGACAATGCGGACAAGGCACTTTCATACACATCATATTGGTCATCATCAGAATCAGAGTTCCCATAGTCGTTATCTACGTGGAAATTTGGCAAGGTACTTAATACTTTTCTCCCTTCAACTCCCAAACTCAACTTCAGAATCGCAAATTTTCTTTTTGGCAAGAATACATCACCCCCAATGGCTTCTAAATACATAATAAAAGCTTCTTTCCAATCCTCCCATTCCATGCACGTGGGACCCGGTTCTTGTAAAAAAGTGGGCGGGGGAGGAATGCTTTGAGTGGTCATGATTGGCAATGCTTTTACTAATATAACACTATGCCACTTTCAAATTTACACCAAAAAGAAAAAAACAGTTTGGCTTTTCTACAGTGAGCTATTCAAAACATAAACGCTGGTAATGGCATTCATTGACAAGTTGACCACTAAAAATTCGCACGTTTAACATTCACCTCAGTGATACTTGGTTTTCTTTTACCACAGTGAGCTTATTCAAAAGAAAAAAAAATAAACGCTGGCAATGTTATTCGTGAATGAATTAACCTTAAATTCACACATATATCCTTCAGATCATCATTATGTTAATTACTTTCATCCCCACCCAAGGTATCCACGTTGTGTCCTCCAATTCACCGTTCTGACGAGAGGAAACAAATCTGCGCGTCGCGGACGGTAACTAGGCAACACAAGACGACAATCGTCGGCTTCCTGATTGTCTTATTGCACCAATCCGGCGAGTTCATGGAAACAAACGATCATCCAATAAGGCGGGGGCTTGCAACCTGAAAGCTGATTTCATCAAACCCTGGGCGTGGACTTGAACATTACGCATGGCACATAATGATCACGACGTCACTCCAGCAGCCTCAACAGTTCCAGCGCCGCTCAGGAAATATGGCCGCGCGATCGCCGCTCCACCTCACGCCCACAGTCGATGTCCTTGACAAAGATGCGTTCAGTCCACCACTGCCTCTCCACCTCGCAACGTGATGCGTTGTTAACAGCCACGTACCACGAAGGTAAAAGTTCTCTTGATTAGTAATGCCGCAAGTATTTTCAACACGAAGGAATCTCCAGGCGTCACGAGCAGCCACAGATCCCTCGCGCTCCGCGAGCGTGCATATTCATGTCGCTGTTGACTTACAAACAACAACCGTCTTTCTCCTCCAAGTTAATTACCGCTGGGGCTGAACTCACGTAAAGTCCGCTCTTAACCACAATCTCTTCCCTGAACAGAAGGGGAATAAAATCAGAGTAGCGATAATCCAACGGTGCAGTCTGGGGGTCTTCTTAAAATGTTCAAAATGGAATAAAATTCTTCCAAGATAAATAATGTCCAAAAATATCTTCAAGTATCCTTGTCTTCATAGGTATCCCATCCTCGTCGCCATTTTTGAGATCACAGGACACTTCTTTTAGATATAAAAGGGTTTATTAAGTAACACAGAAGAAACCCCCAGAACGACCTCCTCAGCTCCTCAGCTAAGCTTCACTGCTGGACTCTACAATCCAGATTCCAGCAGTAGAACCTCGTTGCTAGGAGATGAAGTACAAAGCATAACATGGCCACATTAAAGGAACCTTACATCTAAAGAAAACATAACACCAACATCTTGTGTTTCATTTTTATCTTACAAAATAGATTGACAAATAAGGTTTTTAAGAGTTGTCTATTGAAGGTCTCTGCTGACACAAAGCCCCAGAACCTCTGTGGTGCCAGGGGAACTGTCAAGAACGAGTACGACAATAACAGTTAATAATAATAAAAACAGAATGCTGATAGTCTCACCTGGCAGGAGTCCTTTCCCCCTCTTGCAGAGCCTGCACATATCATGGTGTTCTGAACGATGGTGGTGTTACGTGACACACCCGAATTGACGTGGTACATTGCGTCACAGCTCTGGGCGTTGATCAGCGGCAACTCGACTTCCTGGAGGGTTTTTGGGTACGGGAGTGCCCCTGTTTATCAGAAAGAAAAAAGCATTAGGAGTTGACATGGATACATTAACAAGGTAATAAATATTAAATACCACCTCCAGTAAAGCAGTTATTGATGGTAACCTTTCTACACACTTCGCCACATTTATAATTCTCTTTCGAGACGTATCAAGCTCTTTTGTAAAGCCTGCACTGGATGGCCTGCGTGCTCAGACTGTGAGGAAGAACAGGCACACAGTCCTTCATGAGCTCAGCATAGATGAACCCTCAGGCCTTTATTGCTGACAATTTGACTGAGTCTCCAGGAGAAACTGTAGACTGGCTGAGTTTGGAGTCAACAAAACAATAATCGATGAACTGCTAAAGACAATTTTTTCAAGGAGGGTTTGCCTATGTTTACAAAAGAGCCTCTGACCACTAAGATTTTGTTATGCAATTCCTAGAACGCATGTACATTTCTATAATACATGGTTTTTTTCAATTAATATATTGTAACTGAAATGTAACCATATATTTGCTTCTCTCAGTAAGCTTGCTTTTTTCTAAGGATTAAGTTGTATTGATAGGCCATCTGCCAACTGCAAATGAACTGTCTTATCTATAATTAGATAAATACATTATAGACAGAACATGCCACATACATCCAACACTGCTCTGGTATTCCCTATCATGATCTATCTTGTTGATCTCAACTGCACTTGCCAAAAGGACACACCAAGCACAAACACGCACAACACTCGTCATATGGCCCACCTTTAATCACCAGGCAGAAGGGCACTTAACCTGCTTAAGACATGCATAAACATCTAGGGTCAAACTTATGAAAGGCGTTGTGTACGCTTGCATCTCGCAACATGGTGCAAGCACGACACAAAACCAAAATGTGATTTATGAAGCCAAGCAAGGCCACCTTGTGTAGACCTGAATGGCTTCATATATCTGGAGTAACGCAACGCTACGCAAATCACTGCGTTGCGCTACTCCGCACTAGGGAGGCGTTCCATGGGCGTTGCGTGGGTGTTCCCATGCAACTCTTATGGTTTTTGACGCATTTCCAAATTTACCAAAAATGATAGACCTGGGAATGCACCAAAAAGATACGCCATCTCAGGGGAGGCGTAACAAGAAGAAATATCTTTATTTCTCCTTGTTAATTCCTCTTTCCATGGATGCTGCAGCACACATAGAAAGAGGAATATGTCTCTCAGGATTGCTTTTGTGCAGGAAGGTGCCTCTTCCTGCACAAAAACAATCCTCTATGCAACACAGGCACCCTTGCATCACGGTGCAAGTTTTCCTGTGTTGGTGCTAGGGAGCCAAAGCTGTGCCTGTGCAAGGACAAAGGCAGGAATGCACTGTATTTTTTTTAAATACGGCACGTTCCTGCTCTTCCCCTGCTAGTCGCTGCGCAACTTTTAAAAATAAATATGGCCCCTGGTAAATGCCCTCTCGTGGAGCTTTCACACATCAAAATAACACACTGAGAGCTCATTGAACATGACACGGCCACCCAACCACAGACAGACCAGAATACAATACACAGAATACATTGCCACAAGATGGTGCTAATGAATGATATGATTCTGTGATGGAAGGTGTGGAATCACATGGAATCACATGCTCAGGCACCCACAAATAGGGCAGCAAGGCCATACTAATAATAGTGTCCTATACAAATGACAACAACCAAACCACAAATAAACATGTATACACTTACACGTAACACAAATCAAATACTGATTCCTGAGAGAAAATTTCAAAATGCTCCTAGAGGCAAAATATATCTGTATATCTAAAAGAATAGATCATAAATGATGATGATGGATATTTGTAACGTGCAACAGATACCTGAGAGTGGGTGTCCTGTTGTGAAAGCTGAAGAGGCCAACTATAGACTCAACAGAATACCCAAATTTTCAGACCTTTGCGGAAGTTTAGATAGTTAGGTTGATGTTGAAGATGAAAGAGCACAGTATTCCAGTGTTTGGGGTAAAAGTAAGAAAAGATTCTCCTTCCCACTCGAGAGCTGGAGATTCGCAAAAATACTGCCAGAGAAGCCTTGGCAAAATGAGGCAAGAGATTGGGTGAATTGTCCCAAAGGTCCGACTTCATCTTATGTAGGCCCTGACTTCATCTTGGATTATGGATGTTACCATCTTCAAATTCTTAGACAATGGAAGTGACCATCTTTACCGCTTTATGCAGAATCATTGTCATATCTGACCTTTAAAGTAGTGAAAGCATTATCTCCCGTGGGAGTAGCGTCTCCTACTCAGCACTCCTTGATGTGAGAAATTTCCAATAAATGTACTGAAAACGTTATGAAGTTTGTCGTATTCTTTTTAATAATTTCAATTTCGTTTAAGTGTTCATACTATTCAAATCATAGTATTCCAAACAATGTTTGCTCGGTTTCACGTATTTCTGCCCAATGCATTTCGGGCTTGCCCTTCATCAGGGGACTTGAATTCTGAAACCATTAAAAATGTTGTAATGAAACATCAGATCAAGGTCAATTGTATTATTATCTGCTTAAAACTAGATGACTGTGTGTGACAGTGTTGTTGGTTGCGAATTCTGAACTAGGTAATGGCTACAGTTGAAAAAGAGGAAAGCGTGAAAAGGACGAGATTACAGTGTGGGATCACAGGAAAATGTGACAGCAGTAATGTCATTTACATGTTAAAATGCCCGTGTGGTCAAGCCTATGTGGGAAAAACACAAAGGAAAATAAAGACACGCATCATTGAGCACAAAAGCAACATCAGACTCAAAAACACTAAATCTACAGTTGCAATACATTTCAATCAACAACACCATAACCCGAGTCAACTGCGTTTTTGTATATTAGAGATTGTTCCAATTCTTCCAGGAAGAGACAACTCACAACATCTTTTACGAAGAGAAATATTTTGGATTACCCATTTGAATACCCTCCAGCCAAGAGGACTGAATGAACGTTTGGAACATAATTGTTTTTTGTAATGTATTTTGGTTTATAAATCCTCATGTATTGATTGTAATCATACTTGCTGCTAAGCCATTTCACAGCAATGTCTTGTCTGGTCAACATCAATCTATATATCCATCAACCATTTTTTTCAATCAATCTTCATAATTAATTATTTTTTACACACTCACATTTTAACACATCTACATTTTATACACATTCACTTCTTCTTTCACCTCTTTTTTTTCTTTTCCTTGTAATTTCATTTACACGTGTCGTTTTTTACACAGACTATCACGTTTATAGTCTATCTTCTACGCTTATAGTTCATAGTCTATCTTCTATTTTTATCATCACATGACCGGATTACTTATCCACGTCTCGATACCCGGAAGACCGATCTTCCAAACACAAACGCGGGTTAGCCATTCTGCGTGGGTTCTGCACACCGCGGTAAGTTTAAAAGTCATTTCGCCTGCTACCTTAAACTTTGGCTACATGCCACAGAATTTGCGAAAATTTAATTTGATTCTTTCTGCTACTTTAAACTTTGGCTACACGCCACAGAATTAGTGAAAATTGAAATTGCATTTTTATCTCACAGGCAACGTATGTCACCGACCACGGTTCATTTTTAAAGTCACAGATGTTTTCCGATATTCACTGAAGGTCAGATTCCTCTGTCATTTCAGTACTAACGTATAAACACTATTCACCACCGACGCGTCTTTTTCTTTTTTATCACACTCCATCACCGTTAAGTTAAAGCACGTTATTACTGAATTCACCGAGTTCGTTTTTCTTTTTTATGTAATAACTGATTAAGCGTTCGCGCACCTTCTTTCGAGGGTTACACATGAGCACGTAATCTGCTTTTGTTATAATCACTGAATCGCGAGTACACGAGTTTCACCAAAAGGCACGTGGGCTTTCTAAAGTCTTTGCATTACTCTGTTGTTGATCCCACAGTGTAACCTCGTCCTCTTCGCCCTTTCCTCTTTTCCAACTGTAGCCATTACCTAGTTCAGAATTCGCAACCGACAACACTGTCACACACAGTCATCTCGTTTTAAGCAGATAATAATACAATTGACCTTGATCTGATGTTTCATTACAACATTTTTTATGCTTTCAGAATGCAAGTCCCCTGATGAAGGGCAAGCCCGAAATGCATTGGGCAGAAATACGTGAAACCAAGCAAACATTGTTTGGAATACTATGATTTGAATAGTATGAACACTCAAACGAAATTGAAATTATTAAAAAGAATACGACAAACTTCATACCGTTTTCAGGACACTTATTGGAAATTTCTCACATCAAGGAGTGCTGAGTAGGAGACGCTACTCCCATGGGAGATAACACTTTCACTTCATTAATTCCACCCTCATGACCAGGAGGGTTCACCTACCAGGCACCCAAATTTAATCCACTGTCAAACACCTGCCAGGTGTGCGAGGATCCACATTCCATTTGGATTACAATTATTCATGACCTTTAAAGTAGACATCGTCTGACCGTATCTTTCTAAGAATTATGAAAGCATCAATTAATTTGATTAATGACATAGATGTAACAACTGATGTGACATTCGTCTGGGCCAAATAGCTACTTTTCATCATGTCAAGGGTGAATAAGAACAAAATACAGACATATAGTCAAAATAGTGTAGTTCTTACACCTTTTACTGTTTTTTTGACAAACTGATTCCTATTGTTTTTAGCAAAGAACAACTCAGTACAACACACATGATCCATGATGGTCCCAGCATAGAAAACGCATACATAATCAGCTAAGCGAACTCTGTAATCCAAAATGATCCCACCATTTCAGCCAAATCATATGGTGTTTATTGGCTCCTACATCTTTGTGCACCAGTCCATAACCATAACCCAAGCCTCTAAGGCCAGAGCAGTGGCCAAGTTCCAGTTACAGGCGATATCCCTTTTGGCTAACAATCTCCTAATTTTCACAAGGTATCAGTCACACCGCTTCCCACCAAGATCCTCTAGAAGACCCAGGAGTGCTATGTGAGTTGAACAGTCCAGTGGCCTCCCCAGTACACAACCAGAACCCCAAAACCTAAGGCCCAATAGCAATTGAGCAGCCTCGTCATTGCAACGAGGTCAAGCAAACGATGGGAGCCGACCTACCCTCCAGAGACGCAAAGGGGTAAAGTATGTGGTGTGAAAGAAATTCACTTGTATCATGCAGAGCCTGAAGGATATTGCAACTCTCTTGGTGCCATGAGTGACTCCCTCTATTCCACATCATCTAGGCTGTCGACCCAGGATTCCCAACGCACTCGCAGAGGGGGGAATAGCTTCAGGAAATTGAGAACCAGGGATCTGTGTATACCAGGAAATACCGCCCTGCCCCAGGGGGCCCATAAGCACCCTGGCTTCCAGGGGACTAAACTCTGGTGCCTCCTCAATGGACGTACAATGGGAGAGCAGGGTGTGATGGAGCTGCAGTAATTTGTGAAACTAGAACCGGTGTGGCTAGAAGTCAGTTTTCAGGTTCAGAATGGACTGCATATGAGATCCTTGCTACACATCACCCAGTCAAGAAATACCAATAAGGTCCCACTTTACAAACCTGGTCAAATTTAGCACCTGGCAAAGCCAGTTGCCCCTCCAGAGGGGGAGTCTGGATTGTAAGCCTCCCATCCCAGCCAGTCTATTCCAGCGCAGCCTGCCACACCCCAAAGGCCACCATTGAGGTCGGGGAGAGAGTGAGGGACAGGTGAGCCATATAATCAGTCCATGATGTTCTTCCAAGTTATAAATGTAATTTTCACCCTATAAGACCGGTCAGTTCGACTGCCATGGAGTCACTCATTGAGGACCACAAGTTGGGAAGTCCAGTAGTGTAATGCTACAGGCAGTTATACATTGTGAGATCATGTATTGACCATTGACTGCATTGTACTCTAACTACATTTTGTGAGCACGGTTTCATCTTGTGTCTGTCTGACCCTGCCTTTCAGCTGCGAACGCAGGCAGGCCCAGGTTACTTGCACACACACAGATTGTTCATGTTTCTCACTTCACTGAGTGAGAAAGAGAAGCTGCTAGAACAGATGGTGTGGGATGCATACAGTGTCCAAGGATGAGAATCTGAAGACTTCTGACTCAGCTGTCATTGGAGCCGGGCCAGTTCCGTTGAGTGACATCAACGCAGAGAGTGAGCCAGCACCTACAGTGCAGATGAAGGGAGAGGGAGCGTCTATAAATCTCTCTCCATGTTAGTAAAGAGTATAAAGACGGAGACCTCTTGGCGCTTTGACAGAATCTCCTGGGAGCAGACGTGCTGCCCTAGGCTTTTTTATGCCTGGTTGAGACCCACCTGCCTGAGACTGTGAACTGGTTCCCCAGTCGTACTGACAAGGATGATGCTAAACAGACAGCCGGTGAAGTATTCAAAGTTTTAATTACTTATTCTTGTGTAAATGCAGTTATCTTTCTAAGCATTTATTCTTGTGTATTTACATTCACTATAATCATATATTTTACATGTGCAATGATTGCCATTTGATATATAGACGAACTTGGTGCAATAAGTATTCCCCTTTACTTCGCAAATGTGTGTTGATCTTTGTTTATGTTATATTTTGGTATTCTAAAGTGTGTAGAACTCTATTTTGAAGAGTGTTCACATTGTGGCCTGGTATTTTGAAGTCTTGCTCAGGTGTTCTGAAGAAAAAGCAAGACATTTTGGCATCACGAACAGGATCCGAAGTGAAAGGGGCAGAATGTTTGGCAAAAGAACGAAAATGGATAAAGCAGGTTCCCAAATACCATATGAAATACCAGGATGGGAATTAGTTCCATATAGTCAGCATGCTCATGAGTGGTCACATCATTCTAAGTTGAGTGAGAATTGGAGTGCTTGTATGTCTGATGCACATCCAGTAGATGTATTAATTTGCCTGCAAAAAGTGCCAATTGAAAAGGGGAAAGAGTTTTGTACATTGGGTCAAAGAGGTTGGATCCTCTTAAATGCTTATAGGAAAATACGTGTAGCACAATATAGGTGGAAAAAGCAGAGAGGAAGGGTCAACAAGAGAAAGGTGCATTAAGCTATTGCTAAGGCCAGTTTAAATTGGAACCCAGAGGAGTGGGATGGTAACATATGGGATGCATCAGTGTTTTCGTCGGATTCTGGGGGAGAGTGTTTTCAGGATATTAGTCAGAATAAGACGGAGGGTTGGAAAACCATCCAAACACAGCAAATATACAAGCGAAAGTTACAGCAACATCCACAAAATCCACAGGGGTTTGTGTTGAACTCCTTGGAGGCTTTCACACAGAAGGTGACTAGTGATATCATAGACCGATTCCGACAGAGGTTGGGTGAAACACTGATTGCATGGATGGTGTGCTTGTTTGATTTAGGGGCACAGGGAGTGCATTTAGATCATAGAGATATGGAGATGCAGCAAAGTTTTGTATACTAAGCAGTGATCCTGTAGTGCAAGATGAGTTTAGGAATTTTCAGGGAAATACACAGACCACTTTACTGAGGTTTGCGGCAGAAGGATGTTCACACAAATACAAATCAGTTTGGCCGCCAACTGATAAGCCCTGGTTAATTATTTTAGCCCCTTTTTACAAAGGTAGGCGAAAGAAACATGACTTTGACTGGGGAGAGCAGCAATAGAATGCATTTGAATCAGCAAAGGAGGCTATACAGCGTGCCTTGAATTTGTGGTCAGTACGAGAGGAGGATGTTGAGCTGAATGTGCCATTCCAGGGGCAGTATGCCAATTGGAGTTTGTGGCAGAAATTAGGAAAGAAGAGGGTGCCTTTAGGATTTGGGGCAAAGAAGTTACCAGATGCTGGAGAGTGGTAAAATCAATTTGAAGAGCAGTTGATTGCTGTTATTGGGCCCTGGTAGACACTGGGCAGTTGACCCTGGGGCACAATGTGATTTTGAGACCTGAGATTCCTATAATGCAATGGGTGATGAGTTCCCCCAAGACTCATAGAATAGGGAATGCGCAGGAAGCCAGCTTAATCAAGTGGAAGTGGAAGTGGAACAAACAAACCGGGCCAGAGTAAGCTCCCATGTATTGTTCCATGAGCAGGTGGAGCAGGCCCCAGTGGAAGATACATATGTCTTACAGGATGTACCTGAGATACAGGGGTCCCCTGTGAAGTGGGGTCAGCTGTTTGTAGCATTGTCTTCAGAAGACAAAAGACATGTATGGGTTACTGATGGCTAAGCCAGATAAGGCTAAGAGGCATTGGAAAGCGGTGTAGTACAATCCTGTGACCAACTGTTAACTACTACTGGACAGGGAATGAGTAGCCAGTTTGCAGAACTGTATGCTGCGTATCAGGCTTTGATACAAGAATGACCTGGAAAGTGTTTTATTTACACAGACCCATGGTCTACTGCCAATGGGTTAGCTACCTGGTTTCCACATGACATGCCCATAACTGGATGATACATTCAAAAAAGGTGTGGGCTAAAGAGTTGTGGCAATAGAGCTGGGAAATGTTACCACAAAGCACAGTTACTATATATCACGTAGATGCCCACTGCCCAACATGAAAAAGCCAACATTTTGGAGGCCGAGGTGGTGGCACAGGATTCTGATTTGATGGCAATGGCTAAGTGGGCACACCAAAAATGTGGACACATGGGTGAGAAAGCCAATAACAGGTGGGCAGAGAATAGAGGGATGCATATTCCCCTAGATTTTATCAAAACTGCGATTATGCAATGTCCCATTTGTCAGCATACAAAACACAGACCAGTCCCAAAGGTGGTGAGAGATCAGCTAGGTAGAGGAAAGCTGCCAGGACAGATATGGTAGATCAACTACATTGGGCCAATACCAATTAGTTGGAGTTGTCAGTATGCATGCACAGTGGTGGATACTTATTCTGGCTACTTGATAGCCTTTCCATGTAAATGCACCACTCAGCAGAATACTTTGAAAACACAGAATGTATTTATTTTGTATTATGGTATTCCATTGCAGATTCAAAGTGACAATGCTTCTCATTTCAAAGGCAAATTGGTGCAGGATTATTGTGCACAGCACAACATAATGTGAATATATTATACCCCTTACTACCCACAAGCTGCAGGCCTGATTGAGAGGATGAATGGATGGTTGAAAGCTCAGCTGAAAAAATGTACGCAATGGGTCTTTAAGAGATTGGAGAGATAACTTACATCTTGCATTGTTAATTTTGAAAAACAGGCCTTTAACAAATGCAGAAACTCCATTAATTCAAATGTTGACACCAGCTTTCCATATTCAACCTCACGTGGCGACTACCACTATCTTGTACTGGGGACAACTCCCGGAACCTTAGCTCCATATCGGATCACCCCAGAGGCTGCAGGTCTTGATTTACATGCTTTACAGATGCACAGACTGTAATCCAGAGATATAGCTTTAATTGAAACTGGGATTGGAATGCAGATTTCCCCAGAACATTTTGGATTGAATGCCCCTCGATCTGTGCGTGGCATCCAAATTCTGGGAGGGGTAATAGACTCTGATTACCATGGAGAGATAAAAGTGATACTGTTGAACAGTGGAGATATTGATTTAGTAGTGCAACCTGGAGATCGAGTTGCCCAGATTATCATCATGCTAATTTATGGAGGAATTGCTTGGAAGGGGACTGCCCCAGCCTTTCTTAGTGTGCGAGGGAAGGGAAGGTTCGGCTCCTCTGACAAGAACCCAGGAGCCAAAGTATGGATCGAATCCCCCAACAACCCCCCTGAACCTGCTAAAAATCATAGCTACAGGAAAAGACAATATCCTAGTTGTAATGAGAGCTGGAGAGGAGAAATGGGAACACGTGCCTCCTGATAAATGTTATTTGCGAGAATGATAAAACTTGCTTGTTCTCTGTTCTTCTAGATCACAGAAGGCGTGTTTATGTCCTAATTGCTTTTTGGAGTGTCTTCAGGCGTGTCCGGTGGGGACCAGGAGGGTCCAGGGATGCCCACAGCCAAGGGACTCAACCCCCAGTATCAAATGCATGTTAAATTACCCAAGGAAAGGCTCTTTTAATGTGGCAATACGTCATACACTTATATTCCAGCGAACCTGACTGGTTAACCATGTGCCTTAACACGATTATTACTTATGATGTTTCCTTTGCATTCAGCTTTACATTCTCGCTATGCTAGAGACACATTTCAATTGTCTAAAGACTGTGATTCTGAAATTACCTTGTTATCCAAAACTGAATATATTAGTCTAGCTACATCCATAGTAGAAGTTCCTGGGTTAACTATGTACAATACTAGGATAATAAACAAGCTTCCATGTTTAATGGTGAAAAATATAAATGAAACTTCTATTGCTTTATGTAAATTGCTATTGGATGTTCAGGGAAGAAGAAAATCCGCTGTACAAAATAGGGCTGCTATGGTCTTTTTGCTATTAAAACATAACCCTGGCTGTGCAGATTTTGAAGGATTATGTTGATTCAATTTGTCTGACCATTGCACATCCATCCATTCGCATCTTAATGCATTCCATGAATTAGTCAAGGGAGTGAAGCAAGATGTGGACAAGGGGTGGTGGGATTGGTTATTTGGAGGATTGCCTCATTTTGGGCAACTGTGTTATATTCTAAGTGACATTTTCAATATAGTTTGTATTTTGATATCTATTTGTTGCTGTATGCAATGTGTGCCTAACTTTATATCCTTGCTTTATCCTAGAGCTTTGACTTTTACAGCTATAAATTATGCTAATTATTAGTCAATGGTCAAGGGGTGGAGTGTAATACTACAGGCAGTTATACATTGTGAGATCATGTATTGATCATTGACTCCATTTTACTCTAACTACATTCTGTGAGCACGGTTTCATCTTTTGTCTGTGTGACCCTGCCTTTCAGCTGTGAACGCAGGCAGGCCCAGGTTACTTGCGCACACACAGATTGAATATGTTTTTCACTTAACCAAGTGGGAAAGATAAGCTGCCAGAACAGATGTGTGGAATGCGTACTGTGTCCAAGCATGAGCATGTGAAGAGTTATTGTTCTATGCATTTATTCTTGTCTATATACATTCCCTATATGCATTATATTTACATGTGCATTATTGCCATTCGATATATGGGAACTTGTTGCAATAAATGTTCCCCTTTACTTGGCAAATGGTTGTTGAGCTTTGTTTATGTTGTAGTTTGGTATTCTCAAGTGTGTAGAGTCCTATTTTGAAGAGTGTTCACTTTGTGTCCTGGCATTTTGAAATCTTGCTCAGGTGTTCTGAAGAAAAAGCTAGACAAGTAGTACAGTCGCAAGTCTGCAGCCACCAGTCCCCTGCCAAAGGATGATTGCGCACATTTCCTGAAAGTGATGTGCGCTACTTGGTTGGCCCGTAAAATGGAGCGCACTACCGCCTGTGTGCTGATGAACCAGTGTTTGGGGAGAAGATAATGAAAATCCTGAACATATAAGACGTGTTGCACAACAATCATCTTGTACAGGACCACTCTCCCTAGTATGTTGAGAGGCAAGTAAGTCCACCTCTCCAGGTCTGATGTAGCGCTTAAAGGTTGAAAATCGTAGGGGTGCGTTATATTCACTGTTAGTCGGCACCCGCATATAGTCTAATGTACTCAGGTATTATGTGTGCGAAATGTATCCAGAAATGTATAAGCTGTATCGATTTAATTTAGAAGTGTTAGCTATGTACAAGCATATTGTGAATGTATTAGAGAAATGCATAGAGTTTAGTTTATTTGAACGATGTGATGTTAAAAACGTGTAGTTTAGAATGCGTGTCTGTAGACTGTTTAGTTTGACCACACATGAAAGAAAGACGTAAATGTCAATACTGTGATTTAGACATGCTTGTGTAACCGAAGTAGTGGCCAGAATTCGCATATATCGTTGAGGCGAAAGGCCTGGTATTTTCTTATGTTAGCCGAGGGCAATAGGCCAAAAAGGATTTATTCCAGTAGAGGTTTTAGGCTGTAGTAAATTGCAAAGTTAAAAGTTGCGAAGTATGTCTGCCTTGCATGATCTCACCCCAGGTGCAAGGACAGTTGCTCGTTAGTAGAGAAGTTCTTTGTTCACGAATTGACTTATGTAGTAAAAGCCAGACATGGGAGTGCATTGGAATGTGCCAATCGTAACTCCTAGTGCGGATGGTGTCTGGGACTCAAGGCCAAGCGATGGACGATGGACGATGGAACTGGACAGCGCTCTGTGGAAAATTACTGAAAGACGACCCTGCTGAAGAGGAGGTGCAAAAGGGCGTGTTCTGGGACTTGGGGTTCTGTATTAGGGAAAGCGCCCCGAGGGTGGAAGCAGATCAGAGCAGCCCAGAGCAGAGAAAGGCTAGGCGAAGAGCTAGAGGGGGCAACTTAGAACAAGCTCTCTGAGTAAAGACTTCTTAGGAGGTTTCACTCTGACACCTTTCGATTGAGGGTCTCAAGGGATTGCTAAGTAGGGATGTCATCTAGTACAGAGTAGGGACAGAGATGGTATGGTCCAGTGTCCCTAATATCGACATTGGCTTGGTAGTTTTCTACCTCATGCTTTTAGAGATTGTGCTTTTAGTTATTTTTAGCCGTATGCGGATTCTTCGTAGAGTAGCATTTGTGTTAGTGCCTATGTACTTGCTGTGCCTCGTATTGAGGAGTTTGTATCTTCAAATCTTTATGCTGATAATAAAAGCCAGAGAGCCAAGAGATTAAGTCTCGAGTCCTTGATTATGATAAATTGCGGACAGCATTTTCTGATAATTGTGTTTATTCCCTCCACGCTATTGGGCAAGTAAAAAGTTCCATCCGACCAGAGTGGGTTCTAGTAGATAATTGCCAGATACTAAAATGGGCCGGAGCAGTTGGTAGCAGAGACGGATGGTTACTTCCGATAGCGAGGGACGATTAGATTAGATAAGGATAAGTGATCCTTGAGGCCCAAAAGACGATAAGTGATGGTGAATCATCAGATGGCGAGCAGCAGACGGCAGCAGATGAGCATCGACGGCGAGTAGCAGTGCGGCAGAAAGCAGCAGTTCCAGGAGTGAGTATGAACAAAATGAGATGTTATAGATTGCGGTGTTGATTTGTTGTGTGATGTCTTGCGGAGTTGATGTGTATGTCGTGTGATTGTGAGATCAGGCTGTGAGCGCGCGCAGCCCGGGAGTTGTGATGTAGAAGACACCTGAGATAAATGTTATTGACCACCCAAAGGAGATCGTGAGGTACCATCGATCACCTGGACCGAGATAGGGGGAGCGAATGTGTGTGTGTATGGCAACTTAACGCTGGTCGTGGGTTGTTGTGTGCGGATCGGAGTGTTAGTAACCTATCAGTGGCGATCTGTCTGGCCGGACGGGGGCAGATGGACGCCAATCGAGGTCAACAAGGTCAAGAGACTGTGGACGAACAGTCAGAGGCTGTGGACGGACAGCCAGAGAAGTAACTTAATCGGTTATTTCAGTGTATGAAAGGGACGAGAGCAGGCGTGAAACGTGTTTTGGAGAAGGGAACTGCTGCGAACGGAGGAAGGTGACGTCAGAGAGTGTCGCGCTGTGATAGGCCGGTTGGTGTGAGTCGCGCTGTTATTGGAGGATTTAAGAACAAGAAGTAAACAGAGCGTGAGATCGAATTCGCTCGTCATGAAGTGTCTTAGGGTTTTGCGAGAATTGTGTAGAGGCGATAAGCATGTGGTTGTTCGAGAGGGAGAAGAAGCCCCTCCCGAGGACACCCCAGCACATTACATGGCAAAGAATGTGGGGTTACATACTATAGTTTGGATCGAGAATTGGCACAAGATTACACAAGGCGAAGGGGAACTAGCTTTCCCGAGGTATGGCTCATTTAGACTAGCGGTGCTGTACCAGCTGAAGTCGGTGATGGGGTCCTTAAGACCCCTGCCAAGACCGGCACAGTTCGAAGCATTACATGCGTGGATTAGAGCAGCGCATGATAAGGAAAAGGGAAGAAGTCAGGAAAGGATGAGAAAGTCGATCAGGGCATTTCAGGATGCCAAGTGGGACGCAGCGGAGAAAAGATGGAGAGTGCAGACAATTGAGGAAGAGAAACTGTATCCCTTATTAATAGATTCGACGGGGATAAGACATGTGAAAGCACAGGATGAAGAGAGTGACTCCGATGATGGAGTGTTGCAAAGATTGTTAGACGAGAGACCACCTCCTTATAATCCCGATGAAGCAGACGATAGGTGGGGTGAGAGAGGGGAAACTAGAAGAGTAACAATTCAACCCGAGACTCGAGTGGAAGGGTGGTCTCGTTTGAAACAGAGAGTCCACGGAGTCAGTCTGAGGCTAGTGGGAGGATTGAGAGAGAGATGAGGTTACCGGATGCATTGAGGGTACCGGTCACCATTGGACCGATTGTGTCGATATACAGTCCAGAATCGGAGGAAAGAGAGAGGTCCGAACAAGTGGCAGAAAGAACGAGGAGAGAAAGCGAGGAAAGTGGGTTGGAAGGGGCAATGGCCCGACCTCCAAGCCCTGTACAATGGAGTACACCATTGGTAGCGGTGTCAGATACATCTAGGGGCGAAGAGGAACAGAGACCGGTGAGGCCGAGAAATCTGATGGAATCAAGATCAGATTTAAGGTCATGGGTACCGTCAGAGAGGCATCTGAACCCGAATGTGGTCCAATCGGAGAAAGCTCGGGATAACTTTAGGAGTTATTCTGCTCCCATAGAAGCACCAGAAGAGAGGAGAGAGAAGGAACCAGAATGTGAATATGATGAGGGACGCGGAGCAAGTTGTCAGGTGTTGAAAGGAGCCTTGAGGGCAGGGATGATAGACATAGTAAGGCTCAAGGCAGAGGTAGACGAAATCATATATGGAAGTCTACCTCTTGAGAGAATAGTATCCTACTGTCCGGATGAGCTGTTTTTTGTAGCGAAAGATGTGACTCGGAAAGCACGAATGGCACACGAGAAATTGAGGGGATTGGCGAAGGAATATGAGGTAGATTTAACCAAGACTAGGGCGTTGCAAGGAAGTCATAGGATGCATTATACCGAGCGGGAGCTGGAGGAGAAGAGAGTTGTTGGATTGAGGTCACATGCCAGAGAACTGGTTCTAGCCATGCGACCATGGCTGATGCTTGAAAAATGGGAGGAGAAATGGTCTAAGAAAAAGACCTCTAAGGGAGCGGAAGGAGGAACTCCGGGCGAGGGGTTGTTACTAGCAAAGACCTTTCCCCTGAGGGAAGTGGCGAATGGAGGATATGTGCATGTACCATGGAGCAGGGGGGATTTGGCATCATTTACGAATGATTTTCCCAGGCTCAGGGAGAAGCCTGCAGAGTGGTACAAGCAAGTTGAGCGTTTTGTTAAGATTTCGAAGGTGTTGTGGATAGACCTAAATACCTTATTCGATATTGTGGTTCCGGGAGATCTGTGGAACGCATGTAAGGTTGCTGTTGATTGGCCGGACTATGAGCCTGAGAGGAACATGATTACAAATGGTCCGTCGCCAGTGGTGATGAGGCTGTATGAGATAGTAATTACCTAGTTGAAATCGAAGGTTTCACCCCAAGACATTGATTGGGTGAAAATAGACAGGACAGTGCAGGAGCCAAAGGAGACAGTACATGAGTTTTATGAGAGACTTTTGAAGGCTTTCAAGCAGTATAGTGGTCTAGATGAGCTGGAAACGAAGGATATGGGACAGTTTGTGTCTAAGTTCGTGCTGGGTTTGAAGCCCGAGGTTAGTCTCATGATACAGCAGCATTTGATCTGTTGGCAGAATAAGCCCGTAGATGAAATCTTGCGGTACGCCAGGTACTGCACGGATGAGATTGAGTCGAAGCACAAGAAGATGAAAGATAACCTATTGCTCATTCAGATGCAAGCTGCTCAGGGACCGCCGAATGGGGGTCCAGTGGTAAGGAGACAGGGAAATTATCAGACAGGGAATCAGAACGTGCAGGGTCAAGGAAGGCCGAGGCCCGTAGACCCTAGGACGGGCATAGATGTAGCGATACTGAAAAAGACGACTGCTTGTCACCAGTGTCACCAGGTGGGAAAACTGGAGGCGCGAGTGTCCCTTGAACCCCTATAATCAGCCACAGATGGAGGGAGGAATAGTTCAGGTCCCTGGGGCGGAACAGGTACAGACGGTGACTACACCGAGAATGATGCAAGGGGGGACCGGCATCCCGCAAGTGCAGATTCCCCAGCCACCCAGGATACAGAACATACAGCAGGGAGCTCAAACTTATTTGCAAATGCCCATGTTTGAAGTAAGCGAGGGGAAGGATATGGATTTGCTGGCTCGGTTGAGTTTAGGCCAAGATGATGACTGCTTACTTAGGGCCATTTTAGAGGTAGATCAGAGAGGACCCTTTGTGGAAGCAGAACTCGACGGACACCCTACTACCTTTTTGGTTGATACGGGGGCTACCAGGTCAACTATAAGATCAGCAGTAGTTCCGGGTGTAGCCCTTTCTGGAGAAAGCATACAAGTGGTTGGAGTGGCGAACAAGAGGCTAGTTAGCCCCTTGACAGAACCGATTCCAGTCAGGATAGGAAACTTTAGGGATCGGCATCAGTTCGTGGTGTGTGATTCTAGTCCTGTTTGTTTGCTGGGAAGAGACCTATTGTGCAAGCTCAATTGCACAATCTACTGTACCCCGAAAGGAGTAGAGGTACAGACAAGGGATGATGACGCGACCTTTAAGGTTGCAAATCAGCGGGTGTGTGTGGAAATGTACCCAGCTTTGACCGTGGAGGAGCTTCCACATGACTTGAGGGAGTCAGTATCGACCGACGTGTGGGACCTAAGTGGAGAGGAGATTGGCTTAGTCAGGGGAGTGGAACCGGTGAAGATACAGGTTAAGCCAAACGCGGAATTCCCGAGAACCCCTCAGTATAAATTATCCCCTGAGACGATTGCAGGGATTAAACCTGTGATCGAGTCTATGATTAGGCAGGGAATACTGGTGGAGATCATGGGTAGTCCATGCAATTCGCCCATTATGGGACTGCAGAAACCAAGTGGGAAGTTCAGGATAGTGCAAGATTTGCGGAAGATAAACGACATAGTCGTTCCATGTTGTCCAGTGGTACCGAATCCATCTGTGATACTGTTCCAGATTCCATGTGAAGCTGAATGGTTTACAGTGATTGACTTGTGTCAAGCATTTTTTCCGATTCCCCTACATGAAGAGAGCAGATTTCTTTTTGCATTTAGACTAGAAAACCGTGTATTAACGTGGTGTCGTATCCCACAGGGGTATACGGAGAGTCCATCGATTTTTAATCAGCTTCTAAAGAAAAATCTTGAAAGCCTTGTGTTGCCGCAAAACTCTGTTTTGGTGCAATACATTGATGATCTGCTTGCTGCGTCAGAGACAGAAGACGCTTGCAGAACTGATACGATTGCGCTGCTGAACTTCTTGGGAGAAAATGGTCACAAGGTGTCCCCAAACAAGCTGCAATACTGTTTACCTGAGGTACAGTATTTGGGGCACAGAATTGAGAAGGGTAAAAGGAAGGTGTCTCCAGATCGCATTGATGCGATTCTGAGAATGCCAGTTCCCTCGACGCAGAGGGAAGTTAGAATGTTTTTGGGAATGGTGGGTTATTGCCGCCAGTGGATCCCAAACTTTTCCTTTGAAGCGAAGCCTTTACAGCGGCTGACGCGAAAGGATGTAAGTGATCCGGTACCATGGGACGACGACTGTTTGAAATCATTTCTGAGGCTGAGAGAAGCCTTATGTAGCGCTCCTGCGTTGGGAATGCCGGATTACAACAAGGCATTTGCATTGTTCTGCTGCGAAAGGGAAGGTTGCGCATTAGCAGTGTTAACCCAGAATCATGGAGGTGTCCGTAGACCAGTTGCCTATTTCTCAGCTACTCTAGATCCAGTAGCTTCTGCGTTGCCCGGATGTCTCAGATCCGTTGCGGCAACAGGTGTCAGCATCGAGAGATGTGAGAGCATTGTGATGGGTCATCCTCTTACTGTACATGTGCCACATTCTGTTGAATTGTTGATGACTAGGACTAAAACACAGCACCTCACGAATAATAGGCTGACTCGTTATGAGCAAGTTATCCTTGCAGCCGATAATGTGATAATGAAGAGGTGTGCTGTTTTAAATCCTGCTACATTGTTACCTGTTCCAAATATAGATGATAATGAAGATTGTGAGGACCATGATTGTCTCGACGTTACGGAACTATGCACCAAACCGAGACCTGACATTGTCGATGAACCGCTCCCAGTGTCAGATGAGATTTTCTTTGTGGACGGTTCATGTTTAAGGGACAGTGTCGGTCGATTGAGAGCAGCGTTTGCTGTATGCACCATCACGGGGGTGGTTGAAGCTGCTTGTTTAGAAGGAGTACACTCCGTGCAGGTGGCTGAGCTCATTGCTTTGACTCGTGCCTGTTTGGCAGCTGATAAGATCCGTGTAACGATTTACACGGACAGCCAGTATGGGTTTGGTGTGGTTCATGACTTCGGACAACTATGGTCCCAGAGAGGGTTTATGACGTCTTCAGGTTCTCCTATAAGAAATGGTGACCATGTACGAAAATTGCTTGAAGCATTGCAAGGCCCTGATGAAATTGCTGTTGTCAAATGTGCTGCACACACGAAGGGAAATGATTTTGTTTCATTGGGTAACAACTATGCCGACGAAGTAGCCCGGTTTTGTGCAGAGCAGGGATGCAATTTCACGGAGACTCATATTGAGGAAACTGAGGAGAAAACGGTGTATGATCAGATGTTAGCAATGGCAGACTCATGGGAGGAACTGAAACAGCTTCAGGAAGGGGTCTCAGATCAGGAGCGAGACAGTTGGATACGAGCTGGATGTGAGAAAGGAAATGTGGATATATGGGTTTCGAATGATGGACGAGCAGTGTTGCCGGAATGTTTGTTGAATCCCATGGCGAGGTTGATACATGGTGCTGTACATATTGGAAGAGACGCAATGATGAGAGTGTTTCGTCAGACTTGGTACAACCCGAAGTTTCGGGCAGTGGCGGAAACCGTGTGCCAGAGGTGTGTCACTTGTCAACAGATGAATGTAGGAAAGAGGACAGCTGTGACGTTGAGTCACATAGGGAGGTCAGGTGGACCTTTCAATAGGATGCAGCTGGATTTTGTTGAAATGCCGAAGTGTAATGGGTTGAGGTACATATTAGTGATAGTATGTGTCTTTTCCAGGTGGGTGGAGGCATACCCTACACGCAGATGTGACACACTCACGGTAGCAAAACTATTATTGAGAGAACTCATTCCAAGGTACGGGTTCCCGACGTCCTTTGAATCGGACAGAGGAACTCATTTCCACAGCGAAGTTATGAAGTTGCTTTGTGCTGCCTTGAATATAGATCAGAGGTTACACTGTAGCTATAGACCAGAAGCTTCAGGGATAGTGGAGCAGGTGAATGGAACTCTGAAGGCTCGGATGGCGAAAGTGTGTTCGTCTACGTCTCTGAAATGGCCTGACGCATTACCTTTGGTCCTTATGAGCCTCCGAATTGTGCCTGATAGGAGAACTGGGTTGTCACCCCATGAAATCCTCATGGGAAGAGCGATGCGTTTGCCTGCGATACCTGCCACTGCTCTGATAAATATTACTGATGATATGATCCTGGACTATTGTAAAGGCCTTGCTGACGTGGTCCGTTCTGTGTCTCAGCAGGTGCAGACAGCAACGGTTCCAGCTGCGAGTGACCTGTGCCACGATTTGTGCCGAGGCGATTGGGTCCTAGTCCGAAAGCACGTGAGGAAGAGTTGCCTGGATGCTAGGTGGCGAGGCCCGTTTCAAGTGATCCTTATCACGAACACAGCAGTCAAGTGTGGAGGCTTACCGAACTGGGTGCATGCTTCCCATACCCGTAGAGTTCCAGCACCCTTAGAGGATACAGCCCCTCTCGAGAACGAAAATCCAGCTGAGCCGACAGAACCACCTGAGAGGGCCAGTCAAGCTGTAAGGGTTGCTGAAGCAGCTGATGGTGCACTGAATCGAGCTGAGGAAGAACGTGAAAGAAGTACTGACCCAGAAACAGGCGAAGGAGCAAGAGGTGCAGTGGGCAGTACGGAATCGAGTTCTGCCGAGGAGGAGGAGGCCAGTGCACAGGGTATCGAAGGGAAGACCGGAGGTGCCACAGAAGCAGAAAGGGTTTGGCCCGCAAGACAGAAACGGGTAACCCTGAGGTTGGTACCGGACACAGATCTTGCACCAGTTTCGGAGGAGCCAGAAGACGAATCAAGTGACGAGGAGTATCCTCAAGGTACTGTGAGAAGGTCGAAGAGAACTAGAGTGCCAAGTCGGAAGTACGCTTCACCAGAGTGGGCATATCCAGTGACTGATGCCAGGGTTACCGAGCACGGGAAGATTGAGGTCGATGACATTGGTCAACAGTGTCCCGCTCCAGAGAGTGGAAGTGTTGCTGAAAGTTCCGGGACTGGAGATCGAAGGGATTCTGACTATCCACATTCTGAGTCCACCATTCCTGAGTGTCATTCGAGGTATGATCTTGGACAATTTAGAGTTCCCGATGTTCACAGCTGTGCCAGATCCACAAGAATTGATCATCCTTAAGCTCGAAATATTGCAGGGAGTCCTGGAACTGTTGGGACCAGCGGTTATGCTGGACTGATTTGAGAGGGTTGCAAGCAGGGAAGAAGATAACCTAGATCCGAGCGGAAGAAGAATAAAATTAGGGATTTTTCCGTTATAGAGCGAAGAAAAGTTAGGGAGGTTTTGCCTAAGTTCACGAAAGAGACATTGATGAGAAAGAGACTTACCATTTCAGAGACTGTATTGGACATTGAGTATATTCCGAAGATGGCAGATCCTGCAAACACACATCGTAGGGCTAGATTGATAATAGGCACATTGGTAGGAGTTGTGATAGTCACTATATTTGCAGTAGTGATAAGTTCGTACATGGTGGCTCACAGGCAGGAGGGGAAGGTTCAGGGAGCACCCACACCTATTACCCCAGGACAGAGAGGTGTCAGTATCAGAGGACAGGGAACATCGAAGTTAAGTGAGGATCGCAGACTCCACATGGATTTGTCGAAGGGTGATTTTAAGCTTAATGCTTATGCGAAGTTGTTGTACGAATATGTTGATGTGATGGATGTGAAGGATTGTTATGTGTGTATGCAGTTGCCTGCTTCAGTGGATGAAGGTATCAAGTATCATCATCTCCCATTGACCTATGGGATTTCTTGTAGTTTATTGCTCAGTTTATTTTACGACAGGAGACAGTTCGAGTATTTCTTTTCAAATTTTGATACGGTACTTCCTGAAGTTCCAGCAATCAAGCATTTGAATAAATACGATTATTATAAGAAAGAGGACAGACTCCTGAAGTATTTTAGACCTACTGTGAAGTTGGATACTGCGCATGCTCACAGGCATAACCTGACATGTGCGTTATCCGAAACGGAGAAGAAATTCATTGATCAAGTAGAGGACAGATATAGACAGTTGACCCAGACACGAAACACCGGAGATAGTCCAGTAGATTGGACTGAGGAGGAGAAAGCTCACAAGTCCAAGGGAAGCTATGGACCAATAGCATTAGATGAAGTGCAGAAAGGGAATTTGTGTATTGGGCGGCCTCAATCGGCCACGGAGAAGGTTGCAGTAGGACATAGCACTTGCTCACAGACTTTCACTATGGAGGCTTCTGTTAAGGACTTTATGCAAGGTCCAGTAGAAGTGATTCCGACGGTGTATTATGTATGTGGAAAGAATGCTTATGTCAGACTACCTGCAAATTGGTATGGCATTTGCTACTTGGCTATTATATTCCCGAAGATTTATCACACGGAAGATTTGGAGTTGTTAGAGACGAGACAACATTCTAGGAGACGCAGGGCTGTGAATACAGGTGCAGTGATTGGGGATATATATGGAGCAATGATACCTAGTATGGGTGTGGTGTTGAATGACGTGAAGATCAGGAGGTTGGCGACTGTAGTTGATGAGTTGTCTATGAATACGGCGAGGTCTTTGTTGTTGGTGGCTGGAGAGATGTTGTCGATACGAAATATGGTTATGCAGAATCGCCTTGCGTTAGATGTGTTATTAGCCAAGGAAGGCGGAGTCTGCAAATTATTGAAGGTTCAAGAATGCTGCACATATATTCCAGACAATACGAAGGAGTTAGGGAAGTACATAGACAACATCACAACTATTCACAAGGAAATTGTGAATTTGACGGAGGAGAATGTGTGGGAAAAGATTGGACAAGGATTTGGAAGAGTGGGAACGTGGTTTGCGAATTTGGGAAGAGGATTTCTTGGATCAGTGTTGAAGCCGATTATCATTGCAGTTGTTTGTGTGATTTGTTTGTGGGGATGCGTGAAAGCGTGGAAGTGGTATCAAGGAGGCAAAGTTGAAAGAGCTCTTAGAGCAAACGAGAAAAGGATGGCGAAGTTTCAGGAGCAGCAATATGAGAGTCTTAAGAGAATGGAGGGAGTTCGACATGGCAGAGTCATGACCAGTACTGTTTAAATCAGTTCTAGAGAAGAAGATGGTAGTGGTGTGATGACGGATGTCATCAAAGGGGGGAACTGATGTAGCGCTTAAAGGTTGAAAATCGTAGGGGTGCGTTATATTCACTGTTAGTCGGCACCCGCATATAGTCTAATGTACTCAGGTATTATGTGTGCGAAATGTATCCAGAAATGTATAAGCTGTATCGATTTAATTTAGAAGTGTTAGCTATGTACAAGCATATTGTGAATGTATTAGAGAAATGCATAGAGTTTAGTTTATTTGAACGATGTGATGTTAAAAACGTGTAGTTTAGAATGCGTGTCTGTAGACTGTTTAGTTTGACCACACATGAAAGAAAGACGTAAATGTCAATACTGTGATTTAGACATGCTTGTGTAACCGAAGTAGTGGCCAGAATTCGCATATATCGTTGAGGCGAAAGGCCTGGTATTTTCTTATGTTAGCCGAGGGCAATAGGCCAAAAAGGATTTATTCCAGTAGAGGTTTTAGGCTGTAGTAAATTGCAAAGTTAAAAGTTGCGAAGTATATCTGCATTGCATGATCTCACCCCAGGTGCAAGGACAGTTGCTCGTTAGTGGAGAAGTTCTTTGTTCACAAATTGACTTATGTAGTAAAAGCCAGACATGGGAGTGCATTGGAATGTGCCAATCGTAACTCCTAGTGCGGATGGTGTCTGGGACTCAAGGCCAAGCGATGGACGATGGAACTGGACAGCGCTCTGTGGAAAATTACTGAAAGACGACCCCGCTGAAGAGGAGGTGCAAAAGGGCGTGTTCTGGGACTTGGGGTTCTGTATTAGGGAAAGCGCCCCGAGGGTGGAAGCAGATCAGAGCAGCCCAGAGCAGAGAAAGGCTAGGCGAAGAGCTAGAGGGGGCAACTTAGAACAAGCTCTCTAAGTGAAGACTTCTTAGGAGGTTTCACTCTGACACCTTTCGATTGAGGGTCTCAAGGGATTGCTAAGTAGGGATGTCATCTAGTACAGAGTAGGGACAGAGATGGTATGGTCCAGTGTCCCTAATATCGACATTGGCTTGGTAGTTTTCTACCTCATGCTTTTAGAGATTGTGCTTTTAGTTATTTTTAGCCGTATGCGGATTCTTCGTAGAGTAGCATTTGTGTTAGTGCCTATGTACTTGCTGTGCCTCGTATTGAGGAGTTTGTATCTTCAAATCTTTATGCTGATAATAAAAGCCAGAGAGCCAAGAGATTAAGTCTCGAGTCCTTGATTATGATAAATTGCGGACAGCATTTTCTGATAATTGTGTTTATTCCCTCCACGCTATTGGGCAAGTAAAAAGTTCCATCCGACCAGAGTGGGTTCTAGTAGATAATTGCCAGATACTAAAATGGGCCGGAGCAGGTCCTTCTTCATTTTGTTGACCGCTGGCATCAAGTTCAGGGACCAGGCAAGTGTGGGGAGGAGGGAGATATAAATACAGAGATATAGAAAAACTCAATCTGCTGATGGGCACTCATGCCCACCAGTCCTGGCCCAAAGGCCACCGGAGAGGGGGACCAGGAAGGACTTAGAGTGATTGACGAGCAGGCTGGAAGCCTGCCTGTATAGATCCATCATATGAAGCAACTTAGGGCCCACGACTGCCGGGTTAGAGAGGAAGAGCAGGACATTGTGTGCTTATAAAGCAACACCGTCCTCCTTCAGGCTCTACCCCATTAAAAACCTGTAGACTTACAGATCACACCGACCCACTTTGCCAAAGGTTCTGTTGCGATGGGATAGGGGTTGTCCTTGTCTGAGCCCTACAGAATCGGGAAGGCCACTGATAGGAGCTCATTCACCCATACCCGAGCCTTAGGGCCAGCATATAGTTTCTGAACATAGGAGAAGAAATGGGTCCCAAAGTCGAAGCAACAAAGTGCATCCTATAGGAAATCTCAGTCAAGGGAGTAAGATACTTTCCCAAAGTCTATGAGGAGAAAGGCATTAGACCCCAGGAGCTGATGATAGTAGGCTATGGATGCCTGCGCTCTGCAAATGCATTACATCATACTGTGATAGAGCATAAACCCGCATTGGTCCGGGTGGATTATCTTGTGTATGACATTAATGAGGCTATGAGCCAAAACCTTGCGTATACTTTAAGCTCGCTGTTGATAAGGGAGATTGGGCAATAGGACGTGCAGTCCTCGGGGCAGAGACGCCCTGCCTTATGTACGACCACTATGGTCGTATCGTTCAATTTGTTAGGAGAATGGCTGTTCGTTATGGCTTTGTTGTAAAGAGCCTATAAGCGAGGTAGCAACGATTTCCGGAGTCTCTGGTAGTTCTCCACCGGGAAACCATCTGGGCCTGGCATCTTGCCAAGGTTCACGTCTGAGAGGGTTGCATTAATCTCTTTGGGGGGGATGGGCTCATCCAGGTCCCTTCCTTTTGACACTGACAGAGTGGACAGTGGTAGGTTTGCTATTAGAGTGGAAGAAGACTTGGGCGGTGGTCTTGGGCGCTTCACATATAGAGTGCAGTAGTAGTCCGCAAACCAGAAGTGATTTCCCGGGCCTCTAATACCCTCCCCCACTCGGGGTCCATAATGCTAGGAACCACCTTGTCAGCCAAGCTGTGGGTCGACAGCCAGTATAATAGTTTTTTTGACTTGTCTCCCCCTCCGGATACTCTACTTTGGGAGGCAATCCAACACAGCCTGACCTTATGGTGGTGCACTTGTCTCAGAGACAGCCTATCCAGTGCTGTTTGACGCGTTTCAGTTTTGTCCCCCTCCTAACGCTCCTCTCCAAGAACGATTTGGACATCTAGCTCATTAATCTGCAACAGTTTCTGCACATCCCAGGCCCGAAAGTGGGTACGCAAGATGTCCTGCATGTAAGCTTTGCCAGCCTCCCAGAGAGTCCCCAGGGACGCCACGAAACTCACATTCAGAGTCAGGAAAGTGTCAAGTTCCTGTGAGAGGAAGTCAACAGCATCACTGTCGGTGAGATGCCAGGCTTTGAGTCGCCAAATGGGACGTTCCTCAATCCTCCCCCCACCTATCTGGATAGTCACTGGGGAATGGTCTCGTATCTCCCTGAGAAGGATGAGCGATGCTGTGGCGTGGATTACTGCAAAAACAACAGTTGATGGACAGAATGCAGCACAATGTCATACCCGTTGGTATTGCTTTGTTCGCCCTAAATTGGCAGGGTATGCCCAGTCGTGGGTCCCTTGCTCACTTTGCCACTAGATTTAGAATAGCCTGGCTGATGAGGGTTATGAACCCGAAACCGGTCCCAGGATGCTTGTTTCCAGTCCAGGGAAGACATGGCTTGGCAGTTCGGGCTGGACTGTTCCCATGAGGCACGGGGTCAGACTGATTTGCATATGGCCATGTCTGAACTGGGGTAGTGGAGTGAGCTAAAGAATGATGATGGATTAAACCCAGATCAGTTGACTCGGGGTGAGTGTTTGATTTGCTCAAACGCTCCGTTCATCATTCCCTTTGGTATTGCTTTGTTCGCCCTAAGTTGGCAGGGTATGCCCAGACGTGGGTCCCCTGCTCACTTTGCCACTGGATTTAGAATAGCCTGGCTGATGAGGGTTATGAACCCAAAACCAGTCCCAGGATGCTTGTTTCCAGTCCAGGGAAGACATGGCTTGGCAGTTCGGCCTGGACTGTTCCCATGAGGCACAGGGTCAGACTGATTTGCATATGGCCATGTCTGAACTGGGGTAGTGGAGTGAGCTAAAGAATGATGATGGATTAAACTCAGATCAGTTGACTGGGGGTGAGTGTTTGATTTGCTCAAACGCTCCGTTCATCATCCCCTTTGGTATTGCTTTGTGGATTAAGTCAGAGGCAGCCATAAAGAGGAGGTTGATTCGTGATCATGTCTTGTGCATGGCAGAGGTGTGAGTAAATGCCTGTATGTGAGGATTACAGGTGCGCCAGACATTGCGGAGTCCAAGGTTGGACATCCAGTTGGCCAGGCACGAGTCCAATGAATGGGAGCATTCTAGCTCCCTCGAGCTCTATTTGGATGGGGACATCACCATGTTAAAGTCTCCTCCCACCACCCTGATGCCCCTGGGAAGCCCTGTCAACAAGGCCCGCAATTGCTCACTCTATTATGAAATATATACCCTGTGGATCCGCTACCCTGCGGGAGATCACCATGGGTAGACACACATGAATTAAAATGGCCAACATATGAGAACCCCTAGTGTAACCAGCATGGTAAACTCTCTTGTACTTAAAGCGAGGTAGGAAGGGACATCGGGTGCTCAGAAGATGAGTTTCTTGCAGCAAGAAAATGTCGGTGGCATGACATTTTGCAAAGCCCAGCACAGTCCCCCACATAATGAGGTAATTTAGGCAACTGACATTCCACGTCATACTTTCATACTTTAAGAGCCATATGGGCGGATGGTGTGTCTGGGGGGCGCAGTGTTCCCTCCGCATGCTAAGATCAGATAAAAGGTAGTTAAATACATTTTTGAATAACCATTTGGTTTGCACTGGAGCTTATTTTATGTTATGGTTGACATACACTCTTTTTATTGGTTTGTAATTTAGGCATGTGCGTGCTTGAGTAGTTTAGGTGCTTCATTTAGTACTTGCACCTTATGGTATTTCACATTTTAGTAGTGGATTTTAATTTAGTCCTGATTGGTGAAGGCTTTCTCTCTTTTTTCACTGTAAACTTGGTATGCAAAATGGACTAATTCTTGTTTTTTTGTCGTTTGTCCAATGCTTAATTATATTGGGCATGGCCTTTGGTTTTGGGTCCTTTCTTCTTGGCACCCCTATATTTACATATGTTGTTATTTATTTGTTTTCAGATTAAATCCTATGGTTGCTCTCAAATAATGTTATATGTCCTGATGATGACCTAAAAAATCACTAAGGTTGAAACGCCGTTGACATTCCCCTTTGGCAAATCAAGAGGAAGCATTTATTGCACTATTTTCTTGTTATAATACAGACAAATATTTGGATCTTAGTCCTCTGCCATTGTGTGTGGTTTTTGTTTATACTGTGACTTGTTTTGTACGTTGGTTGAGTGTAACCTTGTGACCACCAATTGTATGTTTAGATTGGATTCTATATTGTTTTGTTTTACTAATAGAACAATTTAAATAACAAAAAAGCGTTTCTACAAAAAATCTATTGTAGGTACCTTGTTTTTTTGTTTTCATTGCTCATTTGAATTACACCTTTTTTTAAATTATATTGTAACTGTTTCTAATCCCTGAACCACTGCAGATTTTACATTTTTTCTGGAGACTAGGGCTGCCACTGTTTGATGTAATCAAGATCCCTGCCTGCCTGCTGTACAGTAATGTGTGGCCAACTGGGCAAACCAACCCATCAACCCCCCCCCCCCCCCACGCTGCCTTCCACACACTTACACCCTAGAAGCATCTGTCTCTCTTATAATGCAAAATACATGCATTAAAGAAACAACTCTGGGGTAAATCTAAATATGTCACCCTGCAAGAAAATTCAGTAAGAAGGATATCGCGCTGCTGGCATGACATGTCTCTGTAGTACAGTGGGTGACCTCTGGGGTCCTGCAGTCCCATGATCAACCACACTCACCTGTAAGGCTGCCCGGGGGGGGGGTTGCGTAGCGGCCCGCCCCCTTAGAGGGCGGCCGCCTTAGTGCCACAGGAAGGCACAGGGGTGGGAGGTCGAGTCCCTGGGCTACTCCAGGGGAGACCCCAGCAGATGGCTGCTTCCGGCGGGGGCGGGGAGGAGACAGGGGTACATATTCTGTCTCCGCCCCCTCCTCGCCCTCTTGTCCGCTCGTTCACCTTTGCTGGTTCTCGCCGTCTCGCCTGTGGTCGCCGGAGTCGCGCGCTGTTTGCTACATCGCGGACATCGAGGTTAGTTTGCACCCCTACTCCCCATCTCTAGTGCTGCGGTGATCCGATCGCAGTATGGGTCGAGTCCTCCCACTTTCATGTGCGGGGGTTTGGGGCAGACAGCGCGGCGAAATTTTGAACTCGCGGCGAGCACTCGGTAATCAGCTACGCCGCTCTAGAAGGGCCAAGCTGCAGACCTCGGATGTGGTGCGTCGGCTTAACCGGACGACTCCGAGTTGGGTATTTAGGGTCCCCTCGGCGCAGAAGGCGGCGCGTGGCAACAGCTGCTCGGCACATCTGCCGTATAATCACTCGAGCCTCGAGGGCAAGTCCTCACCCGGGAGCTGGGGATTATCACTACCCCCCCCCCCCCCCCCGCCAGCCTTTCATGGCAAACCCAGAGCCCGGTCATGCTTTTAATCTGGATTGCAGAGCAGTGCCTTTGCTAGTGGCACAAGCCTCGGGTGCGGGGTTCCGGGCAGCTAGTTAAGGCCTGGGCAAGCACTTCGTCCCGCCCCCCCCCCCCCCGGCACTAGGGGGGATGGGCCTGGGTGTGGGCCGGTGGCTCAACTTGCCGAGTTCGGTGCCAGGGCGCCGGGGCTTAAGCACGCACCCACCCGTGTCAGACTCATGATTGTTTCCCGATGCCCACGTATAGCGCTCCAATCATGTGTAATGCTTTCATGGGCTCAGGTGCAGCGCTCCGATCTTGTGCAATAGTAATTATGCGGTGTTGAAGTATAGTGCCCAATCCTGTGCAATGTTTCACGGGTGCTCACAGGGACTTGCATATTGGGAAAGGTGGGGATCCTGTGGCCTTTTGATAATAGTTGACTGGGGAAACAGGAGACTCGAGTTCTAATCCCGACTTCACCACTTCACAGGCAGTGTGGTCCGGGGCGAATCATTCATCTTCATGTGCCCCGGTACAACTTCACGGGGCGCATGTACAGCGCTCCATCTCCGGCACTGCTACGGTGCTCATGTATAGCGTCGCACGACCGTTCCTGAGGGTTTATTGCTTCCGAGGAGGATGGGGGGGGGGGTCAGCGAGTCCCTCGTGGCCTCCCTCTGGGGCTAATCTGAGCTTTCTGGGAGGACGGGACAGGGGGCAGCGGGTCCCTCGCGGGCTCCCTCTGGGGTTAAGTCTCTGGTCCAGGGGCAGGGCAGGGAGTCCGGCCCAGCAATGTTTCCGATGTGCAGGGGCGTAGCACCCGGACTGCAGGCAGACAAGCAGGCACCGCAGTGGGGGACCGTAACGGCCTGAACGAGGTCGCTACGCCGCCGGAGGTTGCAAGTCACAAATTATGTTCCACTGCATTCAGTGGGCTCTGGGTGCGATGTGCGTTCCTTGCTAGTTGAAGTACAGTGTGCCTTTTAGTGAGGCCATTGTGTCGAGTCATGTTAGCAGGCGTGTGCACGAGCCTTGGCTGCCTAACGGCTAGGCTGCCGTCTTTGGTGCTGGAAACCAGGGCTCGAGCCTCGAGGTTGCGTCCTCCCCCGTGATTCTAGGCAAATCATTTCTTCGCCCCGTGCCTGAAAGTGTAATGTAAAACGATGCGCATGTACAGCGCTCTTTCACCTTCGGGTCGTAACCGCAATATATATAAGAGGGAAAATGAGAAGGGTGCTTTTGATTTCTCCATTTGGCCCCTAATGGCATGTCAGAAGTAGACATGCACAAGCACACCTCACCTGAGATGGAGAACCAACAGTAGATTATAATATGCCACATTTAGGCGGTGAATATGTAATTCCGTAGCATGTGACGTGTGTGATCTGTCCCCTAACATATATGAAAGTAGTTCACGTTGACCCTGAAAAAAGTATGAAAAACGCTGTACAATGACGCCGATGTGGCAGGGGGGGATACCTGAGGGAGTCTCAGCCCTTACTTGTAGAGATGAGTGCGTCGCAATGGGTCAGTCAAATGTATGTATCCTTTGGCACCATATTGCAATCCAAATCGCCTCACTGCCGCCTCTGGGGCAGGAACTAGGGTTCGAGCCTCGTGGGCGTCCACATTCTGTGATTCTCTGACATATCACTTATCTCCCCGTTCATGAGTTGTGATGTACGGCTATGTAAGCCCTCCAATACCTCCGGTATCATGCAACTCATTGGCGGTTACCATGAGCCACATTTCGTGCACGCCTGTCCACGGCCAACTCGCGCTGGCCTGCCTCCTCCACGGGCTGCTCTGTGGGGGAGCATAGGGTGGCGGAGTAGATCAGGTTGTGCGGGCGGAACTCCGGTGTGAGCGGCTGGGGGCCTCCCTTGGTTGCGGGGGCCCGCTCGTCAGTCGCCTCTCCCGGTGGCGAGAGGAGGTTTATCTGAGAGCCTCAATATACGGTGCTCACGCTCAGCGCTCCTATCCTGCGGGTCGAGTTTGCGCTATATGACACCCGTGGCCCGCCCCTTGCGACCACGGAGTCATTTAAGCATTCTCACAGAAGAGAGGACTGGCACTGAGAGGTCAGCATTGCATCGTTTTGCGGGGCGGCGCTTACCTCGGCTTCCCTGGGTCGCCAGGCCTCCCGGGGTGGAGGCGCAATGTCGGCAGTGGGGGGTGTGGAGCGCCTGGTTTGTGCAGGGCTCCGAGGCTCAGGCTGCTGACTTTGGTGCTGGATACCAGGGCCCGAGCCTCGAGGTCGCGTCCACATCCTGTGATTCAGGGCAAATCACCTAATATCCCCGTGACTGAGCATGTAATGTTAATACGGTGCTCATGCACACCGCTCCTATCCTTCGGGCCGAGTTCGCGCTATATAACAGATGCCAATGTTAAGAGTACATTCATTCATTTCAGAATAGAGTATAGTATTTCTATTGGATATTGAATACGGCAGGAGGAGGGACTTAATCTTGGGTGCTTTCAGTCTTGTTACACTTTAGATGTGCATCACTTACAAGCCTTGTCCACTGTATGGGCACAATTAGGACATTTGGAACAACATGATTATCCTGCTAGGATATGCTCTTCCCATAGATCACCCAGCTTATAATTTTCATTGATAGCTTGTTCCATCAGTAGAGTCATCTCTTACCCCCAGGCCTCTCCAGTGGCGCATTTCTGGGCTAGGCTTTTACGGTGCTGCACTCACTTGGACATGAACGTATCCGTTGATACCCAGATAGTCGGTCCTTGGGCCACACAGCACGCTCAGTGATGCCAAGGTTATTGTTATGTAATTCATGTGCGCAGCTGTGGTCGGGTCACCAGTGCCGCTGCGATTCCGCCAGCAGTCCGGCAGGTTCGCAGGCCAGGTCACGTTCACCAATATATTTTTGCTAGCGAAGGACCTTGAGCCGGGGGAAGACAGACTACAACTATTAACTTATTGTAATGGTGCAAGGGAAGTGAATCTCACAGCTACGCTGGAACAGTGGCAGTAAGCGGGTTTCTATGAAATGCTTTGCCATGCACCGCTCATTACCTTTTAATCTACATACAGAGTGCAGTTCTTTTACGTGGCTCAGCAGTTCGGGCCGGTTGAGAGTAACCAGCAACCGTGCCTCAGAGGCAAGGTTCTCAGCATTTTGTGCGACTAGTCCCTCCAAATCAGGGTTCAAGGCCAAGCAGGGAGGGCAAGATCTCCTCACTATGAGGACCTTGTTACTTCCAGAGATGGTGCGATGCTGTTATAAGTGATTTTGTCCAGGAAGTGCCGTATTTAATATAGGGATGCATGACATGTGCTCAGTATTTATGGGTTAGGCAGTGGAACCGAGACCGCAGTGTTTTGTTCATTGGTAACTGAGGCGGTGTGGCCTTGGGTTGTTCTTATTTGGGCGTCTGGGGCTCTGGGTGGAGCGCAAGAGCAAGGAGTGGGAGCGGCTAGCTCTCGGTTGCCTGCAACTGAGCTATAATGTGGCTTCTCACCTTATGCAATTAGAAGCACTGATTAGCAATAGATGGGCTTGTTGTAGGTAGTGCCTTTTGTAGTAAATATAGGGATGCAATGACACGTGCCTGTATGTCATGTAACTGGAGCTCATGTTTTACGTTTCTCTCCTTTACGTTCACATACATTTACATTTGTATAACTTGAGATGTATTTCTCAATGCGCGTTCGATTAACGCTAGGATTGTCGATCAGCTAGGCTTCTCAGTGAGCTGAACACCTAGTAGCTGCACGGCGTGCTAGTGGCCGGTCTGACCCCTTACGCATTGCCTGAGCAAAGCTGGGTAGTTGTGATGTTCTATGTTTACAGCACAGCAGGAGCTAAGTGTGGACCTAACTGAGGGGGCCGCTTTGGTGAGTCCTGGTTAGAGTTACACAACTGTCCTGCTGTAGGGAGCAGTGAGTAGGCAGGGGGGGCCTATATGGGTCTTGGGAAGTTCACGGGACGGTGCTGTCATGGATGGCCAAGGTGATGCACCAAGGAGGTGACAGAATATTATTTGCAGTAATATCACTGAGCCGCGGCTGTCTTTGTATGTTGAAAACACTATCCCAGAATATTGAGGAAACACAATTCGCACTTGGCCAGAGTGCTCGTGCAGTACCAGCAAGTGCGGGTACTTTGGATAACGGCGCAAGATAATTACTACTTAAGGTACCGGCCAGTTTTGGTCAATTAACCAGCAGAAAATTTTGGAGGGAGGCGGCTGATTGGCCCTAGCATTGTTTGCCTTGTCTCTGGGCCAGTGATGTTTTTTCGGGGTTTTGGTGAACACATTATCCTTCGTTGGCGGTCGGAGAACGTAGATTATGTGTTGGCTGTAGCATTTCATGTCCTGGGACACTGAGCGTTAAGCCGGCTAGCAGTAGGACGAAAGCTTCGTTAGTAAGGGATCCCCCTGGGTGAGGCGCGCACGGCTAGGATCTGAGGGCATCCAGCAAAAGGCTTGCTTCCAAGGTTTGGGAACTGGTTGAAGGGCCAAGCTGTGCGGCAGTGCACCACGCTTTTCTCTCTGTTTGAATTCTAGGTCCTATGCTCAGGCCCAGTTAGGTTCTGATTCTTATGCCTGCTCACCTTCGCGTATCCAGCTAGGCAGGATTCTAGCGAAGGCAGGGAGTGGTACTCGTCGTGTATTGGATATTTGTCTCGCTGGCAGGCCGCCATGCAAGGGGACCATGTACCTAGGCACACGTCAGGCGTGCCAAGTTAACTGGGACGACGAGTACAAGAATAGACAGGTGTGGTCCCACCAATGTTGGTCAGATGGGGTGCGGACCCCTAAGGTTCGGCGCGCTTTACTACACATCAGTTGGAGGTAGGTCCAGGATGAAAGGGTTGTGCTGAGTGAAGCTCATATCCTAAGCGATTGTGGTAGCCTTCCAAGGGGCACAGCTGGTTAGGCAGTAGGAAACTTTTAAGTACTACCGGGGGCCCCTTCCCTTCTGTCATTCCTGCTCATTGGTTGTGCAGAAGAGTCTTGGGGGCAGGTTATGTGGCCCAAACTGGTGGGTTTGAGGTTTGGTCAGGTCAATCGACCGAGTACAGCAAAGCTTGCTGGATCATCCGGGAAGGTAGGAAGGCCAGGCAAGATTTGAGCCAAATAGCTTGGCAGGTAGGGTTCTCACGGTGTAGGTGATGTAATTTTCAATGCCAGGCTGCCTGGCAGGGAGATATTTTACCTAGGTCACTGACATCAGGCAGAGATGCCCAGTGGAAGAATGTGGGGGATGCCCAGAACAGGATATTGCACAGGTTGGATGGCGGCAAATTGTCGCTGCACTACTGCAGATGGCAATGTAAACCTCACTGACTACAGGCGGGATATGGTGGTGGTTGTGGTCCAACCGTTTCTTTCTCAGGATCACTCCATGTCTGTTTAGCGGTGCTCGTTATCCCATCATTAGCATCTACTGCTGCAGCTCCATAATCATAGGGATAGGAGGGAGCACTCATCCGGTCAACCACATGAGCACATTTTGCAGTCAGAATAGGGGGAATTGAGATTTGATGAGTATGGCGCCAGTTGCTTCAGTTATGCGCGTTTCCCTTGGCAGTTGTCAGCGAACATTCGGAATACATATAAGGGTTAGCTGGGGTTTTGCCTCCCAGAGGTGTTTTAGCTCAGGCATGGCAAACATGGGTTGGATGCCTGTGGTTTGCCCTGGGATTCATGTTAACAGGCAGGTCGAGCAGCAGAACTTAGAGGGGCTTGGGTCCGACCTCTGGTTCAGGTGCAGATCCGGGTAGGACCACTTAGTACCAGGTTGTGGAAGTGGTCATCCAATAAGGGCGATATGGTCCATATGATTAAGGGAAGCCCCGGGGTAACACTTTTGGGCTTCTAAATAGCAGGAGAACATTTGGCTTTCCCAGTATTCAAAATAGAGAAGAATTTTACACGTTGGCTCTCCTCTGAGGTAACTCTGTCCTGTCTCTCCCTGGTATATTAGCAGAATTTAGGAGGGCAAGGCTTCACAGTTGGTGGTGACTGACGGAATGCGATGGGCTCACTTCAACTAGGGCTAGACTCAGACAGGGAAAGAGGAAGTAGAGCGGGCTTGTCATCTATTAACTACACTCGCACTGGCACCTCCTGACAGGAGTGGCTTGAATAGGTTTTGTTCTTCAGCCAGGCAAAGGTATCTTTGGACCATCGCCTACTCTTAGGCAGGTTAATTCAGTCATAAATCCATTTGGAGTTTAGAATGGATGGGGGCACCTGTCCTGAGGGGGCATGCGGGCCTACGGTCCTGCATGGGCTAAGACTGGTTTGGCTGGACCTGGGGAAGCCCGGTTATCAGCATGTTGTATGTTAAAAGGCAAATTTGGTTTTGGCTTCATCAGGAAAGGCCTTATTCACGCCAAATCCACAGGGTGCCGGGAGGGAGATGGGGTACACCTCTCTAGTTGGAGCATGGATCTTTTCCTACTGGACTTAGGGGAAGCTTTGGCTGCAGCAGGTTGTAAGTAATAGGCTACCTTGGCAAGGAGCCCGCTCAGGAGAAGCCATTGAGGTGTCAACAGCGCCATGCGCAAGTTCACTGAGCAAAGAGGCTTTGGCTTCATCAGGCATGGCCTTTTACACGCCAAATCAACAGGGTGTCTGGAGGGTGATGGGGTGCACCTCTCCACTCTAGGCATGGATTTTATTTGACCTTGGTGAAGCCTTGGCAGCTGCGGGTTGCGAATAGACTGGGCCTATTGGTCCTAGGGGAAGCTTTGGCTGCAGCAGGTTGTAAGTAAATAGGTCTACCTTGGTGGGGGGCCCTGGTAGTGACGGTGGCCACTCCCAAGGCTGTGGAGGAGTTACAGGGCGATCCAGGGTCTGCACATACCAAGGGGTACATCATGCAGCAGCACCGCGGGGTGCTAAGCCAGGATACCCAGGGATGTTTTAGCGTGTCCCCTGGAAGAACGACGGTGCCCCGTTAGCCGACAGGCGGTTGTGGGTCTGAGCAATCGGGGGCTGCCATGTATGCTCCGCCCACCCATCACGGGGGGGGCGTTTAAAGCAAGTGGACTGGTGGTCCACGGATGGGAGGGGTGGCCCCTCCCAATATTTGGTATCCACCATTTGGCGATGCCATGGTGACTCTAGGCTTATCAGACGGGCAGGCGGCATAGGGGCTGGCCTGCCCTGGGATCGCCCGTAAGATAACCCACCATGTTTGCATATTGGATATGCTAATAAACCTGCAGCCATATTTCTCCACTTACAATACAGTCTCGTGTGTTTTATTTATGTACTTATGTGTTTTGGGACAACTGTTGTCGATATTGGCACTATGTATGGCTGCCTGGGGGGGGTTGCGTAGCGGCCCGCCCCCTTAGAGGGCGGCCGCCTTAGTGCCACAGGAAGGCACAGGGGTGGGAGGTCGAGTCCCTGGGCTACTCCAGGGGAGACCCCAGCAGATGGCTGCTTCCGGCGGGGGTGGGGAGGAGACAGGGGTACATATTCTGTCTCCACCCCCTCCTCGCCCTCTTGTCCGCTCGTTCGCCTTGCCCGCCCCTCCGCTTACCCGGCGTCCGGAGGGACAAAGGGGGGGGCTAGGTCTTTTAACAAATGTTACTTTGTGTTGCAGGAGGAGTTACAGGGCGATCCAGGGTCTGCACATACCAAGGGGTACATCATGCAGCAGCACCGCGGGGTGCTAAGCCAGGATACCCAGGGATGTTTTAGCGTGTCCCCTGGAAGAACGACGGCGCCTCGTTAGCCGACAGGCGGTTGTGGGTCTGAGCAACCGGGGGCTGCCATGTATGCTCCGCCCACCCATCACGGGGGGGCGTGTAAAGCAAGTGGACTGGTGGTCCACGGATGGGAGGGGTGGCCCCTCCCAATATTTGGTGTCCACCATTTGGCGTTGCCATGGTGACTCTAGGCTTATCAGACGGGCAGGCGGCATAGGGGCTGGCCTGCCCTGGGATCGCCCGTAAGATAACCCACCATGTTTGCATATTGGTTATGCTAATAAACCTGTAGCAATATTTCTCCACTTACAATACAGTCTCGTGTGTTTTATTTATGTACTTATGTGTTTTGGGACAACTGTTGCCGATATTGGCACTATACTTGGGACAGGTTCAGGCCCGGAATACGCCCCACCGGCTGGGAACTGGGGTCGATTGGGTCCCTGGTTGAGGTAGCGGGGAACCCATCGATATGCGCTCACTGCTTGTGAGGCTCCCTCTGCTTGCTATGGCTCCATGGGTGAAATCGGTGCTTGTATCTTTGTCCTGGGACTGTGTTTCCCACAAGGGGTGTGCTGCCATGTAGGGCACGCTGCTCCGTCGCCCACTCCCAAACCGCTTTGGGGTGTCAAAAAAAAGGATTTGGAATTGTGAATGGCCAGTAGTCTGGCCGGAAAAAGGAGCAAATAACGTAAGTTCATCTCTCACAGATTTTGTTTGACTGCCTCAGACGATTTGCGTTGCAGCTGTACCAGTCTGGTATAGTCGAGGAAGATGATGATCCTGGAAGACTGGAAACACATGGACCCTTTCTCTCTCGCAGCATGGAGGATAACATCCCTGTCTTTGTAGTTAAGGATCTTGGTAATCATTGGTTGGTTTACGAAGCACACTAGGTGGGGACGCAGACACTATCAACCTATGGGCATTCTCCACAATGCAACAGGGTGATAACTGCCCCTCTGGAATCCAGGAAAAAATACATCTCTCTAGAAATGTGTCTGGGGACGTACCCTTGATGCCCTCGGGGAAGCCCACATTTTTCAAAAGTTCCATTCTAAAACTTCCACTCAAAGAAAAGGGTAGAAGAGTCCACACATAGGACAGGGAAAGGGAAAGAGGGGCAAGGAAGAGGAACGGAAAAACAAGCTGTGCACTTGGCCAATACTACAATTGTATATGCGACATATGGAGCAGATAACATACATTTAGTGCTTGTATATAACTACTATGATGCTCCTGAGACTGACTATCTATCTATCTATCTATCTATCTATCTATCTATCTATCTATCTATCTATCTATCTATCTATCTATCTATCTATCTATCTATCTATCTATCTATCTATCTATCTATCTATCTATCTATCTATCTATCTATCTATCTATCTATCTATCGTTGTAATTATTGTTTTCATTATAAAGGATATTTCAGATGACAAAGTCGCACTCCTGCAACAGCATAATGATACATGCAGTTTTGAAGTTTATTTAACTTTACTGAGTGTTGGCAGGGGCCATGACTTACGAGAAGTTAAGCCTCCAGTGAGTCGCGCTGCCCCTGCTCCCTCAACAATGGTAATAAGTAACATATTACCTTTCAATATATGCCATATAGTTAATGCCATTTAGTTTAATGACGTGCATTAGCTGTAATAGTGTTGGGAACATGGTAAATGAAAGGGTTAAGCATTACGGACAAGGGGAGTAAGTAATAATTAAGAAGAGCGAGGGGTTACAGGTAGGAGGTGTAACTTACGTCTTTAAACATTTAAACAATTATGGCATTATTAATACAAGCATTGGCAAGGCCAATAGGTTTCGACTATAAGACCTTTGCAAATGCATTTTAGTCATGCTGTAGAGCATAGGGGTTCTGTGCATTGCCAGTAAAATGTTTTAAAAAATAGATGCAATGAGGCGCCCACCGCACACTTTTGTAGGCGAGATGGACAGGTACATAAAAAAAAATAGCACAAAAGCGATATTTTAAAACATAGCACAAAAGCATTTTTAAAAAGTGGATGAGCGGGTTGCAGGAATGAATAGAAGGACGTGGAGATAAAAGATCAAGGCAGGCAGGGGAGAAGCAATATTGCGGGTGGGGGAGAAGCAACTAAAGGGAGAGAACACAAACAAAAGAGAGCAACACAAGTATGGGTGGGGAAAGAGAAGCACATGGGCAGAGACAGTGAGCGGTGGAGCACACAGTAGATAGCTGGGAAAAACATGCACTCTTATGAAGTGCTTAAACAAAAAGAAAAACGTAGTTCCCTAAAAGCGAGCAGAGGAAGCAGAGAAGCTTGCTAATTAAATAGATGTAAAGAGGCTGTGCTCCATAGGAGGAAAAAACACACCATCGGCAAAAATAACCTCAAATTAGAAGCAGTCAAATGAGACAGGAAAGCCAACTAATGGTAAGCAATGGGCGGGCAGGTTCCAAGGCCCTCTATCTTCTTGCATTATGGCTTTTGCAACCAAACAGCTTGCACTGTCTGGTAAACTCGATCTAAAAATGTGTAGAATAAAATAAAAAAGGAGAACACTGCCATCTATTGGCTAGAACGAAAACAAACATTGGATCAAGCCAAGTATGTTCATCCAATGTAAACGCAGAGACAGGTTTAAATATACAGGCCATATTTAATCCCCTCTGGTTTAATCGTAGGATAATAATCCTAGAGTAATTATTGGTCACGAAATAAACAGATAGAGCCTGGGATTTGGCCATTGCACTGTATGAAATAAATGTATGAATCTGTTTTTATCACTACAATTACTCCAGTTTATTACTCTAGATTTATTTTCACTAATGTGGTGTCCTATATAATCTGAAAAGGGTGTTCTCATATCCTCCCTGTTCGTACTTGACACTCAAGAGGAGAGATGTTAAGAGAAGAATACATGATGAAAGAAACTACATTTTCTGTGGGCTTAGCATCATAATCACAGCACATTTAAAAATATATTTGTATTGAATTCTCCCTTTGAACATGACACATTATAAAACAGCACGTCCATCAACAAAGCTGCATGGGGTATAACATATGGAGCATTTGGTAGTACAGTACAGTATCGGCATATTTCTATATGACATATCTCCTGTGGACTTAGGTCTCTACGCTCTATGTTCGTAGCCTTCCGGGACCAAGCACTGCTAAAGACCTTTCACCCCCTCCACTCATATCTGTGGTGTAGTATTTAAACCAGAAACTCCACACTTTGTGGAACTTCTTGGGCCACCCTCTTGCCTTACATGTAACCCTCTCAGTGGCAATGTAGTGGCTCCTTGCTGTAGGAGGCTGGCTTAGTATATGGTGCACACTTATTTAAGTGTAGCACCCTGCACTAATCCAGACAACCCTTATGGTGATTTTAGTGTTCTTAGACAACCATAGAAAGCTCTCTAAGTGGTAGCTGTGGAGAGCAGCCTTCAGGCTTAGTTCAGAAGGAGTGTTAAGCAGCTTGTTTTACCAGATTTAATCATGTAGCGTGGGTTAAACGTAAAAGAACCACACAGTGTAGTTACAAAAATAGTTATATTTATTTTACACACTCACTAACACATTGGTTTATCTCCAACTGGAGATTTCAACACACAATACACAATGATACTTTAACTGCAATCAGGTAAGTAGCACAAATACAAAGTGGTCTTCAGTGGGGGGAGACCAAACCATATACTAAATAAGTGTAATGCGAACTGCAACCGAAATAGGGACTTGGACCAATGGCCGTAGAAGAGCTGTGGATGCAAGGAACCATCCAAGGTAAGTACCCAGGAGCCCCACGGAGGCTGTGTGCAGAGTAGAAACACAGCCATGTACTCAATGAAAGTCAATGAGAAAGTCGCAGTTGCAGTTTTAAAGAAGAAGCACCCTTCCCAGTGGACCCTGAAGGAATCCCGTGGAAGACAGAAGGTTGGAGAGTCACCCCACGCATGGATACCCGAGGAACCAGGATACCTACACCAGGGAAGCCGGATGCACAGGTACGAAGTGATGTCGCAAACTGACGTAGACCAGAATGGAAGACTTCATGAAAGATACCGCTGGAGGAGATTTTGAAAGTGTCCGGTGGAACCCAAGGGTAGATTCTAGACGAGAAGAACCTGCAAGCAGATGGGACAGAGTCTATGCCACTCGGAGGTGACCAGGAGACATGGAAGCAATGGCCATCGATGTTGTATACTTCAGGAGAGGTGACGGTGCCCTTGTCGCTGCAGCTGTGGGGACCAGGCAGCACTGCGGAATACCGGGAGCCGTTCACGAGCTGTCCCACGTTGGGAGTCAAGAACCTGGGGGTTGGTGTCCAGCGGGAGCCCCAACAAACCTTGGCAGCAGCAACATAAATGGCAAATGAAGAAGGTGCAGCCTTGGGACCAGCAAGGGCCACGGGACTCACCAAGTGCAGGAAAGTCAGAGCAGGCCCGAGCAAGCAGGGAGCCCACTGAATCCAAATAAGACCCCCGAGAGGATCCACAGGCCGGAGGCACAGGAGTTGCAAGAGGACCTCGAGCAGTTCACCAAAGATGCCGAACAACGGTGCAGAGGATGCAGTGAGGACAAAGATCTTGGTAGGAAGAGATGCTGGAGGCTGGAGCATATTGTAGCCTGAAGATCTCTGGACTACAGAGCCAACAAGCCTGTGCAAGGGCAAGTCAACGCAGTGCACAGGGGTTCTGTTCCAGTGGTTCCGATGAAGGATACTGGCCTCAAACCTGCTGAGAGGACAGGTCAGGCCTTGAGGGAGTTGTAGAACCAGCACCTGTGTTGCTGGGCCTTTCGAAGTCCATGGGATGACAGGAGCAGCAGACCAGTCAGCTTCGTTGTGGTGCCTGCAGATGCAGGGGCGTGACTCCTTCACTCCAAGGGAGATTACTTCGGGTGTCCTTGATGCCAACAGGGCTGGAGCAGAACCTGGATGGAGCACAGACACAGACAATGTAGAATGACTTACTGAACGACGAGACCAGGAGCAGCAGGAATCTTCCTTGATGCAGTCTCGGTTCCCGGTGAAGTCCAACGAAGTCCAAGTGTCCAGACGGTCGAAGAGTGACGTAGTTTCAGGCTTGAGTCTGTTCCCACGACAAATCTGAAGAGCCACCCACAGGTAAGCCCTTAAGGACCCTAGGGAAAGGTTTGGAAAGACTTGGAGGTTCTCCCAGAGGAGAGGTTGGACAGAGGGAGGATACTCCCATGTCCTTTGTCCAATTTCATGCCAGAGCGGGAGCCAAGGGCTCCCTGAACTGGCTCAAACTGGAGTATGCAAGGAGGGCACAAAATGTGCAAGCACCAACTCACACAGGCTGCAATGGCAGGCCTGTAGTCACAGCTTGAGTAGTCTCTCATGGATGGCATATTACATGCTGCAGCCCATGGAAGACCCCTGATGTATCTATGCCCTGGGTACCTCAGTACCATATACTAGGGAATTATAAGGGTACATCAGTAGCCAATTGGAAATGTACCAAAGTACTTACCATATTCATATTTAGGATGAAAGCACAGTAACTGGATCCTGATCAACAGGATCCCAGTCAGACTAGTCAAAAACACAGCAACACCAGGCAAAAAGTGGGGGTAACCATGCTAGAAGGATCCACCCTTCCTACAATTACCAACTTCCATTCCCTGAGTGCAGGCATCTTAGGGGCTCCCCAGTAGGGTGCAATGTGTCGTTTCGCTACTGCCCTGCCCAGGTTTCCAAAAACGAGTTTACTTCTGGGTACAGCTACTTCTGTGGGTACACATAATAGGACAAATATAAGGTCCATCGGTAGATTGACTCCCTATACCTTATTTAGTTCCTCGCAATATATGTGTCAGTATGAATTGATCTCTGGGCATGGACATATCGTGTGTATGAAGGACCCTGCAGCATCGCCACATGTCAGGCAGTTGGGTGTAACAGCCCTACCAAATCTATCGAGGTGGGCCCTAGCATAGTACACTCTGTGGAGGACTTTAAATTGAATAAGTCGCAGGTGGGATTTGATTGCCACCTCTCTTGAGTGCATCAGGGCCACCTCCCAGTCTATGGATTCTAGTTCAAACACCTTCTTCCTAGGTTTCTTTCAGTTTAGTCAAGGTATCAGGGACATTATTTAGGACAGTCTTATAGGTTCTTGATAATGTCTTCTCAGATAACTCCCCTTGAAGGCACCTCCCCTCTAGTGGGGCATAATCTTGGAGGTGTGCTACTATCTTTTCTGCCTGCCAGGCATGTTGAAATTGCAGGTATTTAAAATATTGGGTGTTGTGTTGATGGTATTCCCGCTGCAGGGGGCTAAAGGGAAGCAGTGTACCCTCCTCAATAAGGTCTCCCAATTTGGAGATGCCAATTATGTTGCACTTAATGAAGCCCTTCAACTTTCCAGATTCTTTTAAGTGTGTTCCTATCCACAGGGGCGTCTCCAGTGACAATCTCTTGTCCCATTTTGTTAACCTTTCCAACCAGCGATTGTCACCTGAGTCACGGTCAACAAGCTACGAGACCCCTTACCCCTGTATATGTAATGTAGATATGAACTCATCTGAAATTGGGTCCTCTCCAGTGCATAGGTTGAGTGATGTCCGGACTGGCATCCCCAGTCATTGACCACAATTAAGTGTGCATCCCTATAGTAGGCTCAGATGTTGGTGTGGGAAATACCCCGTTATATTGGTTCCTTTGCAGTGTTCCCAGTGCCACTCCAGGATGTCTCCCATTCCACAGCAGTGTCCAAGTTGCACTGTCAAGCCTAGTAAACATGTCCCCGGGGATCTTATGAAAGGTGTTTTGAAGGACATATAGGAATTTTGGGAGTGACACCATCTTGTACATAGCCGCCTGTCCCAAAATCATCAACTGCAGCGTTCTCCATCTTTCCAAGTCCTCATGAAAATCCTGAGCTACCCTTTGAATATTGTAATCCAAACTACTTTTAATGTAAGAGGTCACGTAGATACCCAAACATTTAAATCCATGCCTGTCAATACGCAGCTGTCCTGGACAGCTCTGTTCGTTAAGTGGACCAATCGCAGGGTATAGACTGGACTTGTCCCAAATAATTCGGTAACCTGCATGTGTTCCATAACTGTCAAATATCTGGATATTGGCCGGGAATTACACCGTTAGTCTGGATACATATGGAAGGATATGGTCTGCATATAATGGTATTTGTTCATCACTTAGGTCTTCCTCTGCTAGTCGGAATCCCTCTACGCTCAGGTGGGACTTGACTATGATTGCCAGGGGCTCCAATATTAGAGCAAATTAAAGGGATGGTAGGGGGCACCCTTGACTCGTGCCCCTCTTTACGGGTAGTTCCGTAGACATCTCATCATTCACTCTGACTCTAGCAACCAGGTTGTTATAGAGTAGGTCAATCCAGGGAATAAAGGCGGGGCCAAACCCAAACTTTACCAATACTTGCCTCAGGAAGGGCCAATGTACGGTATCAAATGCCTTTTTTTCAGCATCCAGTAACAGGATTATGTGGGGGTCTTTCCAATGTCGGACTGCCTCAATCCAGTTGCATAATCGGCAGAGATTAAATCTAGTCGACTTTTTTGGCATAAAGCCCAATTGATCCAGATGTATTAGATCATTGATGACTTATCAGTCTGATAGTCAATATAGCGGCTACTATTTTGGTCTCAGTGTTAAGGAGGGATATCATTCGGTAAGAGCTGCATTGCGTCGCTGGCCTACCTGGTTTGTGAATCACTACAATAGTGTCACTAAGGAGGTCTAAATGGAGAGTTGCTGTTTCTTTAGCCTCACCAAACATCTTGAGTAGGTGTGGACCAAGGATCCCAGCATTCATTTTAAAAAGTTCAGCCAATAAACTATTAGAGCCTGGGGTCTTCCCAGTCTTTAATTGACTAATGGCGGTTAAGACTTCTGATAATCCCGCCTCTCCCTCTAGAGTCTGCGTTCCATCTTCCGAGAAAGTGGAGACCTCTACCTCCAGGTATTTCTCAATTTGGGTAGCATCTGCTAAAGGCCGTACCTTATAGTAGGCCGCATAATATCTTGCAAAATCTGTTGCAATGTCTCGGGCATGGTAAGGGTGTCCCGATCTTCACCTACGATCTCATCACCCATCTAGCTTCAGCTGCCTTTCTACCCAGCCGGGCCAACAGCCGCCCTCTTTATCCATAGTGTCGTACACACGGTGTTGTTGCGACAGGATCATAGCCCTAGTTTCATTCTGTGCCAATGACTGGTATTCTCTACATACTAGTGCAATCTTAAGCAGGACAGTGGGAATGACAGCACACCTTAAACTATCTGAACCCAGCCTTACTGTTAACGATACTGAACTACGAGGTGGGTATTTAAGTTATTACATTACTTTTTTTACATACTGAGTGTTGTTCCCAGAACTCGTCTTACTATATTTGGGTTTGCCTACTTTGTAGGCACAGCAAGCCTCTCTAAACTGTGAGGATTAAGCTAGTGAAATGAACTGATATTGTGTTTTAACCTGATCCAAGATTTAAGTTTGTCATCAACTACGCATTTTTTCTCAACTGACTGTCTCTTCCAGAAAACTGTGCTTGTTCTAGTTTAACTAATGGACTGTTTTGTTTAAAATTATTTTTATTGTTTTTATCATACTTTTTCTGTGAAAAGTTTCATAGCGACCGATAGTCATGTCATACATCACATTTTTAGATACAATGCATTACAGTACAGATCGGTATTAGCGCAGTGTATTACATCATAACTGACAGAATTGCTTGGTGCTCGAAACTGAACTACGTTCAACATTGCAATAAATCGAATAGCTTGTACTTCATCTACCATGAATCACACATATCATGCATCTATAGCAACTGTAATTGGCACCTCGAACGTATCCACCTGCCCCCACGCCACCCCATGCCACCCCCTCTGTCATGTGTAGTGTGTTCTATGAGTTCCCATGCCCACCGCTGTTCAGAGTTGCAGGCGGTCCGTCCAGTGAGGCCTAGAGCTGCACTGCCTATGATGGCACCTGTCCACCATCACTCAGAGGTGTGCCTGCTGCTGCCTCCGGCCCCCCCTGCCAAGTCGTGCGAAAATCTGTTAATATTGCATCCCATGACGGTGCCAGTGGCTGCCTCCACAATCCAATAGCATGCTCCCGCCGAGGTGTCACACTTTTGCCTGCGCCCAGCACAGCAGGGATTGGTACCAGGCCTTTGTCGCTGGAGGAGTGGGAGACTTCCATTGGCGCGTAAGCAGCAGTTTAGCCACTATGAGACCCAGATCTATGTGTCTGGACGTCGTCTTGTGCTTTTTGGACCTGCGATAGAGTCCCAGTATACAAAACTCCCATGTCCAGCGTTCGTTCCGTACATTGGGCCAGGCATCTAGTGACCACCCCCCAGTATGCTTGAATAGTTGGGCACGACCACAGCATGTGTAGGAGGTCTGCCCCAGCCTCATTGCACCATGCACATTTGGCGTCTGTGTGGGCAAAATACTTATTTATTTTCCTGGTGTTAGGTAGGCTCTGTGTATTATATAGTATTGAATGAGCCGGAACCTTGCGTTGCGAGGAATCCGTGTTGGGCATTCAAGTATGCGCCCCCATTCTTTGTCTGTCATAGGTCTTCGTAGGTCTGTGTCCCAGTGGGCCCGCAAAGCGGATAACTGCGGCAGCATATGAAGCCTGAGCGATTCTGAAAACCACTTGGTGAGATGGCGACTTGTGCCCAGTTTGTGCAAGTATTGAACAGTCAAGTGGGTGGTGGGCTCTTGTGCTATGTTCTCCCAAAGAGTGCCCAGCGTGCCGGTCACCGTGGCATAGAGAAGGAACTGGCTCTGCGGCAGTTCTGAGTCTTCTACCAGGCTTTCGAATGGAATGAGTTGCCCGTCATTGAACAGATCTCCCACTGTGGATATGCCCACCCCTTCCCAAGGGAAATGACCTTTACATCGCGGTCGTTACAATGACCGCATTAACACGCAATGCCATTACTTCGACTTGCAGTAGATGGCGAGCTAACGTTAGAAATAGTATAGTTTACTATTCCAACACCTTCATTACTGTTGCGTAGGCTGGAGTTGGAATAGTTAGTTATATATTTCTAATGTCAGTGCGCCATCTACTGCAAGTCAATGTAATGACTTGCGTAGTAATGGCATTGCGTGGTAACAACGCGGTTTTTGTAACAACCGCATTATAATGCCACGCGATGTAATGACTTGCATGGTAACGAGTCATATTCCTTCCCATTGTTCCAGTTCGCAACTGGATATTGCCGGATGACGTCTAGGAGTGCCCAGCAAAGGGAAAGATGTTGCATATAGTGTGGTTGCGCGCGTGATACAGAGACAGCGATGGTAGCATTGATATGCCACACGTATCAGAAGCTGTGTGGGTATGTTCCCTTTTCTGTTGGGATGAAACAACTCCACCATCTGGGGTTGGGTGCATGCGGGTGCTTGTGTAGCCGTGTCTTCGAGGTGTCGCGCACTTAGCCAGTGTACCACCCATTGGAGCTGCGCCGCCAAGTAATAGTGATCCATGTTGGGCAGCAGAAAGGCATTCTCGATTGGTCGGTGGATACATTTTAGCCATCGTCACTCTGCTCCGTGACTCATGCCACATGAACAGTCGCATGCTTGATTCCAAGTCCCCAAATAGTGGCGGTCTGATATGCAGTGGCAGGATTGTCAAATGGTAAAGCAACCGTGGCACGACTACCATTATAGCAATGCAATTCTGTCCATATAACCGCCAGTGGCAGGGTGCACCAGAAGGACATCTGCACCCTTACTGCTGCGATGGCGGGCGTCAGGTTACCTTCCGGGAGGTCGTGCTGATCCCGGTAAATATGAATTCCGAGATACCGGAATGCTGTGAGCTGCCAGTGCACAGGCGTTCCGCCGATGACCAAGAGCGGGTCTGGAGTAGTTTCTGTGAAAGGATTTAGACAGGACTTGTCCCAGTTCACTTTTAGCCCTGACACCAAAGCAAATTCAGACAATATGGTCTCAATTACCCCACAGGACTGCCCGAGATCTATGAGGTATATCAGGAGATCTTCGGCATAGAGCGAGACCGCATGGGTGCCGTCCCCCAAGGGGTTTCCCCACTCATCTTGAGTGCTACGTAGCGCCTCCGCCAGCGGTTCAACAGCCAGCGCGGATAGGAGCGTGGTGAGCTGGCAGCCCTACCAGGTGCCTCGTTCGATGGGGACCTGTTCCGACATGTGAGAGCCCGTCTTAATCCTGGCTAATGGACGTGTGTATAATAGCTGGACCAGGCCTATGAACTCGTCTACCAAATCGTATTTATGCAGTATGGCAAATTAAAAAAAACATTCTATGGAGTCGAATGCCTTTTCTAGGTCTAATACCAGGCAGCCAGCATGCGGCCAATGATCCTTTGAGTAATGCGCTACCCGGGAGAACCGGCACAGATTTAATGACATGCTGCGAGCTGGAACAAAGCCATTTTGGTCGTCGTGCACCAGTTGCGGTACCAAACAGGCTAACCTGTTTGCCAATATTTTGGCGAGCACCTTGTAGTCGGTATTAAGTAGAGGCAATGGCCGGTTAGAACTGATCAGTTCCACATCTCTATTAGGTTTAGGCAAGGACACCAGCAGGGACTCACGAATCATATCCGGCAATATGCCCAGTACACAGGCACAGTTGTGAAAAGCAGCCATGTGGATGTCAGTGCACACCTTTATTACAATATCACTGCCTGGTTTCTGTCTACTGATATTACAGAGTGGTAATGAAACTAGGGCACTCAAAGTCAAAGCCAAAATAGACTTTATTCAGTTTTTGCATAAAACCATAAAAGTATTCTAGAAGAATACAATATACAAAGATATAACGTAATTCACAGCTCACACATAATAGTCACTTGTACAGGATATAAATTGAAACACGGTATATAAGAGATTAAGTATGTACCAGTTCCTTAAAAGAATAAGCAATAAACACTGACACCATTGATGGAGCAAGGACTTACTAAACAGTTATTCGTTTTGTTTTGTGTAAAACTAATGCCCACCACATAAACACGAGGGTTAGTGAAGCTTGCCTGTGTGTTAACTAACGTTAACAGAATGAACGGAGGACTAAAATACTCTAAACGGGGAATCTTTACTGCGCATACGTCAACTGCATCTACGTAGTATGACGTTTTAATGCTTGGAGGGAAATTCTTGCGCATGAGCAGAAGGCACTAATATGGCGGCTTAAAAGTTGGCGTGCATGGCATCTGCTTTGCCGAAAAGAAAACAAGCTATTATACTAACGCTAATGCAGGAAAAATAATATTAAGTAAAAGGCAATAAGAGTAGAGGTGGGTAGCATTAAGGGTGACCTTTTTTTTCTTGAAACTAATATTTGTCTTTTGACTTTATCATTAGTGCGCATTTGGGCCTCTCGTGTATGTCCGAAGCGAGCTGAGTCATGTGGGTTTTGCGCAAGTCAGCCCGGAAGAATGACAGGCGGGTCGGGAAGAGGACAAGGTTGTAGTGAGCTTGAGCCTGAGAACCGGCAGTGAAGAATCGAAGTGAATGAGTCTACATGTTCAATTTAAAACATTTGTTGCAGATGAAATGTGAATGCAGGTGGGAAAATAAAGTTTGAATAAAGAATTAAGGTGATGGGTTTTGCGAACAATAGTTATGTCATGTAAGCATGGTGTGATGATCATCCTCCCCTTGCCTGACCAATTAGATTTCAAATTTTTACGATATTGAAACATTAATGGGTGGAACAATCCTGAACAAAAGGTATAATCGAGGTAACATTAGTTGGTTAGAGAGATGAAGATTTGCTGAATGCTGCTGAGGGAAGATGCTGTCGGTGTAGTGGGTGATGCTGATGCTGGAAGGGATGCTGTGAGATGCTGATGAAGAATCGAATGCAGAATCTGAAGCAGAACTTACTTTCCTAATTTAATTGGGTTAGAAGAAGACTTGCGGAAGAATCTTGGGGAGGAAGAGAATGTCAGAGAGGGGTGCGGTGCAATCGTTGGTGTTAGAGAGGTAACTAACCTGTTGTGAAACCTGTCCTGAAGTCTTTGTCGCCTGAACTATCTCGGGGGACCCTTACCAGGCCTTTGGCCAGGGGGGTTGGTCTTCACACCATTCTTAGTAATTTAATTTTTCAAGATATTTGCAGATGATCTTATCTCTCTGTCATAGCAAGTGTTCGAAGTATGTGTTGATGATTTATTGAATTTACTCTCCTAACAAATGAGGGTGTCTGTATTGTATTTTCGAAGTGGTTCATATGCTCAAAATTTAGATAAAAATTTAAAATGCTAAAGGAGTCTGTGGTTATTTCAATTTTAAGGTATAAGTAAGTTAGCTTTAAGTCATTATCACCATCAATTAGTTCAACTAATGGTCCATCGACCAGAAGAAAGAACTATTTGATTCGTGAAGGGTTAGTAAAGGTGTTTAGACTAATCCTGAACATTTTGGTAAACATATAAACTTGATAACCCAGCGGTTTTACTCAATTGTGTGTTTAATGGGCCCAGGTGAGTACATGGTAGTAGAGTATCTGTTGTTGGTAAACCGCGGGATCACCATATTTCCACAGAAAAACCCCATACCCTAAATACTGGAACACATGAAAAACCCTGTCAATTAATCACAACTGGCTCTAAGCCGTATTGCTGATTTTAAAAAGTTAAGAACATTAAAAAAGGTGTTGCGAAATAACAAGGTTTTGGCGCTTCCCTAGATTTGCATGCTCTCGTAAATCTGTGGAAATGTTAAAATCCATGGGTGTTGCACCCGGGGCCGGACTGGGAACCAAAACCGGCCCTGGCAAAGTGCTCGCCACCCCCCCCCCCCCGCCCCGGGGGGTGGGGGGTGCGGCCGAGCTCTTTGCCAGGGCCGGTATTCAGCCAATTTTGTTACAGGGCCGATTTTGTAGCTACGCTGCAAAAACGGCCCTGTAACAAAAAAAACGACCCCCACCCCTGCGGCCGACCGGGGGATTGCCCCGTACCCGCTACGGCCAGTCCGGCCCTGGTTGCACCGCAATGCCCATGGAACACCTCCTGAGTGCAGAATAATGCAACGGAGCAATTTGCGCTGCCTTGCCTTACTCCATATCTATGAGGCCATTCAAAGCCACGCATAGTGGCTTTGAATGGCCTCATAGATATGAGTTTGTGATTTGTGCTGCCAGAGCGTCAGAAAATGTGATGCTCTGGCAGCGCAACGGGCTCATAAATATGCCCCATGACTTCTTCTTTGCTACTGTCATCTCTAAACTCCCTCCCTGAGTTGAGTTTGTACTGATGTAGAATTGATTCCAAGCTTCAGAATCCAGTTATTGCAGTAATAAGAAGGCAATTTTAATTTAACATGAACCCCGGTGCATGTGCTGTTCGGAGAGTTTCCACATAAAATCCTCCCTTTTTTTGCAGGACACTAGTCTGCCCAATAAGAGATGAAAACAATACAATAGGCTCACTGACATGTACAGGGCATTTTACCTTAGTTAAAATATAAACATCTGACCCACAATGATGCAGTGTTTATAATAAGCTTTGAGTCAGATTTGCAGTTTTCCCACATTTCCCATTTCCCACCCGAATACATCGCATCTCATCACATTTCCTTCAGTCTCACCTCCATTGCTGACATCCCCCCAGCCAGTGGCCCAACAGTTCATTCCGCTGGGGAACTGGACCTCCGGAGCCGGCAGACAGATGGGAAGGATGTAGTCAGTGAAACCCACAGGGGTCGTCAGCTGCAGCAGGGCGAGATCCCCAGGTGACCCGTAGCCGCCATTGAAATAGTTGTTTAAGAAGATCAGCTGAACGCTGGAGTACACCTGGTGCGAGTTCCACAGTGAAAGAGAGTGTGCACCCAAGAAGACACTGAGTTCATTGGGAGAATCTCTGAAACTGAGAAGAGAGGTTAATGCCACATGAGTTTTAGGTTATTACTATTCAGATCACTACTTGGATATCAGACATCTTTTAACACTTGATGACAGTTCTGCATATCTGCAATTTCTGCCCCGCAGCACTGTTTAAACCTTGCATCTCAAAAATTAAACTCTCCAGGATTTCACTGCTTCTTTTATTGTACCTTTCTAGTCACTTACCATTTCTCAAATCATTGACTTTCTTTCTTACCCTTTCACAGTAGTGCATCCACGCTTCTTTCCGATACGATCTCTCTTTTCCTCAGCTACATCACTCTCTATAACCTTTCAAACCTTCCTTAAAAACTCCACGCTGAAGACCTCAACTCATTGCATCTTCAGCTAAGCTGAGCACCATGGATGCCACCTCACCTCTCAATCAATCAATCAATCAGGGGTTTGTAAAACGCGCTACTCACCCGTGAGGGTCGCAAGGTGCGGGGGGGGGGGGGAGGGGAGAGGGGGGAGTCAGATCCGGATCGGTTGAAGAACCAGGTCTTGAGGTCCTTCCTGAACGTGTGCAAGGTCGGGGAGCATCTGATGTTCACAGGGAGCTCGTTCCAGGTTTTGGCTGCGATGTAGGAGAAGGCTCTCCCGCCTGTTCTGTGTCTGCGGATGCGGTGGACCTCTGCCAGGGAGAGGTCGGCAGAGCGGCGGTTCCTCTTGGGTACGTGGAAAGATACTCTCTCATTGAGGTATTTGGGTCCGATGTTGTGGAGGGATTTGTAGGTGTGGGTGAGGAGTTTGATGGGGACCCTCTTCTCGACGGGGAGCCAGTGGAGGCCTTGTAGGTGTAGGCTCATGTGCTCTTGGCACGGTGTCTCGAGGACGAGTCTGGCTGTGGCGTTCTGGATGTTCTGGAGTCTGTGCAGGAGAGTTTTGTTGATTCCGGCATAGAGGGCATTGCCGTAGTCTAGTCTGCTGGTGATGAGTTTGTGGGTGACGGTCTTTCTGCAGTCGGATGGGATCCACTGGAAGGTCTTGCGGAGGATGCGGAGGCAGTTGAAACTAGTGGAGGATGATGCTGTCTGTCATTAACTCTGATAACAACTAGCGCCTTTCTGGATAATGCTGTTATCAACCTGTGATCACAACTCTACCCCTTCCCCCTGTACCTGGCGGCTAATTTTCACCAATGTCTTTCTTCTTAGCACTTCCTCGCCTTATCCTTTTCTCCAAAGTTCTCCTTGGTTTCTACACTGAATTCAGCAACCTTGTGACATATAAGATTACCTCTTGCAACCTGCATTTTTTCTGGTTTTGTTGCTATGCCTTCAGCCCAACTCCAGCTTATTCCCACTTATTTCAGACTTTTACTTTCGAGTATGCTTTGAAGAGCCTCCTTCTGGCCTTCAGCCTGCTTAATGCCTCAATTTTGCTTCTTCTTGCTCACCTAACTGCATCTTCAGTCTATCTCTTTCTTCAAACTCACCCCCTCACTCTTTCCAGTATTCCTTGATTCATCTGTTATTCAGATAACCATCTCTTGACTAATACATCCCTTCTAACTGCTGTTCCATCGCACCTTTATCTATGGAATACATAATCCACTATCACCTCTATGCATTCACTTCTTCCTTTGTCTTTTTAATCTGCATTTCAGCCTCCTCTCTCCAATAAATCAGCACTTCTTAGTTTAGAATCACCTCACATTGACCCAGCTTGCCAACAGCCCCACTCTCCTCGTTCTGTCTTACCTTACTTTATCTCAATCTATTTCCAGGATTGACCTGCCCCTCTATACTTCTTGTTTCTCTTTCATTCTTTGGTCTCTCTGGTTCTGCAGTTCCCTGGTTATTATCCCCATCAGTAATCATTGGTTACTCTCCTTTTTACAATTTTCTACTTAAACACATGTTCCCCATGTGCTTGGTCCCGAGCTCTGTATTTTTCACCACATATTTTCCCTGTAAATTATATTTTTTTCATTCATTCTATTAGCACTTCCACTCCATTATTCCCATATCGATATCTCTTTCTTTTATATCATCTCAACATTACACAACACTATATCTAGTTGTACGTCAGTTATAAATTCTCGGATCATACCATATTCCCCACTATTTAGCAATGTACCTTTTCCTTTATTACTGCCCCTTTTTCACTTGCTGTCTTTTTACCACCTTCTTACTAACGATCACCTGTCACAATCAGACACACATCTTTGCAGTTATCATTGACCACTCCCTGTTTTTACCTCAATGCATGTATACTGTCATGTATACTGTCTCACACAACTTTCACCTTCAGCTCTGTACCATTCGCAAAATACGTTCAATATTTCCAAAACTCATAAAGTTTACTCTACGGTTTTTAGTTTTTTACAACTGCTCTTCCTTACTTTTAGCTATCCTCACTTAACTCCTTGTTCCTCTTCAGTCAACTCAGTGCTGATGCTAGTGGTGTGGCTTGTAAGTGTTAGAGTTTATTGAATAAATTGATTTAGACCTCAACAAAGATCAACAATACAGTGCATAACAGATGACCATTTAAAATTTATAGGAAGGCAAAATAATCCCAGGTAATAAAACATAACAGTTCATAATCTTTTAAATATTGGAAGAAGAGGGGCATGGCTTGGCAGGCCAACATGGCGGAAGCGTCCTAAGGAAGCTCCGCCTGCCCGAGTCATTATTTGTCATCATCCGCTTTGAATCCAGACCCTAGCACATAATCCTGTACCAAAGAACATGCAAAACGGACCACACAACATGGAAGTCTGAAAATAATACCCGACAACACTGCAGAACGGCCGTACTGTGACGTAGATTTGACCCGGTCCATGCTGGCCTCGCCGACAAGCTCAGTGCATTGGGAGCCGTGCCGCCATCACCGCAGCCGAATAGACCGCCGATTGAAAGCACAGTCAAAGGTGAGGGGGCGCTGTAGTGGATTCTATAGGAACAGGTGCGGCCCTATCGCGTGACGACTGCCTATGGCCCCAGTGATCACTGCACCGGCTAGGCATGGGGGCTGTGGCGCTGGTGGGACTGGGGTTGCGCCGAGGTGCCTCATGGGCTTTTAACCTAGCGTGGACTACCCCCAGACCCCTGGGAGAGGACATAGATCACCGCAAATACTGATCGCTAATCAAAACTGGCATGGGGCTGACTGAAGGGGGGCTTGGGGGGGGGCAGCCGACCGCAGGGAGGTCCCCCCTCGGGCGGTTTGGGAGGGGATAGTGGGGGGGGCTGACCTCGCGCCAGCCATTTTGTGTTTGGGCTATGTTTTTTTTATAGCCCAAAAGTAGCCCAATTATAAATCTGTTGGGCTCCTGCTCCCAGCCACCATTTTAGGTTTGGTGACTGGTGGCTGGGAGCTTAGCTGTTTAGTTTTGTCAGGTGTATTTTGTGACGTTTAGATTTGCATTTCAGGCGGATTTATTATGGTGTCCGAGGATTATCGAGTCCTTGAGGCCCTCCGGCTCCTGAGTGAAGCGGGCCGGATGGACCTGGTTATTGGGGAAGTCGCGGGGCCGTCGCGTCCTATGCGGCAGGCCTCGGCGGGCGTGGCGGTGGCAGTGGCCGCCTGCACATCGCCGAAGCGTTCGAAGTCACTGCTGGTAAGTGAGCGGGGCCGCCCGCGCTTTAGAAAGGCGGCCCCTGCTCGTGTTTTGCAGCTGGCGTTGAGGGGAGCGTCGGGGGAGGTGGGCGGGGTGAGCGGGGAGGGCCGGGTGGTTTGCCCGCTGGGGGAAAGGTGGCAGGTGTGCCGGTATCAGCTGCGTGTTCGTTTTCCTCCCCCGCAGCGAGAGGCAAGCGCGGGGGAGGGCGGGGCACCAAGAAGCATTCTGCCTCGCTGCCGGAGGCTCCGTTGCCTGGAAGGAGGGAGGCGGGAAGCGCTAGTGGGGATTTTACCGGGGAGGCAGCTCCAGGGGGCGCGTTTCATGAGCGCGGGGAGGATTTTTCCCGCGCGAAGGTCACGATTAAGGCAGGACCATACAGAGACAGCGCTGGGAGCTTTAGAGGCTCTAAGGTGGAAACTGGCACAACAGGGGAGTTTTTTGCAGGGTCTTTGGGCCCGGGGCAGGCATGTGGGGCGAAATTCATGTCAGATATGGCAGGAGATCAAGGGGAATTAGGGCTAGATAGCCCTTTATTGTTTTCTTCCCCTTTGTCAGTGAGGGACGAGACAGGGTCTGTTGGGGCGAGCTCTTTGGAAGAGGGAGAGTGGGCTCAGGTAGGGGAGTGGGGTTCTCAGCAGGATTTGCTTTCTTACAGAGAGCATGGGAGTTTTGGGGCATCAGTTTCTTCGCATGGGGGGGGTTTTCGTGCACCGGTTCTTGGTGGGGAAGGTCAGAGAATGGCAGGGGCGGGGGGGGGGGGGGTTGGTGGTAGAGATGAAGGTTTGGTTTTTGGTGATTTGGAGCCGGCTGGAGGGGGCCTGGCATGGGAGGGACGGGATATTTTTCCTTCATGGGTGGAAGGTGTTCTGGGCCTTGGTGAGGGGGATGCTTCGGAGGTGTCTCGAGTCCAGGGGCACGTAAGGGGTGTGGGTCAGACGGCACTGGCAGGGGTTGTAGCTAGAGGTCGGGAGCGTGCGGGTACTCAGGGTGTGGGTTCTGCGTCCGCGGTGGTCAAGGCGATGTTGGAATGGAGTGGGGACGAGGAAGGGGTGGTTTTGCCCCCCCGAGTGGCATGGCTCCTGCCGGTTTTTCCAGAGGCAGGCGGCCTAGGGAGGCTTTTTGAGTGGTCAAGGGGCAAGTGTTCCCCGGGCTCCGCGGAGCGCCAGAGTGCTCTGGACACCTTCTATGAGCTCATGGAGGAACTAGGGGTGCCGTTGGCGCCAGAAAAAACAATGGGGCCTGCTACAGCTTTATCCTTTTTGGGCATTGAGATTGATTCTGTAGCAATGCAGGCTCGGTTGCCAGATGACAAAAAATTCAAAATGCTGGATTTGCTTGACAGAATGTTGTCAAAACAGAAGGTGACGGTGAAGGACATTCAGGTGTTACAGGGTCATCTTAATTTTGCATGTAAAGTTGTCAGGGCGGGAAGGACTTTTTGCAGGCGATTGGGCCGTGCATTGGCAGGACAGCATTTACCTCACCATCATGTGCTTTTGTCAGCAGGGGTGAAGGAGGATTTGCGTATGTGGTCAGTTTTCTTGCACTCTTTTAATGGAGTGCCACTGGCTAGAGAGGAGGATGTTCAGTGGGATGTCCAAATGTTTTCGGATGCGGCAGGCAGTGATGGTTTTGGCATTTACTGGCAGGGAAAGTGGTGCGCAGAGAAGTGGCCGCAGGAGTGGAGGAACGAGGGAGGAGCATCATTTTTTTGGAGCTTTTCCCGCTACTGGTGGCTTTGACTATTTGGGGCAAAGAGCTGGAGCATAAGAAGGTGCTTTTCCGTGTGGATAACATGGCAGTGGTTGAAATCGTCAACAGGCAGTCAGTGAGAGATGAGCAGATTTTGAAGTTGTTGAGAGTGTTTGTGCTGGGCTGTCTGCGATATGACATTTCATTCAGGGCCTTGCACGTGCCGGGGGTGGACATAGTGGATTTTTTGTCTCGTTCGCAGTGGGGGAGATTCCATGGGCTGGCCAAGGAGGCGGACAGGACACCGACCCCGATGCCGGAGCACCTCTGGTATGTAGGCAATGTAGGGTATTTCAATTGGTGGTAGGTTCCCTGTCTGTGTCTACGCGGGCAGCATATGCACTGGCGTGTAGGGAATTTTTGGCATCTGAAGCTTGCAGGAGGGAAGAGCCGTTCTGAGAAAGGCTTGTCCAGGGTCACTATTGCCGGGAAATTGGCAGGAATTTCTTTCATGGGTAAGCTGTTTTGGGGCTATTCCCCTTCTGCTGGGGAAGTGGGTAGGAGGATGCTTGAGGGCTAGGGAGCGGGGAGGTGTTCCTTTGTCTCGTTCACCACTTTCTTGGCAGAATTTAGCACGTTTGTTGGAAGTTTTACCTGCGGTTTGCAGGGATGATTTGTAGTCTTCTTTGTTTGCCACCCTTATGGCATTAATGTGTTTTGGGGCTTTTCGGGTTTCGGAGCTTTTAGGTACTAAATCTAAGTGGGGCATTTGCTGGCAAGATGTGATTTTCTCGGACAAAGGTTTGAACATTTGGCTGGCCAGTTCAAAGACTGATCAGCGGGGCATGGGTAAGGGTGTATGGTTGGAAGCTGAAGCTCCCAGTTCTACTTGTCCATTGCGGTTGGCAAGGCAATTGGAAACTTTGTCAGGAGGCGCTGGGGGTGATTTGGTTTTTAAACATATCAATGGCGCTCGGGTAACAGATTATCAGCTGCGTATGGTCTTGCGCAAGGGTTTGCAGAGGATTGGGTTGGACGGGGCACTGTTTGGGACCCATTCTTTCAGGAAAGGGGCAGCAACTGAAGCTCACAACAGGGGTTGGTCTAAGGGTGCAATTATGCGCCTAGGGCGCTGATCGTCAGACTGTTTTCAAAGATATGTGAGAGTTAACGCGGGGGAGGCGCATGCGTCATCTCCTCTTTTATGAGTCTCATTCTCTTTTTCTCTTTTCAGGTTCTGTGACTGGGCCCCATTCGAAGGAATTGACGATTTGGATTGTGGGGCATTCGTTCCTTAAATGGGCACAGGTTCAAGCGTGCAAAAGCTATTTCGGGAAAATGTTGGGGTTCAATGAGCATCTTTTTAGAATCGTGTGGAAGGGTAAAGGGGGAATGCTATGGAAGGACCTTATTCCGTGTTTGAATAATGCAACGGTGAGGGGCCAGTGCCCGGATGTTTTGTTGATACATTTGGGCGAGAATGATCTTTGTGGAGTAAAGGGTGTGGTATTACTACGGGCAATGAAAAGGGATTTCGCCCTGTTGAAGGAGCGATGGTAAGGATGCCATGTGTTGTGGACGGAACTGGTTTCGTGGAGGCTTTGGAGAGGGGCTTTGAACCCCAGAGCTATTGACAGGGCCCGGAGGAAAGTGAATGCTGAGATTTCTAGTTCTGTCGCAGCCTGGGTTTTGGTAGAGTGACCCACAAGAACATTCGTTTTGAGGCGGTGGATTAATTTGTTAATTTGTTAATTTGTTAAATTGGGTTATCGACAGGGAAAGGATAGGTTGGTTATTTTTAGTTCGGTTACACAGGTTGGGTGATTGATAGCTGTCAAGGGGCAGGCAGGGGAGTTTAATGAAGGGTTGTATTTAGAGGTTTATATGGGGTTATACAGTAATGTAATGTTTGGTATTGTTTTAAATGTTGTAATGTACGGGAAGGGGCAGGTTCGCAGAAATTTAGGGGAGGGGGCGGGGTCGTGGGGTTAGGTATATGGTTTATTTAGTGAGGTTTAGTTTTGGAAGGCTTTTGCCAAGGTTTTTAAATTCTTATGTGCACCTGTTCCAATAAAAGCGGCCTTTTTCACACAAGTTCTTGGTACGTGGTCTGCTTCCCCCCCCGCCCTCCCTCCCAAAGGGGGCTTGGGGGGGGGGCAGCCGACCGCAGGGAGGTCCCCCCCGGGCGGTTTGGGAGGGGATAGTGGGAGGGGGGCTGGCCTCGCGCCGGCCATTTTGTGTTTGGGCTATGTTTTTTATAGCCCAAAAGTAGCCCAATTATAAATCTGTTGGGCTCCTGCTCCCAGCCACCATTTTAGGTTTGGTGACCTGGTGGCTGGGAGCTTAGCTGTCAAGTTCTTGGTACGTGGTCTGCTTCCCCCCCCCGCCCTCCCTCCCAAAGACTGACGGGGAGCCCTGGGGGCTCCATCGCGTCGTGGCGCAGGAGGAGAAGACTGCGCGGCACCGTACTGAAAAGGGGAAATACAACCGAAGACTGGATACCGGCCCTTGAATGCCGCCTGAGACCGATAGTGGCGCCAGACTATCGTGGAGCCCCCCCTGAGGACCCGGTATGCCCCGCGCCTTGATAATATGAGATCCAGGGGCACAAGAGTTTAGGGGGCATTACTGGATCGTGGGGCCCACCGGCACTAAATAGACAGTGCCACCAGCCACGTCTAGAGGAAAACTCCTGCTCCCTTGCATGATACTAGCTTATGAGTGCCTAGCAGGGCCCTCGCAATACCCAACTAGATTCCAGAGTATAAACTGTCTGCTGGTCACCTGGTGAAGACATTGGCGACTGAACCGCCTAACAGCATAGATAAATACCCAGAACGATTACCTGGCTCTTCCGGGGAGGACTACCCTCCAGCTATTAGGCCATACCCCAAAACAGTTGAAGCCTCAGACCCCGGAGAAGCAGATCCACTGGGGAGGGAAACAGGTTGGGGGTCTGGCGAGTTCGGTCCCTTTAGGGGGCTGATTTGGCCGGCTTCCTGAGGCTGCGGAAGCGGGCAAGCTAGGCTTGGTGCAGCTTTCGGTCCAGGGGTTGGATTCCGTGAGGCCCGGCCTGGGACTCTGCTCTAAAGGGGTCCCACGAGGCGCTCTAAAGATGCATCGACCCGAACTTATAAGCTCTGCGGCTCTGTAGTGGAGGCCAGTGAAGGTGCAGACGCAGAACTCTGGAGGCAAACCTACTCACAATTCCATATCTTACTGCCCTCTGCCCCTCGCACCCTCTTAAACTAACATGGGCAAAGATAAACAGGCAGCCACTGGCTCCAAACAGAGCACCATGGATCACTTTACTGCTACCCACGGCGGCTCGGGGGGAGAAGTGGCCGGTGATCCGGCTCCTGACAACACAACACTGTTGGCGACGATCTATCAGTTGTGGGAAGTCCTAAAGGGGAAGATTGGTGCTATGGGGTCTGAAGTATCATTCCTGCGTCAGGATCTCCGCAAAGCAGTAGATCGCATCACAAAAGCTGAAACCCGTGTTTCCACAGTAAAAGATACTGTGCCCTCCCTCCCCCAAAAAATGAATACGCTCACGGTTGTGGCGCAGGAGTTAGCGTCTCGAGCCGAGGATGCAGAAGGCCATTCGCGATGAAACAACGTTTGCCTGGTTGGCTTCTCGGAGGGTTGCGAGGGCTCCACTATGAACAATTTCATTACAAAATGGCTGAGGTCTGTCTTACCGAGAGAATCTCTATCTTCCTGCCTCGTGGTGGAAAGAGTGCATCGGGCGCGGATGAAAAAGCCCCCACCAGGTGAACAGGCGTGACCGGTGATAGCTAAGCTTTTAAATTAGGCTGATCGGGACGCAATACTCCAATTTGCAAAAACTCACAAAGATCGTCTGCTCTTCGACTCACAACCAATAATGGTATTTCCATACTACACCAGACTTGTGCAGCAACAGCGGCAGTCCTTTGTAGCTGTTAAGCACCGACTCCATGAACTCAATATTTCCTACATGCTGCTTTTTCCTGCTCAGATGCTAGTGATATACAACTCTAAATCATATTTCTTTGATTCCCCAGAGACGGTCTTCTCCTGGGCAGATGAAAGAATGCATCTCAGGCCGCATACCCCACCGACAGTGGAATCAGACTCCTCACAAGGATCGCAAAGAAGCAGACAGAACAGAAGCAACTCCAAGAGGCGACATAGATCTCGATCCAACTGGCGATCTCAGGCCCAGAATGAAGTGGCATAATGTTCAATAATCGATACAGACAAATGTTCCCGAGGTCTCGATAGACTATACCATCTTAACCTCCAGATGCAGAGTTGCTGGATCAATTGAAGTGGCTCAGGGCCACCCACGGAACTGCTACGCCCCTAGACTGATATTGTTATGTTCAACAATTTGGGGATGTTAGGGTATGGTTGGTGGAGATCTTCGGGTTCCCCCTGTTGAGGCCCAAGAATTTTTCCGCTGCGACAGGTACTCCTTGTTCATCGAAGTATAGGGTGGGGGGTGATGGGGTGTGGAAGTTTTGTTATGTTATGTTAATAAAGTCGCAGACACCGAACACATACTGAGAACATACTCCGGCACCATTACACCGCAGCAGTGGGATATACTGACAACAGATGGCACTGCATACCCTTAACCCTCAGCTCGAGGAGCTAAATATAGTGACCTGGAATGTCAGGGGGTTACTTAATAAGATCAAGAGGGGGGCGGTACTTAAACTAGCTAAACGCTGTGAAGCTGACGTTCTCCTAATACAAGAGACTCATCTCATTGGGAATAAAACCCCATGCCTCAACAGATTTGGATATACCACAATATATCACTCTGGTTTCACGCGGGGCTCCAGAGGCACAGCAGTCCTGATACACCGCTGTGTTCCTTACACCATTTCCAAACACTGGTTAGACCCTGGAAGTCGATACACTATAGTTACTGGTACACTGTGGGGGGAACAGATAACCATTGACAGCATTTATGCCCCGCCCTCACTGGGACAAACATTCATAGATAAGGTTTCACAGGTATGGGGAGAACTTCCTGAGGGCTTAGTGATACTGGGGGGCGATGGGAATGACGTCATGACACACCGGAATCGCTGGCGCACTACAAGGCAGGAATCCCACACCAGCAGGTCCAAACTCAATCTCCTGTCTAGTACAGTGGGGTGGTCAGATGCGTGGCGTGCCCATCACCTCTCCGAGAATGGCTACACATATAACTCGGCAGAACATGACACTTTATCACGACACTTCCTTCCCCATAGCTATATGCATAGGGTATCACTCGTCTCCATCCTTCCTAGGGGGATGTCCGACCATTCACCGGTTCAGCTCAAGCTACGCCTAAAATGCCGACGGCCTCTCTGTCAGTGGCGTTTATCCCCCTGGCACTTTAAAGATCCCAATTATCAGGAAGTCCTTCAGCGGGCCATCACTGTCTATATATCGAAGAACACCGACACAGCCCCGTCCAAAATCATGTTATGTGAGACTCTCAAACTTACAATCCGATATAAGTTTTCAGACAGGTGGAAAACGCGAACGCCTCGCCCAAATACTAGACCTGGAAGATCGGCAGCGGTCTCTGGAGAGGCAAGTAGTAACAGAGACCGCCCTAGGACTGCCACGTAACCTCCTCCAAATCCAGCAACAAATACACCAACTCCTCATCAACGAGACGCAGGAGACCTGGTTGGCAACACAACACAGAATTTATCAAAGGGGCGATGAGTCCAACAAAATGTTGCATCGGCTATGCTAGGCCAAGATGGCCCCTATCCCCGTTCTGGCATTACGCGATGCAGAGGGAGAACTATGCACTTCCCCAGAGACGGTAATCCAAGTCTTTGCCGCATATTTTGCCTCTCTATACCATCAAAGAGAATACATATCTGAGACTTCCTATCAGACATACCCCCAACAGAATCTCCGACCAAGTATGAGATGCATTAGACTCCCCTATAACCTTAGACGAGCTCAGAGCGGCATTGACCAACATCCACCCTGGTAGACCACCTGCTCCCAACAGATTCCCCAGCGAATATTTGCAGCCACATATGACAACACTGGGCCCACACTTTCTGGTGGCTCTTCACGAGGCACTTGAGCAACACATGCTACCCCTAGATTGGCGCCATGCCGAAATCGTGATATTTTTAAAACCCGGTCGCCCTCCCGAAGATCCCGCCTCATACCGCCCCATTTCTTTGCTCAATTTTGAGCCTAAGCTCCTCGGCAAAGTTCTAGCTGATCGCCTCTGCTCGTGCATCCAGGATCTCATCCATCCAGATCAATCTGGCTTTATACCACAGCGATCCACTAGACATAACAATAGACGGGTCCACAATGCTCTTGCCAAGGCCCAAGGACTAGGTCGGCCATCGGTCATCCCTCTAGCCCATGGGTACTCACAAACTTTCTCTTGGGGGCCAAATTTACAGTGTGGTTTGTGGCCGAGGGCCGCACCGGTGGGGGAGGGGTCAGAGGGGGAGGGGCAGGGCTATAGCAAAAAGAAATGTGACCATGAGGTTGAACGCAGGTCCCTGCAGCAGACGCCTTCGTCCACTGAGCCACCAGACCCGGCATACACGCATCTCTCTCTCCCTCTCCCCCTCCCTCTCCTCTCCCTCCCCCTCCCTCCCCCTCCCTCTCTCCCCCTCCCTCCCTCTCCCTCTCCCTCTCTCCCCCTCCCTCTCCCTCCCTCTCCCTCCCCCTGTCTCTCTCTCCCTGTCACTCTCTCCCTGTCTCTCTCTCCCTGTCTCTCTCCCCCTGTCTCTCTCCCTGTCTCTCTCCCTGTCTCCCTCCCTCCGTCACCCTCCCTCCGTCGCCCTCCTCCCTCTGTCTCCCTCTCTGTCTCCCTCCCTCTGTCTCCCTCCCTCTGTCTCCCTCCCTCTGTCTCCCGCCCTCCATCTCCCTCCCTCCCTCCCTCCGTCTCCCTCCCTCTGTCTCCCTCCCTGTCTCTCTCCCTCCCTCTGTCTCCCTCCCTCCGTCTCTCTCCCTCCATCTCCCTCCGTCTCTCTCCCTCCGTCTCCCTCCCTCTCCCTCCATCCCTGTATCCGTCTCCCTCCCTGTCTCCGTCTCCCTCCCTGTCTCCGTCTCCCTCCCTCTGTCTCCCTCCCTCCATCTCCCTCCCTCTGTCCCCCTCCCTCTCCCTCTGTCTCTCTCCCTCTGTCTCCCTCCCTGTCTCCCTCTCCCTCCCTCTGTCTCCCGCCCTCCCTCCCTGTCACCCTCCGTCTCCCTCCCTGTCTCCCTCCCTCTCCCTCTGTCTCTCTCCCTCCATCTCCCTCCCTCTTCCCCCGTCTCCCTCCACCTCTCTCCGTCTCCCTCCCTCCCTCTGTCTCCCTCCGTCCCTCTGTCTCCCTCCATCTCCCTCCCTCCCTCTCCCTCCCTCCGTCTCCCTCCCTCTGTCTCCCTCCATCTCCCTCCCTCCCTCCGTCTCTCTCTCTGTCTCCCTCCCTCTATTTTTTGTTTGAATATCTTTTATTAGTACATTTTCTTTGTGATTTTCTGATACAACATATCTATTGTCTAGCATCAATAAGCATCACTTTCCAGATAACATCTCTTGGCCTCTGACTCTGTAGAAAGCAGTCAGCGTGCGTATCTTTCACATAAACTTGGAGGCATCTTTAATCATAGTGCATGGATGCTCATCCAGCCGTTAAGTATCTTGTGCATTAACTGCCCGCACATTCTATCATCTCCAATCGAGCGCAAGGATGGAAGTATTTAGTGTGTCCATTGCCGACAACAGTCTAAAGTGCGACAGAGTTCAGGACATCTAAGCATACTAAATAAGAAGTAATCCACTCTTGAATGAGAAGGCTATTCATTGCAAATCCCAACTGTTAAAGTGTACCGTGAAACAGTCCTACGATAGCTAGAGCCATATATGCCTTTAAATGTCGCCTCTGTTAGCAAAGTATTTTCGTTCTTTTTTCTATAATATTCTACACGAAAAATACCCAATAATAAAACTAAACAAACAAAAGATGTCAATGTGCTGAAGGGATATGTATGCAGTGCCTGGTGTGTCTGTCATCTTTAAGTAGCCATGTCTCGATTGGTGTGCCATTAGTGAGCATGGGCTGCCACGACTATTGCTGTTATGGGTGTGTAGCCGTCAGGGTTACGTCTACTTACGTTTAACATACTTAGGGATTGCAAGGTTTCGGTCTGCACCAACCAGTCTGGGCGAGATAGCATGCAGGTGTAGCGCCTCCTCTATTATCTGGTGGTGTATCAAGAATTAGGCCCCACCTGTTGTGCGGGCGTTGGCTGTTGTGGGGTACTGGAGCACACTAGCTTTTTGAGCATATCATCCCAAGTCTGTGCAATGGGATGCTTTCTCAACCCCGCTCTCTCCTCCCTGTGTAGGGTGGTGCTCTTCGCCTGCGCCCACATTTCTAGGGACTTCTTCCAGTGTGAGATCTCTGGCGGTTCCTTGTGTTTCCATCGTTTGGTTATGAGTCGTTTCGCCGTTATGAGTCCCAAGTCTCGAAATCGGAAGCTCGCTCTATGTGGTTTATTTCTTTTATAGAACCCCATGTTTGTGCATGCTGTGGTCTTGTGCATGTGCAGCAAGTTAGCACCCAGGAGACGGCACCGCGGGCACTCAGAGGTATTAGTATTAAAATATTTATTAATTTTGTGTGGCGAAAGATACGCCCTGTGCAGTATGTATGTCTGTATTAGCTTGAATCTTAAGTTACGTGGGACATGTGTGGCGCTGGCTAAAACTCGTTCCCAGTCTTTGTCCGTCCAGGGGCAGCCTCTGTCTTCAGTCCAATTGGCCCGAAGCCTGTGTAGCGGCTTCCGTGTATGACTGAGAAGGGCCTGCACCAGCCAGTGTATTATATGCGACCCCTCCCCCATCACATGCAAATACTGCAGATGCGCCGGTGGTTCATGCGTAATATCACCCCACGCTAGAGTAAGCGTCCGTGTGATAGTTGCATATGTGAGGAATTGGCCCCCTGGTAATCCAGTATCTGCTGTTAGCGCCTCAAATGTCATCAATGTGCCTTCCACATACAGATCTCCAAGTGTCTCCACTCCCGCCTCCAGCCAAGGCATTATTGTCATGTCAGCTACATAATCTCTGCCCCTAGGTGTCCCTATAAGTGGTAATTTTGGTGCATATGGGAGTGTGCCTTTCGTTAGGTGAAGGCTCCTCTTGTAGCATCTATGCGCCAGTTCGATGTGTATTTGCGCTGGCCGGGGAGTCTTTGCCAGTGGGTGAAACAGTCCACAGATCTGATTCTGCGTCCAGATTGCTGTTTCCGTCGCCGTGTCCGTTAGATTTTTCCCACTTAGCCACTTCGCGACCCATTGTGGTTGCGCGGCTATGTAGTAGAGTTCCAGGTTTGGTACTGCCAGCCCTCCACTCTCCGAGGGTGCGTACAGTTTCTGTAGCGCAATTCGGGGGCGCCCTGTATTCCAGATCAAGCCTCGGATTAACCCCTCCAATTCTCTAAATAGCCTAACCGGGACATATACGGGGAGATTCGCAAAATGATACAGGAGTCTAGGCAGCACTATCATTTTTGTCAAGGTGACGCGGCTCATCACATTGAGCGGTAGTGTCCTCCAGAATTGCATCTGTGCTTTTATAGAGGAAATGGCTCTAACCAGATTACCTTCCAGCACATCTCTTGGGGATCGGTAAATATATATACCCAGGTATCTGAACGTAATTAGATACCAGTTTAGCGCAGTCCCGTTAATTACTATATCTGCCTCTGCCACATTCTCACTGAAAGAATAGGCACCCGATTTGGCCCAGTTTACCCTGAGACCCGATACTGCCTCAAATCTACAGAACAGTGCTGAAATTGCCGGCGGTACAGCGTGCAAGTCTCTTATATATAATAACAGATCGTCAGCATATAGTGATACCGCGTGTAATCCGTCGCTTAAAGGGATGCCCCAATCCTCGCCACCCTCTCGAAGGAGAGCTGCCAAAGGCTCCATAGCCAGGGAACAGAGCAGCGGGGACAAGGGGCACCCCTGCCTAGTGCCTCGTCTCACCCTGATCTCATCCGACAGTAGCTTGCACGAGCGAACTCTCACTGTTGGGCGTTGGTACAACGACTACACCAACTGCAGATATTCATCACCTAGTTCAAACTTGCGCAGGACCGCCGCTAGATAAGGCCATTCCAACCAGTCAAAGGCCTTTTCCAGATCTAATATCAGGCATCCGGATCTAAGCCAGGTCTCTGTTGCATATCTCTGCACTCTAAACAACCTGCAAATATTATATGAAGTGCTTCTGTTGGGAACAAATCCGTTCTGATCTGCGTGTACCAGAGACGGCACAAACGGGGCTATACGTTTGGCAAGAGTGGAGGCTAGGATTTTGTAGTCTGTGTTTAACAGAGCTAACGGGCGATAAGAGCCCAAGTTTTCCGGGTTTCTGCCAGGTTTCAGTAGTGAGACCAACGTGGCCTCATTTTGTGTGGGTGTGAGAGTCGCACATTCCAGTGCTGTCTCCCTCCCTCTATCTCTCCCTGTCTCTCTCCCTCCCTCTGTCTCCCTCCCTCTCCCTCTGTCTCTCTCCCTCTGTCTCCCTCCCTGTCTCCCTCTCCCTCCCTCTGTCTCCCTCCCTCCCTCTGTCACCCTCCGTCTCCCTCCCTGTCTCCCTCCCTCTCCCTCTGTCTCTCTCCCTCTGTCTCCCTCCCTCTCCCTCTGTCTCTCTCCCTCCGTCTCCCTCTGTCTTCCTCCATCTCCCTCCCTTCGTCTCCCTCCCTCCATTTCCCTTCCTCCGTCTCTCTCTCTGTCTCCCTCCCTCTATCTCTTCCTGTCTCTTTCCCTATCTCTCTCCCTCGCTCTCCCTCCCTCCCTCTCCCTCTGTCTCTCTCCCTCTGTCTCTCTCCCTCTGTCTCCCTCCCTGTCTCCCTCTCCCTCCCTCTGTCTCCCTCCCTCCCTCTGTCACCCTCCGTCTCCCTCCCTGTCTCCCTCCCTCTCCCTCTGTCTTTCTCCCTCTGTCTCCCTCCGTTTGCCTCCCTCCCTCTTTCTCCCTCCGTCTCCCTCCCTCCCTCTGTCTCCCTCCCTCTGCCTCCCTCCCTCCGTTTCTCTCTCTCTGTCTCCCTCCCTCTATCTCTCTCTGTCTCTCTCCCTGTCTCCCTCTCCCTCCCTCCCTCTGTCACCCTCCCTCTCCCTGCCTCTGTCTCTCTCACTGCCTCCCTCTCTCTGTCTCCCTTCCTCTCCCTCCCTCTGCCGCCCTCCCTCTCCCTCTGTCTCCCTCCCTCTGTCTCCCCCAGACTGCGCCTCTCTGTCTCCCTCTCTCTGTCACCCTCTGTCAACCTCTGCCTCCCTCCCTCTCCCTCTGTCTCCCCCTCCCTCCCTCCGTCACACTCTGTCATCTCACCCCGTGTGTGTGTCAGCCCTCAGCCCGGGCTGAGCCAGCTTTCCAGCGCGCACACACAGCCGCACCCGAGTACTTCACAGGTCTTTAAAAGACCATTTACATGGTAATAAAGCTTTGTTGTATTTCATCTCTTAGGCCCCTGCATCTCCACTTTGACAATCACTGGAATCCCCCAGCCCCCACAGAGCAGAGCCTCAGAGTCTGGGCTGCTGCACCCGGCAGTGTTTGCTAACACTATTTAATTTTTTTTTTTTAAAACACAGTAGGATGTCTGCAAGGTCCGCGGGCTGCCAAGGAAGGTTTGCCGCGCCGCTGGCGGCCCGTGGGCCGTACTATGAGTAACCGTGTTCTAGCCAATGGCGTTCAACTTCTTAAGTTGGACTTACCTTTTTAAATTCCTTCATGCTTCAACTTCGGACCTCGATTTCTAGCATATATCCAACTGCTATATATGGACCTCTTGGCCTCGGTGCGAGTGGTGGGACATTGGTTGACCCCCTTTTCCATTCATCGGGACACACGGCAAGACTGCCCCCTATCCCCACAACTATTTGCTTTGGCCACAGAGCTTCTAGCCATTTGGGGTGTGTCAAGACCCACTGATTCGTGGGTTGTGAATGGTCGCGTGAATGCTCCGACAGAATCGCACTGTATGCGGACGGCGTCCTTTTCTTCATGACAGACCCGTGGTCCTCTGGGCCCCGTATCCTTCAGATTTTATGGGTATTTGGTGAGACCTATGGTCTTGGCACCAACCCCTCTAAATCTGTTCGTTACCCGGTGTGTGGTGACCAGAAACACCAGTCCTGGGCAGCGCAGTTATCCCATGCCTTCAAAGGGTTTAAGTACTGGGAGTATTCCTTACAACATGCCCTACAATCTCATGGACACACAATATCACTCCATTGCTCCCAGCAGTTCGAGAAGAAACCACAATTTGGTCACAGCTACCCCTATCATTATATGGTCGATCAGCCATTTTAAAAATGGTATTATACCGGCTACAGAAATTTCCATACAACAACCCCCGCTCATGGTTCCCACAACTAAATGCACTCCTTAATAAGTTCCTATGGCAGGGTGGGGCAAATAGGGTGGCTCTAAGCAAATGTACACAATCAACTTACTGCAGAGGTATCGCAGCGGCGGATATATATGCATATTACACCGCATCTCATCTCTTAGTCATTAACGAGTGGTTGTATAGCTCACAATCGGACCCAGCCTATGCTGTGGAATGGCTGGCAATGGAGGGCACTCCCCTACAGAAGTTACTCTATAGCAGGGGTCTATAAACTTTTTGATGCCGAGACCCCCTTGTCAATATCTTTTTGGCGTAGGGACCCCTCCTGATAAAAATTTCTAGAACTTGGCACTCCTCATCATTGACAACTATCAACAACCATAAATGCCCCCAATTCCCACAGCAAATCATTTTTACAGTGGGGAATAATATTAAACAGTGTTTTGCAAACCAAATGTTAGTGAGCGTGAGGGCATAGTCAAAGGTGTGGCTTAAAACATACGGCCTTATTTATGAGGAATTGGTATAGGGCAGCGCCGCAAGTCTTCTTGCTGTGCTGCCCTACGCCAATGTGAAAGTGCAGGAGTGCACCTTATTTATGAAATAATGTGCATTCTTGTCCTTTCTCTCTGCATTGGTGCACAAATTGCTGCCTAACGCCAATGTAGGCAGGATTGTTTTTGTGCAGGAAGGGGCACCTTCCTGCGCAAAAACAATCCACAGCACAGAGGGCTTTTCCTCTTTCTTTGTGCGCTGCAGAGTGCAGCACACATGGAAAGAGGAAATAACGTGGAGAAATGAAAACATTTCTCCTCGTTCCACCTGCCATGGGGAGGAGTAAGGTTTTGCCGCTGCCCTAGGTTTTCATGGTTTTGTTCATCCATTGGTGTTGCATGGGAACACCCATCGCAATGCCCATGGAGCGTCTACTTGACATAGAGTAAGACAACGCAGCGACTTGCACTGCTTTGTCTCACTCCATGTCTCTGAGGCCATGCAAAGCCACACAGGGTAACTTTGCGCTGTCTCATAGATATGATTGAGACGCTTGTGCTGCTGGGGCTTCAAAAAAAAGTGCTGCTGCGCAGCCTCTCATAAATCAGCCCCAATATATTTTGTTAGTTCTTTAGGTCTTTCACCATCAGGTAGCTACATATGAAATAATGGGTATCTTGAATGAAAAATACATTTTAAAAAGTTGTTACTCAGAGGGAAAGGCAGTTTAGTACATTATGAAACCTCTATTAGTCTGCAGAGGTCTGTGTGTAACCAGAGAGCCACAGAATTAAATTTGGTTGGTGCAGTGACTTGTGTATTTTTAGTGCTACGAAGTCACAGCCTGTGACAGAAAGCCCTGTGAATGTGTAAGTCATTATTTTATGCTTACATTACACACATTATAAGATAGACTGTTACAAACTGTGCAAATTGTTTTAGGATAAAAGGGAGCTTCCAAAATGTGTATTTTACATGACCATAAGTAAAGCAATTATTTATTTTGCTTAACTGCCCCTACAACACCTTCTCAGGGGTACTATCCGCTGTTTAAATACAATTAGGATTAAAAGCATGTACTTCACAGCCCAGTTGTTAACTCCTAGGACTACCACTTTAAAAAAATAAATCTTTGCCATCACAATGCTTGGAGTGAATCGAGCAATTAAGGCCAGAACTGCCCCCAAGCACCCTTTAGGTTCGTAGATTAACTCATAGCGCAGGTTTGCAGGGTTGTATTTCATTCAGAAAAGCAGGCACCCTGGGACAAGGGATTGCTGTACCTGTCTGTTGGGCCTCTTCATTCCACAGCACAGAAGCCCCAATTAACTTAAGCTGAAGCATTTTAAGGATTGAATGAAGTGTCCCAGATGGTTGTCATTTTCCTAAAGGAAGAGCTTATGCTCTGGACTCCAGGCAGAAATGAGGCCTGCAAATGCGCGACCCCCTTCCCAAGGCTCCACGGCCCCCCCTGAGGGTCGCGCCCCACAGATTGAATACCTCTGCTCTATAGTCAGATAAGTCTAGATACCCTCCACCCAGCCAGCAAAACAGTCCTACAATTATGGCGACATACGGTGAAGACCATGGGCTGGATGGGACGGCTGACACAAACGACCCCATTATGGCAGGGCACATATATATGCTCGTTCTCCGCACTGGCGGGCTTTCACAAATGGGACCTATTTGGAATTTCCACATTAGGAGACATTATACAAGTCTGCACCCTTAAATCCTTTCAACAACTGCAGACAGAGTTTCAGCTACATAAATCACAGTTCTACAAATATTTACAATTGAGACATGCCCTAAATCCCCAAATATGTCAACTAGAAGAGTTACCTGAATTTCACCCCCTAGAAGGCCGTCTATTAATGGGAGACCTAGGGCCGCACAAGATCAGACAAATTTATCAGACCCTGACCACCCACACACGAAATACACTACATAAGACCAAAGATGCCTGGAAGGGTGATTTACCGACCATGACCAATGACGACTGGACCAAGACCTTGGCTAGTCCCGGAAACGCAGGGATTTCTTCGAGATACCGCCTTATTCAATTTAAATATTTATACTGTGGATTTTATACTCAATCCCACCTGTGGAACATGGGCGTTATCCAGTACCCCCAATGCCTCTGCTGCGCAGAGGCCGAAGGTACATTTTTGCATGTGGTTTGGAACTGCGAGGTGCTACAACCATTCTGGCAGAAGGTTGCATCCTGTCTTGGGCGTGTCCTTTACTGGACCATTCCACATGATCCCAGATTGCTGTTGCTTCACAGTACTGAAGAGATAGGCGGAAACCGCTACAAACAACATCTGCTGTTCCTAGACCTAACACTGGCCAAAAGGGACATAGCTCAGAAGTGGAAGGCGATGGATCTGCTGAATCTGGGGGGGTGGAAAACGGCCAAGAATAGATGCATGGGTGCCGAGATTGTGGTCTTCCAAGCTCGGGCTGCCCACAAAAACACAGAAAGATCTGGTCTGGCAGGGCATTATATCGAGGTATTGATTTACCCCCTCTACCACACCCCGACCCTCCATAAAGTCCCTAGCAATATGGGTGACTCATTAATATGCCATAGACAGACAACTATGAGGGTGGAGCGACACGCATTTCATTACACGCGGCAATGGACAATCAGTGTGGTTCGTGCGACTTATTGGTTGATTGGCCTGATGTTTCCCAGGCCAAATTGTTTTTTTAATTTAAAAACTTGGTACTCGCAATATCGCTTGTTATTCGTAATATATATGTTGGGCACCGCCCATTTTGTACCTATAAAAATGAATTAAATTTGTTATGAAAAAAAAATATCGGAAAAAAACTCCCAAAAAATGTAAGCATCATAAAAAAAACCTGTTCAATCAGAGGGTGTGTAATAAGTTGCATCAGCTGCCTAAATAAAATATTTTCGAGATGCAGAGGAAAGAGAAAGGCAGATGCTGTATATTAGAAAATTGGAATCTTGAGACCTCCATTGAAAACAATGGAGCAGCAGCCTATATGAACTGGTATAGGCCCACTGCTCTCAACATTTCAATGTCGTAATACACAGCATCTGCCTTTCTCTTTCCCCTGCTTCTCGAAAATCATTTATTTAGGCAGAGGAAAGCGAAAGGCAGAGGCCGTGCAGGAAGACACACGCAGCCTTCACCCCCATCCTCCTGTAGCTCAGTGTCACTAGAGCTTCAGAAGTAGGAAGGAGTAAATGCATCTCAGCTCCTGTGTCTCCCTGGCTTGGCGAACGACATAAAGCAGTTCAGCCAAGCCACTAAGAACAAGGGTCTGATTTCAGCCCCATTTTACAGCTCTTGCAGTGAATGTTCAATAGTTTACAGCGGTGGCCCTGCGCATGCTGTTAGCAGTGGAACATTCACGGCAAGAGCTGTGAAACAAAGGCTTTGAAGCCTGAGGGGGATTTCAAACTCCCCGGGCTCTGAGAGGCGTTTGTGTTTTTTAATTAGAACATTCTGCCCTCATGGGGTGGAATGTTCTGATAGCTTTATTTCTCGCTGTAGCTGGGCTATACTAGTCATTAAAGGCCCATTCCTTTGTTAAAGGCCTTCGTCTTCAGCTCTGGCTTAACGCTGGAGCGGGCCTTTAATGGTAGGTAAAGCCCGCTATGGTGGGCTATAAAGCTGTATGAGAACATTGGAATATTGAGTGCTCCGCTGAAGACAATGGATTAGCTCCTGGTTTATAATGGCTGGTATAAGCCCGGAGCTCCAACGTTCCAATGTTTGTCATCATGTTTCTCCCTTTTTAAATTAGAACATTCTAACCTTAGTGGGTGGAATGTTCTAATATACTTATTGCCCTTCTGCCTTGGACTATACCTTTGATAAAGGCCCTCTCACTCCTTATAGGCCCTCACCTGCAGTTCAGGCCTATAACTCGGGTTTAGGGTCTTTAACAACTCAGCTGTATGCTATAAACCTATAGTAATGTTAAAGTGCTCAATTAAGTGAAGTAAACATAATTTCTAAAATCTCCTTCAGCTGGGCAAATATGGACTTCATTAAATAGGTTTTGGGGGCTTAATACAAAAATTACAAATTGCAGAGTCTACATGGACCCTCTCCAACTAAAACTCTTCGGATCTCTTGTAACGTTTCCATACAAAATTATTTTTTCAGCAGATTCCTTTTCTAGACTTAATTTAAAGGAGCGCCCTTAAAGGCATCTCCGGCACATGGAGAAGCTTATATCCACAATGTATTATGTCTGCAAGAGTTTGGAAATAGGTACTAGAGAGCCCTAGCTCAAGGATTTGCACTGGTATAGCTGAGCTCACATTGCAAAAATGTACGTAAAATAGTTTTTTACATATAAATTTAAAAAGGACCAACTTGAAAGAGGAGTATATTCCAACACATAAGTTAAAGTTGGTAGTATTCTTGTTTTATAAACATGTGATTGATGATTCAAATGTCTCTTTCCCAAAGAGGTAAAACATTTTTGAAGAGCACCATCGCGGCCTAGGATTTTTTCCCTAAATTAGAACAGTGGAGTATATGAGAGATGTTAAGAGAGAAAGTTGCTCTTAGATAAATATAATTATCGACAACCTCTACTTTTTCTTCATCCATGAATCATATGGTAATTCTCCTTTTGTGCCTCTAAAAACTAGGACCTTTAAATTTGCAATGTTTATTTTTAGAAAATGCCTTTCCGCAGAAGTGCACACTTCTAGCAAATTTCTTTGTAAACCCAAAGGAGTTCAATCAAACATGGTTATGACGACAGCGTACAAGAGGGTATGCAATGAATGGTACTCCAGTTTTGGAGGAAAATTTCAAATGCCAAAATTGTTGTGGGAAAATCAAGTGTATAAAGTGAAAACAATAAAGGAGCTAGTAAACAACCCTAGTTTAGCCCATTATGTGTCGGGATAACCGGGGAAAGGCATTAATTTCTCCCCAATAATAATAATAATAATACTCTGCACCATGTTGAGGAGTACAAGGTAATAACTAATCTAAGTAATTTAATTGGTATACCCAGAGACTGCAGTTTGTGCCAATCAAATAGATCTGTTCATACGATCAAATGGGGTTGAAAAATCAATAACAGTGGCATACACAATTTGGCATTTTTCACAACATAAATGTCCATACTAGACCACAACACCACAATTTAATCAGACACAGATTGATTAGCTCTAAGGCGAGACTGTTTTAAAGAAATAATATTTGCCTCATTGATACATATTTCAAGCTTTTCAAGAATTCCCCAGGCAAAGATCTTCTCAACCGCATCCAGGATGGCAATTTCTCAATAGTTTCCTGGGCTTGTTTTGCTGCCCTTTTTTATGAAGAGGTACTATAACACTCCCATGCCAGGGTTTTGAGACAGAGTCTGAATCATAACAATGTGCAAATAACGGCCTCAATGTATTTGCCCACAGCACAGAATTTTGCTTATAGACCGCAATCGAGATTTAATCTGGGCTCATGGCCAATGGTTTCGTCCTGTTTATATAGCCAACTATTTGTGCAGAAGATGGGAAATTGATATGTGGGCTAGAATGATTACTGGGCAAAAATGTGCTGGTTAGATATGATGCGTTCTCTAAACTTAGGGAACGTCCCTCTGGGCACAGCTGAAAAAGGATCGCAAAAGCGATGTTCAAAATCTGATCGCTTTTGCGATCCTTTTTCAGCTGCGCCCAGAGGGACGTTCCCCAAGTTTAGAGAACGCATCATATCTAGTTGCTATCAACACTCCCAAGATCAGAGAGTGACACCTCTGTGGCACACTACAACTTGTTATACCTCAACAAACTGCTTGTGCGCGTTCAACCCCTTTGTTTAAAAAATGTACTGGTACCAGCATTCTGTTTATAAAGCTCCAAAATATAAACTATGCAGTCTGTTGTGGCAATTGGATTTGCAGAAGCATTGATTTTTGTGCTGCAATTTAGGGCTACCATTCACCAGAAAAACCTTGAGTTCTTCTCTTCTATAGCAGTGGAGGTGGTACCAATTCAAGTCCAACTGTCTTTTCCTTTGGGTTACCCAGATCCAACTAATACTTTGTATTAGTTACCTAGGTTCTATTGAGAACAAGATAAACTTATCTCCTTGGATAACTAGACTTCTCTTCCATCCTTCCATGCCTTATTAGATTGAAAATGTTATTTTCCTCTATCTTCCATATGCTCTACGATCATCCTGGTCCTACAACGCCTTATCAGATTCACCAGCTCCCTGTTAAAGAACCCAGGCCCCACTGAGCAGTAACTCTTCCTGGAATCAAAGAGACATTTGATGTGCAAAGAGGATGGTCTGCTCCATTTCGTCCAGTATGTGTGTTCTCACACCAGCACTTACAGAACAGTGAAACTTTACATGAGTGGGCCAGTAGGCACCACTCCAGTGAGACAGGTAAAAAGGCCTGTTCACACTATAGATTACTATTAATAATAAAATGCTTAAGCTGCCTTATTGTACTTGTGCCTCGGGTACTCGCCCATGACTAAAATTCATTACCAGGGTCCAGATATCCATGCAGCCACTGCACTCGGACATGCGCCCCTGCCCTGTCACCATGCAGGGGATTTTTCTGTCCGTATACACGCCCATCCAATATCAGACTATCTCAAACCAATCCCACTCCTGGAGAGGTTGGGTTCTCACATTTCCATCTGCATTCCTGTGAACCCGTTGAATGACCCATTCTCTCTCACTTTCCTTTCTTTGAATGGCATTTTAATTTGTGGTGTGCAGTTGTTACTACTCATGACCCTCCATTAATTTGACTTTTGATTATTGTGCCTTGAACTTGTGCCGCTGCACCTCTTAAACGTTTCTTGGGGTGGGGGAGAGGGAATGTTTTGAGGCATTTCTTATTTGGATTCCTTTGTTGGGCTGTGCTTGCCTGGAAAGTATAGCGTGAAGTGACACCATTTGTACTCCTCTTCAGAGACAAGCCTATGGCATCATCTTGGAGTGATGTTCTAGTTCCAGCTCGCTCCTTACCCATTTAGAGGAGACATCTGTGCGACCGTGAGAACTTAAGGTCCTAGCCAAGTGTGTGCTATTCCTGACCCTGCGTTTATTTGACTTTTGAATATTGTGCTTTTAACTTGAGCCCCTGCACATCCTAAACATTTCTTGGGGGGTGGTGGGGGGGGGGGGAGGAGGAAATATTTAGGGGCACTTCTTACCTGGATTTCTTTGTTGGACTGTTTTGCCTGGAAAGTATAGCGCAAGGGGATGCCATTTTATTCCTCTTCAGAAGCACGCCTAGGGTGCCATCTTGGAGTGATGGTCTAGTTGCCGCTCCCTCCTTATCTATTCAATGGAGACAGCTGTGTGTTTGTGCAGCAGGTGAGCCAAAGCCAAGCCTGCCTGCACCCCTTCACAGTCCGTCTGCGCTCAGCTCTAGCGATGCTGTCCTTTTGGTTTCAGAAGTAGACCTTCTTCCTAGAATAACATACACCAAGCAGCAGTTGCTGAATATTAAGAGTGATGTGAGGTAAGGGAATGAACATACCAAGGTAAGCTCTCTGCAGGAGGGGTGCCCTGTGACAACTAAATGGGGGACCAAGACAGTAAAGAGAAATCATATCAATATGTCCATTAGCATGGTCTGAATTAAGGCTAACACATCAATAAAACTCTGACCAGTAAAGGAAGGTCTAGCTCCCTTCCTCAGCATAACTTCTGATGTGCACTGATAAATGCACGCTTGGCAGTGTGCAAAGCCTTTGAATGACATGATCTGATGAGTGTGGGGTCTCTTGTGGTCCTGTGTATCAAAGAGAAATGGTTCACAGAGTCATCTAATCCTGTGCTAGCTAACATTTGCCCAGCTGGTTATAACATCACACACAGGGCAAGGCCTAATCGACGGGGGGAGGCGTTGCACTCATAGCACAGGTACAATTCACAATTTGTGAATAGGGACCTACTGGCTTGACCATGGTAGAGACCCAGGGCTTTTCTATCATTTCCCAGACTGTCACTCTTTTTAATAGTTTACTGTGCTACAGCACTCCGAGCCTGCCCATACTTTCATCAACCCTTTTCTGGACCTGGTCTTATCTGCTTCTCTGACATATAACAACTTGATGGTGCTGAGCGATTTTAATCTCTCAACAGCTAAGCCTACCTGTCTGGAAGTTGTCAAGCTTCAGAAAGGGATGTCAGCATTCGGGTTGGACATGCTAGTCTCTGGTCCTACTCCTATCAAGGGGCGCATGGTAGATTTGATTTTTGGGACAGCAGACCATATCGATTGTGAAGAAGGCATCTGACAGGTATGGAAGGACCACTCATTAATTGCTCGCATAAGCAGCGTATTTTCTCTCACAACTCATGTTAGCGCTGGAAAGCCCAGAAGAACCAATAACATAACATAACATAGCATAACATAATAAAGGGAATTACTTTGAACTGATATGATCCCCCCTGGTGTAGAAAATGAAGACTTCTCCTTGGTACTTGGTGCTAAGGCGATCTGCCAGTATTCACTGTTCAAATCAAAGGTGCTCAAGTACTTTGCAGCACCTAACCGATCCATAAGCTCATCCTCCCTTAGGAATGGATGGGGTGCCTCACTGAGGGCTCAGTTGCCCAGTCCACACAGAACAGCAAGTCTGTAGACCTTTTGTTTGGTACTAGTGCCACAGGACTAGACCAAGGACTACAAGACCTCTCAATGGCTCCCAGTTCCACCATATTGGCAACTTCCGATTTAATCCATCCCTGAACATGGTCAAACATTGTGAACACTCTGCCCTTTACTGGCAGACTGTCACCAGTGTCTATGTCATGGACACAGACATGTGTTAACTATGGAGTTAGAGAGAAGAGATTGCAAAACCATCTCAACACCTAAACCCGCGTTGAGAAAATCTTGCAGGGTGCAGTTCTAGTGCCTGCAAATCGTGCTAGGAGAAGCAAATTCCTAGTTGCGCTAGCCAACTTTTTTTACACTAATTTTTATTTTCACCAAAAGCAACACAGGCAGTTACAGTATATCATTCATATATTTGTTGCATACATACAGTCTTTCCATTACATCATTGTTGTCAACCATGACACTGGTACAATATTGAAAGGAGTCCTCGGTTTAGCCAGTGCTATTGGGCGAATAACAAAAAAAAAATCGAGCTAGCCAACTTAATGTTGGTGAGTTGCACACGAAAAAAATAAACACCACGTGACGGTTGGCGCAGTTTAGCCGGAAATCTGCATTACAAGCTTAACATGAAGTGATGTCAGGCAACAAGATACACTTGTTGCCTGACAATGACGCGGGGTGTTGAATGGACCTACATCATCTATTCTCAGTCATTCAAACGAGTTTTGAACAGGCGTGGCCTGTGTACGTAAGAGCGGTGGAGCGGGTTGGGAGGAGTCGACAGATAATGACAAGGTAAAGTTAAATTAAAAAAAAGAAAACCATTGCTGAGTCAACGAGCGCAAGGTAAGTGGTTTTCTTTTTTTTAAATGTAACTCTTCCTTGTCGTGGTCTGTCGACTCCCCACCCCCCTGCCCTCCCGCCTCACCGCTCTTACCTACACTGGCCGCGCTTGGTTTTGCACAAAATATTGAGTTGGAAATATCAGATGCAGAAATATTGCAAACAAAATATATTGTGACACAATATTGTGATGCAGAAATATCGTTGTCGAGAATATCGTTTTTTAGGTAAGTATTATTGTTGTTGTTAATATCGTTTTCAATAATATGGTTGCAAACAATATCATTTTTTAATTACCTTTCTGTAGGTTAGTCTACATATTAGTTATTCGGGTGCTTATTCTTCGTATATTTGTTAATAATATTTTTAAACATTGTTTATACTGTTAAGTGATCTATAATTTTTTATTTAATTACAATAGTAATTTGTTTTGTTGTAGCGGGTTGCTGGATTTGTAGCGGGGAGGGTGGGAAGTTAAGTAAGTATAATTAATTAATAATTATTTATTTATTGTTGATTATTTAATTGATTATTAATTAATCTAAGTTGTTTAATATTTCAATTTTTTAAGTTATTTGTTAGGTGCAGGTTGCTGAGTTTGTAGGGGTATAGGGTGAAAAGTTAATTAAGTGCAAATTAATTAACAATTAATTAATAATTATTTAATTGATTATTAATTATCAAAATTTTGCGATAATTATATTTTTACATGTATCTGTTAGGTGTGGGTTGGTGGGTTTGTAGGGGTACAGGGTGGGTGGTTAATTATTAATTGATAAATTAGTTAATAAAAAATCATGAATTGATCAAATAATTAATCGATTAATTAATTAATGGTTAAATATTAAGTCATATTCAATTAGCTATTAATTATGTTACATTTATTTATTTTAAGAATATTTTAAGTGTGGACAACTATGTTTGTCGGGGTATAATCCAAATCTTTCCCTACTGTTAGATAGACTAGGGTGGGAATACTAGATGTTACCCCTCCAGAGTCCAACGCTTTCCCTACTGTTAAGATTGGAGTGGGACAAGTAAATGTTATCCCTCAGGAGTCCAATGCTTTCCTTACTGTTGCACAGACTGGAGAGGAAAAAGGGAATTTTACCCCGCCAGAGGGCAATGCTTTCCATACTGTTGCATAGACTGGAGTTGCAATAGTACATTTTACCCCTCCAAAGTCCAACGGTTCGCCTACTATTGCACAGACTGGAGTGGGAATAGTACATTTTACCCCTCTGGAGTCCAACGTTTCCCTACTGTTGCACAGACTGGCGTGGGAATAGTAAATGTTACCCTTCCGGAGTCCAACGCTTTCCCTACTGTTGTAATGATTGAAGTGGAAATAGTAAATTTTACCCATTTGGAGTACAATGCTTTCCCTACTGTTGCAACCACTGGAATGGGAATAGTAAATGTTACCCCATTGACATCAAAGCTTTCTCTACTGTTGCACAGACTGTAGTGGGAATAGTAAATTTAACCCCTCCGGAGATCAACACTTTCCCTTTTGTTGCAAAGACTGAAGTGGAAATAGTAAATGGTACCACTCTGGCTTCCAACACTTTCCCTACCATTGCACAGACTGGAGTGGGTATAGTATATGTATCATTCCAAGACTTTAATATTTTTCAATGCTGTTTAAATATTTTATATATATGTATCATTATTCATTGTTATAATATAGGTTTTTACTTGAATAGTTGAGTTTTTTCATACTTTAGGTCTCGCCTGAGACAGCGCTTTAGCGCTGCTCTGGCGAGACTTATAGTAAGCGAGTTTTGGAAGTGCAAACAGTGGCTTTTCAGGCCTCCAGATACAGTGCATGTGCGTCGGCCGGGCGCGCGCACCATTTGGAGGCCTGAAAGCACTCGTTTGCTTTCACTTTCGTGGGCCGCACGGCCGCTTTGATGTGATCGCGATCGCGATTACATTTCCCTCTGTTCACTCTTGTTTAACTGCTCCTCACGTAATGGCACAGCCGAGTCACGAGCTCTTCACAACACAGATGTTCTGCCTTTCCAGTGCTCCACTCGGAACTTGCCTTTGCCATTATTTTAATTTACCACTTTAAATCCAGTTGGAGCTGCGTCTGTTTACTTCCCCTTCCCTTATCTGTGTTGACTGCATCCCTCCTCAGCCTCCAACCCCCATCAGAGCTCCGACTGGGTTTAAAGCAGTAAATTGAAATAATGGCAAAGCCAGGTCACAAGCTCTTCACAGCACAGATGGTCTGCCTTTCCAGTGCTCCGCTCGGAACTCTGCTTTGCCATTATTTCAATTTATCACTTTAAATCCAGTCGGAGCTCTGATGTTGACAACGCCCCTCCACCTCTTCCATTTCTTTCTGCCACACCCTTGTTTTTATTATTCTGTTCCGTTGAGAAGGGAACAACTTTTGTTGTGCAGCGTCTGCAAAAAACATTTACAAAGCCAGTGTGTCATCAAGGCGAGCCCTATTTGCATTGCCGATGCCTCGTTAATAATACTTGCTATACGTGTCCAGACCTTCTGCCTGAAAAGAGATCGGAAGCTCAGGCAGATCTGTCCAAATGTCTCGAACACCTTTTAATTGTGAGTATCAGCAGTCGAGAACCTTTGCAAAGGAGTTCAGCATTTCTTGTCTATGCTGGTTCCATCCCCAGCCCACAGGACATGTGGCTGAGAAGAACCATCTGATGCGAGAAGAACAGAAATGCTTTAGATTAAAATGTTTAGATCAAATATTACAAACACAGTGCCAAGGGCCTCAAAGTGTTTTGTCTGTCTTTTGTCTGGGTTAGTTTCTACACTGAGGACTGCACTGTACCTGATATCTACCCGTTTGGAAAAAAACGCTGACTCTTAAAGAGGCATTAAAAAGGATTAGACATCGATAAAACCCCCCACCCTCTCCCTCACCCCATCCGTCTCGCTCGCGGAGCCATTGTTCTTTTTAACGTGTTTCTCTCACTTTGATGCTGTCCACTGGACATTTTTCAAAAGTACGTCGAGTAAAATCTTTAACCCCCCCAGCCGGAGTAAAAGAAACACCCAACCAGTTGCCATAACGTAATGCAGATTTTTGTCACAGCTCCATGGTTTCTGCTTTTGATTTATTCGCTCTGGGAAACGCTCCACAGCCTTGCGTTAGACAGCAGCCTAGGCCTGCTTGCAGCCCCCCCCCCCTCCCGGGACATAGACTCGCAGAGGGCCTTCCTCCTGTCAGAACTGAAGCCCGGGAAAAGATAAGCTCTGCGGAGTCAAAGAGCACCGTGGGCGACATCACACCTCCAGGCATGTGTCTTCTGCACATGTGCAATAGTAGTACAGTAGGAAAGGGGGTAAAAGAACGGCCATCTAAGCCTGGATTGACGGTCAAATACTCTTTGGGCATTCACTTCAGTCCTGAATGCTGTGATATTTTTAATTGCATTGTAACATTTATGTTCTCACGCCAGGGCTTTAAGTGGGATGAAAAAACTGTGGGGTCTCTCAAAGGGGCGTGTCCGATGTAATTAAGGGCGTGGCTTTAAAACACTTACGCTAAAAATCTGTGTTTAGCATAGTGTGCTGTTTCTGTCATTGCATCCTGATATGTGATACAACAAGTAACATCATGCCTACAACAAGTCAGGACTATAGGCTTTGTCAATCGCTATTAGTTGCATAAGATAAATAAGCTGCAACTATGGCTTGTTACATATAATATTGAAAAAGCGTCCACTTAAAGCCCTGGTGACACTACCACAATGTTGCTGCTCTTGCGTTTCAAAAAGAGAAGGGAAATCCAGAAAGAAAATGACTCTTTAAAGGATTCCCCTTCCCCCACAACGCTCACCTGGCATGATGTCATGCTGTAACTTCTCCATTAGTGAGAAGTGAGCAGCGCACATCGATGTGCTTGCTGTCTCGAAACGGGTCTCAAGCCGCGCGGCCACTGAGGACATCAAAGTGCACACCATTTGCCACCCCCTTCCTGCTTGTTATTGTTTCCTTTGATCCCTATCTTTCCCTTTCTCAATCTCACCCTCTCCCTGCCTTTTACAACTGCGGCCGCACCACTGTGCCCGCCCCCACTCCCCCCTCCCTCCTCGTCAACTTCAGTGCGCGCTTGTTAATATAGACGCACATAGTATCCTCGTGCCCTCTGCCTTGGCTGGCGCTATGTAACTTCCTATATGTTTGAGCCCTTATTATAATTATAATTTGCGTGCCTGTCTCTCACACCTCCTCACACCATCATTACACTGCGGGGTGCTGCATTTCAAGAAAAGATAACAGCGCCTCTCTGGTCACTCACGACATCAAAACACCTCCTACATAGAATCACAACAATACAACACTGTGAACCACACACTTTCACGCGGTAAAGCATGCTGCTGGCCGTCTGAAATGCGCTTCGGAACCCCACAAAGGGGTGTGAAGCGCTATATACAATGATGCCAAAAGAGTGCATTGTTGCCCCAGGCCCTCATGGCCGCCGGCGCCGCTGGCATAATGTTTGCCTTCAGGCAGTCGCTCCCGTAAGTCCGCCCACAGGTTTTGTCTGCTGAGCTGATGTCGACGACGTGTAAGTTGTTTCACGTTATTCAGACAGCAATGCTCGCTCCAACAGGAAGTAAAGTTATTATCGCCCGCCACAGTTCCACGCTCGTGGAATAACGTCTTCAGTTCCAGCTCGTTCTTGTGGGCTGACTGTTGGCTGCACACTGCTGCACGCCGCACACTGCTGCACGCCACACACTGCTGCACGCCACACACTGCTGCACGCCACACTGCTGCACGCCACACTGCTGCACACTGCTGCACGCTGCACACTGCTGCACGCCGCACAGCTGCACGCGGCACACAGCTGCACGCCGCACACTGCTACATGAAACACAGCTGCACGCCACACACTGCTGCACGCCACACACTGCCGCACACTGCTGCACGCCGCTGCACGCCACACACTGCTGCATGCCTCACACTGCTACACGAAACACTGCTGCATGCCACACACTGCTGCAAGCCGCACACTGCTGCACGCCGCACACTGCTGCACGCCGCACACTGCTGCGAGTTTATGCTACTGACATTGTAAATGACAATGCCTTTTATTTGTTATAAAACCAAAACATAAATAAAAGGCATTGTAATTTTACAATGCCAATAGCTCAAAATCTTATAAATGCGAGACCTATTGCATTGCAAATGCTTGTTTTGTATTTGTTTCTATTTCTTTAATTTTGTAATTTATGTAATATTAATTGGCATTTGATCTGTAATTTTTTTAATGTTTTATCTATATAAATATGTATATATATATGCAAGCTCTTGTCCCACAAAGGACTCTGCACTCATGAGGCTTTGTTAGTCGTAACCATATATATTCCAATGTAAGGACGCGTTTCGGCACTTTAGCCTTCTTCTTGGTTGCCTTTTGAAATTTTAACAGCGTTACCGGCCATATTGCTGCATTTTAAACAGGGAGCTTAACGTCCCTATATTGCGGATAGACGGTTGTGCAGCATGTGTATGGAGCAAGCAACATTGCATTATTGATATTAGAGAGAAAGCTGAAACCTTTGGACTTAGAGCGAAGCCCATACTTAGAATATTCACTGGCCGCACGGAGACACTTTTAAACGAGCCACGTTTAATTTTACTACTTCTTCATTATTTTGGATATTTTATTATCTTGGCCATCTTTGTTGGACGATCACAATGGAATGAAAAGATATACAGTTCTTTACCTGCGCTGCTGTTAAGATTGGCCTGGAGCCATACTTATCATTAACAACAGAGACAGCACGTTGATAAGCCCTGAAGAAGTCCCAAGAGGGATGAAACGCATTGGCAAAGCAATTGTATGGTGATTTTAATAAAAAGAGGATAAGTGATTCACAATAAAGGACGAACTAAAAAAAAACTGCAATCAAGACTCACGTCATTGATAGATATACATGTTGTGGGAAGCTGAATGAATGTGTTACCTTGTTACATTTCTATTGTAATATGTTGCACTATGCTAGTTACAAAATAGAATTACATTTCTCGGGTGCAGGGTCAGTTTGAAGCTTAACGCTGATTGGATGTTAGTATTAACACAGGAAGAGGACTTTATTCTACTACGGGGATTCGTATATATATATATATATATATTCACTGAAAAAACCCATAGGTTTCAGGGACGTTATAGTTAGTTGGACATTTCACTCGTACAAAACCATGAAATTCCCCCGTCATAGTTAGTTCAGCTAATTATAACTCGCATCTCTGCAATGCACTGCTGATGACGTCACATATTACATCATTCATGACATGGTCAGTGACATCACTGATGACATCACTGATGACATCTCAAATGACATCCCTGATGACATCACTGATGACATCATCCAGTGAATGTGTGTTTCTATAAAGTTTAAATATGTATTATATATATGCCAAAGTGTTTTGAAGAATGAGTGGGTGTATAAGTGTCTGGATGGAGGATTTAGTAGGTGCGTCACTGACTGTTTAAGTGAGTTATTACATATGTCTTATTGAATGCATGGGTTAGTAACTAAACTGTGTGAATGTCTGTATCAATCTGTCTGCTGTTGTATAAGCTGCTTCATGGGTTGGTTAGTAGCTACATGAGTGTCAATATGGGTTATTGATTGGTTGCTAGAGTATTTGTATGGGTGCCTGAGTGTGTGTGTGGGTGCGTGGGAGGTGTGTGGCTCTGTGCATACATGTTTGAGTGATTGATTCACTGGCTGTATGGGTTCAATAGTGCATGTGGAAATAGCTGTATGGTTGGGTCAGTGTGTGTATGGGTATGTTACTGAGTGAATGGATGTCTCACTGGTACATGTCCAAGTAACTACATATGTAAAAGGAAGTGTATGTGAGAGTTGGAGTATATAAATGACTATATGTGAGAGTCAGTGATTGTGAGTGTGGTTGTATAGATGAGTGTGTACTTGTATTAGTGATTGTATAAGAGAGTAATTATGTGTATTTTCTGTTTGAATAAGTGATCTGTTGTGTGTATAACTCTATAGGTCAGTAAATGGAAGTGCGATTGATTGATTCTTTGCATGACTGACTAGGTGTGTGAGTAACTCTGGATGAGTGCTGGTGTGTGAGTGTCTGTGTAGGTGTATGAGTGTACATGATAGTGTTGTATTGATGAGTGATTGCATGTATGAGTGATTGTATGGGTGAATGATTAGATGTGTGTGTAGTCATAAGAACCAGTGAGTAGATATGTAGGAAGTGGTATTGGTGTGTCTATGGTTTCAAAAATAGTATTCTGTATATTGGAGTGGGTGTATCAAAGGTTATATTAGGGTGTGAGGACGTGCATCAGATAATCACATGGATGATGTCATCAGTGATGTCATTTGAGATGTCATCAGCGATGTAATCAGTGATGTCACTGACCATGCCATGAATGATGTAATATGTGACGTCATCAGCAGTGCATTGCGGGGACGCGAGTTATAGTTAGCTAAACTAACTATAACGGGGGAATTTCCATGGTTTTGTACGAGTGAAATGTCCAACTAACTATAACGTCCCTGAAACCTATGTTTTTTTCAGTGAATTTCTAAGGCTTTTTAAATGCTAATTTCTAACTATGCCTACAAAGGTAGGACATGTGAAGAAAGAGGAAGAAAAGCGCAGAAAGAAGCAAATGCTGAAAGAGTCAACAGAAGTCCATAAAGATGAACAAAAGTGCAGGAAGAAGCAAGAGATGTGCAGAAAGAACCAACAGAGGAGCAGAAAGTCCTCCTGTGCCCCCAACTTTTTACTGACGGGTACTAGTGGTAACTGACTCTGACTAACCAGGACCGGAGCCAGTGCCATGGTAAAAGACACTTAGAATACAGTAAAAACACCTACATACACTAGGGAACACTATGCGTTGGGGTACCCCTGTGATTAGCATGACCTCCTCTATATTTGCCATGAGTTTGTGCCTGGGTCATTGCATGAGGACATGGGTACTAAGTGGATGATTAGAGTACAGCAAGGAGAGTGCATGGTGAATTTATAAGTGCCTGGGTTTTGGCGGAGTGATTGGATAAGTACATGGTGCTGGCTGGGTGATTGGAGGAGTGCATGGGTAGTGACAAGGAGATGTCTGGACTGCATCAGAAGTGCTCAGGGGATTGTAGCAGTGCATGTGTTAGTGCCTGGGTCATTGCATGAGTACATGGGTAGTCACTGGATGATTAGAGTGCTGCAAGGACAGTGCATGGTGATTTTATAACTGCTTGGGTGTTGGCGAAGTGATTGGATAAGTACATGATGATGGGTACAACCTGGGTAATTGGAGGACTGAATCAGTACTATGTAGGTGGTTAGAGGTCTGCATGGGTAGTGCACAGGGGATTGTAGCAGTGCATGTGTTAGTGCTTGGGTCATTCCATGAGTACATGGTACTGACTGGAAGATTAGAGTACTGCAAGGGGAGTGCATGGTGAATTTATAAGTGCTTGGGTTTTAGTGGAGTGATTGGATGAGTACATGGTGCTGGCTGCATGATTAAAAGAGTGCATGGGTAGTGACAGGGTGATGGCTGGACTGCATGGATACTGCTCAGGGTATTGTAGCAGTGCATGAGTTCATGCATGTGTCGTTGCATGAGTGCATGGGTAGTGACTGGATGATTAAAGTGCTGCAAGGAGAGTGCATGGTGAATTTATAAGTGTTTGGGTTTTGGCGGAGTGATTGCATAAGTACACATATGTCACATCAGGACCGCCCCCTCCCTTCACCACTATGAAAACACGCCCCCTGGTGGGTTTTAATTTGGGGAATTAATTCCCCTTGAATCCTGAGGGTCCCTGGGGGACAACTAGCCCACCAGGTACCTCTAGTAAGCGCCACAGAGGTGCGTTGCAGAGAGGTGGTCCGAGGCCATGCCACTTTTTACACCTCTCTGCAAAGCAACTCTGTGGCGCTTACTGGACATACCTGTTGGGTAGTTGGCCCCCATGGTGTCAGGATTCGCGGGCAACACGCCTGCCTGGCCTACAACCCTCATAAGGCATCCACAAAAGGGGCGGAGTCACGTCCTTAAAAGAATGCGACGTGCGTAATTCCTGAAGGCGAGTCCGTTATTCACTTCCTGTTTCCCGAGGAGAAGTCGTGGATGTGAAATCTCCTGTTTTCCTGGTGTCTCGTAAGGATGAGACAATCCAAGACCCTTCGGTTCCACTCCGAAAGGGTTGCTCAATATGTTCAAAGCAACTGAGACGCAGCCGGCGCCTGAACCCAGCTCCTCTTAGCGGCGATGGGAGTAGCTAGATAAGTATTTACGCTCCGAGGCAGGAGCGGTGATCCGCACTGGCGCCTCTGAGATGCAAATGTTTGTTTCCCTGAAAAGAGCTCCGAGACAGGAGCGGTGTTCCGTGCTGGCGCTTCCATGATATTTTATATGTGTGAGTCACTAAGAGCTCCGAGGCAGGAGCGGTGAGCCGCGCTGGCGCTTTCGTGACATTTTCAGTTGTTTGTTTCAGTGCATTTACTTTTTACTTCATTTAAAGCGCCGAAGCAGGAGCCATTCGCCGCAAAGACTCGATATCCATAATTTCGTCCGGTGCTGTGATTGAACCGCACAAAGTGGAAGGCATGACTTTACCTTGAGTAATGTTCCTTTTAGACATGGACTACTAATGAGAGGCAGTCTACACGCTACAAGATTACCCTTTGAGCATTTGTTTCAATTTGCAATTCCTCATTCTTTTATTGGGAACAGTAAACGCTTTGGTGCATAAACCTAAAGACATAGAATCCTTGATCAATAAAGAGGCTATTAACTGTTGAGTGCTCCCCTTTTCACCAACTTGTGGCACAGGCTCCAGCATACAGAGTATTGTCATCACCTTCTCTCGCTCATCTTGGTCGGTGTTTTTCTAGAGAGTTCTAAGGTTTCTCTAGGTGTATGTGGCTGGGGTGTTAATGTCTGTGTTATGTTTTTGTAGTGCATTCCGGTATGATGGAATACTGCCGTTCACAGGAGAGATGAGGAAGTCTGAAGGATTGTGTGACAAGAGCAAGGTAGCGGCCTATCTAGCGAGAATTTATGAGAGTAGTGTTGCATGCCATTGTATTTCATTGTGGTGTTATTTATCTTTCAGATTCTATTCCCCGCTGTTCCGTGCAATAATTGCTGGAGTTGGAGATATCAAGAGGTGGATACCTTATTGCATCGCTCGAATCCTGAAGAGTACCGAACTGAGGACGGAATCGTAACACATGGACCCTCAGGATTCAAGGGGACTTAATTCCCCAACTTAAAACGCACCACAGGGCGCGTTTGCACACTTGTCACATCAGCCCACGCCCCCTCCCTGCACCACTGTGCAAATGCACCCCCTGGTGTGTTGTAAATAGGGGGATTAAGTCCCCTTGAGTCCTGGGGGTCTCTAGGGGCCAACTAGCCCACCAGCTACCTCCAGTAAGCGCCGCAGAGCTGCGTTGCAGAGTGGTGTAAAAAGGGGGCGTGGCCTTGGACCACCTCTCTGCAACGCAGCTCCCTGGCACATACTGGAGGTACCTGGTGGGCTAGTTGGCCCCCAAGGAACCTTAAGATTGAAGGGGACTTAATCCTCCAACTCAAAATGCGCCACAGGGCGCGTTTGCACAGTGGTCAAATCAGGCCACACCCCCTCCCTGCAGCACTGTGCAAACGCGCCCCCTGGTGCGTTGTAAATTGGGGGATTAAATCCCCTCGAGTCCTGAGGGTCCCTGGGGTTCAACTAGCCCACCAGGTAGCTCCAGTAAGCACCACACAGCTGCGTTGCAGAGAGGTGTAAAAAGGGCGTGGCCTTGAAGCACCTCTCTGCAAGGCAGCCCTGTGGCGCATACAGGAGGTACCTGATGGGCTAGTTGACCCCCAGGGACCCCCAGTATTGAATTAATTCCCCATCTTAAAACGCGCCACAGGGTGCGTTTGCAGAGAGTTGCTGGGAGGAGCAGGGCATCCGGCACGATGCAGGTCTTTTTTTATTTTTTATTTTTTAGAAGGGGGGGTCTGTGTGGCCCGCTTTCTTTTTTCTTTTTTTGGGCCCTAGGGACCCCATCCCCCTGGGCTGGCCCTATCCGTTGGGGACCGTGGGGGAGCCCCAATGACCCCACTGTCCCGCCGGCTCCCCGCCTCCTGCGGGAGCCTGCATTGCTTTTCCACATGGGGAGCTGCTGGCATGCAGCTCCCCATGTGGAAAAGCAATCTGCTTTGGATTTTGGATGCGAGAGCAGGAAACCTGCTCTCGCTTCCAAAATCCAAACCAGTGTTTGCTATGGCAGGACAGGAGCCGCACGGCTCCCGTCCTGCCATAGCAAACAGCAGTGTCTTGGTGTGGGTATCCCGGGACACTGCAGGAGCCGGCCCTGGGGGGTGGCGGTCCCCAGGGCCATCACAGGCTCCAGGTGGAGGCAGTCCCCGGGGCTGCACGGGCCCCCGCATATATTTTTTGCGAATGCCCCCTGGATCTGGCCCACCCGGGGGCCTCAATTAAATGAAGCGCTGGAGCTTCATTTTTTTAAATATTTCAGCGGGATTCGCGGCCCCAGTGCGAATTTCACCAAAATTTGTTTTAAAAAAATGCTTTTTTTGGCCCTGGGTGTCTTTGTGGGACCCTCTGAGCAGGCCTAGGGGGTCAGGGTGTTTCTACTCTGCCCCATTTTGCTTTTTTTCACCCTTGTTTTTCAGTTTTCTTGTGACCTGGTTCGGAGTGTTGACAGCCAATTAGAATAAAGCTTGTGGTCGTGGCAGCCAATTAGAATGAAGCGCATGGTTGGGACGGGTCGCGAATCCACCGCTGCCCTAAATATTGAAACTTTGATTTTTTGAATTTCTCAGCAACTACTGAACGGATTTACACCATTTAACACAAAGGTCGCTGTCTGATCCAAGCACTACTTTTTTCCCAAATTTGGGGTAATTCCATTCAGGAGTTTCGGCTGTAACCTTGCCCAAAGTTTCCTATGGGAAATTGATTTTTTGACTCTTATTTTTTTAATTTCTTAAAGACTACTGAACGGATTTACACCATTTAAAAAAAAGGTCGCTTTCTGAACCAAGCTCTACCTTTTTGCCAAATTTGGGGTAATTCAGTTCGGGCTGTAGCCCGTCTCAAAATTTCCTATGGAAATTAACATGGGGGAAAACGCATTTTGAGACACCCAAACTTTCAGCATAAGAGCTGACCTGGATAGACTTTTTTGGGGGAAAATTTTGCTAAGATTCGTCAAACGACGCCAAAGTTATTAGCAAATCAAAAAATGCTTTTCCTATGGAAACTAGGTTCTAACTATAACTACCTACTGTGCATGTGTTAGTGCTTGGGTCATTCCATGAGTACATGGTACTCACTGGAAGATTAGAGTACTGCAAGGGGAGTGCATGGTGAATTTATAAGTGCTTGGGTTTTAGTGGAGTGATTGGATGAGTACATGGTGCTGGCTGCATGATTAAAAGAGTGCATGGGTAGTGACAGGGTGATGGCTGGACTGCATGGATACTGCTCAGGGTATTGTAGCAGTGCATGAGTTCATGCATGGGTCATTGCATGAGTGCATGGGTAGTGACTGGATGATTAAAGTGCTGCAAGGAGAGTGCATGGTGAATTTATAAGTGTTTGGGTTTTGGCGGAGTGATTGCATAAGTACACATATGTCACATCAGGACCGCCCCCTCCCTTCACCACTATGAAAACACGCCCCCTGGTGGGTTTTAATTTGGGGAATTAATTCCCCTTGAATCCTGAGGGTCCCTGGGGGACAACTAGCCCACCAGGTACCTCTAGTAAGCGCCACAGAGGTGCGTTGCAGAGAGATGGTCCGAGGCCATGCCACTTTTTACACCTCTCTGCAAAGCAACTCTGTGGCGCTTACTGGACATACCTGTTGGGTAGTTGGCCCCCATGGTGTCAGGATTCGCGGGCAACACGCCTGCCTGGCCTACAACCCTCATAAGGCATCCACAAAAGGGGCGGAGTAACGTCCTTAAAAAAATGTGACGTGCGTAATTCCTGAAGGCGAGTCCGTTATTCACTTCCTGTTTCCCGAGGAGAAGTCGCGGATGTGAAATCTCCTGTTTTCCTGGTGTCTCGTAAGGATGAGACAATCCAAGACCCTTCGGTTCCACTCCGAGAGGGTTGCTCAATATGTTCAAAGCAACTGAGACGCAGCCGGCGCCTGAACCCAGCTCCTCTTAGCGGCGATGGGAGTAGCTAGATAAGTATTTACGCTCCGAGGCAGGAGCGGTGATCCGCACTGGCGCCTCTGAGATGCAAATGTTTGTTTCCCTGAAAAGAGCCTCGAGACAGGAGCGGTGTTCCGTGCTGGCGCTTCCATGATATTTTATATGTGTGAGTCACTAAGAGCTCCGAGGCAGGAGCGGTGAGCCGCGCTGGCGCTTTCGTGACATTTTCAGTTGTTTGTTTCAGTGCATTTACTTTTTACTTCATTTAAAGCGCCGAAGCAGGAGCCATTCGCCGCAAAGACTCGATATCCATAATTTCGTCCAGTGCTGTGATTGAACCACACAAAGTGGAAGGCATGACTTTACCTTGAGTAATGTTCCTTTTAGACATGGACTACTAATGAGAGGCAGTCTACACGCTACAAGATTACCCTTTGAGCATTTGTTTCGATTTGCAATTCCTCATTCTTTTATTGGGAACAGTAAACGCTTTGGTGCATAAACCTAAAGACATAGAATCCTTGATCAATAAAGAGGCTATTAACTGTTGAGTGCTCCCCTTTTCACCAACTTGTGGCACAGGCTCCAGCATACAGAGTATTGTCATCACCTTCTCTCGCTCATCTTGGTGGGTGTTTTTCTAGAGAGTTCTAAGGTTTCTCTAGGTGTATGTGGCTGGGGTGTTAATGTCTGTGTTATGTTTTTGTAGTGCATTCCGGTATGATGGAATACTGCCGTTCACAGGAGAGATGAGGAAGTCTGAAGGATTGTGTGACAAGAGCAAGGTAGCGGCCTATCTAGCGAGAATTTATGAGAGTAGTGTTGCATGCCATTGTATTTCATTGTGGTGTTATTTATCTTTCAGATTCTATTCCCCGCTGTTCCGTGCAATAATTGCTGGAGTTGGAGATATCAAGAGGTGGATACCTTATTGCATCGCTCGAATCCTGAAGAGTACCGAACTGAGGACGGAATCGTAACACATGGACCCTCAGGATTCAAGGGGACTTAATTCCCCAACTTAAAACGCACCACAGGGCGCGTTTGCACACTTGTCACATCAGCCCACGCCCCCTCCCTGCACCACTGTGCAAATGCACCCCCTGGTGTGTTGTAAATAGGGGGATTAAGTCCCCTTGAGTCCTGGGGGTCTCTAGGGGCCAACTAGCCCACCAGCTACCTCCAGTAAGCGCCGCAGAGCTACGTTGCAGAGTGGTGTAAAAAGGGGGCGTGGCCTTGGACCACCTCTCTGCAACGCAGCTCCCTGGCACATACTGGAGGTACCTGGTGGGCTAGTTGGCCCCCAAGGAACCTTAAGATTGAAGGGGACTTAATCCTCCAACTCAAAATGCGCCACAAGGCGCGTTTGCACAGTGGTCAAATCAGGCCACACCCCCTCCCTGCAGCACTGTGCAAACGCGCCCCCTGGTGCGTTGTAAATTGGGGGATTAAATCCCCTCGAGTCCTGAGGGTCCCTGGGGTTCAACTAGCCCACCAGGTAGCTCCAGTAAGCACCACACAGCTGCGTTGCAGAGAGGTGTAAAAAGGGCGTGGCCTTGAAGCACCTCTCTGCAAGGCAGCCCTGTGGCGCATACAGGAGGTACCTGATGGGCTAGTTGACCCCCAGGGACCCCCAGTATTGAATTAATTCCCCATCTTAAAACGCGCCACAGGGTGCGTTTGCAGAGAGTTGCTGGGAGGAGCAGGGCATCCGGCACGATGCAGGTCTTTTTTTATTTTTTATTTTTTAGAAGGGGGGTCTGTGTGGCCCGCTTTCTTTTTTCTTTTTTTGGGCCCTAGGGACCCCATCCCCCTGGGCTGGCCCTATCCGTTGGGGACCGTGGGGGAGCCCCAATGACCCCACTGTCCCGCCGGCTCCCCGCCTCCTGCGGGAGCCTGCATTGCTTTTCCACATGGGGAGCTGCTGGCATGCAGCTCCCCATGTGGAAAAGCAATCTGCTTTGGATTTTGGATGCGAGAGCAGGAAACCTGCTCTCGCTTCCAAACCAGTGTTTGCTATGGCAGGACAGGAGCCGCACGGCTCCCGTCCTGCCATAGCAAACAGCAGTGTCTTGGTGTGGGTATCCCGGGACACTGCAGGAGCCAGCCCTGGGGGGTGGCGGTCCCCAGGGCCATCACAGGCTCCAGGTGGAGGCAGTCCCCGGGGCTGCACGGGCCCCCGCATATATTTTTTGCGAATGCCCCCTGGATCTGGCCCACCCGGGGGCCTCAATTAAATGAAGCGCTGGAGCTTTATGTTTTTAAATATTTCAGCGGGATTCGCGGCCCCAGTGCGAATTTCACCAAAATTTGTTTTAAAAAAATGCTTTTTTTGGCCCTGGGTGTCTTTGTGGGACCCTCTGAGCAGGCCTAGGGGGTCAGGGTGTTTCTACTCTGCCCCATTTTGCTTTTTTTCACCCTTGTTTTTCAGTTTTCTTGTGACCTGGTTCGGAGTGTTGACAGCCAATTAGAATAAAGCTTGTGGTCGTGGCAGCCAATTAGAATGAAGCGCATGGTTGGGACGGGTCGCGAATCCACCGCTGCCCTAAATATTGAAACTTTGATTTTTTGAATTTCTCAGCAACTACTGAACGGATTTACACCATTTAACACAAAGGTCGCTGTCTGATCCAAGCACTACTTTTTTTCAAAATTTGGGGTAATTCCATTCAGGAGTTTCGGCTGTAACCTTGCCCAAAGTTTCCTATGGGAAATTGATTTTTTGACTCTTATTTTTTTAATTTCTTAAAGACTACTGAACGGATTTACACCATTTAAAAAAAAGGTCGCTTTCTGAACCAAGCTCTACCTTTTTGCCAAATTTGGGGTAATTCAGTTCGGGCTGTAGCCCGTCTCAAAATTTCCTATGGAAATTAACATGGGGGAAAACGCATTTTGAGACACCCAAACTTTCAGTATAAGAGCTGACCTGGATAGACTTTTTTGGGGGAAAATTTTGCTAAGATTCGTCAAACGACGCCAAAGTTATTAGCAAATCAAAAAATGCTTTTCCTATGGAAACTAGGTTCTAACTATAACTACCTACTGGCAACTGCCAGTAGGTAATATATATATATATATATATATATATATATATATATATATATACACACACACACATATATATATATATATATATATATATATATATATATATATATATATATTACCTACTGGCGGTCGCCAGTAGGTAGTTATAGTTAGGACCCTGTTTCCATAGGAAATCCGCAACATTCTATTTGGAATAACTTTGGCGCCGGTCGACGAATCCTCGCGAAAGTTTCAAAATAGGTGGGGCGCTACGCTCCGCTCCTACCCTGAAAGTCTCGGGGGGATTCGTCAAGCGGGGGCCGAGAAAAAAGGGGGGTCCCAAAACACGTTTTTCCCATGCATTTTTCCATAGGACCTTTAGACACAGCTACAGCCCGAACGGTTGAACAGAATTACTTGAAATTTGGCAGAGAGGTAGCCATAAGGTCAAGGAAGTGCCTTTTGCAGGTCTGGTGTAAATCTGTTCAGTATTTCCTGAGAAAATAGCATTTAAAAGCATATATATATGTGGGCGGAGCCTAACCACACATCTCATCCTGAGATCTGATTGGCTGTCAGCACTTCATCCAAGAAGTGTTGGCAGCCATCTTGGGACCAATATACATGATAGCACCTCATTAAAAAGCATTGCAGTTAATAGAAGGTTTTAAGACTTTAGTTACATTATAAATCATTTGTTGATGGTACCATACTCATTTTAGGAATTGTGGTATGTTCTAAGGTGATTTCACCATGTGAAAAAGCCTTCTGCTGGGATATCATGATTGAGAGAAAAATATTTTCTCATGCTTTTACCACAGAGGTTTGGAAGGTGATCTATAGGCTAAACTGAGAGCTTATTTTCTGTAAATTCACATTATCTTTCTCAGTCATGTGAGAATGAAGTCTGACATTCTCAGTAAAACATGTACATCCAACAAGGGCAGAGACTGTCAGTTGATTCCTTTGTGTTCTACTGCAGCTTCCCAGAGTGTTCCAAAGAACTACTAGAGCGCTAACAGTCCTACTTATGATAAACGTATGGCACACCTGAAGCCATCTTGCTTGGATTAAAGTGGTAACTCTTAAAACATTTAATTTAAAAAGGAACAAAATGAGGGGGTTCATTTTTCCATAAAAAGTATGATTAGTGCTGCAGAAAGAAAAATTAGGGCACATTTTGAGTGACTTCTCAAATCCTCTTCTATTTCATTAAAAAATTCTGACATGCAGACTGAAACATGCACTTTCAATACCAGCAGCAGTTTTCCCTGGTGAGCAGTAGCTTTACTACAGTGATCTAATGAGCAAAAAGAGTGCTAACATTCTGAATTTATGGCAAATGTGTGACACATCTGAATGCCTTCTTGATGGAATCAAAGTAAAAAACTGAAAGTATTTCCTACTGAGGAGACTGCAGTAAATGAGGAAATTAGGAAACTTCATAACAAATAAGTCTCCCAAGATGGCCACCAGAGACAAAAGAGCCCAAATGTAGCCCAAATATCACCCAGATGTAGCCCAAGTATAGCCCAATGACAGAATGTCCCAGAATGTTCTTAAAAATAACTAGAGCGCTTACTGTCTTCATTATGACAAAAGTATGGCACACCTGAAGCCATCTTGATTGGAATAAACTGGTAACACTTAAAACATTTAATTTAAAAAGGAACACAATGAGGAGGTTCATTTTGCCATAGAAATTATGATTAATGCTGAAGAAAGAAAATGAGGGCACATTTTGAGTGACTTCTCAAATCCTCTTCTATTTCATTAAAAAATTCTGACATGCAGACTGAAACATGCACTTTTAATACCAGGAGCAGACTTCCATGGTGCAGTAGTTTTACTACAGTGATCTAATGAGCAACTAGATTGCTAACATTCAGAATTTATGGCAAATGTGTGACATATCTGAATACCTTCATGATGGAATCAAAGTAAAAAACTGAAAGCATTTCCTACTGAGGAGACTGCAGTACATGAGGAAATTAGGAAACTTCATAACAAATAAATCTCCCAAGATGGCCACCGGAGACAAAAGAGCCCAAATGTAGCCCAAAATCACCCAGATGTAGCCCAAATATAGCCCAATGACAGAAGTGTGCAAAACACTTATTATTTTGTGTTTTTGCAGTGTTATATAGTGCAGACTTGTCAGGTATTGGAGTGCTTTACATGAGCATTGGTTACATCACACAAGAACAAATTCATTTTGGTTGTAGACATGGGGAGACTAAGTGATTTGACCAGAATCACAGAATGTCGAGCTGAAGCAGAAACTTCAACCTGGTTCCCCAGTTGCAAAGTCTGCAGTTCTGGAAGTAACACCACATCCTCTCCCCTAAGTGCAACATTTAATCAAGTGGTCAACTGGATAAAAAAACATAAAGATAACAAATAATTTAAAAGTGCTTTGTCGCTATTTGAAAACTCAGAAAATATGTCCTTATTTTAGTCTTTTAGAGCACTAACCATAATTTTGATGCCAATAAGACCCTCTCATATATGTAATTTCTAAAGGAAATGCTCTAGGTATTACAGTTTTGATTACATCAAGATGATGTCAGGCGTTCCACACTTTTGTAATAAATATAGAATGTTAGCAATCTAGTTGTTCATTAGGATACTGTTGAGAGGCAGAGGCCAGGGGCACGGACTCTGAAAATTGAAGGCATGTAGGAGGGTGCAAAGGCAACAATTTAACCACACTGAGCAGGCAGGAAGGGCCGTGGAAGCACAACAGACTATGGAGGGCAGTGGAAAGGGGGGCAGGGGCAACAAACCAACAATACAGGACTTGCAAGAGAGGCTGTTGGAGGGAAGATCTATTACGGGTCAAGGAAGCTAGGGGCGGTCCCCAGATCCCCGGGAGCCACCACAGAACTGAGCAGGAGAGTGAGTCAGGGACAAAAGGGGCACCTTAATTTGAGCCGGGGTGCCTAGGAACGCTTGCTCCAAAAATGAAGAAAACAGACATATGAGACATGGAATTGGAGGCAGAATACAATGGCAGTTTAATGAGAAGATGCAACTTCAAAGAAACCGCAGAATAGAGACATAAAGTACAAAATACAGAATCCAGATAATCATACAGCTGTCATAATATTCTCTGTATCTCAATTAATGTACTGACAGAGAGAGAGAGAAAACACATCTATAAATGCATCATGAGAAACAAGTTACACCAAGGAAAATGTTACCTAGGAACACTCACGTTTACTCTTAGAGCAAGCATTCCTGCAATTACAATACAAAATCTTTTAAATGCAAAAGTAAAGAGAACAATGGTTAAACATAACATGACATTTCATATAGGTAAAATAGAATAAGATACTTCAAGCAAAGCAGAGCAAGACATTTTAAGCAAAGGAAGACAAGAGCTCCCAGCTCTTGGGGAAAACCTGCACTGCCTGTTAACCTACATACAGACGGCGAGGTAGTCCGTCGATATCTGTGGGTGCTCCCTTTTTATATCATTTTGTGGGCTCCTTTGCACGCTACATCTACCTACGTATGCTACCCAAAAGCTTCGTCTGCAGATTTTACCAGACATTTCGTCATTTACCCACTTAATGCTGACAATGGACTGGGTGAAAAGGTCAGTCTCTCAGGCCAATCGCTTATCGTAAGTTCCATAGAGCAAGCAGAAAATAATGGGTATTGTACGGGAATTCAATATATTCATGTATAAAATCTCCTCAGTTCTCCTAACTTGACGCTCTGCGGTTGCCACTTCCTTAAAAGCGGGAAACCTGCCCAGGAAGCAAGTACCAGTCCAGGATGCAGCCTACTGTATGTCGACAGCTTCAGGGGGATGTTGAACTTTGATACCGAGCACGGAGCACTCGGGTAGGGTGGGGGCTACTAGTTTGGATCAGAAGGCCTCGCAGACCTGCCTTCAGACTGCTATACACTAAAATTGCAGAGCTATGGTCAATTTAACAAAGAGGCCTACATATTGAACAGAAGGGCCTACACAGGGGTTTTATGCTGGCTGAGTGGTAAGGATGTCTCAGGATAATTATATAGCAACACAGGACCCGCTGGTCAATTTAATACGGCCTACAAATGCAGCTGGCAGGGCAAGGACAAGGGTCTCATACTTCAGGTGTAGACAGAACGGGTCAGGGGCCCCCTGTGATACAAAATCTACCCTCCTTCAAGGCTGTGGCAATGTAATAGACCATTGTGGGCAGAAGGAAGAGGCAATGGTAGTACAACCATACATGCCAACAGACCCGATTCAGCCAGGAAACGTCCAATGTTTTTAAGCTCAAATGGGCTTTATTTGATCTGTCTCCTGTCTACAATATCCTCTTTTTCAATGTAACTCAAAGGGGAAAATCAATACCCCAGTTTTTTTTCAAAATCTCCCTCTTACCAAGTTCAAAATGTTCGCAAGTATGGTACATTGGATCATGGAAGGAAATGGGATAGGGACATGGACTTGGATAACAGAGGACAGGAGGGACATGGAGAGGTGCACCAAACTGACCCTGCAGGGCAGGCATCAGGGTTTGCAGCAGCACAATACACCACACAGGGCATGCAGGACGGGAGTGCAGCACAACAATCCATAGAAAGCAAGAGGGAGGGGACAGGACCATGCACATGGACAACAGAGAACAGAGGGGCAAGAGGCAATGGTAGCTAGCTGACCATAATAGACAGACAGGAGAGAAAGCTGCAGCATAACAGACCATAAAGGGCAGGAGGGACGGATCAGGGGCATTACAATGGAACAGGCAAGCCAGGAGGGAGGGAGTAGGGCTGGGGGCAAGGGGGCAGGGCAGGAGCAGCAAGATAGCCATGGAGGTCAGGCAGGATGGGCACTAGAAGCAAGACACACCATGAAGAGCAACAGTGAGACTGTGATGGCATACACACAGACCATGGAGGGAAGGTGGGAGGGGGTCAGGGGCAGCTAACTGACCACACAGGGAAGGTGGGAGGGGCCATGGCAGCACAGAAGACCATGCATGGCAAGTGGGAGGGTTAGTGGCAGCACAATGGCTATGATGGGCAAGAAGGAGGGTGGAGGGGCATGCACAAAGGACGATGGAGGATAGAAGGGAGGGTCAGGACCTGTGCACAGACAAGAAAGTTCAGGGGAAGGGACCTCACAACAGACCACACGGGGCAGGCAGGAGGAGCAGTTGCAGCACAACAGACCAGGGAGGGCAGAAGGGTGTGGCAGTACAATGGACCATGTAGGACAGGAGGAAGAGGATAGGGGCATGGCATGTGGACAGGCAGGGTGGAGGTGGCAGGGACAGGTTACAGTCATCTGACAATGCTAGGCAGGTGGGAGGGGAGTGGCAGCTCAACAGAACACTCAGAGTAGATAGGAGTGGCAGGTCCATGGGACATGGTGGGCAAAAAGGATGGAGCAGGGGCATGCACAAAGACATCGGAGGGCAGGGGGAAGGAGAATAGGGGCAGCAAGCTAAGCACAGAGTTTAAGCAGGAGGTCAATGATGGGGCATAGAATTGGGCAATGGAGGGCAGGAGGAGTGGACTGGTACATCATACTAAATTGAGGGCAGTGGCAGCACATCAGACCATGCATGGCAGGAGGGAGGAGGCTAGTCCATGGATTCACACAACAGAGGATAGGGAGGAAGGGGATGGGGCAGCAAGCTAACTGTTCAGAGAAGGCGGGTATTAGGAACTTTATTGTTTTTAAAACATTGTGTCTGTGCGAACTACTTAAAATATGAACAAGTATGCAGCATAATCTCACTTTTATTCAGGAAGAAGAGGACGTTTGTGACTGTGACTCCGGGCTCACTTGGCAGAAACACCCCCTGACCCTCCACCCCCTATCGCAAAATGTAATGCCCGTGAAAAGGGTAGGTGAACACAGTGTTATATAGAACATAGTCCTGAGAGCACGATTGAAAATGAAAACTAGATATAGTGTATGGTATAAACTATGCACCAAAAAGTGTGATATAAGATGAACCGGGCGTGAAATATAATATGCAATACATTGTGCGCAATGACAGATTCATTGGAGAGCGCGAGATAGCACAGGCACTAGCGCGTGCTATGCGATATGCGCCTTGGAGTGTAATATGCACAGGGCAGTGTTGTGTAACCTAACTAGTCTCTAAAGTTGTAATATAAAATATGTGCTGGGGAGTGTAACGTTGCATATGCACTGTGACAAAGATATGGATCCGATATTGTAATATGTATGGCATAGCACTGTGCGTTATAACATAGGCATCGAGAAAGGCACGTTAGATGGGGAAATATAACCCGTGCGAAGACAAGTGTGGCATGACATATTCACGGGGTGGTGTTACAGTGCACATGGGCTAGAGAGTGTCATAGCATATGCACTAGCTAGTGGAATACAACACAGAGGTGTGTGGCACTCGGCAGGCAATGGTGGGTGTAACACAGCATTGGGCTCTGTCAGGAGCGCGCTGTGACTCTCAAGTGATGTTCGTCCCCTTTCCAGAGAGTAAAATAAAAAGTATTACACATCCGGCAGTGGATGTGTGTTTTATTAACCGTGAGGGGGGTTTCTTGCATAGTTTTGGACGAATTTTTGTCGAATCCCCTTTGAATGGCTTGGTGTGCATGTGTATTAAATGTGCCCGTCAATAGCTACCCATGTTTGTATAAATAAACGACAAGGGTGTCTACCAGGATTAGGCACGGTAGGGCATCAGACATGTCAGAGCTTCACTAGTGGTGTAAATACATTCCACGTGGATTCATTGCATGCATAGTTGCCTTTTAATGAATATCACGCAAATCGTCATGGTGATAGGTACGTACGGTTTGTCCAGCATGTCCTAGGTGTGTCTATAAATATATATTTTTTAAAAATAATAAAAAACAGTGGCCGGCCCTGGGGATTGGGGTCAAAAAATATAATTAGGAGACTGGCCCTGGGGGATGGGGTCATCAGGGCCAATACATTAGAATAAGAAGGGGAACCAAACAGCCCCCCTTCTTAAAAAACTAAAATAAATAAAAGACTGGCATCGTGCAGGAGGCCATGCCCCCTCCGTGCAGCACTCTGCAAACGCGCCCCAACAGGCATCTCCAGTATGCGCCAGGGAGCTGCGCTGCAGCCAGGTGTTCTGAGGCCAAGCCCCTTTTTACACCTCTCTGCAACGCAGCTCTGTGGCGCTTACTGGAGGTACCTAGTGGTCTAGTTTGACCCTAGGGACCCTTAGGATTCAGGGGGACTTAATCTCTCAACTTAGAACAGCCACAGGGCGCGTTTACACAGTGGTGAAGGGAGGGGACGGGGCCTGAGGTGACGTGTGCAAACACGCACTATGGCACGTTTTAAATTGGGGATATAATTTCCCTTCAATACTGAGGGCCCCTGGGGGCTAACTAGCCCACCAAGTGCTTCCAGTAAGCGCCACTGAGCTGCATTGCAGAGAGGTGGTCCAGGCCGTGCCACTTTTTACACCTCTCTGCAACGCAGCTCTGTGGCACTTACTGGAGGTACCTAGTGGGCTAGTTGGACCCTAGGGACCCTCAGGATTCAAATGAACTTAATCTCCCAACTAAAAATGGACACAGGGCGTGTTTACACAGTGATGAAGGGAGGGGACGGGGCCTGAGTTAACGTGTGCAAAAACGCCCTGTGGCCTGTTTTAAGAGGTAGTTTTAATCCCCCTGCCCTATTATATACTAGGGGCTTACAGAGGAGGTCATGCTAATCACAGCGGGGCCCCAACGCATAATGTTCCCTAGTGTATGTAGGTGTTTTCACTGTATTCTAAGTGTCTTTTAAGATAGCACTGGCTCTAGGACTGGTTAGTCAGACTCAGTTACCACCAGTATCCGTCTGAAAAAGTTGAGGGTACAGGATGATTTTGCAACAAGGCTTCTTTCTGCTCTTCTTTTTGTTCTTTCTGCACGTTATCCTTCTTCCTGCACTTATCTTCGTATTTGAGGGCTTCTGTTGCTTCTTTCTGCACTTCTTTTGTTTCTTTCTGTGCATTTTTTCTTCTTTCTTCACATGTCCTATCTCTGTAGGCATAGTTAGAAATTAGCATTTAAAAAACCTTTGAAATTCACAGAAAAAACCATAGGTTTCAGGCACGTTATAGTTAGGAATTAGCATTTAAAAAACCTCAGAAATTCACTGAAAAAACCATAGGTTTCAGGGGTGTTATAGTTAGCTGGACTTTTCACTTGTACAAAACCATTGAAATTCCCCCGTTATAGTTAGTTCAGCTAACTATAACTCGCGCGCCCGCAATGCACTGCTGATGACGTCACATATTACATCACTCATGACATGGTCAGTGACATCACTCATGACATCACTGATGACATCTCAAATGACATCACTGATGACATCACTGATGACATCATCCTTGTGATAGAGTGGCAGACCTCCTCTCACCCTAATATAACCTTTGATACACACATTCAAAAATAGAGACTAAAATTTTCAAAACAATGGACATACCAATACCAGTTACAACAACCTCTTCAGTAATTCTAAGATCCACATACACATCCACTCATTCACCAACAGTCCTATACAGTCACTCATACATGTACTCACTCATCATATGTACTCATACACCTATACATCCTGTTACACAATGCCACTCATCCATAGAGTTACTCACACACATAGTCACTCATGCTAATAAAGAATCAAACATACATATACTTGCATATACAGTTATACACACACCACCATACTTACTTCTACGGAAACTTACACATACTTAGTCTTTTAAACAATCACTTATAGAAACACATACTTATTCATACAGGAACTCTTTCAATCTCTCACTCTCACATATACTCACATATATACACCAATAGTTACATATACTAGTTTAAAACATATGTAGTTACTCATAAAGACACTATTGAGACAGTCATTCACTCACTAACACACTCATCCACCCATACAGTCCTGCACACATGCTGTGTTCAACACATACAAACAGTGAGTCACTCATTCATGCACCTATGCACTACGTAATACCCCCCACCGAACCATGCAGACACTCAGACTGATACTCAAAAAACCAACTAATAACCTATATAGACACCCATGTAGCTACTCACCAACCCATGCAGCCACTTATACACAAAGTGAGAGACTGATACAGATATTTACATATTTAAACATTACTCACTAAGCCATGTATTCACTATGATACACTTAATCAGTCAGTTACACAATCAAGTTTTTCAAAAACAAATCATCCATTTAGACACTTATATACCCATTTATTCTTCCATCGACCTTGAGATATACATATATAAAACATATTTAATTTTCAGAAAAACACACATTCACTGGATGATGTCATCAGTGATGTCATCAGTGATGTCATTTGAGATGTCATCAGTGATGTCATGAGTGATGTCACTGACCATGTCATGAGTGATGTAATATGTGACGTCATCAGCAGTGCATTGCGGGCGCGCGAGTTATAGTTAGCTGAACTAACTATAACGGGGGAATTTCAATGGTTTTGTACAAGTGAAAAGTCCAGCTAACTATAACACCCCTGAAACCTATGGTTTTTTCAGTGAATATATATATATATATATATATATATATGAAACAGTCTCGTCTCAACAAGTTTCTCCAAACAACAAACGAGAGTGGACCCAAGATAAGTGCTGGTTTTCTATTTTATTTCTTTAGCATGTCGCCATGACGCATTTCGACAGCTCCCTGCCTTGATCGCGGTCGCCAGTAGGTAGTTATAGTTAGGACCCTGTTTCCATAGGAAAACCGCAACATTCTATTTTGAATAACTTTGGCGCCGGTCGACGAATCCTCGCGAAATTTTCAAAATAGGTGGGGCGCTCCGCTCCGCTCCTACCCTGAAAGTCTCGGGGGGATTCGTCAAGCGGGGGCTGAGATAAAAGGGGGGTCCCAAAACGCATTTTTCCCATGCATTTTTCCATAGGACCTTTAGACACAGCTACAGCCCGAACGGCTGAACAGAGTTCCTTGAAATTTGGCAGAGAGGTAGTCTACAGGTCAAGGAAGTGCCTTTTGTAGGTTTGGTGTAAATCTGTTCAGTAGATTCTGAGAAAATAGCCTTTAAATCAATATATATATCTGAGCCAGCTTACGGTGCGCTTACGGTGCGCTTACCGTACGCGTACGGTGACGTGCGCGAGCGCGATTCTGATTGGCTGTTAGATCTTAGTAAACATTCGAATCGGTCGAAACCAGGAAGCGTCGGCCGCCATTTTCTCTCTCGGACTCTGAGGGGGGGATGAAAAACAAAGAGAATAAACATGTAAAGGGACTGTTTAGACAGCTCCCAACCACATAGACTTGCTAAATGTGTCCCTAAAGAACCCCCAAGGCCAAATATTCATTTTAATTTTTTTACGCAAATTCGCCGATTACGCTTACCGTACGCGTACGGTAAAAATTAAAAAAAAAAAAAAATATATCCACACTCTCCCCACCCCGTGTCCAAATGGTGCCCGAAGGGCAACATTTGTGCATGGCATATGTATCCAATTTAAACTGAATATAAATGTTTATCTTTCACAACGAAGCGCATAATATGTCCTCCACGTGCGCACGGTGCGCGAAGCGCATCGAGCGTACATGGCCCATCCACGGCACTAACTGCGTAAAGTGGGAGCGTGGTGCGCGAAGCGCACTGCGTGCTCACTGTGCGCGCACGCTGCGTGAAGCGCACCGCGCGCGCACGGAACAAACTGCGTTAAGTGGGCGCGCACGCCACGAATGGCGTAAAGTAACTTAGCATTTAAAAAACCGTACAAATTCACTGAATAAACCATAGGTTTCACACACGTTATAGTTAGGAATTAGCATTTAAAAAACCTTGCAAATTCAATGAAAAAACCATAGGTTTCACACATGTTATAGTTAGCTGGACATTTTACTGATAAAAAACCAATGAAATTCCCCCGTTATAGTTACTGCAGGCAACTATAACTCACGCGACCGCAATCCTCTGCTGATGACATATGTGTCTTTATGAAAAAAAAATATTTGTAATATATGTATAGCTAAAATTTAATGGAAGAAGACATGGGCAAATAAGTGTCTAAATACAGTATTAGCATCAGCAGAGGATTGCGGTCGCGTGAGTTATAGTTGCCTGCAGTAACTATAACGGGGGAATTTCATTGGTTTTTTATCAGTAAAATGTCCAGCTAACTATAACATGTGTGAAACCTATGGTTTTTTCATTGAATATATATATATATATAAACATATATATATATAGCCGGATGGCGCCATTTCAAGGTGGTGCTAACTCGTGGCTCCTATTGGCACCTACAAAGCAGGGCAGGTCCCCACTTGAACAGTTGCATCAATCCATTTGAACAATACGTTTTTAATATTGACTGTGTTAGCGCACCCACTGAGAATTATTGACGTGCGCACTACAACACCCAGAAGGCCATGAGGATGGCCACGCCCACTGTGGCAGGTGTAGGTATTTGAACTGTGCGCACCGAACAACGCTCTCAATTTGTCGGGAACATGCCACTGTAGAAGGGATTTTTCACTCCTGAAACGCGTCTGGCGTATCAACTTTGATGCATGTTCCAAGACAAGGTCTCTGCTGGCAAGCTGTCAATAAAACCAGTGAGCTTCACTTATTTCTTCGTGGCTTTGCCTCTTTGGGGGTCCTGTTGTGTGGAGAGATATATATATATATATATATATATATATATATATATATATTCGTTTATCACTCCTCTCTCTTCTTACAAAGGTGAGCCTACACTCCGTAGGGTTTTCACTCGGATTAATTTATTGTAGTGTGACGATATAAACGCGTTTCGACCGCTTCATGCAGCCTTGTTCACGACACAGATTGCCATTTGTCTCAGCTTTAAATACACATCCAAATATCTATATACTTTTTTTTATAGTAGTAAATAAAAAAATATATAATGTAAAATTATTTTTAATAATGGGGGAATTATATATACATATATACACACACACACATACACGTATATATGTATATATTTATATATATATGGTATTGAATGTTACTTAAATTAATTTAATTTACATTATATTAATGTCATGAAAATATGTAAGATGTACTATTTTAAACTATATATATTAAAAAACATTATGTTTGTATGTTTTTAAATGATATTAGTATAAAAACGATATTTAAATAAAAAAATTGTACTTCCTATTATAAGTATAGATAAACGATATTTTTTTAATTAATATTTTTGACTTGTTATTTATGTCCATCGATATTGTTGGAATCGATATTCTGTCAGAAATCCAACTCAAGCATAACACCCACAACTGGTAGGGGCACTAACAGTGCCTTAGTCCCCCCTCCTGACTTACCACTCACTTGGCAAGTTGTACAGGTTCTAGAGAATCTCTGTGTCTCTGCGCATCCTTGGCGGGTAGAGTAGAAGGTGCAACCTATCCTTGGTTTTCTGATGGCCAACTGTCCTGCCAAAGGCACTTCATGGGTCAGTCAGTGACAACAGGAAGTTCTTGTGCACCAATGAAACCACTAGCCTCTCGCCAGTATCAGACTGTGTAATTACCGGCTCACTATAAAGTAGCCCATCCTCCCAGTCAACTTAGGCCCTAATTATGATGTCGGGCGGACGCCATTGCGTATTGGAACCGCCCGACCATAGGTTGGCGGTTTCGACCGCATAATGTGAAATGTTAATGTGACAGTCATATGGGCGGTCAGAAACATCAATTTTCCAATGGCAGCTTGTGTGTCAGGCGTAAAAGGCCCGCAAAACAAGCTGCCATTGAAAAATTGCCGTTTGAAACATCCCTGCAGCATGTGCCTGTCACACAGTGCAGGGATGTTTAGGGGTGCACCATGGGTGCCCCCCAGGCCCCATAATTGGAGGCCAGGGGGGAAAGGTGCCCCAAAGTCTCTTTCCCAAAGCTTTTCCATGTTGGAAATGCCAACATGAAAAGGATGTCTGAAACCGATATCATAATCCCGACGTTGGAGCCAGTCATTATGGGTTTATTTGTGTTTACGACGTTCTGATTCGCTCCTTGAGCAGGTCGGAAGGGCATCAGAATCCCCTTGCAGGTTTCACTCGACCACTGTCATCATAATACGGCGCTCGGAGTGAAACCAACGATGTCGGGCAGAAACTACAGTCAGAAGCTTTCCGCCCAACATTGTAATCAGGCCCATAGTGTTTCCCAAACCCTCCTTTGCTTAGCTATTCCTGAACTTCCTTGCGGGGCTTCCTTGCAAAGCCCCGCAAGCACAAGGCACTGCTCCTGTGCCTTGTGGAAATCATTCCATGCAGGTCCCCCAGCAGTTAGCAAACTATGCAGCTCTGGAAGCGACCTAGACTCCAGCACTTGGTTTAGTTTGGGAGCCTCATTTTCCTTTCTCTCTGGTGCAGAAGCAATTACCTCCACCGCTGGTGCCTTTTCGGAGTCTAACCTTTTCTGAAGAATACCTTATTCTGGTCCTATTTATAGAGAGGGGGACACTAGGAGCTGATTATTAGGTCCAGTGACCCTTGCTCCCGAATAGTAACTAGTACACAAAGGGAGTCACTGTTCCTTGTAGAAGATGAAAGAGGAAGAAACTTTTTTCATGTGCTACTCTATCTGTTGGGGACAGTGTATCCTCATCATAATGCCCTCACACACCCCAAAGGATGTCATGCTTCATCATTTGGGCTTTGCTCCTCGTCGGGCTGATGCTACAATACCCTACGGGTCCCCCAAAGGGTCCCCCAAAGGGTCTCTTTATCAGAGATCTTTTGATGAGAAGCCGTTTGGGTGCGTGGGTGTAAGTGGCAGTGAAGTCTAAAGTGGTGTGTTAAAAAATAACTGGAGGGAGAGTGGGTACTATTTATTTGGGTGATCCCTCTGTCAATGTTAGAATAAAGTGTGTTGTGCTGCTCTAGTGGATATTATGTCCTTCAGTAGCTGGGTATATGTCCCCAATGGATATATATAATGGCCAATATGTTTCGCGCTGTATGTGGCCTCAGAAAGAGATCCAAAGCGCTTCTTCAGGACCAAAGGAAGGTCAATTTTAGTATCAGTGGCAGCCTGAACTAACCAGTGCCACCAAGTTTGTAGAAGGGAGTAGCGTTTCTGAAAAGAGAAAAAGTACAGGACAAAAGTATAGTATGGTTAATATCTTGTCATGATAGGTTGTCCGGGTCATCCATTGGAAGGCCTGGTGTGCATTACCCTTAGCGTGACTATTATCGCTATAGGTTGGCATAAGTGCATGTATAATGACAGTGATGTAAATAATTAAAATGTTTTTTCTCAGCATAGTGACAGACATACATAAATAGGTGTAAGATCAATGATTAGATTGTGCCAGTGTAGTTCTATATCCATATGTTTACTCTGTCGTTCATACACTACCCCTGGATAAAGTATCCAGGTTGATGTGACTCTATCAAAAGGCTCATTCATAAGGTAAGTATATGAACCATAGTTGTCTAGGTAGATAATATCGCAATGTAGGTCCTACCATTAATGGTAAACCTGTAGACACTGTTGTCTTGTTTTTTACAAAATACATCATGTTTCTCACCCCTTAATATTAGAGTCAGGACCTCATGAGATCAGTGAGGGCACTCAGGAACTGTGAAATGAGAGAAGGCAAAGAAAATAGTGTATCCTGTAGTAGCAGGGCCAATCCACCTGCGTGCCTCTCCCTGTCTCCGCCGGTAATGGGAAGGTTGGCCCCTATCCCTTATATAGCGGAGGTGTGTTGTCAATCAGTGAGTTAATTACATGTTAATGAGAGAGTGTGTGACATGATGCGTGGGCGCCATCTTGTGATGAGGTGTTTGTGTAGACATAGTTCTTGATACTTATTGTTATCAAGCTATTGTTACCAGCGAGTGTCCTATAATGAATTCTTTCTTTTTCTAAGTTTGATGGTTGGTGGTGCAGGTTGCAAAAACTTACTAGTAGATCTAAGCAGATCGATTGTTTGACCATGGGCGCCAACTTTGAATGATATCGTGATATGTTATTTGTCACTATATGTAAATAGTCAAGCCCCATTTCTAATATTCAATATACATGGTTTTATCCTCAAATGGAGTGTCTGAGGTGGCCTGTATTCTGAAAAAATTACATATGTGTGTTTTGTGTGTCTCTATAGTTTACACTTCATTATGGTAACTTTGTTTGCAGAATTGGGATGAGAAAAGGTTGATGGTGAGGTGGTCATTAGGCTACACTACCTCAATCCACGGTATTTTGTCGTTTCGTCCATGGGTATTTGTCCGTAGGCGGTAGACCCATCTATGTTCTTTTTTAAATAGTGTCCTATTAGACCATGAAGGATTGGACTCTATGACAATTCAGGTCATTTGATCTGGTATATGTCCTGTTTCGATGTAGTGTCTGCTCATTTTAGTGGTGTTTTTCTTGCACGGTATATTACTTCTGTGTTTGTTCACTCTCGTCCTCACGGCTCTGGTTGTCATTCCTATATAGAGGAGGTTGCAAGGACATTTTGCCATGTACACACAGTTTTTAGTATTACAGTTTGTATGTTTCTTCTGTGTCCACTCCTGGTTGTTTAGTTGTAGGGTTGTGGTATGTGTTGTTAGGGGCAAATATTGCAGGTTCCGCATGGGTAATGTCCTATGACTTTTGGGAGGTCCCGCAGTGCCCTTTGATTGTCCAGTTGTTTACCTTGTGGCCTTGTGTGCATGACCATGTCTTTAATAATCTGTGTACGTCTGAAGGCGAATCTTGGGCGCTCTAGTTGCATCCCTCCTGCGTGCAGGATGTTCCAGTGTTTTAGTAGGATTTTCTTTACTTGATTTGATTGTGGTGTGTAGGTTGACACACATGTAATTGTCTCATCCTTTGGTTTTTCAAGAGTTTCTAGTAATGCTTCCCGGTGATTGTTGCGAGCACGTTTCTGCTCATTCTTTATGATTCTCCGCAGGTAGTTACTCTGTTCCAGGTTGTTGCCTAGTTCTGCAGCTTGTGTTTCGTAATCCATGGTATTGGTGCAGTTTCTTCTGAGCCTCAAAAATTGTCCAAATGGAAGATTCTGTCTTAAGGCTTTTGTGTGATGGCTGTCGTAGGTTAGTAAACTGTTTCAGTCTGTAGGTTTTTTGTATGTTTTGGTCAAAGTTTTCCATCTTGTAGGATGATTAATAGGTCCAGAAAAGGTATCTCTTCAATTAAGGCGGTCAGTGTAAATTTTAGGAAAGGATCCTGTTCGTTAATCCAGGTGTGGAATTCCATGCAACGTTCTTTTGTGCTTGTCTATAACAAGAGTATGTTGTCTATATAACATTTACACTCTTTTATTTCTGGTTTGAAGGGGTTGGAAGCTGGTAGGATATGGTTTGCCTCAAAATGGGCCATTTTTAGGCATGCTAAGCTCGGCGTGAAAGTGCTGCCCATACAAGTTCCGTGGATTTGTTGGTAGTGTTCATCTTGGAACTTGAAGAAGTTATTCTTTAGGGCTAGTTCTGGCCATTCCAGGATAAAATTTACTGGTTGTGGTGCAGCCAAGTCATGGTTCCTTAGACTTTCTTTAACTACTCTCAGTGTAGCTTCTTGTGGGATGTTGGTATATAACGCTTCCACGTTGGGGGTCACTAGCAGGGTGATTTCCTCCGGTCCCCTTATATGCTCAATTAGGTTGATGGTTTCTTTTGTGTATTTGAGGTAAGACGGTGTTGCTTGTACTAATGTCGTAGGAAGTGGTCACAGTATTGGCTGAGTGGTTCAAGGATAGAGTTAATCCCAGACACTATTGGTCTTCCAAGTGGGAGCATGATGTTTTTGTGGATTTTTGGCAAGATGTAGAAGCATGGGGTCGTAGGTTTGGAGTTCACTAGAAATTCTGCTTCATTCTTGCTAATCCATCCATTTGTTTGTGCTTCAGTTACTGAGGTGGTGATTCTTCTCGTGAGGGAATCTGTAGGATCTGTGTCTATTTTTTGATAGTATCTGTTGTCTGCCAGTTGTCTGTCGCATTCATTGTTGTAGTCGTCAGTGTTGATAATGACGATTGCTCCGCCTTTCTCTGCCGGTTTTATTGTAATCATCTGATCACTGTTCAGGTCTTGAAGGGCTTTCCTCTCTCTTGTAGGTAGGTTATTATAAACTTTTTTGGGTTGTAAACCGTTTATGTCTCGTAGTACCGCCTTTTCATAGGTCAGTATCTCGGTGCTAGTCATTGCTGCGGTAGGCGTGAATTTTGATGGGTTACGTAGGCCTGTGTCTGCCATGGTTATGTCCGTCTTGTTCATGTCCAGCATCTCGAAAAAGGATCTCAGTTGTAATTTCCGGAAGATGGCGTGTAATTCACCAGTGAGTCTAAATGGGTCCTCTCTGGGAGTGGGGACAAAGCCTAGTCCTCTCTGTAGGACTGATTCTTCTGTTGGTGTTAGGGTCCTGTTAGACAGGTTAACCACTAATTTTTCTTGGTTTGGCTCCTTGTCCTGCGTTGTTCCTCGTCCTCCGACCATTGGACTTGTCTTTGCTCGTTTTTTCGCCTGCCTCTTCCTCTGCCCCTGCCTCTTTTCCAAAAAGGAGGGCGTTGTTGTTGTTGGTAGAATGGGTGAGGTGGTGGTGGACCATGAAAGCCAGGATACCATGGTGGTGGTGCTACTGGGTAGCCTGGCATTGGGTAGTTCAGGCCGCCAGTGATACTAAAATTGACCTTTCTTTGGTCCTGAAGAAGCGCTTTGGATCTCCTTCTGAGGCCACATACAGCGCGAAACATGTTGACCGTTATATATGTCCATTAGGGACATATACCCAGCTACAGAGGGGCATAATATCCCCTAGAGCAGCACTACATACTTTATTTTAACAATGACAGAGGGATCACCCTAATAAATAGTACCCACTCTCCCTCCAGTCATTTTTTAACACACCACTTTAGACTTCACTGCCACTTACACCCACGCACCCAAACGGCTCCTCATCAAAAGATCTCTGATAAAGAGACCCTTCCGGGAACCCGTACGTAGGGCATTGCAGCGCCAGCCCAACGAGGAGCAAAGCCCAAATGATGAAACATGACATCCTTTGGGGTGTGTGAGGGCATTATGATGAGGACACACTGTCCCCCACAGATAGAGTAGCACACGAAAAAAGTTTCTTCCTCTTTCATCCTCTACAAGGAACAGTGACTCCCTTTGTGTACTAGTACCCTATTCTGGTCCCTGCAATTTGTGAATGGTTCTAGTCTTCTACAGAGGGGAAACAACCTTTACAAAGCATTCATTACAACGCACTACCTTTACAACGCAGTCATTACATTGCAACATCCTTTACATCGCATGCCATTACAACGCAGCCTTTACAACGCTTGTCACTACAACGCATGTCACTACAACTCATGCCATTACAACGCATATTATTACAACGCATAGTTTTTACCCCTACACTATCCATCACTTACCCTACTGTTGAACTCACTGGAGTGGGAATAGTAATTTTATTAACCCCTACACTATCCAACACTTACCCTACTGTTGCACTCTCTGGAGTGGGTTTACCCCTACACTATCCAACACTTAACCTACTGTTGCACTCACTGGAGTGGGAATAGTAATTTTTACCCCCTCACTATCCAACACTTACCCAACTGTTACCCCCAAAGATTATGCGATGTAATGGTATGCATTGTAATGGTATGCGTTGTAATGGCATGCGTTGTAAAAACATGTGTTGTAATGGATGTTGCGATGTAAAAACTGCATTGTAAAGGCATGCGTTGTAAATGTTTGTAGCATTATACATTCTCTTCAGAAGCTGCCACACAGCCTGTGCTCAGGCCACACAGCTGTCACTGTTCAAGCCATAAAGGCTTCTGGTCCTGGCGCTAATCCAGACGAATTCAAATAATTGTCCAAGACACAAGCAGCACCTTGGTCTTTTCTCACCCCCACATTTACCATGGCTGACTTGCCATTGATCTCAACCTCAACTCTGGCAAGCGGTTACTTCATGCCTTCACCACTGGCTACCAAACCTGCATCTTTGATGGCAGGGAGAATTTCCTCGGGTTTGAGATACTTCCCCTCAACCATATGTACAGAAAGCTCCATTATTTTATTTATAGCATTTGTAGAGCGCTCTGCAACCCTACGGGCATCCTGGCGCTAAAGTACATACAGCTGAGGACCTGTAGGACAGGAGGGGTCAGTGAAACAGGTAACGATCAGTTAGATTTTTTGAGCTTTTTTGGAAGGAAATTTTGGGAAGATTTTTTTTGGGAAGAGCCATGTTTTCAGCTTTTTACGGAAGGCCATCAGTTCGTTTATTTTTCTGATATCGGTGGGGAGATTATTCCATAGATGCGCTGCGGCAATACTGAAAGCTCTTCCTCCACACGTCGCTTTCTTGATTCTGGGGATGCTGATAAGGTTTAGGGAAGAGGATCGGAGAGACCGGGTCGGCTCATACCAATTGAGTTTGTTTTGAAGTGGTCGAGGGCCTAGCCCATGGACTGCCTTAAAGACAGTACATAGGGATTTGAAACAAATCCTCTGATGTATGGGCAACCAGTGAAGGTCGGCCAGGGCGGAGGTGGTGGAAGATCCTCGTTCCCGAGAAAGTGCCAGTTTGGCTGCAGCCGCTTGGACACTTTGGAGTCTGGAAATGAGATAGGCAGGAGATTCCAGCAAAAGAGCATTGCAGTAATCCAAATGGCTGAGGATAGTGCTCCTGACTATGTTGGCTCTAGTCTGTGGGGGCAAAAAAGGTAGCAGCTTTCGTAGTCCACGGAGCAAGGCAAGGCAGCAGCTAACCTGCTTGTTGACGTTAATCTCAAGGCTCAGAGTGTCACTAATAATGACTCCGAGATTCCTTGCTGAATTCACGGGGATAGGCGAAACTCCTAACAGCTGAGGCCAGAAATCTGTAGGTAGGTTTGTAGGAATTCTTCCTACTGCACAATGCAGCATTTCAGTTTTATCGCTGTTAAATTGTAGTGAATTCTGATTTAGCCAGAGTGACATTTGCAACATGCAGGTGTGGAAAGTCTCCAGTGAGTTTGCGTGGGCTCCATCAAGAGAGATCATCAGCTGGGTGTCATCAGCGTAATTTATCACGCTGACGCCATGACTTTTTATGATCCTCATCAGGGGTTGCATATAAATGTTGAAGAGTATAGGACTGATAGCAGACCCCTGTGGGACCCCATGCGGAACTTTAATGAATTCTGATTGATATGGCGGGATAGCAACTGCCTGCCATCTATCCGTCAAATAGGATCGGAACCAGTCAAGCACAATTCCTCCAACTCCGATGTTCTTCAGTCTATTTAACAGGATGACATGGTTCACCGTATCGAACCATTATCACTCAGGGCAGGCAACTATGTCACATTGTTAAACAACAAACACAAATACGGCTGACCCCTTGTTCAGCACCTCAATCCCTGTTCAAAACATATAGAAAGTCCTGTGCACAATTCTTCTGGAGTCCGCCGCAGAAGGGCTCCACTGGAATCCAGATGAGAAATTTGTAAAAGAAATGGAAGGTGCACCAGTAAAGAGTCCAAACTCAAAAGGAAGTCCTTTGTATTTCATTTATTCTTGTAGTGGAAAAGTATGATAAAACCTCAGCCAACGCGTTTCGTTCTTAAAACAATAACTTCTTCAGGGCAAAATGAGATACTCGTAGCGATCAGCAAAAGTCATAAAGTGTAAATGGTCCCATTGGGCGTTCCAGGGAGTAACTATTAGTAAAATGATCGATATTGATGGTTCAAGTAACAAGTAGATAAGGTTCAACTCAGCAAACGCTTCTTTATAGCATCCAAGAATTCTTGCTTGGTGACTCCATGATACAAGTCCCCAAACTGACAGAAACGAAATCCAGATATCTAGGAAGTCCAGAGGAATCACCAGCAGCATGAACAGATTTCGTGGGGAATTGTTGGACAGACACGTAAAAGTGAATATGTTGCTCAATGGCAGCTAGTTTACCATGAAGTCCTTTCTATTTGCAATGTTTCCAGAGAGATGGCAAATTCAAAATAATGGACCATCATGAAACTGTTCCTCACCACGAACTTGTGGGAAAGAGAGGGGAATGTTTTAATAAACATGTTGACAGACTTCTTTATTTAATGCAGCAGCAAGGAACCCCCTTTGAAATGACTGAGCAGCTGCGACAACACAAGTTCGTAAACAAACAATATGTGAATGAAGATATAAAGACATATGCACTAGATGTCCTGGAACATGGAGCGAACCTATACACAGAACTTAAGCAGGAGAGATTTGTATTGAAAGAGAAAAAGGTGTTTGACCACTATAGCTAAACTTCCACGCTTTAATTGCTATCGTAAGAGTTTCGTCCAACCAGCCACTAGAAAACAGGTTACAAAAACCAACTTTCGCAATCACATAGAAAGATGGATGTAGCGAATTTATCAGACATTCTGTCACATGATCGTCTTCAAACAAACCCATTATTTGTTGGAGATGCTGCAACCAAACCAGTGAATCACAGACTCGTACAAGAGCTAGAAAAAAAACTTTCACCTGATAATTTCAATTCGAAAAGGTGTCCTCATTGAATACTGCTGTTGTTGTGGACTATATGTCACAATTGCGAATGGTCAAGATTTCATCCATGCAAAACTTTGGAGAGGTCATTCAGACTGTTCTACAGGTATCAAAGTCAGTGTGCACACTGCAAGAATTGCACATTGTCTTTGACCGTTATCTTGAATTATCTGTCAAACAATTGAGAGAATCAGACGAATGTCTACAAGTGGAACAATTGACCTTGCTGGCATAAAAAATGTGACACCTATACCTGTGCAACTTGATAAATTCTGGTCATCAACATCGGACAAGATTAACTTGGAGATGTTGACTCGCCAAAACATTGCTGATGCTTCAGTAAACACTGAATTTGCAATTAGTGCAAGTGGAATGATTTTCATTGAGAAGTTGGTGCTTGCACAGATATATTCAAATGGTATGGGCCATATTGTTCGAGAACTTAACAGGAAATTGGAGGAAGCTGACCTTTGTGTTGTGTCACATGTTGAATGGGCAGTTCGAAATGGTTCCAATCGAGTCATTGTATTGTCAAATTACACAGATGTTATTTTTGTGCTACTTAGAGTTGTTGCAGTCTTCATAAGTCAAGGATTGTCAGAGTTATGGATACATTATGGACAGGTGAGAAAAGACACTTAATCCCTCGTCATATTTGGTATAAGAAACCTGACCCAGATAATGCCCAGTGTTCTTATCAAGGCACATATTCTTACAGGGGATGACACTATGGGCAAAAGTGGGACAAAGCTTGGAGCTTTAACTACTGAACCTGTGAAGTTTCTAAAAGGATTTGTTGGGATGGAAGAAGAATGTGACTTTAAAGATGTAGAAAAATACCTTGTGCGTGTGTGGAAAATGAGTTCTGACTGTCACACATTTGACGATCTTCAGTACAGTGAGTCCAAGAGATCAGTCCCCATAAGTGACATTCCACCGACGTCTTAATCTGTGCGTGGATACATTAGTAGAGCGTTCTACTTGATCGAAAGATGTGTAAATGTTTTGGCTCATGCATATGTAGAGAAAGAGTTTGGTTGGGAAGATATTGATGGGGTCCTACAAATTTACTAAAGCCCTTACCCACAGAACTTACACGTACATGCCCTTGCATAAACTGTGCTACAAAAAGATGTCCCTGTCAATATGCTCTTCTCAAATGTTCAACATTCTGCAAATTTACCACGAGCAATTGCCGATACAACAAAATAAAGTGAACTATGAAAATGTGTCCAAAACAGGAGTGATAAACATTATTTTATTTTCATATTCAGATCATAAACAGTGTTTGGTGTATACATAAAAGGATCAAAAACCATTATTATTTGTTTCATTTCTATATATGTCTCTTCTTCCTCTATTATAGCTGCCATTTTGGAAAATGGCAGAAGGGTTGCTCTGAGGAGTTATTTTCTGTCTCTATAAGACTACTTAACCCCCAAAATCATCACTGCAACACATTCGTCATTTTTAAAAATGTAATCCAGAAAAATTTGGCCTAGATCATCAAAGTCTACCCAAACTAAATTACTTCTTCAATGATCTAAAAACACAAATCAAAAATGAAAATATCTGTACAATGGAGGTATATTAGGGGGCTGGGACTAAAACCCCCACAGCATGTCCATGGCTAAATGCAGACTATGGACATACGACAGTAGGATAGGAATGGCCAACATACAACTGTACTACCAAGTTGCCCCCCTCCTGGTGATTAATGACTGGTTGTGAAGAGGGTGGAACGATCCAGCATACCGCTTAGAGCTCTCTATACTGGGATTAGATAAGACTGATCTTCTAAACTCACCTACGGCATGGACGCCTCCTCACCCACACCCCACAGATGGAAGGGTTTGCCCAATGCAACAGAATCAGGATTTCCACTTTTGGAAACATATGGGGAAGAGGTGGTCTAAGCTCTTTTCAGGTATTACAGACACAGTTCCATCTCTCTAAAACCCAATTTTATAAATACCTTCAGCTCTGACACATGCTGACATAATACGAAACCAAGTTGGTGGACCTGCCCTAGTACAGCGTTCTAAAGGCCAAACTACTCATGGGGACTCTTGGAGGGAAAGTGGATTCCCACATATACCAAACCTTAGTACTCAATGCTATGAACCCCTAGGCCCCTTGGACACAAGTGGGAGGATTGGGTGAGCCCGTTCCAAGACTTTGACTGGTGCGAGGACTTCATGACACCCCCACAAATTTGTGCTCTCCTCCCGCCTCTGGATGATCCAATTTAACTACCATCACACAGCTTATCTTACACCTCAACACCTATGGCTAGCAGGTCAGATGCCGACCTCTGCCTGCAGGAGTAACGCCCCACTGAGCAGGTCAAAAAGGAAAAAATAAATTGATCATAACTCGTTATTATTATCATTTTATTTTTCCATTGTTGTTCAGCTGGGTAGGGGCGGGGCTCTCACAGAGGAGTTGGAGGAGCAGTGGTTTGCACTCTCTTAAGTGCCCATGACAGTTTGGCCAGTGGTCTCGGGCCACCCAAACCATCATGTGCACTTTTCAAGTTCTCCACCCAGGCTACATTACAGCCTGGGTGGAGAACATGCCCAGGCTCCCTGTCCCCATCTGAGCGCTGAACTACGGTGCTCAGACCAATCACAACACTGCATTGCAGCGTTGTGATTGGCTTAGTGGAGCCTGGAAGCCTGGGTGCTTCCTGTTCTTGCTTCCAGCCCTGGAGTCCTGGAAGAGGACCGAGAGATGGCAGCGGCACACAGGTAAGTGTATATATTTTTTTCATTCCCTCCCACGACCTGCCCCCCACTGCTGTTAAATACCAGCCACCACTGTCTGCCTGGTCACACTACCACCATACCTTGGCTTTGGCCCCTGATTGCTCACTATTGGGGCAGGGTTGACAATACTTTTTCCAGAGTCCTAGAATATTAAATCATTCTAACATTGAAGAGTGCTCTACTGGGAATTCTGGATGATCTGTGCAACACCAGAGGGGACAAAACAAAAAGATGGTGAGCATTGTGTGAAAAAGAGCTATAGCCAAATTATGGAACTGCAGACATTGACCGACACTGACCATGTGGGGCAAGGGGGTGGACTGGTGCGTTCAAAAAGAAGCACCTGTGCACATGGTGAGGGACTGTCCACTAAAACATACCAACATAAGGGGTAAATGGTGAGAATAATATGGATTGGACCTGGAAATGCTATTTGTTTCCTGATGTTTATTTAGCACTGATGGCTTTTAAAAGGAATGCTGCATGTTGGTCGGGGCAGCTGGCCCTGTATCTGTTTTTATCTGTGTGTTCTTGTTATTTGCTGCAACTGTACAAAAAAACCCAATACAATTAATTATAAAAAAAAAGTTTGTATATCTATGGTGTAAATGTAATATATCAGAGGGCATCTGTTGGCAACCCTCTTCACCCTTGATTGGCCATTACTTTTTCCATCTTTGAACAATTGTTGACATCAAATGTAAATGCAAGTTCACGATCCAATACAGAGCTGAATTCATTTTCAGGTTAGGGACCTTCTCCCCTGAGCCAGCAATTCCTATTTGGGAGAGAAATGCTTGTAAAGGATCGAAGCATGTTACCAAGAAAAGCAGATGTTTCTTGCTAGTATCAATGAATAATGGTCTACTGGTTGAAGACTGGTGATTTTGGTGACAGCCAACTTAATGAACCACCCTGTACAGGCAAGGATATCCCAGCATCACCCATGACTCAATATGTTCTAAGAATGTTTATAGGAAAATATTTACATCGATATCAGTGAAGCCGATACTACTTTAAAATTATGTGAAATGTCAGTAAAACTACTCAAAATTATGTGGAAATTAAGCAAAAATATCTTAGGGCTATTCTGAAGAGAATATTGAATGTGAGGTAGTATCTCTCATTCAAAAGTTACTGGACACACAGCAACAGGAGTGATTCAATTTGAAAATGTCTCTCATAAAACATTTTTTGCTTGAGCATGTATCCTGTGAGACTTTTTTACACGAACCAGTCCTCTGTGACAACAAAAATTGTGTGAAATAGCGTGCTGGAGTGACATGTTGAGTAAATTGCATGACTTTATATTGTGTGAAAAACGCGAGCATAAAGGAACATTTTGTACAGGTCTGGGTGCAGATTTACTAACATTTGAAGTAACTCAGCACAGCACGACAACTAGCTGCGATGTGTCAAATGGAAAGAGTAGGAATGTGCAATATTTACTAAGCTATGGGGCATTCCTGTTTTCTCACTGCTCTGGCACACTGGGTGCTTGCCTAGTGCTAATGCAGGCACCCTTACACCAAAGTGCAAGGGTGCCTGTGTTCCAGGCAGGATTGTTTTCTGCACAAAAACAATCTTCGAGGCATTTTCCTCATTCTATAAGTCATGCAGAATAAAAATAAACATACTTCTCCTTGTTTCGCCTCTGTTTTGTGCAGGAAGGGACACCTCCCTGCACAATAACAATCCTCGAGGTATTTTCCTCGTTATATAAGTCATGCAGAATAAAAATAAACATACTTCTCCTTGTTTCGCCTCTGTTTTGTGCAGGAAGGGACACCTCCCTGCACAATAACAATCCTCGAGGTATTTTCCTCGTTATATAAGTCATGCAGAGTAAAAATAAACATACTTCTCCTTGTTACGTCTCTGTTTTGTGCAGGAAGGGAGATCTTTCTGCACAATAACAATCCTCGAGGCATTTTACTCTTTTTAGGTGTGCTGCAGAATAAAAATAAACATATTTCTCCTCGTTACGCCTCTGCTGGGATGGTAAATCATTATGACGCATTCCAAGGTTTACTATTCTCAGCAAATCTGGTAATGCGCTAAAATCTATGAGTGAATGCTTCGGAATGGCCACACTCCACCCGTGAAACATGTTCCCCATGCAGGGTAACGGAAGGCATTGACTTGCTCTGCCGTATGTTACTCTAGATTTACTAAGTCACGCAGAGTCACACAAGGTGGCCATGTGTGGTTTAGTAAATCTGACTTAAGGGCTTACGTTGACTTTGGTCATCTTGCATGATGCAAGGGCAACGCAAGCGCTTAGTAAATCTGGGTCCTGGTCTTTCCCAGTTGTTACCTGAGGCCTGTCCTTTTCTGTAAAGCAACACTTCACTGAAAGGTGTGTTTTCTAAGGTTCTTTGAAATGTTCATCTCTAGAGCTAATTAGGTTGATCATGATTTGTGGAATTTCTTAAAGAAACCAGTGAAAAAATGCTTTGAGCCTGAAACCTGATCCCATTATGGAACTGGTAGAATTTGTTTCCATTTAAGAAAGTTCCTGTACCCTTCTTTGGCCACTGTGACACAGAAGGTTTTTATTATTTGTGATGGTTGATTCGGTTAAATGGCTACCATGGATCCTTGTGAAACCGTAGATGGCAAAAACATATTTTGCAACATTGATTCCAAAATATAGCCTTCTGACAATTTTACTTTAGTTAAACATCTCCCTGCAGAAATGATGACATGCACTAGTGTAAGACCAATTTGAATAGATATTGGAAAATTGCTTCTGGTAGTAGGTGTAATTTGAGAAGAGACATTTATGTAAGGTTAAGAATTTATTACAAACTTTTTATAGTTCAATCACATCTGGACTGTGGCAACAGTGTCATAGCTTGTTTTTCTAAATCTGTTATAGAAATATTGCTATTAAATAAATAGAAATAAAATAGGAGTCTGCTTTTTTGTAAATTATATACCTGTGCTAGGTATTCAAATGCAAGTTTCCCGATTTCCCTTTTTGTTTTGTTTCTTTTTTACTATTCATATGTATCCTATAGGTTTTCCTGTGTGAATTTGCTATTTTGCAGACTGATTTGATTTTAGGGCAGCCCATAGGCCTTACATCAGGACTTTGCAGTCTTCATTAAAGTATGTGTGCTGTTAAGCTTTTTATACTGTACAGTAGGATTCCTTCTGGTTCTTATCACTGATTTATGTTGTTTTCACAATTTATACTTATCCTTCTTTCTACTGTCCCTTAAATCAATTTGTAAATTCAATTTTTCAGGCTATTGTTACCTTTGCAATGGTAACTTTTTAGGAAAAAGTGCATTCTATCTGCCATCATTGATGCCCATATTAATCTGGTCTGCTTGTTCACTATTTTAATAATTGAAATGGCAAGTGGGCACTTCATCCTTTCAACCCAATATTATGACCAAGTCAATTGCATGGCAATCTTTTGCTTGAGACAATTTACAATTATGTCTTCAACCGGTGTCAAGTACTTGGGATAAATGAATATATATGCTTAATGACTGGCTAAGCTCTTGAGGAGTTTAGGTAAGGGGTGATCAGTGTTTCCAAGGGCAGTTACTTGGGATCCAGCACCTTACAAATTAACCAAGAGGAGGTTATTCAGCCTTCCTCCCTTCTCATTGCTTGCTTGGAAGCCATATTTCAGCATTTAAACTCACTATGTCCATTATTATTTCTATTCATTGCTGTCCCATCCTTATGAAGTTAGCTTAGAACCTGATTACAAGTTTGTCGGTCTTCCCATCGCACCGCCGACGTGGAGGTCCCAGGAAGACCGACAATCTTACGGTCTCTCGCTTGCCAGATTATGAGTGTAATCCAGGACTCGCAGTGCAGCGGTAGTGGTGTCACGTTGGCAGTATGTTTGGCCCATAGGAGAGCCTTTAAAGTATACAGCTGCTGTGACAGCGCCTCCAGGTTGCCCGTGCACAGTGTAGCATGCTCCATGTCATGCAAGCCACACAGTGCATGCACGACAGTGCACTTTTGGGGGGGCACATAATGTGCCCCCAAATGCATCTCCATGGGGAGATTTGTCCAGGGGTCCTGTTGGAGGCCCCTTAACCGGAGGAAATGCTGGTTGTAATCTGCACAATGGTGTCTGGAAAATACACCTCCGTGGCAGACAGCTGCCTTCCCCACAGCTGCCCTGTTGGGATCCAGGATCCTGGCGGTGGCTGTGGTCTTCTGCCGGGCTGCTGGCGGTCCCACCACCACCAATGTAATATCGCGGTCAAACCATTAAGGGTGGTGGCGGTCAGACCGCCACCACGAGTACGGTAGCCTCAGGACTGCCGTACTCATAATATGGCCCTTAGTGCCATTACATTAACGACATTTTGAGCCCATAGGTTCTGAGACAAAATTGACCGGTTCCTAAAGTTATTGTAATTATTCAGACGGTGCAGAGACATTATGTAAACGTTTGCCCTTTCCCATGTAAGTTGTTAGCAGAACTTCTAACAGATCCCAATGGGCCACATTTCTTTTCACAACCCTGTCTTCCACCACCATGAAACCCTCTGGAGGTTCTTTTTACCAGTTCCAGATATGTGAAATTGTGATGGAATCAGTAGTGGACTCACAAATGAATCACTGACAAATCTAATCTCTGCCTACTAGTAAAAAATAAAAAAAATGAACTAAATGCTGTAGTAAATTTATGAATGGGACTACAAAGAAAAGACAGTGTCTCGGAAGACTGATGCAGGCGTGACTGGATAACAGTAGAAGCGAGTGAAATTTAAGTATGTGCATTGTGTGCAAATGTCTTTGCTCAGATAGTGCCATTCTACCTGCAGAATACAGATATGAAATGACAGGCTTTTCAAGCGCTCAGGTAATGTGACACTGGGCTACACAAGCTGCAGTCAAGCCCATATCTGATCTAGCGAAGAGGATTAGCTACAATGGGTCCCATACTATAGAATGCTTTTTAATCATCAAATTAGGAATCTTTTATCAAGTCTGAAATTTACTGAAAACCTTCATGTTAATACCAATTCATTTACTGCATTTGCTGAGCTGTTCAGTTTTGCTTTAAAGCATAAAGGTGATTTAAAAAAATACACAACTGATCAGTCACACCAGTCAGTCTTTCAAACAATCATGATACTGCTTACAGTAGAGAGGGATTAACTCCATTTGTTGTAGCTCAGATGACCTTGAGTGATGATCTGTGGCTTACTTTCCACTACATGGTGAGCACAACAGACTCACTAGTGCTACGGTTATTCTGGGGAATGTCTGGCTGGCAGTGGTCTGCAAATGACAGCGCTTCTCGGTGAAAGGTATTCTGTCTTTGGAGGACATGCTATGCATCAGCCCCTGAATGCAAGCTACCATTCCTGTGAATCTGCTGAACTCTCACATTTTTGGGAAATGGTAGATGCCATTTTGAAGTTATCAGGTATATGCTTCATTGTGTTGTGCAGCACTCTTGCTAGGCAATCGAGAAGATTTGTTGCTACATCTAGAACCTTGCTGCCAGAATTTGTGAGAACCCTGGAAATTGTTTGTTTTCCATAAAAAGCGTATTTGGAAATTTAAGCTGAACAGAGAGAAGTATTCTAAAAGTTTAACTTATGTTTGAAAAGTTATGCTTGTTCTTAACTTTAAAAGACTGTTCAAATATTTAAGATACAATATTGTGTTTAAGGTGGTTGTGGTGGTATTAAGGGAAGCGATTACATGGTATCAGTGTGAGCTCTATTAGCCTTATTGAATGTTAGTTTATATTACAGTTTTACGAAAAGATAATCTTGATTGTACATCAGCACAAGAGAACATGCACTCACAAAAGCAGAAGGTAGTTAGTTATCTTGTCAGAGAGGAGAGTGAGATTATGTCAAAGGGTTGAATGAAAGTGAGTACATAAATATGTGTGTTTCAGTTTCAGGAATATCACCATTCCACTCTAACACTGTGAATCTCAGACATAAAGATCTTCTGAATGTATATTATATCTATAGTAAGTATAGTGATCAGGAACTAAAGATATTCATGCTGTCTTTAGATATACACTACAACCCATAGACATTAGTGCCCAGCAGAGTGTCAAGTCAGAGAAGCGACATTCAATGTCATTTTTTTCTCTCTTACCCCATTTTCATTACCCTGGGTCTTCGATTAGGCAACATATTGCTACTCTGTATGGTTGGCTGTGGATACTAAGAAGTGTGGAAACATCTATCTTGTTAGATTTGTACTGCATGGTTAGTACTTACTCATATGTGGAAACTTGTGCAACGGTTCTGAATGCTGGTAAAACTCACAAAAGGTTCTCAGGAATATACATATATTTTTGTTCAAACGACAGTAAATGAAGTACGTTTCCCAGAATGACATCTCAGGTTTGGAACTCCTCCTCCTACACCCCAATATTTGTTTTTTCATCGATAAGCATAAAGTGCCAGAGGTTTGTATGAATAATGATTATCTTATACTCAACAGCAATTTCTGGGTCTCTTGAGGACCACTGCAAAACCAACCCTGTGATTTCTGTATACTCTGAGGATCTCCATGTGTTCAAGCAATGGGCCTTGCATAGCGTGATCATAAGTTCCTACATTAACTGAGCAATATTTAGGCATAACGAGGAACACTTTCAACCTTTCCCCAGGCGATGCGTAGTCCCTACATGAAGCTTTCAGTCCCCAGAGGTTCAGGCTCCTCAGCTCTAAGTGGCAGGGTCATTAATCTCTACATAGGTCTCTTTGTAGGGGATGTCAAAATACGTTTCAGGAAGTGAACAAGCGACTGACTTACTATTGGACACAGCTTGCAGCAGACAACACCCATTGATCACTGATCAGTGTCCCTCCGCATATGTGATTGAAGTATGCCTGGATGCTGACTTGCCATGGCCATTCACCCTCCTGGGCGGCCTGTCCACCGGCGATGCGGCTAATAGCCGTGGGTCTCCCACAAACTGCAGACAAAGAGAGAAGGGATAAGTTAGATACTAGCAGTACAGTTGGGTGGTATCTCAGAATATCTTCTATAGGCACATTCTCTGAAATAAACATAGGGGTATATTCACAAGAACGTGCAATAACTACCGCAAGAGTAGCGTAACGCAACTTCCAATATCGCAGCCCATCGCGGGAAAATAACCCTGTGTCAACGTGGAATTCACAACAAGCCGGTACCATGCGATAGTCCGCCGACACTGCGGGCAATGTCCGTGATACAACCACCACGACGGAGATAAAAACACAAACCACAACACCAAAAAACACGCAATGGGCCAAAGCGCGATGAGGAAATCAGCGATAAGCAGCTCCAGGCCTGCAACACACACCAGGCAGGCCGAAAAAATCACCATAAAAGCAGAAATAACACCCACACCCAAACTGACCTACACCCAAGCACCATGGAGGCAGCCGGAGCAGGCGCAGAGGACGAGCGCAACCACACAAGCACCCCGGATGACCAGCCCGGGACATCGAGGACAGGAAAGGGGAAGGACAAGAAGGCAAGGAAGACGAAGTTCATTCCACAGGCGAACAGGATCATAGTCACGGAGGTGATGGAACAACAACAAGCAACTCTTCGTCACCGCCAACGTGTCATTGGGCACCAAAACTGGAATATGGCGGGACATCGTCCACAAGGAGAATGCCGACGGTGAGCACAAGCAGACAATGGACGAGGTCAAGAGGGGATGGAATGAGATCAAGCGGAAGACCAAGGAGAAACTCTCCACCAACCAGAAGGCCGCAACGCAGACCGGAGGTGGGGCCCCAGCGCCACAGCTCGTGCTGGATGACATGGAGGAGCTGGTGTCGACAGTCAGCAGTGTGGATACTGTGTCCGGTGTCAGGGAACGGACACTGCTCGACAGGACACAACACAACCGCAACAGGTTGAGTGACCACCAGGTACTGGGGGGACGGGTGGAGATGGCCATGATGGCACACATGCATAATCAAGCAGGGGGCAGTACACACCCACAATGACCCTGGCACCTCGCCCAGACCCACAGACTGTCACAATGTACAATGCCATGCTGTCAGAATGTCAACCTGTACCATGCGGCTACATACATGTGGACACATTGTAATACACCATCTCCCCTTCACATCGCAGGTGCATCGTCAACACCGCCTGCAGAGCAGTCCCAGCCACTCTTCACTGATGATGAGGAGGACAACACCAGCATTGACACACAAGCCCTTCTAGCCATCATTCACCTCATCCGCGACTCACCTCCAGGATCAGGGCAGCCCAGCAACATCAAGGAGACCCCACCCACCACCCAAACCACCCAGCAGGAGGCACCCACAGCCCCGGCACCCTCCTGATTCCCCCAGGAACAACAAATGGCCTTCCAACGCTGTGTGCTGGAGGGCCAGAGGGAGACAGCGGAGCATGTGCGGGTGGGGTTCGAACTCATAGCTGCCAAACTAGACGCCATCTGTGGGTGTCTATGTCCCCTCCATGGTCTCGAACGAGCCCTGACTGACATCGCTGGAGTCATGACGCGGAGAGTAGAACAGCTGTCTGCTCAGAGTGGCTCCAGCGATACCAGCCGTGAGCTGGCACACATGCGGAGGCTCATGGCGGACATGGTGCGTATGGAGGCGGAAAGGATGGCAGCCACCACTGCACATTATCGGAATGTAGCTGGGATCTATCATGCCCTGCAGACCTCCATCATGGCATTGCCGCCACAAGGCGTGGCGCTGATGAATGCTGCTACCCCCACACCATCCACATCCCTGCCCCCTGGTGTGTCAGTGACTCACAGTGCGGCAGACATATCCACCCAGGCCCCTGATGGGTCAATGGCATGCAGCCGGGACTGCAACACCCACGGGGGGGGGCAGGGCACACATCCAGGGACGAGGACGTGGATGGGTTTGTGTTCAGGAGGCACTAGCATTAATTTCCGCCACCTGGCCTGTTTCTGCTTGGTGCCACACATGGCCTCATGACCTTCCACTGACCCCCGATACACGCCGATGCACTCACCTTGGACAGCGACATGGACTGCCGCATCCTGTTCGACGACCAATGACATGGCGGACAGACTGCGGACTGTACCCTTCCTCTTCCGCAGTACATGTCATCCCCGGATGGACTCTTGCTGGCCCTCCATAGGTCCATATTGTGTAGTGTGCTCGGCATTGCCCTGTACAGCTCCAGCTGCAGAACTGCACTGGATGTGCAAATAAACATCCAGTGACGCACTGCTGTGTCATGTCTTACATCATTCAGGTATGGATGTGTGGATGAATGTGGGGACAGTGCCTTCCCTTGCGTCAATGATGTTCATCCTGTGGGATGCGAGTCAGAGGGTGCAACATTGCATTTTGTGTACCTGGTCCCGTGAACACTACAACAGGGACACACGCATCAGTCACTTCCTTGTCCAGACATGGACTGGACCATGCCCCGAGCCCAGGAGTCATTGTGGCAAGCGCTCTGCTGGTCCGGCATACGGCAGGCCAGACCTCTCCGATGATGCACCAAGGAGGGCCATCATTGCTACCCGTCACAGGTGTACTCGCTGATGGTGTGCAGGTCACTGGTCTAGTCGTCAGCATGTCACAGCCACTCCCTAAGGGCAGGTTTGCACACACACCACACCCATCCGGCACAGGTGTCACTGGCCATGTGACTCCGCCAACATAAGGGGCCGACAACGTCACATTCTCCTCTTCCATTGCTGACTGGATGATGGCCGCTCCACGCTTCTCATTCATAAAGGGCCCATGAGTTGTTGCGCACAGGGTTGGTGGCATCTGAGGCCTGGCGCACGACACGGGCTTACCGCCATGTGGCGCTGACTGGGTTTGCACAGGTTTAGTGGCACCCAAGGCCTTGCGGCCTGCACGTGCCTGCCACCACGTGGCACTGACTGGGGTTGCACAGGGTTAGTGGCACTCGGAGCATTGCAGCTGGCACAGGCACCCCGCCACGGGACGGTGACTTTGGGTGCACTGAGTCAGTGGCAACTCAAGCTGCTGAGCGGATGTGCAGCCTGCGATGATGCCCGTTTTGTGTGCCCTGCTGGACAGCAATGTAGGCCAGAGCCAGCGGGCAGCATGGGCCTACCGCCACATGGCGTCACTTCTGGGATCCCAGAGTTAGTGATACCCATTGGGCTGAGCGGGTGTGCAGCCTGCGATGGTGCCGGGTGCACTGGTATGTCCTCTGCCATGGAGTAATCAAGACCCAGCACCAAACGTGAGACCTGTTGGCCTGCGGAGCCTGGCTGCATGGTGTGGAGGGTGCCATGTCTGCGGTCCCCGGGCTTGTGGCTTGCAGTGGCACGTGGTGGGCCCTCTTTTCTACACGCCGGTGGCGGAAGGTGAGCAGTGAGGCCTGGGTGCGCAGTGTCGGCACTCTCTCTACCTGTCCCTCTCTTCTTTTCTCCAGCTCTCTCTCCCCCTATCTGTTCGTATATCCCTCTCTGTCCGTCTATCTCTCTCTCCCCCTCGCTGTCCGTCTTTCTCTCGCTCCCCCTCTCTGTCCGTCTTTCTCTCGCTCCCTCTCCTTCGCTGTCTCCTTCGCTCTTTCTCTCCTTCCCTCTGTCTCTCCTTTGCTCTCTCTTTCCTTCGCTCTCTTTCTCTCCTTCGCTCTTCCTCTGTCGTTTGATGTGAGCAGGACACACCTTCTCATCATGATTTTTGCCTTGCAGGCTGTGACCTACGGATTGTCCCGGGGGGAGCCGACATGTGTCTTCATTTCTGTTCTGTGTTTATAATAACAAATTTTCATTTGTTGCTTCGAAGGTGAATGTGTGATGCTCATTTTTGTGACGACACATGCATGTCACCAGATGTGATTGTGCGACATCATGCAGGTTATTTGGTATATGATTCCGTGAGGTTGATGTGACATATCTTTGTCCGGGGGTGGGTGGGGGGTGCTCGGAGTGGGGCCCGGCGGGGAAGGTGGTGTCCTGGGGGTGATGGCGGTGGGTGTTGTTGGCCTCTTGGGGCTCCGGGATGCAGGTTATTCGGCTCCATGGCATCTGTTGTTCTTCAGGTGTGGCTCTGGGCTTGGCTCTCTTTTGTGGTGCAGGTTGTAGTCCGACTTTGCACCAGGTCGGAGCAGGTGTTCGTTTCCTGGTGCTAACGCGCCTTATCGCATGTTTTGTAATCTTATCGCAGATCAGGCTGGTCGTTGAGAATGTTGTGGTGTGGTGTTGTCGAGGCTCTTTGCTCGGGAATGCCTACTCTGCATCTCATTAGCGATAGTTGCTGGGGTCATCCTTGGCGATGTTTTTTGCGGCTGCTATTGCCGGAAAACTGGTGATATGGGCTGTTTGCACCAGCTTGTGAATGGGGTGGTAAGTTTATCGCAAAAGTGGCTGCATTAAGGTGCCGATAACTCTGCGATAGCTCCTTGAGAATATGGCCCATAATGTACTGAATTGAAATGTCACTCATAAGCACGCTAAAAACATGGATGTGTAACCCACGAGTAGTCTGAAATCTTTGCAGCTATGGAATCTGTCATTCCGGGCTAACTTTTTTTTTTAACTTTGAGTATTTGATAATCTTGAGGCTGAGCTGTCACTGCATGATGACAATGTTTGTTTTTTGTCCCGTTGTCATCCACAGTGTAGGCTAGGCTCCATTTGGTTTCTCTATGCTCCCATCTCTCTACGTGCTATCGGTCCATATGTTCCTTTTAGCACTGTGCTACTCCTGTCTCTGTTCTTGGCATCTGAGACATTCCTAGCTCTGTGTGTGCTTTCTGTGTCTCTCTGTTCTTTCTCTATATTGTCCATCTATCGCCAACCTCAAGTTGTTTCTATCTGTGACTGTCTGTCTGTGTCCTTTATGTCTGTCCTCCATGTGCCTCACTTAGTTTTTTTTTATCTCTGTACTCTTTTAGTCTCTCAATGTTCCTTCTCTATTTTTAAGCCATTTCATTATTTCCGTGCCCTTTTCTGCCATCCTGTTCCCTCTCTGTTGTGTGCAGCTTTTCTTTTTTTTGCCTTCTGTGCCATTCAGTCTTTTCAGTCTCACAGTGCATTTTTAGTCTCCAGCACCTTTTTTAATCTCTTTCTTTCTCTCTGTGCCCCTTCTTTATCTCAGTCCTCTTTCTTTCTCTCAATGCCCATTCTTTCTCTCTTTGCTTCTTCCTTCACTCTTTGGCCTTATTCGCTCAGTGTCCCCTTCTTTCTCTGTGCCCCTTCAGAAGGGGCACCCTGAAAAAGAAGACACAAAAAGTGAATGTTGAGCCCCTTCTTTAAATCTTTGGCCTTCTTTCTTTCAGTGCCTCTTATTACTTCCAATGCCTCTTGTTATTTTTTTGTGTTCCTCTTCCTCAGGGCAGTCTTGTTGTCACTTTGGTCATCCAGTGGTGTCACTTTCCGATGAAAATACACAATTATTTGAATCACATGTAAAAAGCGTGTCTCATATTTGTAGCCCAGCTTTAGTATTAAATTTGTAATCGGGTTTGTGGGCTACTTGAAGACGGGCTCCTTGTTTTAAAATTATGGTTGCTATTGAGTCCAGCATTAAAACTGATGATGGATGTAGGTGCCTGTTTGCACATGGTGGAAGGCTCATGCTCATATGGCTTATGCCATGGGTGCTTGAGTAGGCCTGGGTGACACAGAGGGAGTGCAGAGGGAGTGCCCGGTGAGGAGGCCTTCAGAGATGAGGGCGGCAGCTGTATTAGCCTGCTCCCCCCTCAGAGTGAGCTTAGGTGTGGGGAACTGGGAGAGGTGTTAAAAAATAAAAAAAGACCCTCCATTGATGGTCACCCTTTGCGGGCGAGGCTGCCACGGCAGGCATTGTGGACTATCTAGCTGTGGTCTGCTGTTGTGGAAGGCTAGTTCCCCACTGGGCCTGTTACAGTGCCAGGCGGGGTGCCCACTATGTACAAGAGAAGGGCAGTAGGCAGAATAGTGAGCACGACCTTACCTGGTCTGGACGCAGCATCATGGGCAGTTGCGGCACCCATAATAACGATCAGGTGAGACGCGGCTGTAGGGCAGCAGAAGTGACTTCAGGCTGTGATGCTGCAGGCAAGCTACGGTGCGAGGGTGAGGCTGGCACAGGGGCAGGAAGTGTGCCCGATAGAGTGAAACCTGCAATGGTTCCAGGTGGCTGCCTGTAAGAAAAAGCTGCGGTGAGGTGGAGTGACCGGCAAGGGACATATAGCCCAAGCTTGCCTGTCCTGCCTTCCTCCAGACTCATCATGGCAATGATTGCTATGACGTGTTCTGGTAGGAGGGCTACGACACTCTCGATAGAGAGAGCAGTGGCCCTGCCAGTTAGAGATGGTAAGCCGGCCTTCTCGATTACGAATGAGAGGTCAACTGAGGGCAGGGTTAAGATACACGAGGCAGGGGGTGCCAGAAAGCCCATGGCAAGATGAACACCCTTTAGTACAGCTCCGTCGGACCGGCGATGAAATCCGCAATAACCCTGCCATCCGCCACCTTACACACACCAACTAGTCACCGGCCACCCAGAAGGGGGAGGGAGACCGCGTCAGCGAGTGACGCGGCACTCCCCCCCCCCCCCCCCGCAACAACCAATAAGTAAAGTGGTTGTTTGTGCGCCGGAAGCACTCCAGTGCTTCCGGCGCAGAAACGTCCAGCTTATGTCCAGGCTGACTGGACTCAGCCGGTCGGCCTGGGCGCCCTCTTTAAAAAGAGGTGGTGGGGAGCAGAACAGTCTCTTGTTCTTGCTCCCCACAGATAGGGTCACCGGGCCAGCGGTGGGCCCGTAATGTTTCTTTCTTTTGCCCACCCACCATCCCCTAAGGCAGGTATTGTTGGAAGGTTTGGTTTTCCGGTTTGTGTATTGTGACTGATTATTTTTGTCCCCTTTTTTCCAAATTATTGGCAGGGAACAAAGCAATGGTATGCACAGCGATTCTGTAGTAATGTATAAATAAAAGCACAACTTCGAATTTCTCTTTCAATTAGATATTGTCGTATTTAGAGTGTCTCTGGTCAGGCGGTAAGGTCATGATTGGTAAGCATAGTCTTCAGTCCTCAACGGTCAGCACCATATAACTCCAGGGGGTAGTGACAGCCGGTAGGTAGGCTGTCGGGGTGCGGGGGCCGGGGTAATCATCCTTCCCAGTGGGCCTGGGGCCACCCCCGCACGCGCATGCGCATTAGGTGCCACTATGCAGAAGTCTGCAGCCCCCACGTAATGGAGTGTAAGGCACAGGGCGTAGGGGGGGCCCGGGGTAAAGTATCCATTCGATAAGCTGTAACCCCCTGCGCAACCTTATTAGTACACGGGGACCAGGGGGAGCTGCCAGTCATTGACTTTGCCGTAGGCGCTAGATGGGACACGCAGAAAGCAAATACATGCATTGATAGATTTACGGTAGGAGTGTCTTGTGTATTAGACTGAGTTGAGGTTAGCCGTGGAATATCTGACTATCAAAATGTATCTGTACTTTCTGCGTAAAGTTTCTGTATATAATGTTTTAATTTGTTTTTGTTAATGTTAATAAATGCGGCCGGGGGGGTTACTCCCCCCTAAATCCAAAAAAGTAAAACTATCTGTGTGGTCTCACAAGTGTTATGCTGAAGGGGAGGGAAATGCCATCCATAACCCCAGGGTCGGTAGTTAGAGTAGGGGACATGGGTAAGTACCAGACCATATTGCTTGCCAAACAACCTGGCAGCAAGAAACAACGTGATCCCACCCTTTTGTGGCCCCCACAGTGCGCTGCAGGACAGAAAAGCGTCCCGTGTCTGCTGACCGCACGGGCCTTGCTGGCATTAAGAGGTGGAGGCCGTGCCATGTGGTGTCTCGAGACAAAGTGCATCTAACGGGGGCTGACGACCTAACGTCTCGATGGCGCTGCGGCTCTGTGTGTATCTAGAGACCGCTTGCTTGAGATACCGAGTGTCCCTAGGTGAGGCTGGGGCAAAGACTTCAGCGCTCTCAGCCCTACAGGGACTACCTTGAGTGCATCTCTGGTGGCCTATTGGAGTGGTGCTGCCTGCGGTACTGGGACTCATCAAGACTGGCTATCGGGCGCCCGATTGCAGCTCTGAGGAAACACTGAGAGGCCCATGTGCGGCTGAAATATTAGACCACATCCTGCTTGGTGGCTCCCCATGTGTGCAAAGGGCCCACCGGTGAGTTGTGACCTGCGGGTGCAGGCCGCCGGTGGGCGCATAGAAAGGCGAGGGGGGGCGTGGTTGCTCTGTACCCACTTGCAGTTGCTAACGGAAACAGGGCCAGGCACTGAATGATCCCCCTGGAGGTGGTGGGCCCGCTGGGCATAATTCTGCAGTTATTATCGAAGAGGCCTGGCCCTGCGCCTCACTGCTACAACTAGCTGAAAGTCTACAAACCCTGGATCTAACCCTAGAGACATATTGATGGAGCAACGTTGTGCATGCCCTATGATTCTGGTGCTACGGCGGGCATTCTTACAGATTATGCCCTATTCACTGCCAATGGCACCATAGGTGTGAACTATAGTGCGCGGAGAGGGACTGTGCTGCACTTTCCAGACTCTGAGGGTATATAATAATACCGTTTATTTCGGGCACAGCCCATAAAACACAATCAATCAATACAACATACAGCATAAATGGCCTAGAGTATATGTGCAATTTTACAATAAAAGAATAAAAGAAGAGAAAAAAACAAAAAATCATGAGTCCAAATGTCGTACTTTAAAATGGATTAAGAGGTAATATATCAATAAAAAGGGAAAAGTCATCATCTAAACAGCTGGGTTAAAAAGGCTGTGGATACAAAAAATTACACAATGAGGTTACTATTGACAGTGTTACTTCAAGGGAATTCAATATATTTACAACAGAGAAAGTGTGCAAAAAGGCAATCGATAGAGGATTAGACAAGTTGGAAGAGAAAACAAAGTACAAAAGTGTAAATACTTATGTACATTTTTCCACATAGCCATAAAAAATGGTAAAATATAGATGCACTCAGTAGGAGTTTTGAGACAATACCAGTAAACAGAGAGGATGTCATGTCCGAGCAGAATTTTATTGACTCTCTATCAGGCTTTGGGATTGAGAGTAGCCTTCCTTCTTAAGGGCCAGGCAATGTGTAGGTACCGTGAGACCGCAAGGGCTAAAAGCTCTCTGGTGTCACTCTTAAATAGTCTCTCCACTTCCCAATAATGTCTCACACCCATAAGGTTACAGGCGGCCATCAACCACCTTTTTCGTGCCTTCCTATAGAAGACAAAATAATAGAAAATGGGTCTCTGTTTCTTCTATATTTGGGCAATTTGGTCAAGAGCTAATCTTGGGAGAGGTTGTTGAGCCATTTAGAAGTGTAGGATCTCAGGGGCAAGGCCCCGCACCTGTATTGAACATACAGACATTTTGATTCATATGGGTACATCCTGTTCATATATGGTTCGAACTCTGGTATGCACTTATCGTTCAGGAACTTGCCTGTGAGGGTATTAGATCGATGTAAAACCCACGTTTGAGCTAGTACTACCTCCCAATACAACTGTTCAGCCCTTGAAGCATCAGCCTTTACCATTAATTCCAGGGATGTCCATAGCTCCGGGATGCCTAATTTGTGTGTTATTTCATGGATATGTTTCAGTCAGGGTGTTTTCAAATTTCTATCCAGAGTCAAAAGGTCTTTCACACACTCTCTGTAGGGTGTTAATTCATGCGTAGTCCATAACCTGATCCACTATAATAAGGGTTTTAAAACAGCTGTTAGGTGAATAGGATTAAGAGACAGATCGAGATGTAAAGGGGTAGGGGAAGAACTTTGGGGAAGTTTAAATAATGATTTGATAAATCAATTTTCAAACTTTGTGAACCTTTCAGCATCAACATAGCCCCAGATCTCGGCTCCATATAGTGCTGATGTCACAACTGAAGCTTTATATATGGTTAAAACCGTAGAAATGGGTGCCCCTAAAGCTGCCCTATAGCGCCTCACTAAGGCAGAGGCTTTTTGATGGAGATTGGTTTAGCTTTTTTCCATCTGGGGTCCCCATGCTAGCGTGTCACTTAACCTCACCCGTGGTAGTTGAAATGGTGGACTATCTCTAGGGGAGATCCCTCTGCAGTCACCATGCCTCTGTACCCCCTGTGGGGATTAATCAGCATAACTTTAGATTTAGACGGGTTAAGTTCTAGCCCTCTTCCCCCACAAAAGTTAACAAAGGCATTTAGTTCTGTTTGTAGGCCCATAGGAGTTCGAGAGATTAGCAGGGTGTCATCTGCAAACATAAGTATCGGAGTCGGTATTCCCGCAATTTTGGGAGCATCATGTTTGCATGCCTTCAAACTCTTTACAGCTCCATTTATAAAACGACTAAATAGAGTTGGGGCAAGGACGCATCCCAGTCTAACCCCTTTTGAGATTGCAATTTTTCCTGTCAAATCCCCAGTCGTGTTCCATCTCACTCTTGCATAGGTGTTTTCATGAAAAAGCCTAAGTATTCTTAGGAGGTCTAGAGGGATGCCATACCCATCTAACACCTCCCAAAGCGTGTTTCTTGGTACCAGGTCAAACGCCGCTCTTAGACCGATAAAAGCTACGTAAAGATGATCACGTAACAAGGTGATATATTTCCAGGTTATCACCTTGTAGCGGAGGACCTGGTCCAGTGTACTAACTTTCGTACGAAAGCCTGCTTGAGACTCCTCCAGAATGTTGTTTTGTAGCATCCACTCATTTAGTCTATATAAGACCTGCCTAAAAAAGATTATAGGCTTGTAGGTCTGTAATTAGAGGGGATGTTACGCTCACCTTTTTTGTAAATAGGATTGATCACAGCACCTTGCCATGATGGAGGGATCATATTATCTTTTATTATGTTGTATGATAAAGCGTTCAAATGAGGGACCCAGATATCAGGTACAGAGCAGTAAAGGTCACCCGGGATGCCATACCTGGGGCCTTGCCCTTTTCGGTCTGTAAAATTGCCTTGTAAGTCTCTAATAGAGTAAATGTAAGGGGGGCATGAGCAGCTGACATGGAAAGTGGTGTGATACCGTTAGGTGAATAGGAACCTCTAACCTGCTCTAGAGCTTTTTGCCATGTTCTACTGGGAACATAGATAAAGACTACTACAGTGAGTTTCCCAAGTTTCAGGCATTATCACTAGATCTAAAGGGTTGCAATGGTGGGGGTTCACTGCTACGAGTTTCCTAAAACTTTTTTGAACACCCTTGTCTAATGCATCTGCTAGGGTTAGTGACTGTTCCTCGTCCCACTTTCTTTTAGCTTTAATTGAAAGGTTTTTATACTCACTCCTGAACTTTATAATGTCCGGCCTCAAGCCCTTTTCGATTGCACATAGTAGTTGTGACTTTCCTAGACGGCAAGCTTTATTATACCACTTAGGTGTTGTCTTTGTGAATGCTCCTCTCCTCTGTTCCCTCATGAAACACGGTCTCAATGTGTCCATGAGTTCACAGTGAAGGAGGATAAAGTTAGTATCTTGAATATTATGTGGAGCAGTCTGTGAAAGTTTGGACACAAACTGATTATAAATGTATATTAGTTTGTTTTCGTCTGCCATCAATTCTGCCCACTTAATGTTTCTCATATTGTTTGAGATTGTAATTAAAGAGGTAGATGTGACTGCCTCCAGCATTGTATCCCTAAATGTATTCATTGAAAAGGATGCACTTAGGGCCTGGTGTTCGCTGTCTGGTCTAGGGATCACTTGCACATCTAATAATTCTGGCCAGAGGCCGTTATCCAGTAGTATATGGTCAATTCTTGACATACTAAGCCCTCTCTTAAAGGTAAAACTAGGAGGAGAACCAGATTTGGTGTTGCTATTAACTAGTCTTAAGCCATGGTCAATGATAAGATCAGCGAATTGGGTAGCCACCTTAGATATTTTCCCTGTGTTCATATACTGACAATAGGGTGAGGTTTCTACATTTCTAGACCATACTGATGTAGGAATGCAGGTGTTGGTATCTCTTGCCAATAAATACTAAAGAGGGTCCCTGTACTCAAAAAAGTATAGCGGGGCAGAGTCCCAGGGTAAGTACAATTCAAGCAACTACACACAAAAAACCCCTATAGGAGAAATAATCAACCTATCCCACAGAGAACAGAAAGTCTACTAAAACATTCTTTTTTTGTATTTTATTATAAAAATATATAGAATTGGGTGTCAATTTTTTCTTTTTATATAGTTCATTTCATTTCTCTATTCAAGAACATAATCAAACTAAGGAAGACGAATCGATACAATAATCAAAGGGACTAAGCATAACATAAAGAACTCAAAACAATCAGTGTTATATAAACATGAGTAGACAATTCAGTGCAGTTATACAAAACAAATTACAAAAAGTTAGGGAAAAAATGACACAAAATGCGCCATTCAGTGCAGTTATACAAAACAGAAAATACAAATTACAAAAAACTTGGGGAAACATAAAAATGACACAAAATGCGCCGACGCGCGTTTCGGAGTCTTCCTTCCTCAGGGCGCTGATGTCATATCCAACCGGTGACGACTCAATATAGTTTGATATGTTAGGCTATGTCAAGATAGGCAGGCATTAAATTGAATAAGGTTTTCTTTTATATCTCGTCAGTCTCATCTGTGGGAATAGTGATAACTAAATTACTTTATAGCATAATATGAAAACAAACACAATGGACAAGATTTAAAAATGGGCTGAAATGGAGAGAGGAGTATGCGAAAAGCCATCACCAAAATATACTCAAGATCGAAAAAACCAAGTCATGTAGTGTCTTAGGGAAGAAATCCACGAGTGAGAGAAAGAAAAAAGAACCAAAAAAAGTGCTCCCATGAGTAGATATAGAAAATTCTAAATATTACACACTTGTAGATTCCAAAAGGTGACTTCAGAATAAATGTGATCCCAAAGCATTCAGGATCAGTCACAATATGGTATCAACAGCAGGAAGTCAAGGATCATCCGGAAGTCGTGACACATTCATGTACCAACTAGTGTGCCAACAGTGCCGTTTATTTAGGTCACTGATCGAGTTTCACCGAACCAAATTCGGAGAGCAATGATAAAAGCTGCAGGGAAAAGGTCCAAAGTCAGTAACTATCCAAATTAAGGAACAGTGGGGCTCATTCAGCTGATAAGGAAGGGAAGGCAGAGAAAAGAGTAAGAGGACTTACTAGCTTAGGATATATTGACTTGAAAGAGAATACTTCTCTCGCTCCCTTAAGTGGCCAGCGTTCGAGGGTAAAATCTACAAAAGAAGTAAAAAGAATTCGAGTGAAGTCTGATAGCGTCTAGAAGGGGAGTAGCTCTAATATAAACCTCAAAAAGCCAGGAGGGCACAGTGTAGGCGGCCCCCAAGTGGTATACAAACTCGTAGCTAAGCTGCTCTAAAGATACCCTAAGGCTCATGTATAAAAGGCATAAACAGTATTCGAAGGTGTCGTTCAAAAAAGAGCCTCTACGTAGTATAAAGCAATCGTTTAAGAATCACTAAAGGGTTTGAAAATTAAAACCCACATAATCTATATACCTTCTGGGCACTACAATTTAAGCAGAAACGGCGCGATGCTCTAAGCACTTACTTCTTTTGGCTAAATCTGCTCACGTAAACCGGAATCTCCTGCCGCAGACGACGGGGCTCGCTGCCTCCGAATGTAAAAGCATCTCGACTAAGCCCCATTTAAATAGACGTAGGTTAATAGCACATCGAAGGGAAACGCGTCTCACCTGGAAGTGGGAGGAGACGTCAAAAACGAAGGCGCCATTTTGAGATGGGCAGTTCCGAATAGAAATAAAGGAAGGAGTTAGAAGCTCTAGTTTCGAGCCAAGCTAGTGACGCGATCCAGGTCTTCCTAAAAATATATAAGGACACAATGAAAACGGGGTGCGAACCTCCAAAGGCATGTAAAACAGTCTAGACCGTATGGGCACAAATGGGGGAGGTGCAGTGGCCGGAGGCCAGATTCGGGAAATAGAAAGAAGTAGGCTCACCATCTCTGGTATAAAGTAAAAAAATCTAACTAAATCGTAAAATAATCATCGCCATCTTGTAGCGGGTCAGTTAGAAGGGGCAGTAGGGAGTCACACTAGAAAAATAAATAGAGAAGGATAGCCATCTTTAAGTAGGAAAAAATAATAAATTTAAAAAATATAAAAAATAATAAAGCAATAGGAAAGATGCAGATGATATCAGTTCAAATCGGGACCTCAGTAACTCATAAATACCAAAGTCAGAAATATAAAGGAAATCAAACAAGATAACGGGAAAGAAGTAAGCGTATGCCAGGCCAGGGAAGTAGTCAAAATGGAAGAGGGATACTAAGCTTCAAAGAATCGCGTTTTCCCAGGGGAGAGATTCGTTAAGTCCATCATCACAAGTCCTGAGAGTGAAAATCCAGAACACTTCTCTTTTTTTTCTAAGTGCATCTTTGTTGCCGTCCTTGGGAGTGTGCACGCGTTCCAGGATCAACCATTCCATGTCTTTACTCGAATGTTGTTTCTCTAGCCAGTGTTTAACTAGGGGAGCTCCCACACGTTTATTATTGATAGCTGATTTATGTTCGCTGAATCGAACGCGCATCTCTCTACTGGTCTCTCCCACGTAGCCTTTGCCACAGGGGCATAGGATCAGATAGATCAGATTGGAAGTCCTGCAATTCGTGATTTCTTTGAAAGAAAAAGTCCTTTTCCCCCATTCTAGAGTGGGGGTGGTTTTCACATAGTCACACGCATGGCAGCCGCCACATTTGTGTGTACCAAAAACAGGTGAATTACCGAAAATTGAGCGCTGGACCATTGAGTTTTTCACTGGTAGTGTAGATTTAACCAGTACATTTTTCAGGTTTCTGTTTCTGCGGAAAGCAAAAATGGGTTTAGGCAGTTTCTTAGAGGGACCCGAATTCAAAATGTGCCATGAGGAGTTGATCGCTTGGCGAAGTTTGTTATTGAAGTTGGAGTGTTTGGTAACACATACCAACTTCTCCTGAGTGTCTGTAATCTTAGGTGTTAATAGGGCATCTCTATTATAATATTTGGCCCTTTTGTAAGATTCCTTAATTATTCTGTTCGGGTACCCTCTATTTCTCAATTTTATTTTCAGGGTCTGAGCATGATCTTCGAAAGATTGTATACAGGTACAGTTTCTGCGTAAACGCAGAAACTGGCTGAAGGGTATGCTGTCTTTTTGACTGCGTGGGTGGAAGCTGTGATATTGAAGTAATGTGTTGCGGGCCGTAGGCTTTGTGTATAGTGATACTTCAATATGTCCTTCAATGGCCTCAATCCAGATATCTAAAAACTCAATTCTATCTTTACTAGTTTTGGAAGTGAATTTCAGATGTGGGTCACACAGATTGATCCAAAGGATAAATTCAGACAGTTGTTCCTCGTTCCCTTTCCAAATAAAAAAGATATCGTCGATGTATCTGTAGTAATGGGTAATGTTCTCTGAAAAAGGTGCTATTTCATTATAAATAAATCTGTTCTCAAATACTCCCATTATGCCTTTTATACATGAGCCTTAGGGTATCTTTAGAGCAGCTTAGCTACGAGTTTGTATACCACTTGGGGGCCGCCTACACTGTGCCCTCCTGGCTTTTTGAGGTTTATATTAGAGCTACTCCCCTTCTAGACGCTATCAGACTTCACTCGAATTCTTTTTACTTCTTTTGTAGATTTTACCCTCGAACGCTGGCCACTTAAGGGAGCGAGAGAAGTATTCTCTTTCAAGTCAATATATCCTAAGCTAGTAAGTCCTCTTACTCTTTTCTCTGCCTTCCCTTCCTTATCAGCTGAATGAGCCCCACTGTTCCTTAATTTGGATAGTTACTGACTTTGGACCTTTTCCCTGCAGCTTTTATCATTGCTCTCCGAATTTGGTTCGGTGAAACTCGATCAGTGACCTAAATAAACGGCACTGTCGGCACACTAGTTGGTACATGAATGTGTCACGACTTCCGGATGATCCTTGACTTCCTGCTGTTGATACCATATTGTGACTGATCCTGAATGCTTTGGGATCACATTTATTCTGAAGTCACCTTTTGGAATCTACAAGTGTGTAATATTTAGAATTTTCTATATCTACTCATGGGAGCAATTTTTTTTTTGGTTCTTTTTTCTTTCTCTCACTCGTGGATTTCTGCCCTAAGACACTACATGACTTGGTTTTTTCGATCTTGAGTATATTTTGGTGATGGCTTTTCGCATACTCCTCTCTCCATTTCAGCCCATTTTTAAATCTTGTCCATTGTGTTTGTTTTCATATTATGCTATAAAGTAATTTAGTTATCACTATTCCCACAGATGAGACTGACGAGATATAAAAGAAAACCTTATTCAATTTAATGCCTGCCTATCTTGACATAGCCTAACATATCAAACTATATTGAGTCGTCACCGGTTGGATATGACATCAGCGCCCTGAGGAAGGAAGACTCCGAAACGCGCGTCGGCGCATTTTGTGTCATTTTTATGTTTCCCCAAGTTTTTTGTAATTTGTATTTTCTGTTTTGTATAACTGCACTGAATGGCGCATTTTGTGTCATTTTTTCCCTAACTTTTTGTAATTTGTTTTGTATAACTGCACTGAATTGTCTACTCATGTTTATATAACACTGATTGTTTTGAGTTCTTTATGTTATGCTTAGTCCCTTTGATTATTGTATCGATTCGTCTTCCTTAGTTTGATTATGTTCTTGAATAGAGAAATGAAATGAACTATATAAAAAGAAAAAATTGACACCCAATTCTATATATTTTTATAATAAAATACAAAAAAAGAATGTTTTAGTAGACTTTCTGTTCTCTGTGGGATAGGTTGATTATTTCTCCTATAGGGGTTTTTTGTGTGTAGTTGCTTGAGTTGGTATCTCTTGCTACAATCTTTAAGCTTTTTTGGGCAGACTGTCCCAAGAAATCATCCAGCTTAGTTACTAACATCGATTGGATATTTGGTGGTACAGACATAATGTACATATTAACTAAAGTTATTTGTCTAAGGCCAGATTGGGTTTTGATGGTAATTTGCAGGGCAAGCAGATCTTTAGAATCAATTGAAAGCTTTTTAATTATTGGACACAAGTCCAGCCTAAGCCAGACTAGGAGGCCACCTGAAGGTCGCCCTGCCGATGAAGGAAGTGCACTATCACTAAAAGAAATAAAGCCTGGGCGAGGTAATGGTTCAATAGCCCAGGTTCCTTGGAGACGGATGATATGGTGGCCGTCAATAAACATTCCCACTCGGGGTCGGAGAGTTTAGATCTAATTACCGCAATTTTCCATGATAGTAATTTTAGATGTTCTCCTTCTGACACCTCCATAGCTCTCGTGGTGGGCGTAATCGGTCCTCCCTGTATTGCTATCAGTTCCCCGTTTTCATAGCTTATGTCCGAACCCCTCTGCCTACCTATCCCATCGTCAACTCCTAGGGGCCCCTTGGCCGCTTCTGCACAAGGGGATTGGATTGGAATGGACAGTTCGGACAAGTCGGTTGAAAGTCAGTCAATGTCAGAAGTGTTAGAGTTTCTAAGGTTTTTGCGAGTGTTGAGCTTCAACGGGTTGTAAGACTGATTATAATGGCTTATAGCAGGTCTATCCAATATGTGGAAGGGAGGTTTGATTTTTAAGGTTATCTGTAACTCTATATCTGGTCTGAACCGCAATTCCAATGCGATCAGGCCTTCTGCCAGAACTGCATCCCTAAAAGCTACTCCTATGTAATCCCTCTCAGAGTTATCTGTTGAAAATCTCCTGGCGTTTGTTATGTCCTCCCTAATAATTGGGCGGCAGCCCCTGTTGTGGCGAATCCAATGGATTACCTTGTTGACTAGGGCCCCATGTGACTCAAATTGGGGGTTCTGAGGTTTTGGAACATTGATCATGTATACATCACAGCTTTGCATGTTGGGCATTCCATTACTGTTGGAACCACTACACATTTTCTCTAGAGAAGGGGAATATAGTTTGTTTTTCGCAACAACGTTCGACAAGGTAACAAGTTTGTTCTGCCCTAATTCCCTTGCATGAGGATGATGAAGATTAGATAAGTTGTCGACATGTAGGGTGTTGTTGCTGCATTTGGGGGATCGAGTATGAGAAGGTGGGTTGGTGTATTGCTCGAGCTGAGGGTTTTTTGGCTCATTAGGAGTCATTTTATGACGCTCGTTGTGTACAGGTCTATTAGAGGCAATATTCTCTCGAGAGTCAGAGGGTCCCCGAGCTGTTACAATATCAACAAGCATTGGCATAGCCAATAGGTCTCGCCTTTGGGACCTTATAAGTGTTTAGCCATGCAACAGTTGCATAACTAAATACTTATAAGGTCCCAAAAGCGAGACCTATTGGCTATGCCAAGCGGCCCTGCGGCCGCGAAAGTGAAAGTAATCGCGGTCAAGCGCGGCGCGTGCGCCCATGCGCTGTAGCTCTAGGCTGGCCTGGTAGCACTTTTTGGAGCCCTCTCAAAAAGTCTCGCCAGACCAGCGCATGCGCTGGGTCAGGCGAGACCTAAAAAGGGAGTTCTATTTTACAATAGGAGATTAGCCATTTTTTCAAAAGTCGCCTTTAGGGATTTAACTTCCTGCTTAATGGTGTTCAATTGATCAACAAGTCCAGAGGCAATGAGAGGTGGGGAGGTTGCAGTTGCCACCTCCTCACTGGTTAGTTGGATAGCGTCAGTTCCTGGAGGTTCACAAATATCCAGGTGTGAATTTTTATTTGCGCAGTACACATTGATGGCGAAATGGTCTTCACTATTAATCACAGGATCTACCATGCATGGAGAAGGTTGTTGTTGAGGCACTATGGATTGATTAGAATTAGGTGAAATAACACCTGCGATTATAACAGTAGGGCTCCCAAAAAAAGAGGCTATGCTTTTGCTGGTGGTGGTTTGGCTCTCCTTGGGACGTTTTTCCTTCCTCTTAATCTTGGTGGCTAGCAATCTTGACTGGGGAGCCAAAAGGACCTCCACCTCCTCTATCAACTCATCAATTTCTGTTCAAGTGCAATTTTCGGCGGCATGACAAAGAATTTTCAGTATGCTGCCTGCGCCCATACCTTTATCCGCTGTTTTCCTTTTTCCCACTATGGTAAGCGCTCTTAGCAGGGGATGTGTAGGAGCAAGCGAAGAAGTTCACAGTGACCAGCATGAGGATGAGATAAATAAAATGGAGGGCAAAATAAGCCAGAGGGTGCCAGTAATGATCCAATTGAAATTGTATAAAGCACTACTTACAGTTTCAAGGTGCCACCAATGTTAGAGCCAAGGGGGTGGCCCTGCCCTGCCTCTGTCTGTCGCTGACGGGCGCAGATGGGCCTGCCCTTGGCCCGGGCTTCGCACGGACGCAGCCTGGGCATGCCCATACTCGTCCCGCACAAAGGGAGCCCTGGCGTGTTTTTAACGCCCCCTGACGCGCTATTCCCCTCATCGTCGGCTCCCAGCTGCTAGGAATGCTGGGAGCTGTGGTCCTGCTCGCCCCTCCTGCTGGCAAGTGTTGTGGCGGTTTTGGCTGCCGCTGTAATGGGCAACTCTGAGGGTACCTGCCACCTAGCTGTACATCTTAGTGCCCCTTTACCAATCCACCTGATGCTGAGCTGTGGGGCATGGGCAATACTCCATTTACTGGAGAGGATCGAAGGGTGACTGCTGCACTGCACACAAGCCACTCTAGCCAGAGACATTGGGCACTACTTGGTTATTGTGGACAAGACTCCGTTGGTTTGGAACGGCTAGTGCATATTGGCAGTACCCAATAGATCACAACTACAAAATTTGACAAACAGGCCTCCCGCCTCACCAAGCTGAGCAGCAGATATCTAAGGAAAAGGATGATTTACAATCTGTCGGCCCTAAATATTTAAATATGGAGAAGGTCCTTGCAGTGATCCAAGCAAAGAAAGAGGACTTGGAAACGCGCTTGCACCAAAATAATCTACAAATTACTGGGGTTCCTGAGTCAACAAACACAGGCAAGATGACAACATATGTCAAAACAATGCTAACCTCCATATTTGGCACCGAAAATGTATCCCAAAATTGCGATGCCTTGAATGCAATGCAAGATGCCATTTAAAATAGCGATTTCGCGGCCGCTAATTACTGGAAAATTATACCTGATGGTAATTAGTCAAAACTTTAAAAAATGCACTAAAGTGCATTTTTCAAAGTTCCAGGTTACACACAGTGCGCAACATGTGTTCACATATCAATTTCAGGGGTGCAACAGGGTGTCCTTTTGGCAGCCTTGCACCCTTGAAATTTCATATGCAGTTTGCGAGTACCTATTGGGTACTCACAAATTGCGCATGCAATTTCTATTGATTCCTATGGGCCTTTAGGCCCATAGGAATGAATGGGTAGCAATTCCTTAATTGTGACTCGCAATTTGCGAGTCGCAATTAAGGAATGTTTAAGAATTGCGATTTTTTTTGGGATTTCTACATGTATAGGCATTTGCGATTCCTTATTAGCGAATCCTTATTTTTCGCTAATAAGTAATCGCAAATGACATTTTTGATGCATTTGCCAGATTGAATATCAAGGCAATCAGTTTGCGTTTCACCTCGACTTCATGATGGAGGTCCAGGTGGTCCACCAGGAATTCCTGCCAGTAAAGAGACTACTAGAAAAGGCCAACAAAGCAAACACAAGGAGATGATGAATGGATCGCTGAAACTTTTCAGACACTCACCCCCAGTCACAGATCTGGGTTGAATCCATCATCGTTCTTTAGCTCACTTCGCCACCCCAGTTCAGACCCAGCCATATGCAAATCAGTCTTGACCCTGTTCCTCATGGGAACGATCCTACCCAAACTTCCAATCCAGGTCTTCCCTGGACCGGAAACAAGCCTCCTGGGACCGGTTTCGAGGTAACACCCATCATCAACCAGGCTAGCTTGAATCCAGTAGCAAAGTGAGCAAGGGACCCATGTCTGGGCATACCCTGCCAACTTAGGGCAAACAAAGCAAACACAAGGAGATGATGGACGGATCGCTAAAACTTTTCAAACACTCACCCCCAGTCATAAATCTGGGTTGAATCCATCATCGTTCTTTAACTATTCGCCATCCCAGTTCAGACCCAGTGGCTTGTGCCTATGGGGAGGATGAAAGGCCTGGTCGCAGCTTAGCTTAAAGGCTATGGGTTCCGAAAAATGTGCTCTGTGCTATCTGTCATTAAATCTTTCTACACCAATCTGTATAGCACTCATACGTCTGCCACGCTCGATGAAATAATAGTGTATCTTGGGGGATGTGGTACTAACGTGGCTATCCCAGGGTCAGTTGGAATCTCTCATGCAACCTATTACAGTTGAAGACATCAAGGAGGCAATATGTGCCCTTCCCAATGGAAAAGCCCCGGAGCTTAATGGCCTAACAGGGGAATTTTATAATCAATATGCTGAACGTCTTGCGCCACATCTGCATGCTATGTACAAAGAGGCCTACCAGGAACAAATGCTGCCTCCCTCACTACAAGACACTTTAATTGTGACCCCACTGAAACCGTACAAGACCTCTGAAAAGTGTGTGAATCTTATAGCCTCGTCACCTCAGCACTGCAGTTTCGACTGCATCCGAGATAAGTATTTCCCTTTAATTGGACAATATGGTCCTTTATATGAAGGACTCCCCCCATCCCCCCCCCCCCCCGGTGCACCTCTCTCCAGTCAAAGTTCCACTCATGCCCAATAATCAAAAGTGCTGGATTAAATTCCCAATAATATGGGCCACTGATCCGGTTAAGTTTTTTGCAGCGTGGGTTCACAGGGATACTGATCTGGTGTTCAAAGCGAACTAGGGTAGAGCCATATCCCAGCTGGAGGACCAGGTAGCCAGGTGGTCCGTATTGCCGCTGTCTCTAGCAGACAGAATAGCAGTCCTTAGGATGGCGGGCCTACCTACATTTTAAATCTGTTTGTGAATATATTCATTACCCTACCTGCGTATTTTTTCCAGAAACTTCGGACACTACTGATTAAGCTGGTGTAGGCGGATTAGCAACCAATAATTGGCTGGGATGTTCTCACACCTCCTTATGCTAGTGGGGGTTTAACATGCCTGACTTCCATTTATACTATTTATGTGCACAAGCCCATTTTGTACACTATTGGTATGCAACACATAATTTTATCCCGCATGTCACGATAGAACACGAGGATGCCTACCCAACTCAACTATCTGCCATTCTGCCATATAAATAGGAAGGAATACCAGGTACAGAAATCTACACATTACACTCCAGGACAGCGGCATGGCAGAGGTTAGCAAGAACGGCAGGGAAACTCCTCCTATATGTGCCAGCGTTACCCATAAAATATCACCCTGCAAATTCGGTATCCCAGGGTGGGCCTCAACACTATGGGGGACATATACCCAAATGGTAAATTTGTGACACTGGATGACCTTACTGCATCTCGAGAGTATACCCGGTTAATGGCATTTATATATTACCACCTCCATGCAGCCCTACGTGAGTTGTACCCACAGTTTCCTGATGAGCCCCCTACTCTTGCTGCATTGCAGGCATTGCTCACTGGCACTACAAGTAGACATTTGATCAATAATCTGCACAATGCAGCACAGACAGATTACACTTAGGCAAACAACAAAGCATTAGATAACTGGAATGCGGTGCTCGTGCACCACATTGAAAGTGTAGAATGGAAATATTGTTGCGAGCAACTGCACATGCTTATATCTAACTGCAATCTGAGAATCTTACATTTCAAATTCCTGCACCAAATGTACTACACCCCTATTAAACTGTGCAAGCTTGGATTGAGAGCTGATGCAAATTGTGGGCGCTGTGGGGCTATGGATGCAGAGTTTCTGCACTTAGCTTGGTCTTTTTTATGCAGTATTGGTCTCAAGTCACAGAGGCTTTCACGGTTATGGTATTATACTGTATTGAATGTAACCCTATCATTAGTTTATTGGGGCTGGTTTAGGATCTTCAACCTACTATCTGGTGGTTTGCCTCAGTGGCCCTCCTGCTGGCAAAGAGCAGGGTGGCACTCCAAAGGGGTGGCAGGGCTAAGCCCACTAAGAAAGCCTGGTTGTCGGACATGATATATTGCAGGTCTCAGTTGGAAACTTATGTGGAGGTATTGCTGAGACCATCCAAACTAAGGATATATGGGGCCCCCTGACTACATATCTATTGGCCCTACCAGACGAACCTGGTGGGACTGATAACACTGAGGTGGAACAATGGAGCCTCATGGAGAAATGAGCATGTTGTGCAGTTATTGTCAATGTATACCTGTATCTTTTCATATATTAATGTCATGAACAGGGGATGTGGGTCCTGATGATGTTCCTTTTTGTATATATTTTACCTCATGAATGTAAGTCACTATGTATTATGTAAAAACAAATAAAAAAGTAAAAGATAGAGGAGGCATGGCTCAGGGGAGAATACCTGGGAAAATGAATGAGGAAGAAAATGTTGGGGAAGGTGAGGAGAATGTCCTTGAGGCTTGGTTTGTGGTGTTTAGGTTGGCAATGACAGGCACAGGCATTTCTTAGACAAGAGAGCAAGGTGATGGTGGAATAGGGAGGGCAAGTTATATGGGTATAGGTACAAGATGACAGCATTTTACCTGCGATAGTTGAACCTTGAGGTAGGAGTAATGGGCAAGTAAAGGAACTGAACAGGTATGGCCCAGCACAAAATATCGAGCAGCATTAAACCAGGAGAGTTTAGCTCGCCTCAGTTGCACCAGCCAGAAGTGAGAGCACAATCCTGTATGGCTGGCCCGGAGACAGAGATGGACCTAACTGTGGAGCTGCCTGGAACGGATGAAGATCTATCACTGTGGCATACACAGTTTGGTGATGGTGGTGTGGGGGGATGCTGAGCCTCCACCCACAAGCAGAGCAGTCACAGTGTTAGAGAGTTTTTTGAGGAAGAGGAAATGTTGGATTATGGGCATATATATGTAGAGGAGTTGGAAGAAAGTGAGGTTGCTGAGAGAACTGTGGATAAGATGGCAGGAGAATGGCAATGGTGGTCAGAAGACGTTTATGCCAAGGGAGGGTATCAGAGTAACAAAAAAGGAGTTGGTGCCTTGCAGGATCAAAGAACGGAAACACCAGCTCAGAGCATGAGAAGGAAGGTGTCAAACATAAGGAGGTTACCAGCCAGTTAATAGGCTGCAGTTCCCAGCTGGTAAGTGTAATGTGAAGTTGGTGCGATCAGTACGTGTTGGAGGAGAGGAAAGTGTTTTGTTGGTACAGGAGCACGATTGTGCAAAGGCAGGTATGTGGTGTACCAAGAAATACAAAAAGGTGGTGCGGAGCAGTAGCTTGATCAGAGCAATCTGGCGACATTCCACCCCCTCCCCCCAAATAAGATGGGCAACATGCTATTCATCTTGTTAAAGAGGGATTTGGTGAGACAAATTGTGAGGGTGCCAAAATAGTAAAGAAAACCTGTCCGAAAAATCGTCTTTGATAATGCGACCCTACCTATCACAGACAGCCAGGTGGTGATCCATGAACCTATGTATTGGTGCAAGGAAGCAAGCGCCATCCTAATGATGCTCTCTAACAATTCTGTATTGCTGTGGTAGACATTAATTCTAAGGTATTAGAACTTAAACGGTTCCCAGCCGAGAGTACAACCTATTTCAGGTGTACGTGCCACATCGGAGTGGTGCCCAAATTCCTCTAGCACCCTAAAAGCCCCCTCCATATCTGTGCACTCAACCGGCAGGTAGGTTAGGATGTCATCTGCATAAAGCGAGATATAAAGGGGTGGGCAATTAATCTGAAGTTCTCAAAAGTGTTTGTCCCACATGAAGCATGAGGGCCAGTGGCTCCATAGCCATGGCAAAAAGTACAGGCGAGAGACGGCAAACCTGTCTTACGCTACACTCTATCTAGCCTAGTACCGGAGTACCAAGATGGCAGCACCAGTATTTACACAAGCCTGCGGGGCTGTGTATGGCAGGTGTGTCCAGTCAATAATCCACTTCCTAGCACCATACTGGCCATCGTGACATATAGAATGTCCCATCTCAAAGAATCAAAGGCCTTCTTGAGCGCAAGGGCCTCCGGATAGTCAATGAATGAAACATGCAGTATGTTAACTAGCTGTCAGATGCTAGGCACCGTGCTGAGTTTAGGTAGAAAACCCGATTGATCCTCGTGAACAATCAAGAATGGAAAGAGGTCTAGAAGAGAGTACTCGATCACTGCCCTTATCCTTCTTCGAAAGAGGAAAAAGTAAGGCCTACTGTAGTGTCGAAGGGAGACAGCCAAAGGTCTTAGCTGCATTTAAGAATCTGGTCAAGTAGAATTCGATGGGCAGACCATCTGTTCTAGGTATCTAACCCCTCGCCAATACCTCAATGGCCCCTTCACTTCTTGGAACGTTACCTTTCCTCCCAAGGAAGTCACCACTGCAGCGGGTAGGCTAGTCGTCCAAGCAGCAGTTACATGGTCATGAAGGGCATGAGTGTGGGGATCTCCATGCTGAGCATAGAGGTTGGTATAGTAAGCTAAAAAATCCCATTTATTTTCAGTCTGTGTATACACTAGACAGTTGTTGGTATCATGCCTCTGGAAGATATGGAAACTTTGTTTGTCAAGGTTGGCCTGCAAAACCAATAAACTCCCAGACTTGTCACACTCATCATGAGCCTTGATGATGCAAGCAAGGTAAACATATATTTTGAGCCAATCTATCAATGTAAGGAGTTTTTCCTTCTCTATTCACAGACGGTCTGGGGGCTGGGGGCCAATGCTCAGCAGTTCCAGATCTGTTAAGAGGTCCTGATGTCTGGTTGTCTTAGCATGTAATTGGACCTTGACTCCTGCAAATCTGTCAATGCACTGTCCCTGCATAACCAGCCTAAAGTCTCCTACTGAACTAGGGGGAGCAGGCCCTACCCTCATTCTCTGTAAAATAGTTAGAGATTGCATCAACTCAAGTCCGATTTAAAGACTGGGTCGTCCAGGGCAGGAATTTTCAGCTTCCAGTTTGTGATGCAGGGCCTAGCAATATCCCAAGTACACATCAGCATTAAGGCATTATGGTCGGACTTGGTTTTCTCAAGGTATTCAGTTCAAGTCACACGTCATACATTTGTACAGTTCATAGGAACGTCTTGTGATGGACAGATAAGTCACACATACAGTAATAGTAGGAGTATGTAGTGCCCCAAAGGGTGTGGGCTCCCCAGAAATCAACGAAACCCCACTCTGCTATCCAACAGCAAAAGGGACAGGCCCTCTTATGTATCAGAGGCCGTTTTTGGAATCACCCCAGGATGCTTGTTTCCGGTCCAGCAGAACCTGGCCTGGAAGTTTGGGCTTGACTGTTTCTATGGGGAACAGGGTAAAGACTGATTTGCATATGGCTGGGACTAAACTGGAATGGCATGGGAGGCAAACAAGCGATGGATTTAGGCCCAGATTTCTGTACTTGGGGTGAATGTTTGACACTGTTCAGGATTCCGTCCATCCATTGTTCTTTTTTCAGATAGCAGCACCTGGTCAGGAGTCTGAGCAGCACTCAGAAGAGAACCTATGACAGCACTACGTCAATAGTTTCCACAGTGAGTGCTCAAGTACAGAGAGACTCTGTTGCGCTGTCTCCTCTGTGCTCTTATGACTGCCCTCAGCCAGCAGTCTCACTAAAGCGCATGGAGAAAGCCACTGGTTAGTAGTCTCCTTAGAGATGCCATGGCAGCTCTCAGTCAACAGGCAGTCTTACAACAGCTCATACAGCAGGGCTCAGCCAGCAATCTCGCTAGAGAGAGCTCCTATGGAATCATTCATCCGCTGTCTCACAACCGCTTCTATGGCAGCACTAGGTCAACAATCTCCCTTGGCCCATAACAGCGCTTAGCCTGCAGCCTTGCTAGTTCCTCTATGGTTGCAACTCGCAAGCAGATTTAGCAGTGAGGCCTCGTGTACAGACTCACAAGGGCTTCCTTCACAGAATTCTTGGCTTGTATTCCCACTAGTGAGTGCATTTGCAGACAGCACTTGGTGGTACTTCTCCGAGTACAATGTATGTTGGTGCATGCACATGTGTCTCTAAGCATGCCTGTGCGTATGTCCCTCTGTGTTTGCTTGCAGGTGTTTGTGTGTGAAAATGCAGGTTTCCCCTAAAAGTCGGCACATAAATCCTGCCCTCCACTTTAAACCAGTGATGGAGCAGGGTTTTGAGAAAATATAAACCTGCTCGGATAGAACCCTTAGTAACATTTACTAACAGAAATATCATTAAAAGTACTAAAACAAGGGAAAATGCTTTTGCGCATGCGTACTTTAATGCATGAATTAATGCATGTAAACTAGGCCGCAACTGCGTTTTGCTTCAAGAAAAATAAAATAATAATGCCACTTTTGTGCATATTAATGCTTTTGCTAGGAATAAACATGGGATAGTACAATGCTGGGTGGCGTTTGTTTTCTGTAGAAAAGCAAGCATGGGCCTACATCTCTGCATGCGAGTTGAGGGTTAAATGTTAGAAACAAATAAAAAAGCTAAAAATCTAGTTTCAGGAGAAGAGAGAATGGGGAAGGCAAAGGCTACATGACCTTTGCGGTGTATTGTGTGACTGACAAGTAATGGAAGAGTGGCCGTGATATCAGTGGAAATGTACAAACTTACTCCGCAGAACGGCAGAAGCAAACAATGGAAGCGTAGAGACTTGAAACATGTTTCTTACTGCAGGAAATGTGTGATCATGGGATGTGGCTAACGTAATGCTGAAAAGTCTAAAACAAAGAAATTGTGAAAATGTATTTTGAAAAAGTACGTGACTACTGTGGTGTGACAGTACTCCCCCTGAATTAGCCAATGAGAGATCAAGTTCTTACGAATATTGTAACAAATGTAGGTTTGACATGTAGGTTTTTAGGGTATAACTGGGGTGCCTGGGGGAGGAGGAGAAGGAGCCTTGGAGAAAAGACTAGGTAGCAGCAGATTGTCGCTGTCCATCGGTTTGCGGTTTCCAGATAGAGGCCTACCTGTTTCCTGACTTAAATCTTTGCCACTCGAATCTTCTCGAGGGGCCTTTGCTGCCCTTTATGGCCAAGGGGTAGTTTCCTCAAATCTTGGGTTAGTATAATTAATATATCTGAATTTGCATTAATTTGATGTATTTTGTCTCTGAAACTTATATCTCTTTGCCTATCCACTCCTTCAATGCATTTGTTCATTTGATATGAGTTTTATCTCTGATTTGCCATTATGTTCTCACCCTGTGTTTGATTCATTGTTTGCCTTGTAAGACTGTACATGATGAGCGTTTTTCTTCACATTATTAATACGATAAACATCATTAACTTTACACAGAGTCTGTGATTATTTAGTAGAATAGATAGTACTTATTATTGCAATCAACTTTTCAACTTTAGGACCATCGCCAGAAGAACGGATTTAGTGTGTTAGGTACGAGCTTGCATTACAACTGAACCCCCCGTGCGAAGGGATTAGTTTGGGTAGTGTAAATAGGCCTGTGATTGTGAAAATAATCGATCCCTGAGCGCTGGCCTTACATCCCCAAAGGAGTACCAAAACCTCTTTCTGCGAGGGAAGTCCTCTTCCGAAACTTTGGCTTGTATCCCTAGAGAATTACCAAGTCCTCATGTAGCTTGATTGTGTGTAGAGTAGCGCTGGTCATTCTTTTACTAGAAGTCAAAGAATTTCTTTTGAACAGTGAAACTATCCCTTTTCCTAGCAGAACAGACAAGGTAGCATTGTTTTGTGTCATTTTCTAACAAAGATTAAATTGAGAAAAACTTAGAAATACATTGCTGTATTATTTTGTAAAGGGAGGGTCAGTAGCAGGAGTAATACTGACGTCACAAAAGAACTCGCTGGCATTGGTCAGGCTGCGGACGCATAGAGAGCAGTGATTGGTTGTTTGCTGCGAGTCTCGCTGGTATTGGTTGAAATAGTAACTACGTAGTGAGCCGAGATTGGACGGTTGGTGTGAGCCGCGCTGGTATTGGACGAGTGCTAGCAAATAGAATAAGCGGAATTACGAAAGGGTTTTTGTTTGTTTGTTGAAAACTTTTTGCATGAAAAGAGTCGAAAATGAGGATGGTAAATAGAATAAAAAGTTTCTTTAAAAAAGACAAACCAATAGTTACTAGAGAGGGACTTCCCATCCCACCTCCAAAGACGTCTGCTTCCTTTATGATGTTGGAACGTGGTTATCATATGTGTACTTGGTTAGAGAATTGGGTGAGATATACGGAAGATGATGGTGTTTTAGCATTTCCGGAGCATGGTAGATTTAATGTAAGGATTTTGCAGAACTTGAGAGAACGAATGAACTCCCTAGAACCAAATCCCAGACCTGCTCAGTATGAGGCGCTTGAGGAGTGGGAACATGAGGCACACAAACAAGAGAAATTCAGGAATGGAAATAGATTCAGGAATATGATATCTAGGTATGCTGAGGCAAGATGGGATGATCAAATTAAAAGATGGAGGAGAGCTGTAAAAGTGAATGGTTTATACCCAGTTTTAGTTGCTGAGGAATAGACTGGAGGCAAATGTAAAGAGAAAAAAGATTAACATAGAGACATCAGGATTAGAATTTGACCCCGAGTGATACTGATGATGAGTTGTTGGATGACATTTTGTTAAAAAGATCCCCACCATATCAAGAAAATCAAGGTGGAGTAGTTCCAAATGCACCATTAATGGGAACCCCATTAATTCCCCGGGTTCCACAACTCCCGGAAGTCTCTAGAGTGTTACAGGAGAGTGAGATGGACATGTTAAATAAGGCAAGAGAGGAGTTGACTCAGAGAATTAGTCAGATGAATCTGAATGCGGAAGCATTAACGGTGCCTGGAACAATTGGTCCCATAGTTCCATTGTATGGGGAAAATCTGAACATTTCAAGAGTATATGCATTGACTGTTCCAGTGAATGGTGTCAGGAATGAGGTTGTAACCGTAGCTGAACAGGCTGAACAAGCTGAGGCGAGTACTTCATTGATTCATCTTCCAGTTTGTGAGTGTGTAACTGAAACCCCAAAAAGAAGTGCACAAATTGATCCGAGGAGAATAGTGCAGAATGTCACTCCAGTGGCAGGGGGTTCAATGGGTCCTTCGCTAGAGGAGTTGGATGACTAGATAAGAGGGATGGAAAAGTGAAAACCTCAACCACAGAGTGTAGAAGTGGGTAAACTGAGAGTGGATCTGGAAGAAATGATTATTGGTACAATAAGTCCAGACAGGTTGAGTAGTTACAGAGATGAAGAGTGGTTGTTCCTGTGCAAGAATATTACTTGGAGAGCAAGGAATCTTCATGAGAAATGGGCATAGGCTGCTCATGAATATGGAGTAGACATAGAGAAGTCTAAAGTGTTACAGAAAACATATAGACTGGATTTTACTGAAAAAGACTTGGAGAGTTTGAATACGTCTGGCAAACGATTGCAAGTAAAGGAATTAATGAATACTTTGAAGAAATGTAGTGATGTAGAACAGTGGAAAGGTAGATGGGCGAAAAAGAAAGAAGAAATGCTCACAAGTAAAAATGCGTCTTTATTTTCATTGAGGGAGACAGGACAGGCTGACATAGTGTGTCCGATGAGAGAAGTTCCAGGTGGTGAATATGTTCATGTTCCTTGGTAGAGACAGGATATATTATCCATTACAAATGACTTTCCCAGACTAAGGGAGAAGCCTTTTGAGTGGTTGTTAGAAACGGGGTAGCGTGGTGCGGAGCGGGCAGGTTAATCCCCGGAGGATTGTGTAAAGCATCTGCGCAGCGCACACTCACAGGCAACACACTGGGGACACTACAAAAGAGACACACCAGGTTATGTGAAAACAGCATATGTATTATGCAAAACACATTAGAATACCATCACAGTTGTGAACACCGTGCCAACTGGCACCAGGTAGCAATATACAGGGGGACTATTTACAGGACAGGGCCAATCGGTCCGCTGCCAGAACCATCACAAGCACAATTAGGATAAATGTAAGGGCATGAGTAATAATAAATGGGTGGTAGCCATTGACTTCTGGCAAGATCATGAGTGTTACACCATAGTCATGAACTTCGGCATTAGCCTAAGTGCATTAGGCATAGGAATAAAACATCATCGCAGTAGACTAAAAACATGAGCCACCCATTAGGCCGAAGAAGACGTTAGGCATAACCCTATTCAGATGAGGCCTACACCGTGAGCATGAATCACATTTGCATAATTCAGAGTCTGCCTAAACATATGCATGTGACATAGCCCCTTATGCAGAACACCAACCATGTAGGCATTAGGGGAAAAGAAACCATTAGCATTAGGCATGAACATGGGAGCATAGCGGCATCATCACTAGTCATAAATCACCTTAGGTTAGACATAATCATATGGGCATGTGGGCCTCCTCATGGGTAGGCAGAAAAAAATGAGGGCACTTTACACAACCCCTACTTAGGAATAGAAATCCCTTATGCAGCGTAAATGTACTTCTCATCACATTAGCATACATCATGGCATTAGTATTGGGCATCAGACGCACTATGCACCAAACCTTCAGGGTAAGCCTTCGGGGAAAAACGCCATCAGTCTAAACTACATTATGCACGTATAAATGCCCTTCGTTGTAGCTGCCCACTGTCCTGCGGGGCAGCTGTGCAGGTTGCAACCAGTACTGTCACGTTGGAGCCCCTCTCTGGGACTCTGAAAGTAAAGATGCCCAACTCGGTGCAGCGCGTACAAAAGGGGGTGGTGATGGACGGAGCATCAGAACCAATCAAACACTCACACCCAGTCAACAGATCTGGGTTTGATCCATCACCATTCTTTAGCCCACTCTGCCACCCCAGTTCAGACATGGCCATATGCAAATCAGTCTGACCCTGTGCCTCTTGGGAACAGTCCAGCCCGAACTGCCAAGCCATGCCTTCCCTGGACCGGAAACAAGCTTCCTAGGACCGGTTTCTGGCATTTCAGCCGTCTTCAGCCAGGCTTGCTTGAATCCAGTGGCAAAGTGAGCAAGGGACTCACGTCTGAGCATACCCTGCCAACTTATGGCGAACAAAGCGTACAAAAGGGGGTGGTGATGGACGGAGCATCAGAACCAATCAAACACTCACACCCAGTCAACAGATCTGGGTTTGATCCATCACCATTCTTTAGCCCACTCTGCCACCCCAGTTCAGACATGGCCATATGCAAATCAGTCTGACCCTGTGCCTCTTGGGAACAGTCCAGCCCGAACTGCCAAGCCATGCCTTCCCTGGACCGGAAACAAGCTTCCTAGGACCGGTTTCTGGCATTTCAGCCGTCTTCAGCCAGGCTTGCTTGAATACAGTGGCAAAGTGAGCAAGGGACTCACGTCTGAGCATACCCTGCCAACTTATGGCGAACAAAGCGTACAAAAGGGGGTGGTGATGGACGGAGCATCAGAACCAATCAAACACTCACACCCAGTCAACAGATCTGGGTTTGATCCATCACCATTCTTTAGCCCACTCTGCCACCCCAGTTCAGACATGGCCATATGCAAATCAGTCTGACCCTGTGCCTCTTGGGAACAGTCCAGCCTGAACTGCCAAGCCATGCCTTCCCTGGACCGGAAACAAGCTTCCTAGGACCGGTTTCTGGCATTTCAGCCGTCTTCAGCCAGGCTTGCTTGAATCCCGTGGCAAAGTGAGCAAGGGACTCACGTCTGAGCATACCCTGCCAACTTATGGCGAACAAAGCGTACAAAAGGGGGTGGTGATGGACGAGCATCAGAACCATTCGAACACTCACACCCAGTCAACAGATCTGCGTTGCAGTCACGACTGGTCACTGGCACCTACGGTGCCTCTGGAGCCGCACTCTGGGACTCCAAGTCACAAATGCCCAATAGGTGCAGCTTCCCGCTATCCGGTGGGGCAGCTGATAAACAAAATGAGCACTGGTCCAGGGGGCGGGCACCGGCAATGTGCCCCGACACCCCCCCCCAACCACTGGAAGATTGAGCCCCACTCACCGGGCTCGCTGGACTGCTTCTGGCAACCTCCGGGCACCGGCAATGTACCAAGATAGGCCCCTTCCCTCTGGCAGGCGACGGGGCGGCCGGAATGGCGCACGCACTGCTCCAGCTTCTTCGATGACTGCAGGGCCCTCTCACCACACAGAGCCCTGCATGTGTCGCGCTGCCACCTCCCGCAGTTTCTGCTCTGCCCTCCGGCAGCTCCGCTCATCTTGCTGGCGGAAGGCGGCTGCCGGAATGGGTGTGCGCCGCTCTGGCTTCTCGGTGGCTGCGGGACTCTCTCCATATCACGAGAGCACCGCTCAGGCAGTACCTCGTCGGGCTTCAGCCGGGCCCCCTCCTGGGACCCGGGGCTTCTCTAGGGAGCACGCGAGGCTCCGGACAACGGCCTCTCGGCCCCGCTCACCACCAGGCTTAGGCTTCGGGTTGCCGCTGGCAGAGCGGCGGCCCTCTCCTTATTCCCGGCCCGGGCTATGGCGGTGATTTTGTAGACTTTGGCGGTGCAATGCGGGGTAGGCTCCCGCTGTACTTTCAGGATAAACAGCTCTCCCTGGCAGCCTGCGGGGTGGGCTCCCATGAAGGTAGGCAGGCAGGGGGGGGAATCCCACATGCCGGAATCCCCTCGCAGCGCACGGGTTGCCCTGCGCTGCAAACACCAGCTCTTTCCCACTCCCGGGCAGTAAGATAAAGCGCTCTTCTTGGGCAGGAATAAAGTTGTAGCGCTAAGTCCAAGAATGCAGAATCAAGTTGTAGCACTCACAAGGCGCTAGGGGCCAGGGGAACACAAGAAAGTAGCGCCCACGCTCCTCACCTTCTTGGAGTGCAGGCAAGCACGTTATAGCGCTCACGAGGTGCTAGGGCAGGAGAGCAGGTAGGCAATATTGGGCAAGATCAGCAGGCAGTGGGCACTCATCAAGACAGGACAGCAGTTCCTAGGAACAGTCAACCTCTGTAACGTGGCACTTCTCCTGGCACAGTAGTCTTCACTCCAGTAAAGGGCTCTCACTGGCCCTGTGGACAACAGAGGGGGATAGATGGGCACAGGGGCCAGCACACAGGCTCTTGCGGCGGTACCTCCTGGCAGAGTGTTCCCTCTCAACCAAAGTACACGCACAACTTTCTCACATGGAGTCTCAGCTCCTCTATATATACACTCCTCACCCCACCTACCAGAAAGGGCCAGCAGCTTCTAGAAGGTTCTCTGGGGAAACCGGTCCCAACTGGTTTTGAGGGAGGTGTAAAGCACCCTGTCTGCCAAGCTTCCCTCCAAAAACTGGGGGTGTGTGAGACGGACACACCCCAGGGGACAGAGCCAGCCTTGGTCACTTCGAGCACTAGACCGGCAACCCACCTCAGGCAGGCACAAGCACACAGATGAGGCTGTAGTGTAAAAGTGACATTTACACAATGGTCAAAATAAACCTGCGTACACCATTGCGCAGCATTTAACATTTGCATTCCAGACACACCAAACATGGCATCTACATTTTCTACCATGGGGGTCCCTAATGTAAGCCTATGTGAGGCAGACAGCGCACACACTTTGCACTGCTAACCAGCGCTAAAGTGTTCAGAATCCTGAACCCACCAATTCCATCACAGCTAAAAAGGCTAGGGGGAAGGCAAAAAGTTCCGGGATGACCCTGCAAGCAGGGCCAAGTCCAACAGTGGTACAATCAGGTAGAAAGGTTCATAAAGGTTTCAAAGGTTTTGTGGAAAGATCTAGATGGTTTGTTTGAGATTGTAGTTACAGCTGATTTGTGGACTGAGTGTAAAATTACTATTCATTGGCCTAAAGAGGAGTTTCCTAGAGACGCGAGGACAGGAGCAACCACAGAAGAAGTAATGAGAAAATATAATCAGGTAATTACTTTCTTGAAGAGTAAAACTTCTCTGAAAGAAATGGATTGGGTTAAAATTGACAGGACAACACATAAACCGAAAGAGGCAGTGCATGCCTACTATGAGAGGTGGCTACAGGTGTTCAAACAGTACAGTGGTTTTGAGAATATCGATGACAAAGATATGGGACATTTTGTGTATCGGTTTGTGTTTGTATTGAAACCAGAAATCAGTAACATGATTCAGCAACAATTGATTTGTTGGCAGAGTAAAACCGTTGATGAGATTCTGTGGGATGCAAAATATTGTAGTGATGACATTGAAACAAGACATAAAAAGGTGTAAGAGGAAATTATGTGGGCACAGGTGAAGGTAGCAGAACAGAAGGATGGAAATGATGGTCCACAAAAGAATTTTTCAGATGAGAGGACAAAATTAAAATGGTCAGGTATCAAGTGGTGGTAGAGGTAGAGGTAAAATGAGTAAAAAATAATTAAAAAAGAAATTTCCTTGTCATGCGTGCGGTAAATTTGGACCTTGGAAGAATGAGTGTAGATCTTTACTGAAAAATAATGGTATGAATCAAAATATCAATCTGCAGATGCAGAATGAAGGGGTTGTGAATCAACAACAGCAATAGCAGCTGCAGCAGGTAGTTACATCACAGATACAGGTGCCACAAGCCCCTATGCCAAATAATGTGAATGCTCAAGTGCAGAGGTACAGTGCGAACACTGGATTTCACGCAGTTGAACAAGCTGGTAAGAATCAAAATGTACAAATGGTTTTGCAATACTTGTTGCAGTGCAATGAGTGTGATTCAGACTCATCTCAATGACTCATCTCAATGACGGTGCCTGAGGGGGGAGGAAGAGTACGTGCTTGGCGCATCTCTAGTGGTAGATCAGTCAGGTTCATTTGTTGATAGAAAAGTGGAAGGTAATGATGTTACATTCCTAGTGGACACTGGTGCTACCCATTCTACTGTGAGAGCAGCAGAAATTCAAAACCTACACCTCTCGGGAGAAACTATCCAAGTTGTGGGAGTCTCAAATAAGTATATTAAGACACCAGTAACAAGGCCAATAGAAGTTCATATTGGAAAATTCAGAGACATGCATCCGTTTGTGGTATGTGATACAAGTCCTGTGAACCTTTTAGGTAGGGACTTGCTATGTAAGATGAACTGGACTATCTATTGTAAAATATCAAGAATAGCAACGGCTGACCACTGGTTCCGCACCTCATGCAAGTTCCAGTATGTAATGTCCCTGTGCAACCAACCCCAGCGCCAGCCGCTGGGTGACGCCCCTGTGCTCCATATCCAAGGTTGTTTACAATGAAATGGGGGGGCGCCAGGTAATGAAGTCCAGCAGTCAGACAGTAGTGTCAAGATAGTTCTTTATTTCAAATTCATAAACCAAATCAGCGATACGAACAGCTCAGCCAACGTGTTCAATCCCTCACGGGGAACTTCATTAGGGCTTTACATAATAGTCCAAATCGAATACAAAGGCTCCAGTAACAGATGCAGGAGTTCAGTAACGGCATGTAGTGCGGGAACTCCCCGATATGACTCCAGAGTAACAAAGCCGGTGCTCCGACACCTGTTAACTCAACAGAGTTCATTGTTCATGTGATTAATAACAGTATTCTAGTCCAGTTTATTGCACTGGAACAGTCTGGAGTTCTTATAGGTTTGATAAGTCCTGCATGTATAGACCGTAACAAGCGTTCGTCTGGTCGTTCCTCTGTAAGGAGTCATATCAGGGTGTTCCCGCACTACATGCTGTTACTGAAGTCCCGCATCTGCTACTGGAGCCTTTGTATTCGATTTGGACTATTACGTGAAGCCCTGACTGATTAGCCCAGAATCAGTTTGGTTTGGGAAAATCCCACCAGATATGCCTGAAATCCCCCAGTAGCCTGCAGCCCCTCCAGCATCTTTCTGAGGAATTAGGGAAGATAGTGTGTAGCTTCTTAGGGTGAAGGTACCATTCGTACATAATTTTATAGTGGGCCTCCCTTAAAAACATGGAACGATTGTACTTGGGGATATCCCCATAGAGGGAGGTCCATTGTTTCCTCTCTAATGGGGTGGATAAGACTGAGTCCCAGAACCTTTGGTGTCTAGGGGAGGGGGGGGATCCCAGAAGCCCTTATGAGTGAGTAAAGGAAAGAGATGGTCCCTTTCTTGGAGGCCCCTGATTGCGCAAATTTGTTCTATTGGGAGTAAATCCCTAGTGGTGGCCTGCCATATCTGCGGTTGCAGGACCCAATCCTTAAGTTGTAATCATATTCCTCAGAGGGCCGGAGGTTAAAGGCTCGAACACATTCCGCAAAGGTCAGCAATTTCCCGTGCTCAAACAGGTGAGAGAGCATGAGACAGCCACCCTCTCGAATGACCCCTCCTGAAGTGTCCGAAGAAACTCGGGGTTGAAGTGGATCGGAGTGAAGGGGGAAGGGAAGGTGGTAAGGGGCATGGATCTAGTCAGCTCGTCCCAAACCCTTAAGGTGGTACCCGTAGGGGTACTGATATAGGCATTGCGCGGTCGATTGTGTTTCTGTTTCCACAGGAGGTCCCAAATTGTCCTGCCCACTATTTTTTCACTCCATATGGAGCCAGAGTTTTTCTGATTCACTTAGTCTTTCCCCAGTTTCGGGATAACTGAGATCAGTGCATCCCCCATAGAAGGGGTCACCCTTTGCGTGCTAGCTATATTGTTGAAGAGTAACACCAGACGGGGGACTAATTCTGGCGCAAAGGAACAATAGAAGTGGGCATTGAGACCATCAGGGCCAGGCGCCTTTTGGAGCTTAAAAGAGCCTATCGCCTTTTGGACTTCTTCAGTGGAAATGGGACTACTTAAGTCTTCATTCGTGGAGGCCGGGGCATGGGGCAGATCTAAAGCCTCTAGGTACTGGTCCTGCACTTTCGCATCCAACGGATCTGTGGTATACAGGGAGCGATAGAATTTCCCAAAAGCTCTTGCTTTCCCTGTTTTGTTGTGGTGGGAAATCCCCTTCCCATCTACTATGTGCTTAATGTATTCCTTTTCTTGTCTCACACACAGTTGGCGCGCCAATAGGGTTCCCACCTTGTTTCCCCCCTTGTAGCTGCGGGTCTGCAGCCGCAGGAGGGTCTTCTCCGGTCCATTAGTGTAGATGGCCTATAGCTTCCCCTTAACCTGCATAACCTTACGCAGGGATTGGATCGAGGGGTTAGCCTTATACTCATTCTCGGCCTTTCGGAACTCCCCCTCGAGAAGCAGACGTTCCCCCTTGTGCTGTTTTTTTAGCGTAGCGTCAAGCTCGATGCACTTCCCCCAGATTACTGCCTTGAAGGCATCCCAATTGTTAGCCAGTGAGGTTTGTGCCGGATCATTAAGGTCAAAGTACTCGGTGATTGCCTTTCTCAGCTCATCCCTAAGAAGCCGATCTCTGCAGAGGAAGTTGGGGAAGTACCACCTGACAAGCTTAGAGCGAGGGGCGGGCCACTCAAGGACCAGTTCCAGAGGGGCGTGGTCAGAGAGGCAAATCGGGTGGAACTGGGGCCCCGACAGTAAGTGGAGAAGGGACTGACTAATGAATGTGTGATCAATCCTGGAATATGTCCTATGTGAGTGTAAGAAGAAGGAATAGTCCTGGGTCGCGGGATGAACAACCCTCCAAGCATCCAATAGCCCCATCCCCTGCAATGCTGCTTTAAGTGATTTGCAAACCCCCCCGCCGCTCTATGGGAGTGTGTAGTGTCAAGGACAGGGTCCTATATCAGGTTGAAGTCACCCTGCAATAAGATGTCCCCCCTTGCGAATCCCTCCAGCGAGGCTAGGAAAGAGCTCAGAAAATTATATTCATATTGCCCTGTGTTAGGTGCGTAGATCGTGGCGATAGTGCATAATTACCGAAGATCACCCCAGACCATCAGGAACCTCCCCTCCTTGTCCCTTTTAGTATCGTGGTGGAGAAATGGGACTGAAGAGTGAAAAAGAAGAGCCACCCCATTGTGTTTAGTGTGTGCCGAGGAGCGAAAGATCTGTTGATAGGCCCTATGTTTCAGCCGTTGTTCCTCTTTACGTGGGAGGTGTATCTCTTGCAGGGCAGCTATTTTAATCTGATGGTCAATTAGGAATTTCCAGATCCGTTGCCTCTTGTTAGGGGAGTTAAGACCTTTCTGTTCCAATTTAAACAATTAACCCCCATCAATCACCGCAGGACATGTCAGTATGCCTCTCCAACTGCATCCCTGGAATCTTATTCTCTGCTCCCCTCCCCTCTCCACCCACCAAAGCAATGCGAAATATTCGCAAAGGGTACCGTGACACCAAAACAAAGTGAACATTAACAGATACAAACTATAACTTTGAGCTCTGGTGTTATCATTCACAGAGGAGAACCTAATTTTGAGCAATAACCGAGGCGGACCTAATTCCGCCTCCACGGCCCATAACACAGCTACTTAGGCACGTATGTAACATTAGCTAACTAGATCTTTAAGTGACAATTATGTCATAAAACTTCCATCCTCCCCCCCCTCCCCCCCCCTCAGCCTCATCATGTGAGTCGGGGTGGCTGATGACTGACTTATATGTGTCCAAGGCCCCTGCAAAAGCCCGCCACCCTCAAAACTATCTGGGTCACTCAGGTGAAACAAACAAACCCTGGTGTATGATATAAATTGAGGTCTACATCAGTGTTCTTGCCAGCTCTCCGCTGCTGCAACCAGGGGCCTCCTCCCTGCTTCTGCGATCTTACCTCAGTTTCCGCGTCTCTTGTTTCTGCCGCCTGCGTTGGGGCAGGCACTTTGATCCCCAGAATAGCCGCAGTCTCTTCCAGTTACGTGCAGTGATAATTCTTGTTGTCGAGTGAAAAAGCTAGGTAGGTCCATCGGTATTTCACCTTGCGGTCTCTTAAGACTGTCGTGACCGGTCTGAACTGCTGGCACCGAGCTAGTGTGGCTTGGGCTACATCTTGAAATAACAAACACGTTGCATTCTGGAATGACACTTTGTCAAGGGCTCGCGCCTACTGGAGGACCAACTCCTTGGTCTTGAAGTAGCTGATTTTTGCTAGCACGTATTTGGGTTTCCTTGAGTGTCCTGGGGCTCAAGGCCCCACCTGTGGACCTTTTCCAGATGGACCTCTGGCTCAGAGTCTCCCAGCACTGTCGAGAAAAGCCCCACCATAAAGGTCTCCAGATCTGGGCCTTCGCATCCCTCTTCCAGGCCCCTCACACGAATATTATCCTGGCGGGATCGATTCTAACGATCTTCGCATCTGAGCACTGTGGCTTTCAGCTGAGCATGTAGGTCACCAGATTGGGCCTCCAAGGGCCGCACGTAGTCCTCCAGCTCCTGGTATTTTGCCTCGAGGTCTAGAGCGCGAGCCCCGATTGAGTCGACATCTGTTTGCAGGGCCACCAGCCGTGTCCCCATTTTGGCTTTAAATGCATCAATAGAGGCCCCCATATCCAACCTGATATCGACTCTCAGCTCTTGTTTGAATTCTCGCAGCGAGGCCATCAGGTCTTCTCGTGTGAGCGCCATATTTCCGTCTGACCGAGCTGCCTCCTCACTGACTGCCCACTTGTTAGCGTGGGTAAAGAAGCTGGAGACTTTTGTGGACTGCGCATTTATGTGTGGCATAGGGACCTGTGTCCACTGCCTGTTCGGGGCCTCCCTGCAGCGGAAAAGATCAGGGGGTACCTGGAATCCGCAAAGGCTCCTCGATTCTGCCTCACTGATTTGCTTGACGGACCTCCCTGTGCCAGGTAACAGATGCTCAGTGACACTATAATAAGGTGTTGCTGGGTCTGGAGACCTCTTTACTGGAGTGACAGGCGCTCAGTTTAGGTGTTCTGTAGCCACTTGCAGCTTGCAGTCGTGGACCTCCCTATGAGATGGCAAACAGACGTCTGGTATGTGCCTTACTGAGGGCAGGCCCTGCATGTCCCGGGGACAACTGCCACTCTCCAATCAGCACCTTGATGCTCTCATGTGTGGATAGTCTCCTCGCACTCAGCCCCCTTTCTCAGCACAGCAGCCGCTCACCGTCTAGAGGACACCACATCAAGGCCATACCTCATCCCAAGGCCTCATGGGGACCCCCCAGACCGGCACCTTAGCTCCTCTCTGTCCATTTGCGGGGGCCCCTACCCCGCACGGGCCACACACGAACAGTATCAGTAAGCTGGGGTGTTGGATGGCCCAGGGCCCCCCCAGGTGCGTTGCCAGGTCGCATGAGCCGGGTTCTCCACAATGGGCAAAAGCCTCTAGCCGGGCGCCCCCTCACAAGGCTGCATGTAGATGCCTGACCGACGCCATTTGAGGTCAAGCATCGCTTGTCCGGGATTATGCCAGCTGGTTCCACTGGTGTAGGGGAGCCCCCTGCTCCCCTCCATACCCAGAATGCAAAGTGCACCAGTCGAGTGTCAGCCTCCTCTTCAAGGGGGGCTCCCCACCACTTCTGGGGGTCTCAGCAGCGGGAGCGCATCTCCTCCCTTGGGCAGCAATGTAGCAGGGCGCTACCCCCTGGAAGCAGCTCCGACTCCCGGGTCCGATCGAGAGGGGTCCCAAGAGCCCCCAGGTGTCTGCAGGTACCCCGGATCCGCTCGGTCCCTAGATGCCTCCGGGACCGCGATGCACATCTCGGCAGCCCAGCACGGGGACAGCCGCCATCTTGTCTCACGTCAGATGTCTTCTGCGGCAGAAGTTCTCCTATGCCACACGCATTGCCAGAGATCCAAATATCGCTGCCGGGGAGCCCCAGCACATCCTGGCACCCACACGGATCGGGTGACCCAGTTTTGAGGAAGTAAGTGCCACCAAAATCGCGTATATGGCTGGAAGCAGCTCTGACTCCCGGGTCCAATTGAGAGGGGTCCCAAGAGCCCCCAGGCGTCTGCAGGTACCCCGGATCCACTCGGTCCCTAGATGCCTCCGGGACCGCGATGCACATCTCGGCAGCCCAGCGCGGGGACAGACGCCATCCTGTCTCACGTCAGATGTCTCCCGCGGCAGAAGTTCACCTATGCCACAAGCATTGTCAGTGCCCCCGCACATCCGGGCACCCACGTGGATCGGGTGACCCGGTTTTGAGGGAGTAAGTGCCACCAAAATCGTGTATATGGCTGGGTCTGGAGCGGAGGCGATTGGAATTACGTCCGGTTGGCCATGTTGGTTGGCCACGCCCCCAGTCCTTCGATTTTTAACCAGGTTTTGAAAAAGTGTTTGGAGACATTGGTGATGCCAGAAAATTCAGTGTTGGTGCAATATATAGATGATTTAGTAGTTGCATCAAAAACACGAGAGGCCTGTGTGACAGATACAATTGCATTACTGAACCATTTGGCGGAAGGTGGGCATAAAGTATCACCAGCAAAATTACAATTTTGCAGACAAGAGGTCCAATACTTGAGACACAAAATAGAGAGAGGAGTCAGAAAGGTGACGCCGGAACGAATCAGTGTGATTCAGCATTTGAGCCCTCCTAAAACTCAAAAAGGAGTTTGAAGTTTTTGGGAATGGTTGGATACTGCAGACAATGGATCACTGGGTTTTCACTAATTGCAAAACCTTTACAGAGGTTGACACATAAAGATGTGACTGATCCGATTGAATTAGATGAGGAAAGTATGGAAGCTTTTACTGAGTTACGAGACACTCTTTGTCGAGCACCTGCATTGGGAATGCCAGATTATACAAAAGATTTAGCATTGTACTGTTGCGAGAGAGATGGATGTGCACTTTCAGTTTTAACACAAAAATATGGAATCGCACGACGTCCAGTGGCATATTTTTCTGCTACTTTGGATTGAGTGGCTGCAGCGTTACCAGGCTGTTTGAAAGCAGTGTCTGCTACTTGTGTGATCCTGGAAGAAAGTGAAACACAAACAATTGTGATGGGTCATCCAGTGAAAGTATATGTGCGACACTCTGTTGAGATTCTGTTAATAAGAACTTGAACTCAGCACATGACCTACAGTCGGCTGACAAGGTATGAAAGAGTGATCTTGGATGCTGAGAATGTGACTGTGGTGAGATGCACAACAATAAATCCGGCAACTCTCTTACCTAGTCCATTTTGTGAAGAAGTGAAAGAAGGAAGCAGACCATGATTGCTTGGATGTGACAGAATTATGCACAAAACCAAGGCCAGCCATTAAGGACACACCACTGGAAGAATCAGATAGTGTGATGTTTGTGGATGGATCTTGTCTGAGAGATGAAAGGGGTGCATTGAGTGCTGCTTATGTAGTATGTACGGTGGCTGTGGCTCTCAAAGGGGTAAATTCCACTCAAATTGCTGAGCTAGTTGCTCTGACTAGAGCATGTCAAATTGGCAAGAATCTCAGAGTAATCATATTCACTGACAGTCAATATGGTTTAGGGGTGGTGCATGATTTTGGTCAGTTGTGGATGCAACAGGGATTCTTGACTTCTTCAGGATCACCAATCGGGAATAGTAAAAATGTGAAGGATTTATTGGATGCATTACAACTGCCCAAAAAGATTGCTGTGGTTAAATGTTCTGCACATAAGTCAGGAAATGACTATGTGATGAACGGAAACAGATACGCTGACCAAGCGGCGCATTTTTGTGCACAAAATTCAATTTCAATCAACAGAGGGTTGGAGAAAAAAGATACAAATTGCCATTTGATGTTTTCTTTCTGGGAAACATGGGATGAAATTAGGCAGTTACTGGAAGAGGCAGGTGAAGAAGAAAGAGACATTTGGATAAAATCAGGTTGCAAAAAGAGAGCAGAGGATGAAGTATGGGTGTATAATGATGGAAGACCAGTAATGCCAGATTCTTTACTGTCTCAGATGGCAAGAATGTACCACAGAATTGCCCATGTTGGAAGAGATGCTATGATCAGGCTCTTCAAGCAGTCATGGTACAACCAAAAATGTAGGATCATTGCAGAGAGTCTGTGCCAGAGGTGTGCTATATGCCAGCAGCAAAATCCAGGTAGAAAGACAGTTGTTAGTTGGCGTCGAATTGGAAAAGCAGCAGGACCATTTACTCGACTACAGCTGGATTTTATTGAGCTATCCCCTTGTAATGGGCTGAAATATGTGTTAGTTGTTGTTTGTTTGTTTTCTCGATGGGTAGAGGCTTATCCAACAAGATGGAATGACAGCTTAACTGTTGCTAAATTGCTTTTGAAAGAATTAATTCATAGGTTTGGATTTCCAGTCACTTTACAACCAGATAGGGGAACGCATTTTAACAATAAGATAATTCGAATGATCTGTGCAGCATTACAAATTGAGCAAAATATGCATTGTGCCTATCGACCCAAAGGATCTGGAGTGGTCGAGCAAATTAATGGCACAATAAATTCTAGACTGTCAAAGGTGTGTGCATCTACAACACTGAAATGGCCAGACGCTTTACCCCTGGTATTGATGAGTATTAGAAGCATTCCTGATAAAAAAGACTGGATTGAGTCCTCACGAAATTCTGATGGGGAGAGCAATGAGACAAGCGATTGTACCAGCAAACAAATTGATGAATATTACTGATGATCTAGTGCTTGATTATTGCAAATGGTTGGCTGATCTGGTGCGTTCTGTGTCTCATCAGGTTGGAGAAATTGCAACCACAACACAATCGGATCAAGCACATGACTTAAATCCAGGCAAGTGGGTTCTGGTGAAAAAGCACGCGAGGAAGTCGTGTTTAGAACCCAGATGGCATGGACCCTACCAGATTATACTGGTAACAACGACAGGAGTAAAGTGTGGTGGCTTGCCAAATTGGATTCATACAAGGCAGACAAGGAGCGTCCCAAGTCCACTTGAAAGAGAAGGAGAGCAGCAACTGGTAAAGAAAAGTGGAAAACTAGAAGCTGGAGGTTGTGAAGCTAAAAAATCTAGTGAGACAGATTCTGACAAGCCTGTGGATGATGTCCAACCAAGCACAAGTCGAGTAGAGTGGGCACCAGCTACTGGGTCTCGAGAGACTGCTGTTGAGCAAGAAAAAGAGAAAGTCACTGAAAATCAAGAGCAAGTACAACAAAGTAAAGGACTGAATAAAAGAACTTGTGACCAAAAGAACAAAGGTGAAGAAGCAGTTCAAGTAAAGAAAGCAAGAAAAGGTGACGAGTGGCCAAGAGGAGTGAAAAGACTGAAGTACACTTTTGAAAAGAGAAAGCCAGATCAAATAAATAAAGTTTCAAGTCAAACTGAACAAGAAGAATCAGAAAAAAAATTAGTGCAAAAAACAAGGAGAATAAGAATTCTGAGTAAGAAATACACAGCTCCAGAATGGACATATGTAATATTAGAAGAAATTGAAAGCACAGATCGAATCAAGAGGGAGGCTGGAACTGGTACTGAGCAAAGTAATGAAAACAAATTGAAACCGCCTTAAAAAGAACTGTGAAAATTAAGGTGCCACAAATTTCAAAGAAAATAATTAGAAAGTTCCAGAAGATTTTGAAGAAGAAAAAGACTCCAAAAAAAGAAAAAGAAAAAGAGGAGGTAAAGAAGAAAGGCCTGAAGTGTTGGGAGACACTACTCTAAATGGTTTGGATACGTTCTTTAAAGTTTTTATAATTTCTAGTGTTTTTTCTTATATTTTTATATTTTTATAGTAAAAAATGGCAGAGGCTACAGAGACTGGACATCAAAAACCTAGTTTAAACCATAGATGTATTAAAGCTTGCTTATGTAGTGTCTTACTACTAATGTTGATGTGGTTAACACTGATTGTCATTGTGCCTGTTCTAATGGTGACTAATCACAAAAATAATACTAATAATGTGGTAAGTGAGAGAGTAGATTCTATTACTAAAGAAACTCCTAATACTAATATGGAACAGATTGATGATAGTATTTATCATCATGATAAATCGATTAATGATTTTTCATTAAATGTTTTTACAAAATTATTGTACGAGTATGTGGATAGAAGGGATGTGAGAGATTGTTATGTGTGCATGCAATTACCTTTGTCTGTCGCAGAGGGGATGACTTACCATCACTTACCTTTAACATATGGTGTGTCGTGTAGTGTATTAACAAGTCTTTTTTGTGTGACTGGGAGATTGCAGTATTGCTATTAAAATATGGATTTAGTGCTTTCAGAAATTCCTATTAGAAAAGACATGAATAAGGTGTATAGTAACAGAAATGCTGGATACATTTAAACAGACACTGGACACAGTATATGCACATAGACATAACCTTACATGTAGCTTACGGACTGAAGAAATAGATTTTAATAACATGGTAGAAGATTGAAGACAGGAGTTTAAAAGTAAAGCTGCTGAGCAAAAGTCACATGTACCTCCATGGGCTTTCAGAGAAGGAAATTACAAGAAAGGCGAGACTTACGCTGCAATGTCTCTAGATTGGTACCATAGAGGGAAGCTTTGCCTACTTAGACTGAAGACTGATTACAATAATTATTTCATTGGTACTAGTGAATGTGAACATACCTTTCTAATCACTGGTGGTTGGGGATTGAAAGGCGGAACTAATCCTGTCTTTCCGGGAGTTTATTATGTGTGTGGTAAGAATGCCTATTATAGGTTGCCTGCACATTGATACGTAGTTGTTATTTTGGTATAGCTTTCCCTAAAGTGTATCACATGGATAAAAATAACAAAATCAATGAAAAATAAATTGGACTAATATGTAATATGAGAGCAAGTTTCTCGGAAATAGTTGGAGAATTTTTTGGTGCACTGATACCTTCAGTTGGAGTTGTTCTAAATTTGCATACAATTAGAAAAGTGTCCACAGTGGTTGATCGTTTATCAACAGATACTGCTGGTGGGTTTTTGATGATTGATACTGAAATGGTCGCAATTAGATCAATGGTTTTGCAAAATTGACTTGCCCTTGATATTTTATTGGCAAAAGAGGGCGGAGTCTGTGGCATGTTGAAAATACAACATTGCTGTACTTATATCCCTGATAAAAGCAAAAGTCTTGAGGGTATATTAAGAATATTACAAAACTTTATGAAGATTTGACTAAACTGGAGGTTTATGGTGTTTGGGAGAAATTTGGTAAGAGTTTTTCCTCAGTAAGTAAATGTTTTTCTACATGTGGGGGTAGCCTATTAGGAAAAATACTAATACCTATTAATTCAATAGCTGCAGTGACATTAATAATTCAAGGGAAACTGCTTCTGCGCATGCACAGAAACTAGGCCACAACTGTGTTTTGCTTCAAGAAAAATAAAAGAATAATTCCGCTTTTGTGCATATTAATGCTTTTGCTAGGAATAAACATGGGGTAGTACAATGCTGGGTGGCGTTTTGTGAAAAATACATTTCATGAAAATAATAATATTATGTGTTTTTTTTCTGTAGACAAGCAAGCATGGGCCTACATCTCTGCATGCGAGTTGAGGGTTAACTGTTAGAAACGAATAAAAAAGCAAAAAATCGAGTTTCAAAAGAAGAGAGAATGGGGAAGGCAAAGGCTACATGACCTTCGCGGTGTATTGTGTGACTACCAAGTAACGGAAGAGTAGCCATGATATCAGTGGAATTGTACAAACTTCCTCCGTGGAATGGCAGAGGCAAACAATGGAAGCGTAGAGACTTGAAACATGTTTCTTACTGCAGGAAATGTGTGATCATGGGATGTGGCTAACGTAATACTGAAAAGTCTAAAACAAAGAAATATTGAAAATGTATTTTGAAAAAGTACGTGAATACTGTGGTATGATAGTACTCCCCTGAATTAGCCAATGAGAGATCACGTTCTTACGAATATTGTAACAAATGTGGGTTGGACATGTAGGTTGTTATGGCATAACTGGGGTGCCTGGGGGAGAAGGATAAGGAGCCTTGATGAGAGCCTTGGAGATTAGCCTAAGTAGCGGGAGATCGTCACTGTCCGTCAGTTTGCTGTTTCCAGATAGAGGCCTACCTGTTTCCTGATTTCCTGACTTAATTCTTTGCCACTGGAATCTTCTTGAGGGGCCTTTGCTGCCCTTTTTGACCAAGGGGTAGTTTCCCCAAATCTTGGGTTAATTTGCAAATGTATTTTCTCTCTGAAACTTTTTACTCTTTGCCTATCCACTTCTTCAATGCATTTGTTCATTTGATATGAGTTTTATCTCTGATTTGCCATAATTATATCCTCACCCTGTGTTTGATTCATTCTTTGCCTTGTAAGACTGTACATGATGAGCGTTTCTCTTTGCATTATTAATACGATGAACATCATTAACTTTACACAGAGCCTGTGATTATTTAGTAGAATAGATAGTACTTATTATTTCCATCAACTTCTCAACTTTAGGTTCATCGCCAGACGAATGAGAAGTGATATGCAGGCTCTATATTGTATTTAGTGTGTTAGGTACGAGCTTGCATTACAACTGAACCCCCAGCGCGAAGGGATTAGTTTGGGTAGTGTAAATGGGCTTGTGAATGTGAAAATAATCGATCCCTGAGCGCTGGATCACCAGCCAGCTTCTGTTTGCTAGTGTAAATAAAAAGGGTTACAATACTTTTATGTTAGGCTATGTTCTGCAAATTTGTAGAGCCCACTATCACCTTGGAGGGTATTCTGGCACTGAGCAGGTGTGAGTTTGAGCACAGTGACTTTCTAAAATGTTGGAACATCTTGCTGCACTAGTTTAATTTCCTCCCCTAGGCTCCTTTACCTGCTATACGTGCAAAATCTTCAGGCTGTTGGAGACGAATCCCAACTGTCTCTTCATCAGGCCTCGCGTTCATAAGGTGCGAATTCCAGATCTTCCTTCCAGGGGCATAGCTATCAATAGTGTAGGAGATGAAGTAACACCAGGGCCCAGAGTTCTGAGGGGCCCACTGCTCCCCAATTATAGCTGTTTCTTAGTAGAGAAGGCTATATTTCCTTGGTTTGCATTAGGGATCATGGCACTCTTACTACGCCTCTAGTTCCTTCCTCAGCCACTTCATCCACACACTAGGAGTTCTGGCTGCCCCGCTCCATAACCCTTCCATTCACAGACAAAGAGTTCTGGCCACCACCTCCTCAGCCCTTCCATCCACAGGTGAATAGGTCTTGCTGCCCCCTCCTCCTCTCTTCCGTATATGGGTGAAGAGTCCTGGCTGCCAACTCCTCAGCCCTTCCATCCACAGGTGAAAAGCTCTAGCTGGCCCCTGCTCAGCCCTTCATTCCACAGGCAAGAGCTTTGGCTTCCCCTTCCTCAGCCGCTCTGTATATTAGTGAAGAGTTCTGGCTGCCCCTTCCTCAGCCCTTCCATCCACAGGTGAACCTCTCTAGCTGCCCCCTGCTCAGCCCTCAGACGAAGCGGTCTGGCTGCCACCTCATCAGCCCTACCATCCACAGACAAAGAATTGTTGCTGTCTTCTCTTCAGCCTTGCCGCACATGAGTAAAGAATACCGCCTATTCCTATTTGAGGTTTTTCGTCCACAGGTATTGAATGAACGCTTCCCCATGAAGGCCATTCATAGTAAGTCTTCGTACATATGGTGTCTGTATAAAGCTTCTTGTCACTTGTAGGTAACTAATTAATTATCACAGCTGGCCAATCAATCAATCAGGGTTTATTATAAAGCGTGACTACTCACCTGTGAGGATCTTAAGGCGTCGAGTAGGTGAGGGGCACATATTACAGACAGAAATACGTTGTCATGTCTCTGAATTTGTGAGCAGGAGCATACAGAACAAAGGCAGAGAGGGGCGACATTGCAGACGGTCTCGCTGTGGCTGAGTGGCTGTACAGTGGCCTTGTTCAGAGGACATGCAGCAGTAGGACAAGACCCACAACTCAGAACCCCCTCTTCTATATCCAGAGCAGCTGCCTGAACTCTGCCCACCACACCGCTCCATCATCATTCCTCACTTACTCACTCACTCAAGGCTCTTGATAGCGTCTAGACACAGATGCTCCCCTAACTCTGGAGCTTCACTTGGCTTTACAAACTACTGACAGTAGAACACTTTAAAGTTCAAGACATCGCTGCAGACAGACAGGGTAAATCCCCCCTCCCCCATGCCGTGTGCTACCTATATCAATCCTGGCTGCCAGGTCCTCATCAAGATGGCTTACAAGCTTCTTTCCCTTGAGAGTGCAGTGGCATAATGAGTGAGGCATCCACCCTGCTTACAGCAACTGGCACAATGGAGCATTCCTCTGTGGATGAGAGACATACGATAATTCTAGCTGCCCCCGGGAGCACACTTATGTCCGGACTAATGGAATGGCACTTTGGAGCTGCCAAAATTATAACAAACATTTGCAAAGCCACAGAGTCTGTCTTATAACTGAAAGTGACGTATCCACCCATTCATGCTCCTGACCACTGATACTACACTACCACTACATAAAAACACAAACTCCTCAGTCATTGAAGAGGCCCTTCCAGTTAAAGCCAAGCCTGTTGACTGGCCAATTCCTGTTACTTCATGCCACCACATTCTAAAGAACAATGGGGCATATTTACAAGGCGGCGATAGAAAATTATCGCCGCTTTTGCGGCCGTTTTCAGCCGAAAAGCGGCCATAATTTTACCGCCTAATTAGCAAGGACACGCTAACGCGTGAAACCTTGCATTAGAGCACGTATTCTTAACGCTCAGCTTTGCATCTCTAATGAGATGCAAAGTGGGCGTTCCTGACCTGACATGACAGGAGAAATGTCGCTAAGCAACATTTCTCCTATCATCAAGCCCCACGCTATGAAGCATAGCGGCAAGAAAAGTAGTGATAACCCCTGTTATCACTACTTTCCTTACGCGTGCTTCAGGACTGACATAGCCATGATATCCTATGGAAGGTGGATATCATGGGTAAGTTTGCGAGGCCCTATAAACAAGCTAACGCCACATTTCGTGAGATTATCGCTGGGTTTCCAGCGATAATCTCACGTTAGGCAGTTAGTGCTAGGATTTTTGTCGCTTTTGAGATAAGCGTTGCTAATAGCACGCTATCTCAGCGATAAAAATCCCCGTTAGCCGGCGATAATTATCCTAGCGCTAAGTGCGCTTAGCGATAATTATCGCCGGTTGTTGCTGATATGCCCCAATGTATTTTCTATCTAAATGTTTTTGAGTTTAGTGAACCTGTGCTAATTAACAACTCCTAGCCTTTTAATGCTGTAGCACAAAGTGTTAACTGTTGGGCTATTACATAAAGCAATCATGCTGTACTCTCTTTTGCTCTCAAAATATTTCATAGCCTTCAATCCATCAACTATAAACCTGCTCTTTAGCCTTTCACACATCCTCCAAAACTAATGCACCGTTTGGAATGCAATTAACTCTCCTCTGTAATCATTTCAGAGTGGTCAAAGATTGAGACGATGGAGTGTAAACTCCCCTCTTTTTACTTGAGGCGCTGAGGTGCACGGTGGGTGGAGTAGGAGGCTTAGACTAGTAAGGCGGACACAGGGCCTCAGTGCGCTATCACTGACAGTGTGAGCACCAAGTCTACACTCTGATCTACCCAAATGACCTAAAGGTTTGTCTCTTCTGTAGTGTGCGCTGTGCAAGAAATGTCCCTCGCCCACTCACTGCTTACAAGAAGGGTTCAGTGAAGTTTTATTAACAATAAGCTTGGCTCCAGGAGTGTCCATCTTTATATTGTAGACTTACCTCCCGACTGGGAAATGTTTTGGGTGGTCGTCTGCGGGGGTGGCACTGTGCTGATGGTTGGCTGGGAGGAGCCGTTAATCACTACAGAGCCAACTCCGGGTACGCGTTGCCTGATCCAGCCCTCGTAGACGCTCGTGCGGGTGTACACACCGGGATAGTTAGGCCGGGCACATCCATCGCCCCAGCTCACGATTCCCGCCAGCAGCCACGTGCTTCCGAACTTGCACACCATAGGCCCTCCCGAGTCACCCTACAACGCAAACAAAAACATTACATTTTCTTAACCGGTCATTTATTGGTATGCCCTAATCTAGACTGGGCCATTGTAAATTATCGACATTGTATTCGAGGTACTTTCTGGAACATGTAAAAAGCTGGCAAATTTCTTTCAAGTCCTTTGCCCATCGCATCACTTAAAAGGCCACTCAGAAAGTTCACACGAAAAGAACAATGGACTCGACGTACCATAAATTGTTACCAAAGTGTGGAGTTTTTATAATTTTGATCCAGCTATCAGTACATAACGAAGCCAATATATATTACCAGGACAGTTTAAAGGTGCCGAGGGAGATCGAGACCCTTTAACCTAGTTTATATGAGTAAAATTAAAATATGAAAATTATGATTTTATTATGTAACATATCCACTGTTATTCTCAAACAAAGGAATTCATTTAAAAATTATATAGCAATTTTGTTTACTACGTTTTCCTTTCAGAACATATTTTTCAAATGTTCATGATAATCCTTTCCCGGTTTATTTTCAGATGACATCACACCCTTACCAGGTCTCTGGTGGTGATAATTCCAAGGGATCTGGCAGTGTGCAGATTCAGACTTTCATATTTAAAATACTTTATTTAGACAATCAAGTCCATTAAATTGGCAACAAGATAATTGAAAAAGATATACAAATATAAGAAATAAAAAAATAGCAATAGGGACCACTACCTGCCCTTAAAAAATGAAACGAAAAAGTTTCATTTTTTCTTTTTTAAATGCATCCTGCTTTCCTTTAAGTCGCATATTGCGAGGCTCTAAATCCAATAGTCGTACATCTGGCCCTAAGTGTGCTACCATGAACATATCTGAAGAATTATATTCCTTGTGGCGGCAGGTTAGACAGGCTATGTCAATGAAATGGGTATACACAAAAAGGAATTCAAGAGTGGAAGTGGAATAAATTCATCTGGCAACCTCTTATGTGTTTTGTCTGTTTAAAGATTCTCCATGCAAAACCATTCTTTGAGCACTAGTTGTATTCACTAGAAAGGACAGGACCACAGAGCTTTGTCACACTAAATCTGGCATGCTCAGGAAACGAAAACTAGGCTTTATACAGTGAACAGTAACTAATCATTGTATTCCTGATGACGGCAGGATAGGTAAGGTTGTCGCCTTGTGATAATAATTGTCGGATGTTGATTTAGAACAAAGTCAAGATAAAAATGACAACCTTCCCCTAGCTACCTGACAGCTTTATTCACATATGATCCTTTGTTCTACAGATTATATCCGCTATGTCTTCAGATAAATTACTGTTTATGTTTTGTTTACTATGGGTATTGGTGTTTAACCGCTTCCATGCGGCGCACATTTCCCCGCTGTGCAGGCAAATTCTACACGTGGGCAAATCGTCCGACGCACACGCCCACCGTAACGTCAGACGGCCGGGGGCCGTCCGACGCATGGAAGAGCTTACTAACTCATCTCACTTTGCAGTTAGAGAAATAAAAGTAAAGTGAATTATGTGACAGTTTTGCTGGAGTACAGGGATTGTGAAAGGAAAGGCTGTAGGATGTCGTTTTTTTGCAACACACGACAAAATGTAATTACTTGTAAAAAACTGCATGCATTCAGCAGTTAGGAAAACAAAAAGAAAGCACTTTTGTTTTGTACTTTTGCAATCACACCAATTCAAGAATCTTTACTTGGTGATGCACAAATGATAAAATTTATAGAAGCCTGATTCCCAAAATTATAATTCACACACAATATAGTTTTACCAGTAAAACTATGTCTGTGCAAATTTAGTGGCGATTTGAATGGAAAATTTGCTGTCTATAAATGAAAGTGGCTACCACACAATGCTTTAGTTACACAAAAAATCGTCCTGAATCATGTTCATTGAAGCTAGGTAGGTGATGAAAGTTGGTTGTTCAAATAAATGGGTCATGGTCTTAAAAGGTTGGGAAGCACTGCAATAAGTGGTGTTCATTGGGGGTCACCTGGACACGATCAAGGGATTGGTGTTGTTGCCTGCAGGGTGGAGGGCAACCTTGAGGAGGGACCTGGGTTTTCTACTAGCCTTGGATTACGCCCCGGTCCATCAGTGGTTGAGGGTGCAGGGGTTGATGTCTGCGGCAATTAATATGCTACCCTGGGCTCGTCTTCATCTGTACCACCTTGGTGAACCATCTCTTGTCCCATTAGGCTCCTTTGTTCCGTGGATTACGATCTGCCGGTGGTGGTGTCTCCACAGATTCGGGCCGATATGGGTTGGTGGTTGGTGGATTTCAATCTCTCCAAGGGTCTTCCCCTTCAGGTGGCCCCTTCCCGGGTGGGTAGAACCGATGCCAGCATGTTGGGCTGTGGGGCGACGTTGGATTCCCGGTCTGTGCAGGGTAGGTGGGATCGCCTGCAGGCGGGTTGCTCATCCAACTTCGGGAACTGAAGGCCATTCATTTGGCTTGTCTGGAGTTTGCCTCAGCCCTTCGGGGGTACCAGCATGTTCTGGTCTGGACACACAATCAGGTGGTAATGGGCTACCTCAATCACCAGGGGGGTTGCAGGGTTCGCTCCCTTCTGTCTTGGGCAGAGCTGACGGTGTTGTTACTTTGGGTGTTCTATCTCCCGGGGAAGGGGAACTGTGTGGTGGATCACCTGAGCACAGTGTTTCCTCCCATGGCTTCCATCTCCCTGATGGGGGCGGTGTTCCAACTGTCGTGGGAATGGTTTGGGTGCCCGATGGTGGATTTGTTTGCGGACAGGACCAATGCTCACCTGCCCCGCATCTGCGCACTCCTCCCATGCCCGGAAGCATGGCGGGTGGATGCAATGTCATTCAGTTGTCCGGGCTCCCTGCATTACGCATTTCCTTCGATCCCTTTGATTGTGCGAGTTCTGTGCAAGATTCGCCTGGACAGGGCGTTTGTTCTGTTGGTGGTACCCGGCTGAGTTCATGGCCCTTGGTTTCATCTGCCGCTTCTACTCTTTGGCCTCAGTGGGAAGCCCTGCGGGCTTTCCGCAGTTCTGAGTTGGACGATTTGGATCCTTTTGTGGCCAGGTTACTTCGGAGTTGTTTTCTGCAACGTCCTAGAGCAATTTGTTTTTGCATTACTCGGACCTTCCATTTGTGTTGCGGGTCCTTCAAGAGGTTTTGTTTGAGCCCCTGGGTTCCGTGGATGTCAAGTTCATCACCATGAAGGTGGTGTTTTTGGTGGCCATCTTCTCTGCTGGTATTATTGGGGAGCTGAGGTATTTCTGTGTTCTCTTCTGTTTTTGCGGTTCCTGCCGGACCGTACTGTGTTGCGCCCGGATCCTAAGTTTCTGCCCAAGGTCCCCTCGGTTGTCAACTGTTCCCGGGAAGTTATTTTGCCTACTTTCTCTCCGATCGTTGACTCCGGGGTGAATTCTGCTCTCTCGCTGTTGGATGTCCGGATGTAATAAAAGAGCCACTCTTGTGATTTTGGCACCCTATGATGACCCTCAACCACCACCATTTTAACTGACTTTAGTGTATTATTTTACCCTAGCCTTAATGTAGGATGGTCCTGCATATACCTGCTTCTCTTCTGTCCTGTAATCTTGCTGCCTTTCAGTGGGAGCTGTCACAGAGTAGAACAGTCTTGCCAAGAGCAGAGCGTGTGGGATGTGCATTTGAAGGCGTGAGAGGGAGAGAGTGAGAGGTGTGGAATGTACTTTTTGGTCTCAAAGTGAAGTGTTGTGGGTGGTGGTGCACACATGTGCTCGGTGTTGTACATTAAGGGATAAAGTACGTGATTCTATAAGCAGTTGTGCACAAATGTGTATTGTATTGTGCTTTGATGAGAATTATGAGTTCTTACTATTGGCTTTGACATGGCCTCATGTCATCCTGCTTTCTGACTTTACCTTGCTTCAAACGTTTCTGTGTGCACAGTGGTGCTTGTAAGTTGTGTGGATGAGAATTATAGGTGCTTACTATTGGCTTTGACATGGCCTCATGTCATCTTATTGTCTGACTCTGCCTTGGTGCTGCGTGTACAGCAGTGCTTGCAAGTTGTTTGGGTTATTCACATTCAAGGTCTTTCTGTTTTTCTAGCGATTGCTTTTGTTTAATGTACTCTGGAAGGCCTTGTGGGAGCTTCGTTAAGATAGAGGCTGGAAGATGTGAGAATGGAGGAAGGGACGTGAGAGCTCCTTACTGCCATGTGGATGCTTGCTTGGAACTTGGCCAGTTCTGGTAAAATTTCTCTGGCGCTGGGAGAAGGTCTTTCGCAAATCTTCTAGTGTGTTGAAAGCTGAGGGTTGCAGACTGAGAAATTGGGAGTTTGGAATCCGAGCGAGGGCAGACGTGTCTGTCTCAGAGTGAACCCTGGTTGCTGAACTCTGAACCCAGGCTGTGAAGACTCCCCCGGCCAGAAGTGGGCTAAGATGCAGATGCAGTGTTTGCACCAGGTGATGTATTGAGTTTTGGTTATTGCCATTGTGATGTTTGGCCAGTGGCTTTGATCACTTGAGGTGTTTTCTTTGTGGTGTGCGAGGTGCACATCCAGAGTAATCCAGAGTAATCCTCTGCTGTATATATATATATATCTTTCTGATCTCTTGCAGGATGTCCAGCATGTCTTACCTTATATCAGTTGCTGCTTGTTTATTAATCAGTATTATTCATACATTTAGATTATAGTTTGCTTCATGTATTTTAATCTTATGCATTTGGCATCTGAGACAGCCTTTGTTTAGAGGGCATTATGTTATAAACCCCAAGCCTTATTCTAAAAGAGAGAGTCTTTGCATTCTATTAAATGAAACCCCTTTTCAAAAGGTGCTGTTTGTTTTGTGTTGAAGTCTTTGCTGCGCCAGTGGTGGTAAGACATTCATTACATGCTCAAAAGTTTATATTATTTAAGGGTGCAGTGGTAAAAAGTACCCCGCCTTGGGTGAGTGCTGGGTCTTGCCTCAGCCTAAGGGGGTGTTGCAGTTAGGATCTTTCCTTTTTGCGAAATGCAGATTCATTACACCCAAGGGCATTGCTGATGTATTTGGAACGGACTTCGTCCTTTTACTGCTGTGATAACTTGTTTGTCACTTTTGGTCCTGTTCATTCCAGTCATAAACCTTCTCTCTCCACCCTGAGTAGGTGGATTAAGCAGGCGATCTTGCAGGCCTGTGGTTCCCAGGGTTCTGAGGTGTCTGCCCGAATTCAGGGTCGGTCTACACGGGCTCTTTCTGTCTCCTGGGCCTCTTTCAAGGGGGTCTCTACTGAGGATATCTGCAGGGCCGCTACCTGGTCCTCCCAGCACATGTTCATGGATCGCTACCAGGTGGTGTTGTGTGGTCTTTCTGTGGGAGGTTTTGCTGAGGTGGTTCTCAGGACTGGTTCATCCGGCTCTTGATGGTCACGCCTTCTGTGGGCTTCTCCTTGGTTGTTTTCCATATGTGTTATTTTTCGGATTAAACTTGCTGTTTTGCATAATAATATTGCAGCTGTGTGCGAGCTCTGCTTCTGGCATGCAGTACTCTGACTAAACAACTTCGGTAAAGTCTATGTGTGCTGAATTTGCACTTCCCCTGCCGGATTTTTAAAAGTCATATTAAGAGCAGGGGCGTAGCTTCGGGGGGAGGAGTTGTTTGGGTTGTTACACCCCCACCTAATAAATGTGCTATTTAATAAATTGTTAGGTACAGGAGTTTTCAGTCGGATATGGTAAGGTGTTCCTTAGCATCATACCCCTCCCTCTTTAAAGAACCAATGGATTTTCAATTGTGTGATTTTCTCAGTGTTTTCGTTTTTTTATCAAATAGAATGCAAGTGAAATCATTTGCACCAAAAGCACTATAGTATTCGGTAAGTTATCTTGTGTTTAATATGTAGAATGTATAGTGTGTATTAGGTTCTCTGTTATAGGTTCTACATATATAAATGATGCAATAGGGATGTTGGGGGTCATTGTACAAGCAGAGATCACCCACTGCTAATGCCTGGCAGGAGTTGGAAATAAAGACAACAACTTTATTTAATGCATGTGGACAACTTTATTTCAAGGAGTTACTACACTATTTTGGTGACTAGCTACGTTCCAGCCTCTCACGAACCCTTGCATCTGCTGATGCATTTCATCTGCGGTTTAGGTCGGATACCCCCACGTATGGTGGATTAATGGAAGTTTCCAGGCAAGAGTAAAGACTGCTGTGCAGTGAATGTCTACAGATTTCCTTGTGGGTGATGTACACTTGGTTTGGTGTTTTCTATGGGAGTTTGTCATGCCTGCTCTGCGGCCAATACCGCTGCTGTTTACCTTTCAAGTGCAGCGTGCACTTGTCTGTTGCTGCTGGAGCTTGTCTTCCAGTGCGTTCATTGCTCCACTCGAGTATAGTGGCCTCTTGTGGTGGTGCTGCCCGATGCATCTTTGTTTCGACAGATGCATCTGCACACGTCAATGAAAGGATCTGAGTGAGAGGACACATTACATTACCTGGTGAGCCGCCATTTTGGATTGAGCATTTTTCAAAATGCTGTCTCCTGCTTTGGTACCGCGTTGTTGTGCTTGTCCCTGTTGCGGGTATTTTGCCTTCACACTGTTTCGAGACCAGTCGGTAAGCATAGCAGCGATCAGTAAAAAGGAAAAAAAGGAATTTTTACAGTAAGTTTTCAAACAGTTTTGCATTTTATTCGCTTCCATTACTTTGGTGACTGGTTTGTAGCTTAAGTATGGAAGGAAATTCAAACAGCACAAGTTAAAATTCTAACAATTCTGGCAGCACTTTGAATGTGGGCATTACTTTAATACACCTAAAGAATTCCTGATGAATCCTAGGGAACCAAGCGTTAATTGGCAAGAAATGATGGAGTATTTCATAAATTATATTGCTACATTAGAGGATTAACATCAGACAGTAAAAAGCGTATCTTTTTACACTGCTTGGGTCCTGAAGGTCTCAGAGTGTACAATCAAATGCAGAAACCAGAAAGAGGGGGCGAATTTGATGTGTTTAAGAGTACCATTTTAGATCTTTAGATCTTGATGAATATTATTCACCTATTGTGTGTGTGTGTCGCAGTTTCAAGATGTGCGTTCTTCAAACACAAGCAAGAGCACAGCAAAATCAATTGAAGTCTATGGAGCTGATTACAATGTAGGGCGGATCGCCACCGCCCGCATGATGGTGGCGATCCGCCCCACATTTCCCTCCGCCCGCCACCCATTTCCCCTCGCCATATTAGTCCGCCGGTTTTCCGCCGGTCGACCAGTCGACCGGGCGGAAAAGGAGCTGGATATGGTGGCAGTGTCTGCTAGATACCGCCATCCATATTAGAATGGGTGCGGGGAGCAGCCTTTCCGTGGCGGCGATGCCGTCACGGATAGGCATGCGGAGTTTGCTGTCAGTGGCCCGTTGCGGGCCCCAAGGGTATTGGGGGGTGCACATGGGGGGTACCTATGGTACCCCCCTACATTGTCATGGACAAGGTGGCAGGCACTGCGTGGTGCCTGTCACCTTGTGCATGGCAATGCACTCAGTGCATTCCCAGTATTGTGGCGGGCGGTGCTGTGAGCACTGCCCGCCACAATGCTGGGAATGGAGGATGCCACCGCCACGGTGGCGGTGGCATCCTAATTGCAGGAGCGGGACCGCCGCACCACTGGCGGCAGGTCCCAGCACTGCTAGGGTGGCGGGCGGATGAAAGTCCGCCCGCCATCCTAACCGGCCCCCATGTCTCTGTTCTCAAGAACTTGGCTATTAAGTGCAGATTTGGAAACTTACACAATGAATTGGTTAGAGATCAGATAGCAATGTCTGTAAGAAATTAAGAGATTTAGGAGAGATTGTAGATTGAATGAGAGTCCAGTCTAAAATACATCATAGCATTGGTAAAAAAAGGAACTGAACTTTGAATAAGATATGCCAAGGCGGTGACTTTATCGCCACTGTTCGTCAGCCAACAAAGAGTTGGAAGGAAAAAAAGAGAAAGTGGCCTCCTCCAAAAATAATAATGTTCATTCAAAGTACAGCAAACCCTCTGGAAAGAAGGGAAACAAGCAAGGAAACATGTCTGGATTTGTCAGTTTTACTGTGGAAGTACTGCACATACAGCCAGATTTGACGAATGCTCAGCGAAATTAGCAAGGTGTATGGAATGGGGAATTATAGGAATTTTTAAAGAGTTTATTAAAAAAAAAAAAGGGCAAAAAGAAGAGTTGTGTAGCTTGCCTTACTGAGTGTGTTTCAAATTCTTCAGGAAATGATTCTGATAACCTTTCAAAGGATTCTTGCTCTAAGAGTAGTGGTAGTAAAAAGAGTGTAATGCTAAATCTGAATGGTGGAAATTGCAGCAAACCATTATGTATCGTTTCTTTTGGTGGTATTTCTTTACAGGTAGCAGCCGATTCTGGATCTCCGTTCACAATTATTGCCCGTTCAGTTTCTGAAGAGAATGTTTGGGGAGTTATAGAACCTTATTTGGAACCCGCTGATGTGAACTCAGAAAGTTTTAAAGGTGAAAAAAATCAATATGTTAGGATATAGACTACTTTTTTTAAAATTTAAAGGCAGTCAAGCTATCTGCAAATAGTATGTTGCTGCTGATGGTCTGTCTATGTTACGGTGGAAAGATCAAAGGGCATTGAACATTTTTCTGGATCTTAATAGTCCAGAGCAAGTGTTGGTTACTTGTGAGTCTGAAAACACGAAAACATGGATTCATAAGGAGTTTTCCCATGTATCCATTGGTAAAACTGGAAAATGCTAAAGTTTCACACATAAATCAGAGTAAAAACATCTGCTGTGCATATGATTCCCAAAGTAAGTAATATCTCCTTGATTATCAGGGATGAATCTAAGATGGAGCTTAGGAAATTGCAGGAAGCAAACATAATAGAACTTGTTGAGGCTTCCGGATACGTTTTGCCTGTAACATTCACAAGATAAGCTAATGGAAAGATTAGGCTCTGTGTTGATCTGAGGTACTTAAACAATAACATTGTGTTGACCAGTACCCTTACCAAGGACTGAAGAAATGCTTTCTTTGACCAAGAATGTTAAATGGCTTCCCTCAACAGACCCTTTGTCTGCATATCACCAGATTTCCCTGCATCCTTCTAGGGGTAGAGTAACATCTTTCTGTACACTGTTTGATTGTTTTCAATTTTGTTGCATGCCGTTCAGTTTGGCATCATTAGCCGCTGTTTTCCAGAGACTAATGATGGAGTTGTTTGGTGATATGCAGGGGGTCGTTTTCATTCAGGACGATATATTCATAATGGGTTGCAACAAAAAAGTCCTTGATGAAACTTTGAGAGAAGTGATGAATATCTTGCATATAAAAGGAGTAACAGCTGAAATCTCTAAATGTAAATTTGCTGAAAAATAAGTTTCATACTAGGGTCACGAAGTTAGTTCTTCAGGTATTAGACCTAAAGCAAATTTGGTGAAAGCTATTGTTGATGCACCCTCGCCTATGTCAGAAGTTGACCTTGGATAGTTCTAGGTTCTTGCTGAGTTTTATGCAAAATTTGTGGAGAATTGTTCTGAGAAAACACATGCTATGAGGTCTTTACTTAAGAACAAAGCAGTTTTAGTCTGGAATGATGCATGTCAACACATTTTTTTATGAGGTTAAGAGTGCTATTGGCAAGGCACCACATCTTTAAGGATTTTATCCCAGTGCTAATATGATTGTTACCACTGATGCCAGTACTACAGGATTGGGAGGTGTTCTAGCCCAGGTGGAAATGAGAAATAAGGAAGTGGTGATTGCCTTTACATCACACTCACTCACATGAACTGAGGAGAGATACTCTGTCATTGAACATTAGCATGTGTGTGGACGTTTGAGCACTTTAGGATGTTATTATGCGGCAGAAAAGTTACACTTCATTGTGATCATAAACCTATTACTAAATTGTTGACTACTGAGGGATTGGTAAACACTACAGCAGGAGTTGCCAGCTTATCTATGAAGTTACAGGATTATATGTCTGATATTCAATATGTTCCTGGTGCAAAATATTTTATTGCAGATTTTCTGAGTAAAATGTCATTGCTTTGACATAAGTTGACAGAAATCCATGGAATGAATTTGCTGTAGCCAACATTTTGCAAAAAGGGGGGGGGGGGCATTGCCTCGCACCGGCCAAGATGGACACATGATTTGTTAGCTCTGTAATGGCCATCACTTTACCCCCATATATCTGTCCTTAATACGCCTGACTCCGCTATCGGAGCATACCACGGTGTTCCTGCTCACCCTCTGTGCCCTCGGAAGTGAGGGTTGACCTGGGGTGCCAGAGCAGAGGGTGTCCTGGCTGGGGAGGCCTGTCCATGGGAGGCCTGGGGCAGGATTGCGGCCTGAAGGAGGGCGGGCCCTGGAGCCCTGCTCCTAGCGAGGTGGCTTTTGTGGCCTGATGACATTGGAGTTGACCGGGGAGCTCAACTGTAGGATCCTGATCGCTTCCCAGACCGGACGCAGGCGGAGCCGCGGGTAGAGAGCAGCCGCCTGAGGACTCGGCGGTGGGGCCGCAGGGTGTGGAAGAGCCTGCCATAGAGCGAGTGTCCTGACAGGGACTGGGTTGAGCTCCAACCCAACAGTGGTAATAAAAAAAAAAAAGAAAGACGCTGCAGTGCTGCCTGGAGTAGAGTCGGCTAATGGAGTTGGCTAAGGCTCGGTGGCGGCACCCAGCATCACTGATTTGTGCCGTCCAGCCTAGGGCCCCCCCTGCTTGCCGAACATTGTAAGAGGAGGCGCGAGACCAGAGGTGGCTGGTTGACGATTGGTGCTGTGGGCTCTCGCGGAGGCCCGACCAGACAATTAATTCTGAGGGGACCTGGCTACTGGGCTTGTGGTGACCTCACCCCCCGCGGCTGCGGGTGACAGTGCAGTGAGTGGGGTAGGTGGGTCACCAGGCCAGGAAAGCAGCGGTGGGTGTGTGAGTTCAGTGCAGGTGTTGGCGGTCAACCCTGTGGTGCTGGGGAGCTACTGGGACAGTGATGAGACAGAAGGGCCTCCCCTGGCTCTGTCCAATAGGATGGACAAGAACCAGGTGCCCCGACAGGTGGCGGACGGGGGCGCAGGGGCTGTGGGAGGACAGGCAGCAGTGAAGCCCTCCCTGGGGGCCATCATGGCAGTGATAACATACCTATGAACATACCTTGGAGCCCAAACTCAACATGGTAACCATGGATGTCAATCTCTTCCGTGCAGATGTAACTAAAATCTCTGAAAAGGTCTTGAAAACGGAGAAGAACATTGGTGCATTACAGTCCATCACAAGTCACCTTGAGAAGGCAGTGGAACAACTGACCCGCCAGCACAAACTTATGGCGGCAAAGCTAGAGGACCAGGAGGGAAGGGCCCGCAGTAACAACATAAGAGTAGTGAGGGTGTCTGACCGTGTGGAGGGGCCAGCGTGGACCTTTTCCTAGAAGACCTTATCCTAAACAAACTGAAGCCCAAACGTCTTTTGACCTTCTTCATGGTGGAAAGGGCGCACAGCCGGTGTCCCCCTGGACAATCATTGCTAGAATCCTGAATTACAGGGATAGAGATGTGATATTGCAGGTGGCCGGGGTCTGAGGAGACCTGCTCCATGACACTGCTACAATCCGGTTCTTTTCGGACTTTACGTTGATGGTGCAGAGACAACGGCACAGTTTCAAGGAGGTTACGACAGCCCTTTGAGTGAAGAACAGCAATTACATGATGCAGTTTGCAGTGAAACTCAGAGTACTAGAGGATGACAGGTCCTGTTATTTCACCACACCGGAGGAGGTATGGGACTGGTTGGAGAGGAGCTGACAGGCTGGAAAATCACAGAAACAAAGTGTAGAGTGGAGGTGTCAATGAAATTGAACAAAGGATGATCAGAATAAGCTGCAGGAGGCCATGGCCATGCAGGAGAGGGATCGGGTGGTGCGATCTCTGGACCCGATGGACTGATTGGGAGTGCTTGGCTTCTCTGAGCCTTGTTTGAGGCATGGCTGGTGGCAGAAGCGGCCTGGTTCTGGGTCCTGCCGCCCCGGGCATGCTCCTAGAAGGATGGCCATGACTGTGACTGCTGGACTGCCATCTGCTGCAGAAAGTTTGTAAGTGCTGATAGTGCGCCGGCGGGTGGGTATCGGACACACACAGATCACGAACAGTTGAGGGTGGCAGTCACCAACTGTTTAGGAACGGCAGCGTTAGCCAACACCACATTATGGTAACAGCTGTTGTTAGGCGACAGGTGCTCTGCAAATTGGGGTTGTGGGTAGTTTTAAGCCTACAGTGCAGGGTAGAAGTGAGGGAGTGTTTCTTCAGGGGAACTGTTTTTGACCTTGTGCTCTTTCTTTGTATTTTGTAATTGCAGTTAACGCTATGGCGGTGTCAAATACATACATGTGAGATGTTCAGACGCAGTGGGGTGCAGGCTAGGACGAGGGGGGTTGGGGACCGTCCTCACCCCACTTCAGTAGGGACGCGGAACACAATCACTGAAGGCCCTTATGGCACTCACGTGGAACGTCAACAGTCTTGGAGACAAAATTAAGCATACCATGGTCCTACAGCATCTGCGCAGACAGTCCTGATATATTGGTCTATTGCAGGAGACCCACCTGGTGGGAAACCGATATCAGATTTGGTAACATTCTCCTGACCCATGCTGGCTTTACATTTGGTTCCAGAGAGGTGGCCATCTTGGTGACGAACTCAGTCCCTTTCATCCCGGGACGCATGTGGCACGACCCCTTAGGCAGATATGTGGTGGTGGCAGGAACCTGGGAGGATCAGGCACTCAACTTCAGCTCTGTATATGTTCTGCCGAGACTCCATGCAGATGCCTTTCCAGAGCTGAGTAAACGGCTACTCGACATGCCCCTGGAATCATGATATTAGGTGGCGATATGAATGCCACACTGTACCCAGATGTGGATAGGAGGTCAACCTCCCCTCATGGAGTGTTCCAAGAGACCCTATGGGGATTCGTGGAGGCAATATGGCTTACGGACTTATGGTGTGCGCACAATCCTACAGCTCAGCAATACACATATTTGTTGGCAGTACACGGTAGTGGATTTCGTCCTGAATATATTTTTACACAATGTTCGAATGCGGGGTAGTTTCGTGGTGCTCACCACAGGGTGAGGGGTATTTCTGATCACTCCCCTGTAGAGGTCCAGATTCTGGGGCTGACTTGTGACCACACTCTTCTGCTCTGCATTGATCCCTGGCACTTTAGGGACCAGGGGTTTAGGGGTAAGTTGAGGGATAGGACAGATTTATACTTCTCTGAAAATTCTGGGACGGTCTCATCACTGTGCATCTTGTGGGAGGCATGTAAGGCTGTAGTGAGGGGCTACGCTCAGGCATTGAAAAGGGGAGCCCAAAAGAAACAACACGCACAGTGTAAGGCCATGGAGGGGGAGATTGAGGCTCTTGAGTCCAAAATAGAGCGAGAGGAGAACCCTAACCACTTAGTGGGACATCAACTGTGCCTTAAGCAGTGGAAGTTGAGGGACCTGGAGGAAATTTCTGCTTGTACACATGCCATTGCTTCTCAAAGGCACCTGTAAGACGTGTGGGACAAAGCAAACAAGCTGATTGCATGGCTGGAGAAAAGGGATCGTGACAGGAATTGGGTCCTGGAAATGAATGCTCCGGGCGAATCTCCTTGCACCTCCTAGAGGGATATAGCTGAGGCTTTCGCGGAGTACTATGAGACACTATATCAGTCGGTGACTCATAATTCTGAGGACAAATCTGCGGACATACTCAAATATGTCCCTCTGATGGAACTAATGGCGGAAGCTAGAGACAATCTAGATAAAGATCTGATGGTGGAGGACATAAGGCGAGCAATAACTGATATACAGTCAGGTAAAGCAGTGGGCCCAAACAGGCTACCAGCTACCTGCGGAACTGTATAAAGGTGTTGAGGATAAAGTGGCGCAACCCATGCTCAACATGTTTACGGAAGCAAGGGAGATTGGGAGGCTACCGGTAGATAGTAGACTAGCCATCATAGTAGTCATCCCGAAAAAGAATAAGCCTCCGACAAAATGCTATTCATATAGGCCCACCTCAGTGCTGAATTTTGAAGCCAAGGTGCTCGCCAAGTCACTGGCAAATAGACTGCGTCCAGCCATTTCATCGGCCATTCACCCTGACCAGTAGGGCTTTATACCTCAGCAAAGCACTAGGCTGAATCTCCAGCAGCTCTACAGCGTTATGCAGATGATGAGGACCTGTCCAGTTGAGGCAACCGCACTACTCTCATTTGATGCCCGTATGGCGTTCAACAACATAGAATGGCCCTACTTGTTCGCAGTCCTGGCAAGGATGGGCTTTGGTAGACATTTTTGTGAGTGGGTCAGACTTCTTTACCGGGACCCGATGGCAAAAGCCAGGATCAACGGGGTGGTATCAAGAGTATCTAAGCTTCACAGGGGCAACCGACAGGGTTGCCCACTTCCCCTGATGATTTTTGTGTTAGTGCTGGAGTTGTTAGCGGCATGGGTACGCCATGATGTGCTTGTTTACAGGATAGGGAGCAATGGGGTTGGAAGGAATGTATATTGGTGTATGCAGATGACATCCTGCTCTATGTGCACAGACCCCAACAATCGATCCATCAACTCCTACACATTTTCTGGCTGTTCGGCAGCTACTTCAGATACCAGATAAATGGGGATAAATCTTTGGTATTCGCGCTGGCTGGCGACCCCTTTCCCCCGTACTTCCACTTGTGCTGAATTGAAACAGAGACGAGTTCAAATATTTGGGTATTCATATTACCCACTCCGAGGGGGACTTTATGTCACTTAAGATACACCCGCAACTGAGGAGACTGAGGGGAGATGTTACCCACTGGAGGCGACTGCCTGTCTCCTTGATGGGCCGGGCCATCCTATTCAAAATGATGGCTCTCCCACATCTCCTGTACATGCTCCAAAATACCCCATACAAGATTCTGGCCCATATCTTCCAGGTAATAGACTCTGAAATTCGCACTCTACTGTGGGAGGGAGGCACCCCGCGAATAGTGTTGCGTGAACTTCAGCACAGAGTATGTGAGGGCAGGCTGGCGGTACCAGATGTCAGGTGCTATTATCTGACATCCCAACTGATTAATGTCAATGGTTGGGTCTTCAACGATACCACAGAACCTGCGTTATCAACTGTACAGACACGCTATGGGACCGACGGGTTACCCAGAGGGTCAATACCAGAAATACCGCGAGAGGGAGCTCCCGGCACATACACAGGTAGCTGTGCGTGCATGGCGAGAAGTGACAAAGAGGCTGGGATGGGAGAACAAACTGACAGCCCTGACCCCTCTTTGGACAAGCAATTTGTTGAGGAAGGTGGGGCGCTTGCAGGGCTTTGGCCGCTGGAGTTGCATAGGTATCGAGCACCTGGGTTAAGTTTGGTGAGAGGGATCAATAATATCATTTGGCGCTCTGCAGGCGGAGTACCAGATGGCGGAAGCCGAGCAGTTCCGGTACCTACAGCTGCAAAACGCTCTGCGCTGCTGCCTACCTGACGGGGAAAAAGTACCCAAATATTCTCCCCTTGAAGATCGGCTGCTTCTTGACCCGATGGAGGAGAAAGCCATCTCATACACTTACTGAAAACCTATAAACAATTTACTGGACCCCCTGGGCTCTCTTGGAGAGGCATGGGAAACAGACGTAGGGCTGCTGGAAGATGATGACTGGTCGGAGGTACTGCAGAGCCCTAGGGAGATCGCCATCCATTCGTGCTTCTGACTGGTTCAGCTTCACATTTTACACAGATCATGCGCTTCTAGGACGCTCCAATGCTAATGGGGTCACTGTGACTCCGACCGCTGTGCTAGGGGTTGCGGGGAGGCTGGAACCTTTTTTCACATTGTGTGGTCCTGCCTTTGTAGTCGGCGCTATTGAGAGGGGGTTACCAGAATTATGGCCACAGTCACAGGTCTACAAATCCCACTGCAGGCCAGATGGCATATACTGGGTGTTTTCGGCGGAGGAGAGATGGTCCAAATACCTTGGCATATGGTTTACGTTAGCCTCTGCAGTAGCAAATAGGAACATTGCTCATTCGTGGGGGGCGGCTTCTTGGCCAGGGGTGGGGGACTGGAAACAAGACATGGATTGGTGCCAACTAGCGGAGAAGGTTGGATACCAGAATAGAGAGTGCCGTCATAAATGGGAAAAGATCTGGGCCCACTGGGACTGATATAGACTTGGGGGCATATTATCAAGACAGGCGATAAAATTATCGCTGCTTTAGCGGCAGAAAACTGCCGCTAAAATGGCGATAATGGGCTTGATAATATGCCCGTGAGAATTCCAATAGAAGCCCATGTTGACACCAGAACATGGGGCTCCTATTGGAATTCTCAAGGGCATATTATCAAGCCCATTATCGCCGTTTTAGCGGCAGTTTTCTGCCGCTAAAGCTGTGATCATTTTATCGCCTGTCTTGATAATATGCCCCATAGTTCGTGACACCTGGGTCTAGTCCAGGGACAAAGGGTCCCAGGTCAGTTTTAATAAGGAAGAATGGTTGGAGGCTGAAAGTAATGATGCGGTTTTAAGAGAGGTAAAATAAAAGATAGTGAATAGTTGGTGTGGCACTGATCAAAATAACTTCAAAGATAAATATAGAGGTTTTTGGTAAATTAAAGATGAATTGAGTGTGTGTTATTCAAAAGTCTCACAAGAAGAAAAAGTGGTACCTCCCAAAAACTTACTAGAACGATTCATCAATCTTTGTCACAAAGGTCATTCTGGTATCACGCCCATCAGGCACAGACTTAAACAATTGTATTGGTTGCCCAAAGTGGATGTGGATATTGTATAATTGTCAGGTTATGTGTGAAGTGTGATATGGCTGGCAAAAGCTAGAAAACGTTTTTTTTAACACACGTTTTATTGCAATTTCCAACATTATACATGTGGTACACATTTAGCAGCCATTGTTTCAGTCTTCAATAATGGTATGTTGTTCCAAGGAAATGTTTTACAACTTTCTTGTGACATTACATGATTACATAGTTAGCATATAACATGCAATGTAAATGTAAATGTAAATGTACAGATATTTATATAGCGCAAATCACCAACCGGTCTCTAAGCGCTTGCTTAGGGAACCCGTCCTGGTATTCCCCTGTGAGATAACCCAGCAGGGCATCCACAAGGTGAAAGCCAGGCATCCCGCCGCGAGGGGCCATTGTGGAGATTAAGCAAGCTATTGCCCAGAGTCGCAGAGTGTGAACCCATGAATCGAGTATGCACTGGAGTGAGAATTATCGAGTCCATGGACAATTTATGGACTCAAGACCCAGCCGGGAATTGAACCCTGGTCCCGGGCTGACCTCTGCTTCCAGGTCTGCCTACTCTAACCAGTGAGCCACACTTCTCCACAATCAAATTCCCCATCCTTCTCCCATCCACAACTTGTGAACTGAGCGAAGTCACCAAGTATATTGTCTAAATGTGTTTAGGGGGTAGTGTGTGTGCTTGTTGCTGGGCATAAAATGCCCATCATGTCAGGTCTGTTATGCGTGAATATATATTTTGTGCTGTGTGGACCAGGGACTTACAACTGTGCTACAGGTGCGCACATCCATGGGGTGCTCGCTACTCCATGTGCAAAGTTGTCCCCTAGCTCAGGACCCACCACCATGAGCCATCCATGGTTCATTCCCTACTTGACTGTGGGAGTATTACCCTTCAAGTATCCAGCTTGTGCAATTTTAGGCTCTCAAGTAACACAAACCATTCCATTGAAATGGGTATCTTACGCAGGCCTCTATATTCCACTTATCTGAAGGCCCCATCTTTGAACCACCTCGCGCCAGTCCCCCACCCTAGGGGCCAGTGAGGATTTCCCACTGTTTTGTTATTAACCTTTTAGCTAATAATAGTGCAACGTTTGTGAACCGGGTCACTAACTGAGAGCCCTTGGGTCTTAGGGGTAATCCTAGTACACACTGCGCTGGAGGCCCATCAGCCCCACCAGAGTTGCCGTGATTCCCTGCCAGTAATGAAGCAGTCAGGGGCAATCCCATAAATCTGCCTCCTGAGCATGATTATGGGGACACTCCAATGATGCAGTCGTAAACATTCGATAGTGTCTATGGGGCATTAAGTATGCTGGATGTAATATTGAAAATTGAATGAATTTGAATCTGGCATTGGGTGAGGTTTTCTTTGGGTATTCTATCACACCCACCCATTCCTTGTCCAGATTTCCATGGTGAGGCCCACCTCCCAATTGGCTTTTAGTGCTGTAAGCGGTATCATAGGATGCTCCCGATGCCCTTGATATAGCCAACGTACGAGATGGCGCCCATGACCCATGGGGTGGAGCGCCCACAGAAATCAATGAGCCGTAGGTTCCCTCCCACCCTCTGCCCAATATTTGCAAAAGTATCGGACTATACTAGCATGCATTAGGAACAGGGTGTCAGGCAACCTATGGGAATGCACAAAATCAGCATGAGTCATCAATACTCCATCCTCAAACAGTGTCCCGACTGTCGGTACCCCCGCCGGTTCGCAGGGGCTGAGCCTGTGCGCTGTGAATGTGCCGGAAGACGTAGGTAGGTCACAGAGTGGTATATTCAGTGCACAGGGCACTTTTGTGGCTGCATAGTTCTTTGTCATCTATCAGTATGTTAATGCTGTGCGCAACAGTAATGAATCTACATGTACCGGTGTGATGGCGGGACAGCTTAATCTGTGTAACTGACCTTGGCTGATTTGGGTCATTGTGTAATCTATTTCGGTCAAATTATGGCCTGCTAACCAAAACGGCAACCACTGCAGCTGAACAACTTTGCAACAGGCTTTAAAATTGGGTGTTCCCATCCCAACTTTATCCAAAGGCAGCTGTAACTTCACCAGGCTAATGCTGCGAAGTCTCCGTTCCCACACCAGGTCTATAAGGATGGTATTTAGCAACCTGAACACCCGTGGCGGTATAACAAAAGGGAGGTTCTCAAAATGGTATAGTAAGCTACCCTCCAACAGATCTGGACCCTCTCTATAGACCTGAATTCCAAGATACCGGAAGGTCTGTGTGGCCATTGGTATCTGCAATTCTCCTAGGGGAAACACTGGCGCTACGTATGTGTCAGTAAAGCGTAGACACAAGATTTATCTGTGTTGATATGTAGACCAGACAATTTACCAAAAGTGGAGAGTAAGTGGGCCACGACCGTCCAATCCTCCTGGAGATTCTTAAAATATAGTATCTTATCATCTGCGTACAGCGATATAGTATGGACTGTAGTGACTGTCGGAATTCCCTGCTGTCAAGCTTCCTGGAAAATCTGTTGTGCTAGGGGTTCAATCACCAGTATAAAGAGGAGCTGTCATAGAGTGCACCCCTGGTGTGTACCCCGCCAGACAGGGTATAAATCTGAGATGTGTGGACCTGTCCTTGCTCTGGGAGATGAATAAAGTAATTTAACCCATTTAATGTAGGTGGGAGGCATCTTTTATTGCACCAGAGCCACCAGCATAGAATCCCACTCTAGAGTATCAAAGGTCTGGTGGACATCCAGGGACAAGTAGTCAGCATATGGATTAAGGTGCTAGGCTGCGCCTATTGTTACGGCGGTTACAAATCCACATTGGTCCATGTGAATCAATTGCAGTAACAATGGTAGGAATCACCTGGCTAGGATCTTGCTCAATATTTTGTATTCTGTGTTTAACAGGGACAGCGGTGTGTATGTCTTTAGACTAGTGCACTCCGTCGACTTGACTGGCACATTGTCAGATAATAATCCCATACTCCTCCACTTCCGCTTGGCCCAGCCTAACCCAGTGATACCCACCTGGAGATTGAAACCAGAAGAGATTAGAGACACAATAACTCATTACTTCAATGACAATACACAACCTCATCTCCCCAAATAGAATGTGATGCCTTCAAGTCAGTCCTGCGTGGTCAATGTATAGCAGAACCAAAACCAAAGGGATCAGATTTATATTCCTGAGTGAAGTAGCCACTGCCGAGTGAAACTTACGGGATGTTGAACTTCGCAGACCCGGGTGCCTGGAGCTCCAACTGGTCCTCCTTGAGGCTAGGGAAGCAATGGTGACCCAGGTGGAGCACCTCCGATGCTTCGATCACAAGCATTATATGGACCAAACGCTTACGGAGCAAGACAAATCAGGGTCTCTCCTTGCGTGGCTGGCGAACCCACCAAAGCCCAGCTTCCCAGTCGATGAGTAGGAGAATGCTGGAGGTGACCAGTGTACACACAGGAAGGAATAAATGCCCTCTTTGCCTAATACTATTCTGCCTTATATAGAAGCATCACAGCACACAATGATACGGTGATGTGAGCCTATGTCGGAGAGTTACACCTCCCACGTCTTGAGGTGAAGGCAGTAGAGGGCCCGGGGGGGGGGGGAAGGGGGGGAAGGGACACATCACTCCTAAGGAAATATGTGCAGCGATTAAAAACATGGGCTGAAATAAAAGTCCAGGAACTGATGGCTTCCCGGCAAAATTCTACGAGGCTTACTCAGTGGGATTAATACCCAAAGTGGCAACCCTCTATACTGTGGCTAAAGATACGAGGGCACTTCGGGATACCACAAGGGAAGTGCTAATAGGTCCCTCCTGAAGCCAGGAAAATCACTTCACGATCACTCAGCATATAGGCCACATTCGATGTTAAATACTAACTACAAAATACTAAGCAGCATCCTCGCGGCCGGGCTATTGCCCCACATGTCCAAACTGATCCATCTGGATCAGTCAGGGTTAATTCCGGGCTGCAACATGGCGACAAACATCAGGAGGCTCCTGGCCGTTTTAAATGCTGAAGATTATGATTGGGCGAGAACGCTGGTATTTGCTGTCGATATAGAGAAAGCATTCGACAGTTCTGAATGGTACTATCTCTGTGAGGTATTGGCTCATATGGGACTAGGGAGGAACTTCCTGGCTTGGACAAAACTATTCTATGCGAATCTGACCACCAGAGTATGCACAGAGAGATCCATCACTGCTGGGCAGGGGGAGAAGGCAGTGTTGCCCTCTTTCCCCCTTGCTCTTTGCGCTGGTCAAGGAGCTCCTGGCTGGATATGCACGCACAGGACATAGCTTTTGGTATAGCATTATAGGTGGATGACTTACTAATCTTCCTTCGAGAAGCCAAGGAGGATCTGAATGGAACCAGAACCATGTTAGAGAGATTTGGTCTGCTTTCTGGACTGAGGGTTATTTTGCAGAAGTCCAGACTCTTCCCTATTAGGCCAAATGGGAATCCAACAGCATGGTTGGAAAATTTACAGTGGGAGATCCATTGTCTAAGCTATTTGGGGGTCAGAGTGTACCATGACCAGACAGATCTTTTAGAGGGCAATGTGGGACAGTGTCTCAGGTCCCTACGAGATTCTGCAGAATTTTAAAAGACATTACCACGGTCGGTGGCAGGTCACATGGAGCTATTAAAAATGGTGGTCCTGCTGCGCCTCCTATATTTCTTTGGAACACTCCAGATATAGGTGCCATGAGCAGTGTTTCGGAAGCTAGACTCCACAATGGTTGCTTTCATCTGGGGAGCAAGGTGAAGACGGGTGGTGCTGGACACACTACGGCGCCCCACAGCACCAGGAGGTCCCTAACTTTGAGACATACTTTTATTGCCACCGAACATAATTGGCTAATCCAGTGACTAGCAACCAGGAGAGACCCTACTAGAACTCAGAGCCCATTTGCACCAATCCCTACTACCCCTATCAAGGTTTTGCTGAGAATACAACAACCCTCAATAGGAGATACCAGAGAGCTCAGGATAATTACTCGCTGCTGGCACAGATTCTTGCAAAAGGCGGGTACTAGCTCACTGTGCTAAAACACCTGCCGCATGGAGGATGCTGGAGAGACATAGACACTTGGGATGAGGCAGGGGTGGCGAGACTGGAGGATCTCTTCAAAGACTCAGTATTGTTGCCATTTGTGGAATTCCAAGAGGAATTTAACTTACCACAGGGCCACTTCCTCTTACACAAAGCACTCACTATGGCGATCAGAAAACATTGGTGCACGGGCTCCGTGGAGCCCTATGCGCTATGGAGCTGCTATTATGGGGCCCTGTATGCTGGGACGATAAAAACAGTGCCCTGTCTTTACAGGGTAATCTGGGCTGATTGTCAGTGCCCGCTGGAGCACTTGAAGACGCAGTGGGAGGAGGACTTGGGTATTCCTATTCCTGACTGGGAATGAGAGCTGAAACTAGAGAGGACTCACAGTGTCCAGGAATGTACGTTTTAAACTAATCAATTACTATGTGTTGCACAGGTCATATCTCACCCACAAGAATTAGGCAATACATTCACTTAGTTGAGGCTGCGTGCTCCAGATGAGGGTAAGAAGGGGTGCACATATTGCATATGCTCTGGGAGTGCTCTGTGCTGCGCCTATTCTGGGAAGAGATCACGACCATAGTAGTGGCTTTTATAGAAAAAGAGGTTCCCTGCTCCCTGGGTCATTGCTTGCTGGGGTGGTTCCCACATACTTCCAAAACAAAAATTACAAGCAGGTTCCAAGACTTAGCATTTATTCTGAGTAAGTGTGAAATCACGCTATATAGAAAATCACCAGGAGGACCCTGAATAACTGCTTGGAAAAAAGAATCGGAAAAATGGGCAGGCTGTGAAGGGCGACTGCTACTTAGAGAGGCTAAATGAGGAATAGGCACATTGGAAACTGCGAGGCCCTGGAAGGGGCTGGTAGACAGTTTGCTCACTCCAGAAGCTCAATTGCCCCCAGTCTCCCCAGAGAGGACGTAGAACCCCCGTTCAGCGGAACGCTCTGATCCCTCATGCCAGTACAATATAACAATGGTCGTGGTAGTAATTTTTCAAAAACAATAGTTAGAAAGGCGCAATCCACACTGTACAGTTGTTAGATGCCTTAATCAAATTTAATAGTATCTCAAACAAATGGCATTCAAATGCGATTCAAATTCAAAGCATTTCATGTGTGGCAACACAGTTGCTCCAATATGTTGTGATGCAAAAGTATTTACAGTGCTCTAAGAAAGAGAGTGCTATTCAGAGGGGCTGGGGGGGGGCCTTATCCCAATGACCCAAACATCCAGTATGTTCCTCACCTGGTTGGTTCCGGGCACCCTCATGTAGGCTGCTAGGGCCTACTTATGCTTAGAGTTTCCAACTCCCTTTGCTTCTCCCCCGGACAACAGCACTAGCAGGAGTCTTTAGGGGGATTCCGGGGGTCTCTGCCTCACCTCAAGCCCCAGCTTGGGCCCCCGCAGCTGTGTCTAGGCTCCACTCCGGCCGCTGCGTACTGCTGTCGATTTTGGGTGCAGCCGCTTCATAGCATCAGTGGGACAGGCAGAGTGATCACCTACAGACCGCCGGGTCTGCAGAATGGCTGATCTTTGTTTGAGATCGGGACCGGCCACTGCGGCCCACCCTGGAACTCCTGTCCCATAGCCTCTCCACAGCCCATGAGGCCCCGCAATCAGCTGTTTTGTGCTCCCAGCTGTCCACCGGAGTCTAGATTGCACCGATGAGCCGACACGCTGAGAGCAAGCAGCTCCGGTTCATCTTCAGGTCCAGATGCCACTGCTAGGCCATCAATCATGGGGGATTATTGGGCTTGGGCCAGGGAGCCCTCGAGCTACACGTCTGCCATACTGGGCTGCTGGCCATGACCCTTCAAGCCAGAAAACCTTTAATCCATCGTTAGGTTCTTTGGGTTGACCAAAGTTATTCTGGGAAGAGGTAGCTTTGGATATAATGAGGCCGATTAATTAGCAGGATGATACATGTAAAAACATCTTAGTTTTGGTGGATACATTTTACAGGTGGTTAGAAGTCAGTGTTGCAGGTAAAGTTAACACAAAGACTGTAATTTCATTCTTGGATTAAGTGTTTTTGAGGGAAGGTTTTCCTACAATCTAACTTTCCGACAATGGAGTGCAGTTTAAATCTTCGGTAATGAAAGAATACTTAAAAAGCATCTGCAATTGAACAAAAATTCACTGCGCCACATCATCCCAGTGGGAAATGTTTCATAGGAATGTGAGGTGAAGAAAATGGTGTGGGCATGCTGGACTACATGTCAAGGTACTAATAGGAAAAACCTGTTTTCGTTAATGACATGCTGAATACTTCACGCCAAGGTAAATCCAGGTTGGATGAGGAAAAGTGAAATGGTTGAGTGTAATATCCAGGACGTTACAAAGTGCATATTGGATTCTCAAAAGAAAAACAAACTGTATTACGATTACAAACATGGTACAAAACAAGCACATTTGTGTGTGGGTCAATAGGTACAAGTGAAAAGTGCAAAGGAAGCAGAAAAAGGGGAAAGCAGGTTTAGCAAACCTAAAAAAGTCGTAAAAGTAATGCATAACACAGCGTTGTTGGACAATGGCGAAGTGTGGCATTTGATTTGAGCAACCTTGCACCAGCTAAAAATGATCATGATAAAGGTGAAGTAAGTAAAACTATTGCTGGTAACTACTGGTGGTTGGATTATGATGGTCTAGCCCCAGATAGTGGCACTAACCCAGGGAATGATTGTAATGAGTAAGCGGTTTATGAGGGAACTTTAAATTCATGTAGAAATGTGGATCAGGAGGGGGAACAGAGGTCCAAGGATGGTGCACCACAGATTTCCATTGATGGTGCACAAGATGACACTAATGGTGGTGAGGAAAAATTTGACTCTATGGTGATTAAGACCTCAAAAGGAACTCTTGTAAAGAAACCTAAGAATGTGGAAATGTTAATTTGTGATTGAAATTGTATATATATTTTTTCTTCTTTTATTTTTAATTGGGGGATTATGTGGTATTCGCTAAGTTACCTTATGTTTAATATATAGAACGTATAGAGTGTATTAGGTTCCATGTTCTAGGTTCCAAATATATAAATGATGCAAAAGGGATGTTGGGAGTCATTGTACAGGCACAGTTTACCCGCTGCCAACGCCTGGCAATGGGTTGGAAATAAAGAAGACAACTTTATTCAATGTGTGTGGACAACTTTATTTCAAGGAGTTTACTACACGCACACAATCTGTATCTTAGATACAATCCGCCCCATAGATAGTGCAGCACAGGTACAGTCATGCAATTATGTATGGGATAATGTACCCCATCATACATTATGGTATTGCAAGGCACTGAGGAGTTCCGTGACCATATCGATGAACAAGGCTAAAGGAACACTGAGATGACTTGCAATATCCTTATAATGTACGTCTGTGACAATTTCTTTCCTAATAATAAATGGTCACACCATTACCCTTCCCACAAACTGACAAACTGCTTAAATCCTTGGTGAGTTGCTCTTTTATTTGATAGAGATAAGATGTTTGCAAACATGAAGAATCCAAGTAAACTATCAAGTGCAAAATAAGGCACACCAAATAGTAGTCAGATATTTGTTGTAAAATATATTGCAATCATTTTAATACAATCAGAGAAAAAAGCGATGCAGCTCAGAATGTGTAGAATGATGCATTGAGTGCAAAAAATAAATATGTTGCCATAAATAACTCCTATTTGCTTACCAATTTTCATCTACAAAAACAGAGCAGAAGAGAAAGACAGGTTTTCATTTTTATTGTTTAAAACTGTGGTTATAAATATACTCCCTGACCTGCTTTCCCCTGGACTGCTGCCTGGGTCAGCAGGCATTGTGAAGTCAGAACTCAACAATAATAAGTAATTACAGTTGAAGGCTACTTCGACTTGAGATGGCCCAACTCATCTGTAATAAGGAAATTAGCTACAGGCATTTTATACATGGTGAAAGGGTGCCTGTGTTGGTGCTCGGCTGCAGTTTCTGCGCTGGCAGAAAGGACAGGAATGCATTGTTTCATGTAGATACGGCGCATTCCTGCCCTTTTCTTTTGACGCAGGCCAGCGCAGCTAGAAGTCTTGCGGCGCTGCCCTACACGGCGCATTCCTGCCCTTTTCTTTTGACGCAGGCCAGCGCAGCTAGAAGTCTTGCGGCGCTGCCCTACACGGCGCATTCCTGCCCTTTTCTTTTGACGCAGGCCAGGACAGCTAGAAGACTTGTGGCGCTGCCCTACACAGCGCAATCTTGCCCTTTTCTTTTGACGCAGGCCAGGACAGCTAGAAGACTTGTGGCGCTGCCCTACACGGCGTATTCCTGCCCTTTTCTTTTTACGCAGGCCAGCGCAGCTGGAAGTCTTGCGGCGATGCCCTACTCTAAAATATTGTAAATATACCCCTTGGTGTGAAGTTTCAGATGCTGTAAGCAAACTTCCTGAAAATGAGCTACTAATATTTACCAACATGGACCTGTGACTTCTTTTCATCAGATCTCGAGTTCCAGTCCAGGGCAAGACTCACTCTTGCTCCAGTACCTCCAAAGGCGATAGAGTGACTATTGTTAGACTGAATAATAGTAGCCACAGCACAGAGAACTTAAAAAAAAAAAACTGACAGGAAGCGCTATGGATACGACAAATGGATGGTTAGAAAAAAAATAACTGATAGAGGGGCTCAAGAGCCGGTTGCCATGAATTTGTGTTTAAAGTTGTTTCTAAAGATCGTTCACAAGAGCAGAACCTGCTTATTTGTCCCATTTTTAGGTTTGGGCTGCACTCAGCTTTAGCTCATGTCAGTCCAATATCACAAAAATAAGTTAACAAAAAATATATATATCCATACATATACATAGATAGAGGGGCTATGGGTTTACCCCCTTTCCATACATTGGGGTGTTGTAGTGTTATTTACATTTTGCTTACTCTCATGGCAGCATACAGCACTGGCCATACCGTCTGCCCACTTCAGCCACTGGCCATTTTGCACGTCGAGAGATGGCATATTTACTGATCAGATGTGCATGTCCACCTAAAGAATAGCGTGGTTCAGTGCCAGACCAAGTGAGTCAAACGCTATGATCCTTCATTTTCAACTTTTGTTTCATTGAAAGCATATGCCCGCCAACTTTAGGCAGAGATAAATTTACTTTTTTTTTAAACATCTCATTGTTTAATTTCTATTGTGTATACTTGCAAAAAACAGAAATGCGGACATTTCAAGGCCAGACTTATTGTCTTTGCCAATTCTTGCTTATATCAGAGTAAAAAGTGATCTGGAGCATTAACAATAAACTGAAAGAAAGTATTTTGATTGTTTTTCATGTGTTTAGAATTGTAGATCTCACACCATGTAGTAGGGCTAGTGAAATGTCAGACTCTACAAACTGAGATCCATCAGAATTATCCTCTAAATTCATTTAAGTTTGAGCCCATTAGAAGTAGATGTTTATATCCGGACCGCATTAGAAAGTGAAATATGTACGCCTTGACAACTGAAGACTCTATACACAATGTGTACATGAAGCTGAAGATGATGGGAAATGCTTTCTGTTACTCAGAAGGTATGCTCTATAATTGTTAGTAATACTGTCTAGGGCCAGTGTTTCCCAAACTGAGGGTTGCAATCCACTGGTGGGTCAAAAGCTGATTTTTGCTGGGTTGCATAAGCCCAACAATAAAATAAGATCCCTTTAAATTCTTTACTTACTTTTTCACATTTGCTGCGTTTCAAAGACAGAGGTCACATGTCAGGATATTTCTTCTGACAAATTTCTGCTTATTTTTATCATGGGGATTGATGTTTAGAAATTCCTCTCACTTTGCATTTAGAGAAAGAAAAGCACAGTTAATTGTGTGACTATCTTACTGGCGTACAGGAAGCATGAAAGGAAAGGCTTTTTTGTAATATACAACAAAATGTAAATACCTGTAAATGAACTGTACAGATTCAGCAAATAGGAAAGCAAAAATGAAGCACATTTTTAAAACTCTTAATTGTGATGGAAACAAAGGTTTTGATAGGATCAAAACAAATAAAAAAACACCTTACTTGGTGATGCACAAATTATCAGTTTTCTCAGATACCCGATTTCCTCATAGTAATTTGTATGCAGTGTATTTTTATCTGTGCAAATGTAGTGGCCATTTCAATGGAAAATGTGCTGTCTGTAAATAACAGTACCTGGCACGAGTCCTTTCCGCCTTCCAAATTTCCAGCGCAGACCATGTCGTAAAGAATACTATTTCTATAGAGGGAGTTACAAACTTGCTGGTCAACAATAGGTACCTCCACCTCCTGGAGAGTTTGAGGATACTGGAGATTTACTGCAAATAGGAGAAATCAAATAGAAGCATTGGCAGACGTGAAGGAACTAGAGCAGGGAGATAATACTTGCACAGAGGGGTAGCAGTCTTCACATTTAAAAGTTACCTGTCAGTCACGGGATAACAGTTATGACACTTGACTAGTGGGTTAAACACACACACTTGGATACAAATTGCCTCAGACAGGTGTTGGCCACTTGAATAATAATCCTTGTCACAATAAGATTTTTTAGGTACAGACATGCCCCTATTGGTCTCAGACAGAGATCCCTGGCACTTCTCCTGGACCAAAAAAAAGGTGTATGTAATTGAAGGTGAGCAGGGGAGTGAAACATGTTGACCCAATAATTACAAAACTGTTCTCACTCACATCCACATTCGACTACCACGGGTCATTACAACTCACTAGTAGCTACAACCATTTTTTTTAATATGACAGAGGAATCCACCCATTAAATTAACATAGGGCATTGCAGTGCCGACCCGACGAGGAACAACCACCCTATGATGTAGCATGACATCCCTCGCGGACTTTACTATATGCACCCTAGATCTTCCTCCTTTACCTTTAGGATCAGTGACCTTCGATTTGGAGAAGTCTTTAAATTATTCCTCATTATGAATACTTTATGTGAGAGTTTCCAGTTAGTTTCAAAAGCTGTGAGCCTTTTTGTAGCCCTGTGATTGTTGGCCAGACTAGAAATAATGACCATAGTCTAACAAAAGCAGTACTGAGATGGACTAAACCAGTAAGCCAGAGCTCATAGAACCTCACTGAACCTCACTACTGCGATGCACCAGACATCCACTCTGGGTTGATACTCTCCTCTGTTAGTTACTTTATATGTAGCTTGTTTGGGAGCGTGCAACTGCTCTCTACTGATTCTAGTTGGAACTGACTAATTAGGTTTTTTATGATTCAGCACATCCTGTCTCCACCTCTATTGCGTCTTCACTCGCAGTGTTTGGTGAAACGTATAAGGGGGCAGAAACTAATTACTACGGTCCTCGCACTGTTCTCAGTGCAAATCTCTACAGAGGACACGGGGTACATAATAGACATCCAACATTTGTGCCACCTGTCAGGTGTACTTCAGTTAAGGGTAAAGTGGATACCCAAGCAGTCAGTTGAACTTCAGTTAAGGGCCAAGCGGACACCCAAGCTGATTCAATACCTAGTCAGCATATTGCTGTCTACCGCAACTACCACCACCCTCTGACAGTCCTCTGTTGATGCCTTGAGTATCAGCCTGGCCTCTTGTGGCCAGTTTCTTCCTCACATGCCTCAGGCCTCTACATCGTGAGGCACCACAAGGCACAGAAGCCAAGCTGGGAACCCACCACAGAAAGTACATACAGAGAAGTGAAGGAGGATTCGATTGCCCCTCCAACGGAGGAGCAAAGGTGTGCCGGAGGCAGCCCAAGAGTGGTGAGAGCAGCTGAGATCGCCAGCCCAGTACTGGAATGCCACAGACAACTCCCAGGGACCAGCAGATAGCTTCCTCAGGGCCACTGCTCAACAGGACTCAAGGATTCCACTGGTGGTGTGCAGTGTGTGTGTAGAAGCAGGTGGGAGCAGGAGTGGTCAGTGTGACCACCTCATGCTGCAATCAGAGTCAGAGATCAGGAAATCAAGAAGATGGAAGCGGTATCAGCCAGAGGGCGGGCACGAGTACGCAAACACTTATAAGGAGCTGCACATTCTGTTTTCAAGAGAGAACATGTTCAGTCACTGTTTTCCAGAGCTGTACCAACACCTAAATGATAGCAATCTAAGTAACCTCAGGGAGCTTGCCAAGAAAGCAGACCATTGACTTTACACAGGATGTATGAGAAGGTACCTAGGACCGACCCTGAGGAGAGTGGGTAACGTTTCTCTAGCAGAGAGAGAGAGGAAGGTTCACAGTTATCCAGCCAGGTCAAAGAATAGTGTGGGGGAAATGGTTCCCATGCCACTTCTAAGAATAGAGGGGAGGTTCTGATGGGCGATGACCAGGGCAACCCGTTTCCAACAGTGCTGCTTTGATTGCTCCCAGCTCGGGCAAAGGCAAGGGGACCTGGTTTGTAACAAGAGACCATCCACTGGTGGGAGCTCCAAGGGGTAGCCAGTTTGGCCTTAGGGGAAGGTAGTCCCCAGAAGCAGCTGGTAGAGCATGCTCTGGTGAGCCTTAACTAGGAGGTGTTTCCAAAGGAAAACTTATGATCTTTGAGGGAGGAAGTAGTAACTTCTATAAGGTAACAGTACATGGGATACTTGTCATCATTGCTTTAAGGTATACCTGAGGCAATCAAATCATGGTGATGTAAAATTTGGTTTTACCTAGATCAGTACATTGGGCAGGTGTGTAGGGTGACTGAGGCTCATGGTCAGGACTTCTGTCATCCTATGGCTCAGGTATCCATGGAATAGGGTGGGAAAGTGATTCAGAGAAAGCTCATAGTTAGCCCCTAGATGCCAATGTACTGCATTCTGGGAAATTGATTATCGCCAGTAGAGATGGGAGGGACAACTGCCCAGGGAACCTGAAAAATCAGGTTTCTGGGGGTTCTATTCACAAAGGGAGAGTGGAGAGGCCCACATGAAGGGGCAGGAAGTGGAGACAGTCCACAGTGGGAGGACTAGTGGAGAAGTGATTGCCAGCTCTGGGAACAGAGCACCCCAAGACTGACCATGGGGAGGCCACATCTGGCATTTAGATGCTCCCTGCACTGACACAGACACCTGCTCCAGGCTAACCCCGTTATTACACAGAGTGTGTCACCCTTGAGGGCGATGGTTGTTCCCCTTTGGAAATCCTGACTTGTCAAGTACCTGCTCAGCCTTAGGGTACAGACTCTGGGCTGAGGAGTAATTCTCAGGATACCACCGCTAGACTGTTGAGAGAAAGAGTGGAAGGAGGGTGCCTAAAACCTGTGTCAGTTGACTGCACTCTGAGAAACCTCAGAGGTCATAGAACCCTTGGGAGCAATTAGAGAACTCCTTGCCTTGTCTGCTTACTTTGGTGCAATTTAAGGCTAGGAGCTAAACTGATGGGGCCTACAGGTGAGAAGTGTTTCTAATGGGTCAGTCCAATAATTGAGGAATGTGTTGACAGATAGATCCAACTAGGTTCAGAGGGACACAAAACTGACAAGCTCCTCATCAAAAGAGTACAATTGTCCATGTTTTATTGCCCAAGCAGGAAAGTCCATCAAAGGAATTGATTATTCCACCCTAGCTTTTGGATAGAGGGGTGTTGTGTTGGACTTAGCCCTCTCTGTCGGGTCACTCCCAAATGTTTTACCTTCAGCCCTCCTGTTTTCTGAATTAGTTTTTGCTGGCTTTTAGGACTCCTTGCACTCTACCACTGCTAACCAGTTCTAAAATGTGTGTGCTATCTTCCTAAAATCTGGCACTATTCGCTTACACCAGATTGGTACATTTAATTTAATTTACTAGTAATTTCCTAGTATATGGTACCATGGGTACCCAGGGATTGTAAATTAAATGCTACTAGTGAGTAGTAGTGCTCCTTGTGCCACACACTAAAGTAGACTTTAAAAATATGTCTGAGGCATTCCTCTGTAGCCTGTAGTACAGATTTAAACTGACATTTCAACCTGGAAAACATAAACCTTTTGCCAGACCAAAATATTGTTCTTTAATACCTATACGTCACCTCTAAGGTGTATTGTATGTAGAAAGTAGGACATGTGGGTTTAAGTTTTACATGTTGTAGAAGTGAAAAACTCTTCAAGTCGTTTTTCACTACTGCACAACCTATCTTTAATTTTAGCTAACACTGGGTTACCTTATTTCATTTAATAAATTATACATTTGAATTGTGAACAGTTAGAGCTGCCATGTTTACACTCAAATTAAATGTACTATAAAATATTCTTTAATGGTAAAGTAGGATTTTAAGCCACAATTCTGAAAAAGCTACTTTTAGAAAGTTGGCATTTTCTTGTCCTAACCATTTGGCGTCTGCTGTCAATGTCCTGGGTCACATGACTGTGAATGGAAAGCTGTTGGGCTTTGCGTATTCCTTGCAGACAGTCAGGCAAAAGGGGACTAGATGTTGGCAGGATGGCCCATCTTGCTAGGATGGCTGGATGTGGTGCTGTCCCGGCCTCACTTACACTTCACAGGGCTGCCTTCAGTACACACACATAGGACCCTGGCACCAGCCTTTTGTCATCTCAGAGTGCTTGGAGCCTTGACAGGGGAAGGGTAGAGTTTTCCAGAACCAGACGTGGGGGCAGTATAGGGAATCCCCCACTTCAATGGCTGACACCAGTTATAACTATTGTTGGACCTCCTGAGCCACTCATTAGTACACTGCTGGACCTGTGGACATTAAGGAAAAAAGATTAGCTTGTTCCCCAGAGGATTGCCCTCCTGCTTGAGACCTGCCTTGTCCCTCAGAGCACTGACCTGCTGCTACCAGAGAACTGTCCTGCTGCTTGAGGCCTACCTTGCTACCCAGAGGACTGCCCTGCTGCTTAAGGCCTGTCCTGCTCTCTGTGAAGGGAGACTAGATCTGCTCCTTTCATCCGAAGATAACCAGAGTGACGTCAAGGGCCAGTTGACTGACTGCCTGTTCTGAGCTACAGTGGCACAAGCTCCAGAGGCCTCCCTCTAAGAGCCCAGCTTACCTGCTGCAACTGGACCAGCTTGGACCTGCAACTGTACCATCCTGCACCCTGATAGCTACTGCCTGAGTGGGTCACTGATCCGAAGGGGTACTTCCCCATGTTGGGTTCCTTAGGCTGGCATCAGAGTGCATTCCATCAGCAGTGCAGTCTCATTATTACAGCCCAATCTGAAACTTATCTGGGTGGGGTGGAGGTCATCAGGAGTCTCCAAAAAGCTGGACAGATGTTTATTAACATGGTTTACTAATAGTTTACTCACTACCAGAAGCAGGGAGCTTGGTCTGCAGCTGTCTGGGAGGTTGGGATTAACTGTAGTTTTTTTTAGGAGCGGCTTCACTATCACATGTTTCCATGTTTGGGTGATATGGCCAGCTTTGAGTGAGTGGCTGAGAATATCCATAAGGATGTATAATAAACAATTGCAACCTTGACCTAAAACATCAGAAGGGGCTGGGTCCAAAGGAGATACTGATTTGATTGCCTTAAGAGTGGCTTCCATGGTTTTGTGGATCCAAGCGGGGAAAGCTGACAAAATGGGACCTGACCCCAGGCTTCACTGGATTTTAACACAAGGTATGATGGTTGGTAGTAGGCGATTCAAGTTTTTAAAAATGTTGTTAATAAAAAGAGTTAGCAAGCATTTTGCACCGTTCTTTTGAAGGCGGGGGGACCGTGGAGCATGAAGGAAGAGTCATGAGGTTGTTGACTATCTGAAACATTTCTGTGGAGGAGTTGGGGGCAGTCTCTATTTTTTTCGAGGTAGACAATTCTGGCCTGCCTAATGGCTTGTTTGTAGTTTCTTCTAACTATTCCATAGCATTTTTGTGGTTTTCGTTATACGCCCTTCTCTATTCTCCTCCTTCTAACACAATAAAACAGTGAAATAAAAGAGCAACACTGAAACTCCTGTACAACACAGCAATACTATAGCAAAATAATGCAGCACAAAAACAGAACAGCACTAAATACGACAAAGCACAGCCTATCTACAGCAAATTGGAACTAATCAAACATGCACACATATTCTTTTAACGCATTACTATCTCCAGAAAGCTGCTTTCATATTAAGGTAGGAAAGAGTGTTGGACCAAGCAACCATAACTTACCACAGAGGACTGGAAATTGCAACAGTAAAATATGTTTTGTAATCCGGCCTCTAAAGTGCTCTTATAAGACCCCTTTCCAAAACGGATAAGGTTGCACCACCTTCCTATCTGATCACCTGAACACAGCACTTCAGGGATCTGAGGCATCAGCACGTACTGGCTTAAACCTACTACGAGAATTCTCAAACAAGGCCCCACCCTGAGATGTTCTCTGCTATTTATCAACAAGTGCTCTTACGTTGCTATGGTTACATTTATACCGATTACACCACAAGATAAAAAAAACAAGTAAATGTGGCAAGTCTTGTAGCAATTAGGTTTTGGTTACACAACATTTTGTACATTTCTGGCGTCTTTCCACAGAGTGACTAAAGTTATTGCACTCCTTTTTTTCTGCACCCCACCTTCTAACCATCTGTAGCTGCAAAATATTGCAGTGGTCTCAAAAGTGTTTCTCGATAAAGTTTCTTTTTGTCTTTCAACAATTTGAGCCTAATTTGGAGTTCAGAGTAGGTATTTTACTCTGTCAGGGTGACTGAATAACATAGTCAGTTGCCTTGATGGGCCTGCACCACAAATTAAGGGATGTCTGCTAGCCCAGAGGAGAGCTCTAGGCATCACTAGTCATTGACGGGACCTGCAATCACGATGGTTCCTGTCAATGAGTAAAAGGTTTGAAGGATGGTACCATCAAAATGACAGTAATGTCTGTCAAACTTTTAACTTGTTTTTGATTTTTTCAAAAACAAAATCTCAAAGCTGGATTTTGTTTTTGAATAAACAAAAACTAATGACCTCCACACCATGGGAGCTTTCTCCCTTGGTGGGGGAGGTCGTTCAAGTTTTTTATTGTTCCTTACCTTCAGGTTTTTCACAGCAATAAGAGAGAGCAAACACTGGTCATTTAACCGCCCACTCTAAACTGGGTCTGTGGTCGAATGGCCGAAACTCCGATGGCCCTTATTCAATCGGAGGACTATGTAGGTTACTGTACTGACTTCAAGGAGATACCCTCTCTACAAAACTCTAAATCAGCCCCTGTATGTTTTTCTTACCCGCTATGGCCCTATAACACCTACTATGACACCTAACTTCTATTGACTCTCATTTCCTCCTCTGTGTCTATTTACATTTCTGCTTCTTTCTTATTTGTGCTTGTGTGTGTATTCTCTTTTGTAAAATACTCTTTCTACCATTGTATCCGTATGTGAGAAACTGAATGTTCCAAGTTGTCTTGGCCACCTTCAATCACTCTAGACAGCTCCCTTAGCTCTCAACTGTTCTCTGCTATTTATCAACAAGTGCTCTTACGTTGCTATGGTTACATTTATACCGATTACACCACAAGATAAAAAAAACAAGTAAATGTGGCAAGTCTTGTAGCAATTAGGTTTTGGTTACACAACATTTTGTACATTTCTGGCGTCTTTCCACAGAGTGACTAAAGTTATTGCACTCCTTTTTTTCTGCACCCCACCTTCTAACCATCTGTAGCTGCAAAATATTGCAGTGGTCTCAAAAGTGTTTCTCGATAAAGTTTCTTTTTGTCTTTCAACAATTTGAGCCTAATTTGGAGTTCAGAGTAGGTATTTTACTCTGTCAGGGTGACTGAATAACATAGTCAGTTGCCTTGATGGGCCTGCACCACAAATTAAGGGATGTCTGCTAGCCCAGAGGAGAGCTCTAGGCATCACTAGTCATTGACGGGACCTGCAATCACGATGGTTCCTGTCAATGAGTAAAAGGTTTGAAGGATGGTACCATCAAAATGACAGTAATGTCTGTCAAACTTTTAACTTGTTTTTGATTTTTTCAAAACAAAATCTCAAAGCTGGATTTTGTTTTTGAATAAACAAAAACTAATGACCTCCACACCATGGGAGCTTTCTCCCTTGGTGGGGGAGGTCGTTCAAGTTTTTTATTGTTCCTTACCTTCAGGTTTTTCACAGCAATAAGAGAGAGCAAACACTGGTCATTTAACCGCCCACTCTAAACTGGGTCTGTGGTCGAATGGCCGAAACTCCGATGGCCCTTATTCAATCGGAGGACTATGTAGGTTACTGTACTGACTTCAAGGAGATACCCTCTCTACAAAACTCTAAATCAGCCCCTGTATGTTTTTCTTACCCGCTATGGCCCTATAACACCTACTATGACACCTAACTTCTATTGACTCTCATTTCCTCCTCTGTGTCTATTTACATTTCTGCTTCTTTATTATTTGTGCTTGTGTGTGTATTCTCTTTTGTCAAATACTCTTTCTACCATTGTATCCGTATGTGAGAAACTGAATGTTCCAAGTTGTCTTGGCCACCTTCAATCACTCTAGACAGCTCCCTTAGCTCTCAACTGTTTCTAACTACATTGTAATTTCTATTGTATGTCTTTTTCTTGTTCTACTTTGTGTGCAGACATTTGGTAAAATAAGCACTTTAAAAAGTCCTAAGAGTAAATGTCAATCTGTGCTTGGTACAGGAGTGGAGGAGCTTGTCCTACTTACATCTGACTTCTTGAAACCACCTTACCTCCTTCTCCAATATCCCCCCAACCAGTCACCACGCAGCTCATTCCCACTGGGAGCTGAATGGATGCTGAGGGTAGGCAGACAGGCTGGATGTAATCCGTGAAGGTAACTGGACTTTCCAACTCCAAGAGGGCGATGTCTCCTAGGGAACCAATGGAGGAGTAGTTCGAGTTGACCCATATATTAATCACATTATATCGCACCTCATTGTAACTGCTGATGGACAGCTGGTACGCTCCCATGCGCACTACATACGACGAGGCATAAATGGGCCTGGAAAAGAAGAGATACAAGTCACTTAGGTTTTGTCACTTGGCACACAAAGAGTGGAACCCAATCCCACACATAGTCACGGATGAGCAAGTAAAGATTTAGATTGCCAACTGCAAAAAGTGTATCTCTATCAATGAAAGGGGGTAGGAATGAATCCACTGAATCAAGATCACAGTCAGATGTTACTTAGATTCAACACTGTATATATGAACTTGTGACGAGACAACCACAATCTGATGAAACTATCAATACCTCAAGTGCTGTCGCCAAGGTTACTTACACCGTATTGACCATGTTACTTTACTGTAATGGCACCTTCCAGTTTTTTTTTATACCACCCTCGTGTGTGATACCTTAACAATCAGACGCTATTTTGTTCATCTGCCTATGTCTAAATTAACGTTTTGAAGATAGCAAACAGTTACAATTTTAGCATGCAGGAATAATTACCACTAGGGCCCATGGTGGGAGCGCTGCCGGGTGCTGTCCTGGGGCGGGGGAGGGGCAGGGTGGGGGGTAGTAAACTGCGGATTACGGCCGATTACAGGTAAGTAAACATATAAGTAAATACAATGAATTTCGTTGCGCGTGCTGCACCGCATTTGGCGATGCAGCACGTGCAATGAAATTCGTTTTAATTATTTACATGTTTACTTACTTGTAATCGGCCGTAATCCGTAGTTTACTACCTCCCACCCTGCCCCTCCCCTGCCCCACGCCAGCGCCCGGCAGCACTCCCACCACGGGCCACTACTGATAATTACTCACCTGAGAGCAGTATGCTCAGGGCCTGGCTTTATTGCTGGTGGCGCCCTGTGCGACAATGTTTGTTGGCACCCCCCAATGACCACCTCCACCACGGATTCTCTCATTAGCACCCTTTAACAGTGACCAAGTCTCCATAACCACACTCTCTCAGATGCATTGAATTAGTTATATAGCGCCACTCATACCAGTGTAGGGTGTCCGAGCGCTTTGCATCACACGCACATTACACAGAGACAATCAATCATACGAGTGTAAATCAGTGTATAGGAAATGTTACATAAGCCAAAGGACTAATAGTGTAGGAGTCACATGTCATCCATACTGGTAGGCAGTATAGTTTAAGAGTGCTTGGTGTGGAGAAGCACAAACTCAGAGTCGAAAAAGAAACAGCATAGTTGGGAGTTTTCTTTAAAAATAAAAATAATCGATTTCTAGCCAAATTAACCCTTTTTGCGACATTAATCAATGTTATAATAATGTATACTTTGCAGTGTGTATGCAGTTCTAGGATGAAAGTTAATAGCTCACTATTCTATATTAGGACTTTAAGTGCTAAATTGCAAATAACAAAAGGATGCCTCTTTTTAACCCCTTGAGTGCCCATGACGAGATGGTCTCGTCATGGGCCGCGGTTCTGCGGTGCCCATGACGAGACTATCTCGTCATGAGCCCCGCCCGCTAATGAAACGCCCGGCACAGGGCGTGGAAAGGGCGGGGCACTCAAGAGGTTAAAGCAGTAACCTGCTGATCTGTTTACATCATAGGCACTCTGTAAGCTACTTGGCACACGTTCTTTGCAGCAGGCATATTAACCCTCTGCACTAACTTCACCTAAGTCAAAACCTCAGCTATAAAAAAAATCCTGATCTCTCTCCAGGAAGAGAATTAATCACCCGAGTTATCTTGACATTTATGTGAGGCCTGGTAATTGCTGGGGGAAAGAAATGCTGCAGCAGGTGCTTCAAAAGCATAATAAACTTTCAAACACGGCGCCCCCAGGAAGCCAGCACCCGGTGCGGTGGCATCGGTCGCACCGCCCTAAAGCCGGCCCTGAGCATGCTAATAATTGGGATAAAAGAGTTGTGGTGTGCAGTCGTGAACAGATTGCTTTCCCTATGATTAAGAGACAGTGGCCTCGAAACGCATCAGGGATAATGGAATTTAACTCTGAATGATATATGCTGGTCTTGGTAAATAAAAGTTCATGTTGAACAAATGCCCGTGAGTGGCGTCCTTAAGCTTAGGGCACCTTGGATAATATATATATATATATATATATATATATATATATATATATATATATATATATATATATATATTATCTACTGGCGGTCGCCAGTAGATAGTTATAGTTACAACCTAGTTTCCATAGGAAATCTCAAAATTCTATTTTGAATAACTTTGGCGCCGGTTGACGAATCCTCGCGAAATTTTCAAAACAAATGGGGCGCTCCGTTCAGCTCCTACCCTGAAAGTCTCAGGGTGATTCGTCAAGCGGGGGCCGAGAAAAAGGGGGGGTCCCAAAACGCGTTTTCCCCATGCATTTTTCCATAGGACCTTTGGTCGCAGCTACAGCCCGAACGGCTGAACAGAATTACGTGAAATTTGGCAGAGAGGTAGCCATAAGGTCAAGGAAGTGCCTTTTGCAGGTGTAAATCTGTTCAGTATTTCCTGAGAAAATAGCATTTAAAAGCATATCAATATCTATACACGCGCACCGTGCGCGCACTGTGCGCGCACCCTGCCGTGCGCGAGCGCAATTCTGATTGGTTGTTAGATGTCGGTAAACATACGAATCGGTCGAAACCAGGAAGTGTCGGCCGCCATTTTGTCTCTCGCAGTCTGAAGGGGTGAAAAAAAAAGGTGGAGAACGTGAAAAGGGGGCAGAGTGGACAGTTCCTGACCCCCTAGCCTTGGTCAGGGGGTCACAGAAGGACCCCCAAAGGCGAAAAAAACAATTATTTTTTTTTTTAAATCGCGAGGTGCGCGCTCGCCGAACCGTGGGTGTTCGGTGCGCAAACTTCAATTGTGGTCGGTTTGTTACTTGCCTTCCATGTGCAGTATTATTTCACACGCTGCCATCCACACTCCGTTTCCCATCTCAAATGAGATGGGAAACGGAGTGTGGATGGCAGGGCCACATGGAGGCCCGCCTCAACTTTGGAGATCTTCTGCATTTGCCAGGGTTTGTAGGGGAAAGTGTTCCCTTGCGCAGCATGTGAAATAATACTGCACATGGAAGGCAAGTAACAAACGGACCACAATTGAAGTTTGTTGTGTAATGAATTTAATAACTTTGGCTACAAAAAGCAGCTTTCCCTGAAATATGTAAGTCTAAGCAATCTAAGACTATTACAAGGCAAAAAATATAAAACGAAAAGAAAGTCCAGGTTCAAAGACAAGGAAGCACAAATAGTGCATTATGGGCGATGTGGTCTTGAAAAATGGAGTCTAATTTATACGAGACTGACTGAGTATTGTATGAAAAGGAAAGTACTATACTTTGAAGGATTAACCAGAAGATACATACGTAAATCTTTTATCATGAAAATGCAATACTTAGTAAAGAAATTGTTTATGTTACCACTGCCACTTTAAATGCTGCAATGAGCACGAAACCTGGTCCCTTTTCGCTGTCTGAACATTGGTTTAAAAAACAGGGTTGAACTGGACTGCTTTTCAGCTGCATATGATTAAGGTTCGCAGGAACTGAAACGCGTCATGCTTGAATTATTTTATCTTGCCTGAAATAAAAGCTGTTTTTATTGAAGCACGTCTGGTGTGCCTGATTACGCAGCACTGAAGTGGTGCGTGTTCTTCTTTTGGAATATATATATATATATTCACTTAAAAAACCATAGGTTTCACACATGTTATAGTTAGCTGTACATTTCACTCGTAAAAAACCAATGAAATTCCACGTTATAGTTAGATCAGGTAACTATAACTTGCGCGCCCACAATAAACTGCTGATGACGTCACATATTACATCACTCATGACATGGTCAGTGACATCACTCATCACATCAATGATGACATCTGAAATGACACATTGTGGATTGCGGTCGCGCAAGTTATAGTTACCTGATCTAACTATAACGTGGAATTTCATTGGTTTTTTACGAGTGAAATGTACAGCTAACTATAACATGTGTGAAACCTATGGTTTTTTAAGTGAATTTGCAAGGTTTTTTAAATGCTAATTCCTAACTATAACGTGTGTGAAACCTATGGTTTTTTCAGTGAATTTGTACGTTTTTTTAAATGCTAAGTTATGTTTTTTTTTGTTTTTTTTTTCTGGTTTTTCACAGTGCGCACACCCTGCGCGCACGGTGCGCTTCGCGCACCGAGCGCCCACGTTGCGCAGTTCATACCGTGCGCGCCTCGCCTTTTTTTACACAGTAACAAATTTTTTTTTCCCTTGCGGGTCCTTCAATTTATTTAATAAATGTGATTGTTATTTCATTTTTTATTTTTTTATTTTTTTTTGCCGTGCGCGTACGGTAAGCTTACTGTACGCGCACTCCGCGATTTTTAAAAAAAAATTATTAAATGTATTTTTCGTACTTTTTGGTCCTTCGTGGACCCCCTGACAAACGCTAGGGGGTCTGCAACTCTCTCCGTTGCCCCCTTTTCACGTTATCCACCTTTGTTTTTCAGTGCGAGAGACAGAAAATGGCGGCCGACACTTTCTGATTTCGACCGATTCAAATGTTTACAGTCATGTAACCACCAATCAGAATTGAGCTCGCGCACGGCACTGTACGCGTACGGTAAGCTTACCGTAAGCTCACGGAGCGCGCTTACAGATATATATATTGATTTAAATGCTATTTTCTCAGGACCTACTGAACAGATTTACACCAGACCTGCAAAAGGCACATCTCTGACCTGAGGACTACCTCTCTGCCAAATTTCAAGTAATTCTGTTCAGCCGTTCGGGCTGTAGCTCGGACTAAAGGTCCTATGGGAAAATGCATGGGGAAAACGCGTTTTGGGACCCTCCTTTTTTCTCAGCCCCCGCTTGACGAATCCCCCCGAGACTTTCAGGGTAGGAGCGGAGCGGAGCGCCCCACCTATTTTGAAAATTTCGCGAGGATTCGTCAACCGGCGCCAAAGTTATTCCAAATAGAATGTTGCGGATTTCCTATGGAAACACGGTCCTAACTATAACTATCTACTGGCGACCGCCAGTAGATAATATATTTACTAGGAGAACAAAAAAAGTTGTAGGGACCTTATAGTTAGGTTCAGATTTTACACACAGAAACCCATAGAATTCAGCAGTTATAGTTTTCTCAAGTAACTCGGCCCTCAGGTAACTATAACTTGCGACTCCACCATGTACGTTTTTCTCATCAATTTTACAACACAAGTTGCAATGATATTATCAATGATATCATAGAAGATGGCATGAGTGATGTATTATGTGGGGTCATTAGCAGTGCATGGCGAAGGCGCTAGAAATTTTTACCTGAGGGCATGAGTTCTAGTTACCTGACACAATTTTGAGAAGAAGGGGGGAATGGGGCCCCCATCCCTGGGCTGCTTTTGACCCAAGGCACCTCATCCCCGTGTCCAGGGATGGCTAAATGCAACACATACTATTTTCTTTTTACACTTCGTGGCATAGGCTTACCCGCCGTCGCCACTACATTCACCACAGTCCTTTGGGGCAACTTGCTGGTGTGACGAGCAGTGTGCGACCAACTTGCGTTCAAAATATCACGGCTCCCTTGAGCTAACGGGCTGACGAGCCCTGGTTCTGCACCTGAGCGCCATGAGAGGTATTTGACCTTTTTTAATTACATTTTGGCAGTCCACTCGGCACCCCGTTACACTGTCCTGCTCCCTGCTGACGAGAGGCAACTACCTCGAAACACGTGTCCAGGGATGGCTAAATGCAACACATACTATTTTCTTTTTACACTTCGTGGCATAGGCGTACCCGCCGTCGCCACTACATTCACCACAGTCCTTTGGGGCAACTTGCTGGTGTGACGAGCAGTGTGCGACCAACTTGCGTTCACCTCATCCCCGGGGCCCGGAAACATGTTTCAGGGGAATGGGGCACGCAACCCCCCTCCCCAGACAGGTTTTCAGCCCTGCGGATCCAATCCTCCCAGTTCCAGCACTTTATTTAATGGGGAGGGGAGCACACAGACCCCCTCCTTGGGCCTGTTTTGGCTCCTGGGACCCTATTCCCTGGGGCCTGGCACATGTTGTGGGTAAGGGGCACATGTCCCCCACACTATGCCGATTTGGGCCCTAGAACCCCATCCCCTGGGGTCAGGTGCATTTTTTAAGGGGAGGGGAGTATTTGCCTCTGGGCAATTTTTGGCCCAAGGGACCTCAGACCCTGGGGCCCACTACTATATTTATGGGGCATGCAGCTCCCCTGGTAGATATAGACCCTGGAGACCCCATTCCCCGGGGCCCCACCATCAAAGGGTAGGTGTGAGTAGGTGCCCTGGTGCTTACTCAGCGTTACAACAAACAATTGATGGACGGAATGCTGACCATGCAGACATTCTCCCCCAGTCAAGAGATCTGGGTTAAATCCATCGTTCTTTTGCCCACTACGCCACCCCAGTTTAGACATGGCCATATGCAAATCAGTCTTGACCCTGTGCCTCATGGGAACAGTCCAGCCCGAACTGCCAAGCAATGTCTTCCCTGGACCGGAATCAAGCATCCTAGGACCGGTTTCTGGCTATCAGCCGTCATCAGCCAGGATAGCTTGACTCCAGTGGCGTAGTGAGCACGGGTCCCACGTCTGGGAATACCCATCCCACTTAGGGCGAAAAGCGTTACAACAAACAAATGATGGACGGAATACTGACAATGCAGACATTCTCCCCTAGTCAAGAGATCTGGGTTAAATCCATCGTTCTTTTGCCCACTACGCCACCCCAGTTCAGACATGGCCATATGCAAATCAGTCTTGACCCTGTGCCTCATGGGAACAGTCCAGCCCGAACTGCCAAGCCATGTCTTCCCTGGACCGGAATCAAGCATCCTAGGACTGGTTTCTGGCTATCAGCCGTCATCAGCCAGGATAGCTTGACTCCAGTGGCGTAGTGAGCACGGGTCCCACGTCTGGGAATACCCATCCCACTTAGGGCGAAAAGCGTTACAACAAACAATTGATGGACGGAATGCTGACAATGCAGACATTCTCCCCCAGTCAAGAGATCTGGGTTAAATCCATCGTTCTTTTGCCCACTACGCTACCCCAGTTTAGACATGGCCATATGCAAATCAGTCTTGACCCTGTGCCTCATGGGAACAGTCCAGCCCGAACTGCCAAGCCATGTCTTCCCTGGACCGGAATCAAGCATCCTAGGACCGGTTTCTGGCTATCAGCCGTCATCAGCCAGGATAGCTTGACTCCAGTGGCGTAGTGAGCACGGGTCCCACGTCTGGGAATACCCATCCCACTTAGGGCGAAAAGCGTTACAACAAACAATTGATGGACGGAATGCTGACAATGCAGACATTCTCCCCCAGTCAAGAGATCTGGGTTAAATCCATCGTTCTTTTGCCCACTACGCCACCCCAGTTTAGACATGGCCATATGCAAATCAGTCTTGACCCTGTGCCTCATGGGAACAGTCCAGCCCGAACTGCCAAGCCATGTCTTCCCTGGACCGGAATCAAGCATCCTAGGACCGGTTTCTGGCTATCAGCCGTCATCAGCCAGGATAGCTTGACTCCAGTGGCGTAGTGAGCACGGGTCCCACGTCTGGGAATACCCATCCCACTTAGGGCGAAAAGCGTTACAACAAACAATTGATGGACGGAATGCTGACAATGCAGACATTCTCCCCCAGTCAAGAGATCTGGGTTAAATCCATCGTTCTTTTGCCCACTACGCCACCCCAGTTTAGACATGGCCATATGCAAATCAGTCTTGACCCTGTGCCTCATGGGAACAGACCAGCCCGAACTGCCAAGCCATGTCTTCCCTGGACCGGAATCAAGCATCCTAGGACCGGTTTCTGGCTATCAGCCGTCATCAGCCAGGATAGCTTGACTCCAGTGGCGTAGTGAGCACGGGTCCCACGTCTGGGAATACCCATCCCACTTAGGGCGAAAAGCGTTACAACAAACAATTGATGGTTGGAATGCTGACAATGCAGACATTCTCCCCCAGTCAAGAGATCTGGGTTAAATCCATCGTTCTTTTGCCCACTACGCCACCCCAGTTTAGACATGGCCATATGCAAATCAGTCTTGACCCTGTGCCTCATGGGAACAGTCCAGCCCGAACTGCCAAGCCATGTCTTCCCTGGACCGTAATCAAGCATCCTAGGACCGGTGTCTGGCTATCAGCCGTCATCAGCCAGGATAGCTTGACTCCAGTGGCGTAGTGAGCACGGGTCCCACGTCTGGGAATACCCATCCCACTTAGGGCGAAAAGCGTTACAACAAACAATTGATGGACGGAATGCTGACAATGCAGACATTCTCTCCCAGTCAAGAGATCTGGGTTAAATCCATCGTTCTTTTGCCCACTACGCCACCCCAGTTTAGACATGGCCATATGCAAATCAGTCTTGACCCTGTGCCTCATGGGAACAGTCCAGCCCGAACTGCCAAGCCATGTCTTCCCTGGACCGGAATCAAGCATCCTAGGACCGGTTTCTGGCTATCAGCCGTCATCAGCCAGGATAGCTTGACTCCAGTGGCGTAGTGAGCACGGGTCCCACGCCTGGGAATACCCATCCCACTTAGGGCGAAAAGCGTTACAACAAACAATTGATGGACGGAATGCTGACAATGCAGACATTCTTCCCCAGTCAAGAGATCTGGGTTAAATCCATCGTTCTTTTGCCCACTACGCCACCCCAGTTTAGACATGGCCATATGCAAATAAGCCTTGACCCTGTGCCTCATGGGAACAGTCCAGCCCGAACTGCCAAGCCATGTCTTCCCTGGACCGGAATCAAGCATCCTAGGACCGGTTTCTGGCTATCAGCCGTCATCAGCCAGGATAGCTTGACTCCAGTGGCGTAGTGAGCACGGGTCCCACGTCTGGGAATACCCATCCCACTTAGGGCGAAAAGCGTTACAACAAACAATTGATGGACGGAATGCTGACAATGCAGACATTCTCCCCCAGTCAAGAGATCTGGGTTAAATACATCGTTCTTTTGCCCACTACGCCACCCCAGTTTAGACATGGCCATATGCAAATCAGTCTTGACCCTGTGCCTCATGGGAACAGTCCAGCCCGAACTGCCAAGCCATGTCTTCCCTGGACCGGAATCAAGCATCCTAGGACCGGTTTCTGGCTATCAGCCGTCATCAGCCAGGATAGCTTGACTCCAGTGGCGTTGTGAGCACGGGTCCCCTGTGGCCCGAAATGCATTGGGTGAAAAGCAATAAATATCTTTTGAGCCAACTTGCTTTCTATGATTCTTTTGAACGTGTCACTGTTGAAGGTCCGGAGGGCATGCAGTAGATATGTGAAAATGCAAAATGAATCATGTTGGAATCACGCTGTCCTTGCTGGCATGTTAAAAGCATTGATCAATCATGGATAAGTATTGTGGATTACTGACTGGTTTACCTGGAACAAAATGATTATCTTAAAGTAAATGAGAAATTGATGATAAGGATATACTCCTGCTCTCGCAGTGCGACAGATGGGTGCGCACCTGCGTCACCCTTGCAACATTTTTTCATTAAATCTGCGATAGTTGGGACAGATCGCAGCCTGCTCGCACGCAATTACTACAAGTAATTTTTCCACCAAGTTCGATAAAGTATTTCTAAAGGGAAGGAGTGCATGCTCTTTTTTCATATTTTGATTTTCTAAAAGTGGCATTTTCAAACTAGTTGTTTGAAATCCAACTTTATCATTCAATTGTTTTTTAAGGGGCAGATACTTCAACGAGTTGCGACGCCCTTTCGCAAATCAAGGAAGAGCAAGGGTGAAGTAATTACTAAGTCATATTTATCAAGCCATGCATGTGCACCTTGCAAGGCCCTGCCAAGCTTGATAAATCTAGAGTAACGCAATGCTGCACGAATGGTTGCGTTATTCTGCCCCAGGAAGGCGTTCCATGAGTTTAGCGTGAGTGTTCCTAAATATCCAGAATTGGATTTTGGCTCATTCCCAGGTTTAGTCAAAATACTACGCCTCCTCCTCTTTTTTTTTTCCTCTTTCGATGTATGCTGAATTCTGTAACACACATAGAAAGAGGAAAATGCCTCAGATGATTGTGTTTGTACAGGAAGGTCTCCCTTCCTGCCACAAAACAATCATGTCTACAACGCAGGCACCCTTACACCATGGCACAAGGGTGCATGTGTTGGAGCTAGGCAGCACATGGGGTGCCAGCAAAAGGAAAGGACAGGAATGCGCCGTATGATGTTAAATATGGCGCATTCTTGCCCTTTCATGCAGCGCATAGGGCTTTGCACACATTTAAAGGCTATAGGGGAGAGTTTACTTACCCTGTGCTTATAAAGTGCTACAGGTAGACCTTTGGGGCCTTGCCTAACTGCAGATCTTGTATTGCCTCACTGACTTTATCAATTGTCATATCGGCTTCTAGGCCTATTCTATTGTTCCGTGAGAGTCTTGGTATTTTAATGTCCGTTAGGAAGTCATAGATCTCCATTTGAGTTTTCATGCTATTGGAACTATAGAGAGCCTGGCAATATATGGTGAAATTTTCTACAATAGGTGTGTTTCCTTGGATTTTATGCCTTCCCGCCATTGTCATCTCATCTACCCGGTTATGCTCCCTTTGTCTTATAATCATGCTAGCAGTTTCCCGGCTTTGTTTCCAACTTCGTATAGCCTTTAGTGAGAGGCAAGGAAACAAGAGCTTTCCCTTTTTGTTGTATGGACTCAAAACTCCTGCTGTTTTAGGCAAAGTCTTCATCATGAGTTGATAAACATTCGATTTCAAGCCTGAGGATGTCTACCTCAAGGGCGTTGGCCTGCTTTCTTTTCCTTCTCGTTGCTCTTGCTGCTAGTGAGATGGCCAGCCCCTGTTGAACATATTTTAGGCCTCCCATCTTGTTATGTGTGACTGTACTGTGGGGCAGTTCTCCCTAACAAAGAGGTCTGTGTAAGACCGCAGTATTGCAACCAACTCCATGTCTTTCAACATCCATGTGTCTGTCGCCCATCTCCTTCAGGCCTATGCCTTCATCCCTCAGAGCTCTTCCCACAACAGATGTAGGTCTGAGATCCCTCATGCAAGAAATATAACACTCTTAAATTACCTATGTGGTTATGTTTTGTAAAAAGGTAATTGATATGTGAAAAATTATTGTGTGCCATGGAATAGAAGAAGTACTGCCTTTCCAATGAATGCTATGCACCCCAGATGTTAACTTCATTGCACCATAAAATTTGCTAAGCAGCCTGTCGCCTTTTTTCCCCCTTGCATCTCTTATGTAATTCATCTCATAATGATAAATTGACGTTTTTGCCCATTATTAGGATGCCCAATGGCATTTGCAGGATCAAGCAGCTACATGCATCCAAGCTTGCATGCTTGGGTTTGGGTGACAGCTATATAGAACAAATGCGTAAACTTTTTCCACTCCAGAGCCATGCCAGTGCGGCACATCTGCCCTGGGTGTTTGTCCATGTATATTGTGATGTGAAGAGTACTGCCTTTCTCAGCAGTATTCCAACTCTTCTCAAGTCTGACAGAAAGCCAGAGTGGGTGATAGCTCTAAACCCACCCCTATCCAGAGCCTTACAAATATTTCTCTTGAAGCATGACAACACCAGGGCCATGTCTTTTAAGATATTGGGAAACAATCCCCCTTTTAATTTTACTGCCAGACAATTGACATTCCAGGACAAGGGGTCTGATTTATATTTTGATGGGTAAGATACTCCATCACAAACGTGACGGATATCCCATCTGCTGTATTACACGTGGCATAGGATATAATGCACTTTTACTACAGCAAACAGGACATCCAGCCCCTTTGTGATGGAGTATACCATCTACCGAAATATAAATCAGTCCCAAAAATTTTTTCTTGGATGTGCTTCATGTCCCTTGGGTGATCTGCGTTTGTATTTGGCCCAATTTTGGACTCTCTTCGTTCCACCCACCTCTCAACTTATGAATGTTAAAGTTCCTGAGCTTAGATTGCAGTGGTAATAGAGTGACAAGAATATCTGTCTCCCCAATAATCCCCCAATACCTCTCTCTCTGATTCCTTGCATTAAAGTTCTGAACAGCCTGTTGTAAATTGGCTGCGATTGGATTAGCATTAGCGGAATCCATCTGGTATTTAGAGGCTATCTTGTCCATTTTCTGGAATCCATTTTGTATTTCTGGCAGCCATTTTGTTTGCCATGTGCTCACCATGTGCTTTGTCCTCCTTTAGTGTTAACTGCTCTTGTAATCTGCCTAGAAACAAACTATATTTAGTATCTTCTACCTTCGCACATGCCCAGTTGAGTTTACAGCTGTTAGTAGTATGTAACTGTCAGGATGTGTTTACTAGCATTGGCAAACTGTTAACTCCTCCTACTTGTCGACTGTGCAGTTTCTGTATGACCATCTATGTGCATAACTCTTCTCATGTGTACTTGTACCGCCTTTTTTTAGCCCCTGTGTGGGTATAAAAGGACCATGCTCTTTCTGTTCAGTGTGCTACTTCACTCAATACCGAAGGGTGCTGTGTGAATGTAGCTCCATCTCATGAGGTTTATTAAACTTTGTATTTTCTATTCCAGTTTCTGTGCCAACTTCTTCCTATTGGTCTGAGGACTCTGTGCAGAGAAGGGCGAACCCCTTGCACTGGTAGGCCTAGCTGAGGTCCACTTCTACAAATTGGCGCCCAACCAGTGGGGTTCATCGGCGACTCGGATGCCCAAAGGATTGGTCGCGACGAAGGATTGGAATCTCGCTCTGGACACGATCGCTGCCCGATGAGACCCGAGTCTTGGCAACCACGGCGTTTTTCCTTTCTTTCTGATCTGACCATCCAGGTGGTGCCAGTCCTCGACTGAGATCTCTTCTGTTGCTTCGCCGTGCAGTGACCATTTGGTCGATTTTAGAACTTGGCAGTTGGAACCTGGACACCAAGTGATTGGTAAGTGTCCTTCTGCGGCGCTTGCTGTTGGTTTTGATGCCTGGGATTGGTAAGGTAGTTTAGTAACACTTACTGTGGCTTTTGGATTTCGGAATTTGTGTTGGCCAACTTGGTTTGTTATGAGATTTATATATGGATTGCAACCTATATAGCCAGGTAATGAGGATAATTTTCTCTATTTGAATTGATTTGAACGGCACATCGTACTAAAGGTACCTTAAGTGCTACTTTGATTATAATACTGCATATTCTGCACTATTTTTGGCATGCCGGTTTTTAGCACACTTCGTAGGATGTGTTGCTTTTGTAGTGGTACCAATTTGAGACTCGATGAAGCACAACCGCCCCCCCCGGAGGGGACACCTAATAGGGATATGTATATTAAGCATGGTCTTTCTTCTATAATGTACAGCACATTATGGAATAAATACACTCGGAAGGATCCTGAGTTGCGTTGGCCTATGTATGGGTCGTTTGATTTACGAAAGATGGAGTATGTGGAACAATGTCTGTGTAAGCGAAAGACTAGGCAAGATATGCTTGATTGTGTACGAATGTGGGAGAAAGAAGTGCGTGAACGAATGAAGCGTGAGCAAGTCTTGATTGAAAAAGAACAGCGAAAGAACATTTATGTGAAAGCATTAGAGCTGAAGAACAAAGAAATAAAAGAGTTAAAAGAGAGAGAAGATAGGGAGCTCAATTTACAGGTAACTGGCCAATACGCTGTTCGGCGGCCCCTTTATCCTATACTTAATAAACCACAAGATGATTCCTTATTATTGGATCGTCCTCCACCTCCGTATACTGTTCCTTCTGCCCCTCATGAGTCAGATGAGGACTCTAGTTCGGAGGAACACAAGACACGAGAAACTCGTTCTATGTTGACCGCTGCGCGTTCGACCCAGCTTAGATCTGCTGCTCGTAAAGCAGTTCGTAGCATTGCCCCCGCCTCTGAACTTCTAGATAGTATGAAAGGGTGGCAGGAAAGGGAGCAGCTGTATTTTACTGAGGTGTTTGCCGCAGAGGTCCTTGAGCTGTTTAGAAAATATTCTGAGGCGTTAGAGCCCGACGATGTAGCAGTTAATTGTAAGCAAATGCGTGATGGTCTTTTTGTTTTCCCCCAGGTGAATGATACAATCAGGCGTTTGGTTAAACTGCGTGTTGATGCAGTCCGTTTGCGAGAGGAGAAAAAGGCTGCAGACGTAGCTGCACAGACATCTCAGACCGGCATGGCACAAGCTTCTATCTCCGGAACAGATAAGACTATGATAGTTCATGCGAAACCTATGCGGGAGGCCGCACCTTTGTATGTTCCTTCTAAAGAACAGGGTACAAGTGATGATAAGGCCTCTATCGATGCAAAGGGTTATTTTATTTATAATTGGGTTTACACTCCTTGGAATAGGACGGATGTCATGGCACTTAAAACTGCATTGCCTGATCCGCGGAAAAATCCAGCCGCTTTTTATGAGGAAGTTGAGGGTGCTATTAGCTCTTGTACTATGACTTTGCCTGATATTGATTTATTTTTCGGATTGATATTACCGCCTGATATGTGGAGAACTGTTCGTAAAATTGATGATCGTGCAGCTTTTGGGGCGTTATGGAAAAACTTAGAACAAATGGATGTAGAAAGGGAACCCGCACAGAAGCCATGTCAGTTAATTCTAGATCTTCCCGCAGCTATATTAGTTAAGTTAAAAACGATTATTCTCCCCAAAAAGATAGATTGGACTGTTTTAGCATCTTGTAAGCAAAAGGCAGATGAATCGGTCTCTGATTTCTTTACACGCTTTGAAGAAGCATTCCATGATTTTAGTGGTCAGTCATTGACAGATGACACAGGCAGACATCTGTTTGTCGATAAATATGTTGCAAACCTGTTGCCAGGAATAGCTAGTCGCCTAAAAGCCAGTGAGAGTTAATGGACTACCTCTTCCCCGGTTTCTCTCTTGACTATGGATCAGTATTATGAATGCCAGGAATTAGAAGCAAAGGGTAATGAGGATAAGAAGACTAAAGAATTAAAAACGAAGGTTATGTTGGCTCAGGCTTATGGTCCGCCTTTTAGAGGTAGTGATAGAGGTGGACGTGGATCTTATGGTTCGTCTTTCCCTTCTTATACTCGTTCGGATTTGTCTGCTGACCAGTGCGAGTACTGTAAGAAATTTGGGCATTGGACTTCCGATTGTCCAGCACTGTGTGCTCAGCAGTGTCCACGTGGTCGGGGACAAATGAGAAATCGTTCAGGATATTCAGGGCCTAGAGGAAGCACCGGTGATCGTGCTAGGTTTGATGCTAATATACGTGGGCAGAATGGGTTTAACACTTTTGATAGAAGGAACCAATATCAAATGTCTGACTATGTGCCGTCTGATTCTCAAGATTCTGCTTATGCATAGGATTGCCTAGGATGGGGTAAGGAATCAGTTGAAGTTCCAGTAGATCAGAGGGGTCCCTATGTCACAGCGAATGTTTTGGGTTCTACTGATCAGTTTCTGGTTGATACAGGAGCTACTCGTAGCGCCTTGTCTAAACAATTGGTTCCAAGGGCTCCCCTGCCTGGCTTAACCATTACATCGATAGGTTTCGATGGAACCCCTTCCCTTAGCCCATTGTCACAACCACTTGCTTTCCATGTGGATAAATTTACTGCTCCGTGTCCATTTTTGCTTTCCCCAAATACACCAGACAATATTGCAGGTCTTGATATGCTCAAGTATTTCAGGGCTACGATACGATGTTCTCCAGAAGGTGTACGTGTTATCTTGAATGACAACCATCCTGTGATGGAGAGAGCTTGTCTTGTTAAAGAGGATATTGCATTAGCTTCACTCCCTAGTACTTTGTGGGCTACTTCAGACACCGATGTAGGGCAAATGGTTATTCCACCGGTACACATTAGTGTCAAGGAGGGCGCTGTGCTGCCACGTTTGCCTCAAAACAAAATTTCACAGGAAGGTGAAGAAGCACTCATACGTATTGTCCATGATCTCAATGAAGTGGGGGTTGTTGAGGAAGTTCCTTACAATGTTTGTAACAGTCCGATTCTTCCTATTCTGAAAAAGGATACTGACACTAGGATTTACCGATTCATTATTGATTTGCGAGAAGTTAATAAGATTGTAGTACCACAATACACCGTGGTTTCTGACATAATGACACTTCTTACTTTGGTTCCTCCGACAGCAACTACATTCTCTGTGATAGACTTGAAGAATGCTTTCCTTTCGATCCCTATTCATCCTGATAGCCGATATTTGTTCGGTTTCACTTTGAATAATCGATCGTATAGATTTTGTAGAGTTCCTCAAGGCTACACTGAGAGTCCTAGTATTTACAGTCAAGCATTAAAAAGACAACTTGATTCTTTTGTTTTGCCTGAAGGTGTGGCTCTCATACAATATGTCGATGACATCTTGTTGGCAGCCGATACCCCTGAACAGTGTGAAAAATGTACTTTGTCCTTGCTATCTTTTCCTGCTTCCCATCATCACAAAGTGTCACAAAAGAAAATGCAATATTGTAGACCGAAGGTAACCTACTTAGGTCACCTTCTGTCTAAGGAGGGCCGTGCACTCACACCAGATCGCATTCAAGCTATTTTAGACACACCAGTGCCCCGTACTCAGAAAGATGTCCGTGCATTCATTGGTCTTACTTCTTTTTGTAAGCAATGGATATTAGGATTTTCGCATATTGTTAAACCCTTGCTAGTACTTTTGACTAAAGATACTCCAATGCCCCTCCCATGGACAGATGAATGTGAGACTGCTTTCCGACAGTTACGACAAGCCCTTTGTTCAGCACCAGTGTTAGGTACTCCAGATTATACGAAGCCTTTTACACTATATGTACATGAGAAAGATGGATGCGCATTGTCAGTTTTAGTGCAGACACACGGCGACAAACAGCGTCCCTGTGCATATTTTTCAGCAGTACTTGATCCTGTTGCTCGTGCGTTACCTGGATGCTTCCGTTCAGTTGCAGCAACAGCTGTGTCAATACGTCAGAGTGAAGGGATAGTTTTGTCACATAAGCTGTTGGTGCTAGTACCCCATGCGGTTGATGCCCTTTTAAATCAGACGAAGACGCAGCATTTAACTAGTGCTCATCTGACAGGATACGAATTAACATTGTTGGCCCCTCACATTACACTAAAGAGATGTGCGATACTAAACCCAGCCACTTTGTTGCCATACCCGGTGACTCAGTCTCAGTCACAGGAGTCTCATGATTGTATATTCCTTACTGAGGAAAGGGTCGTGTCGATTTGCAAGACATGCCCCTTTCAAGTGTTGATGGGGAACTATGGGTTGATGGGTCCTGTTTGAAGTTACCAGATGGTACAACGTCAGCTGCATATGCAATTACAACACTTCAGATGGTAGTTGAGACAGCTCGTATTCCACAGAAGTCAGCTCAAGCAGCTGAGCTAATAGCTTTGACACGAGCGTGTGAACTTAGTATTGACTTATCTGTGAACATTTATACAGATAGCCGCTATGCGTTCGGAGTGGCTCATGATTTTGGGCTACTCTGGAAGGAGAGGGGCTTTCTTACATCCCACGGGGTGCAAATAAGGCATGGAGAATTAGTACATAATCTCTTGACTGCTTTAACATACCCGAAGAGAATAGCAATTGTTAAATGTAGCGCACATAAGAAAGTAATTGATATGATAGGACAAGGCAATGCTTTTGCAGACCAAACAGCCCGTGAAACTGCCATGCAGCGAAGCACCATGTCTATGTACGTAGTGAAGTCACAGGCTGAACGTTGGCATGATACCAGACAGGAAGTGCTAGATATGCAGAGATCTGCTTCTGAAGAAGAAATTGAGCAATGGTCTAAGTAGGGAACATTGGATGATGAGGGCTGATGGAGGAATAAAGAGATGAGCAAGTGGAGATTGCCGACAGCCTATTTACAACCTATGATTCATATGGTACATGGGCTGGCTCATGTTGGAACCTCCTCGATAACGAAATTGCTCATGCAAGTTTTGGAGCATCCAGAAATTGCCGGCACAGCTAAAAAGATGGTGCAGTCTTGTCTGATTGGTCTTCAGCATAATCCTGGTAAAGGGACACAAACTCCTACAGAAGGGTTTGCTACGCCAACCGCACCTTTTGAAGTTTTGCAAATGGATTACATCCAGCTTGAGCGCTGTAATAACTTAAAGTATGTTTTGGTAGTGGTATGTGCCTTTAGTAAATGGATAGAGGCATACCCTACGAAGGACAATACAGCTCTCACTACAGCAAAGGTGCTTTTGAAGGAATTTTTCCCTAGATTTGGTGTTTGTAAACTTTTATGGAGTGATAACGGACCCCATTTTATTGGGCAAGTTGTCGAATATGTCCTGAAGGGGTTGGGGATAAAGCAGAAGTTCCACGCTGCTTTCCATCCACAATCAGCAGGGTTAGTGGAAAGGTATAACGCCACACTTAAATTAAAACTGGCGAAAATACTGGCTTCCACATCCTTGAATTGGCCAGACGCATTACCTTTGGCACTGTTGTCCATTAGATCAGTGCCACATTCACGATCTGGTCTTACACCATATGAGGTGGTGTTTGGAAGGCCTATGAACCTTTGGGGAATTCCTAAACCACACCCCATACATGATGTACCATGTGTGTTGATGAGTGACTACCTATCACAATTGACTGACAGTTTGGTTTCTATTCATCAACAGGTTCGAGAAGCTCTTCCTGATAGGTCTGCAGGTGAAGGCCATGGACTTCGACCTGGAGACCAGGTGATGATCCGAACATTCCAGAGGTCGAGCAGCTTGGAACCGAGGTGGCGCGGCCCGGAGCAGGTGCTCCTTTCAACGAGAACTGCGGTCCGAGTGACGAACAGAAGGAACTGGGTGCACTCCACCCACTGCAAGAAAGTGCCATCTACCTTGGTGGATCGTGTTGCTTTAATCGACCATCGAGACATCCTGGATACAGAGAAAGGCCAAGTCATATCACCTGACGAACCTGAGGAAGTCTTCCCGGACCACACAATTCCTGGAGTATCTCGATACCAACTGAGACAACGGAAAGAGCCTGCATTGCTGAAATAGACTGGTTGAGCAACCTCCCTGGGTTAGTGAAACGGAATGCCGATGTGGCAAGGGGGGAGGATCAGTCTTGTATAGTGTAGCGACACCCGTCTTGACCCTCGGTGAAGAAATCAACGGCTGCCCAGGGATAAGAGCTCCAACGATTGTTTTCAACAATAAGCTGATCATGTGCACAATGAGATCAACTGTTGCTAAGAGAAAGATCATTTGTGCTATAGGGTTTGTTGTTGCTATGGTGGCTGTAGCAGTAATAACCTGGTTCGTTGAGAAAGTGGCTCCTGCTCGAGAACTTTTGATCGCCACTACTCCAGTATCAGTTGAACACCACTACTTTACACTTCCCTACCATGAGCAGAAGCATCGACAATCCTACTTAAATAATACCTTTATCCAGATGTTGCATCATACTCATAATGCCACAAATACTACCAACTGTTGGGTGTGTGGGATGATACCTGCACATCAAAAGAAAGGAGGAACACCTTTTATTCCTCTTCCCTTTTCTCATAATGGTTCTTGTCAGGCTTGGTATGCGCTTTTGTTTGCATCTGGAAGACGCACAGTAGGCGGGCTTTTTTTTCGCCTTAATAAAGTATGCTACCAAGATAAAGATGGTTATCCTCAAGCCAAAGGGACCAAATGGGAATGGGAAGAGTATCAACCGGACAATATTTCAACGCCATATATCTTCACAAATATGAGAACTTTTACCAGTAATAAACAATTTGTGATTTCTGTTACCAGAGCTAAAGCAGATTTATGTGTAAGTAGTATTGGAAGAATTCCAGTGGGGAAAAGCCAATGTACTGTAATTCTGTCTATTGAAGGTATAAACAATAGCACTTTCATAGCCTCACACAATACTTATTTTATCTGTGGTAGCCATGGATATTATCAACTACATGCTGGGTGGTCAGGCGTGTGCTATGTGTCCTTTCTATTGCCCCCTGTGTTTCTGGCACCTGCATCATATCACCGGGACCCTAAATTATTTAACGATATCTCTAGAAATAGATACAAGAGGACAATAAGTACTGACGAAGTAGACCAAACTGATACCACTCTGCAACAATATGTCGATTTTAATTTAGGTTTGTTCTCCTTTGTGGGTGCTGCATTAAACAGTAGGAAAGTAAGACGATTAACTAGAGTTGTGTAAGCTGTTACCAATCAGACAGCTATGGCACTTGGCAACATTACGGAGGAGCTGCAAATTGCAAGGATTGTAGCTTTCCAGAACCGAATGGTCCTAGATGTGGTTCTGGCTGATCGAGGTGGTGCATGTCGCATCATCGGTAGCAGCTGTTGCGTATTCATACCGGATCACTCACCTTCAGTATATGACGCAATATCAAAGCTGCATAAGATTGCTGCAGAAATTCATCCAGAGACTGGTACTTGGACTTTGGCTGGATGGTTTTGGACTCTCGTTTCTGCTTGGGGCTGGAAGTTACTAACTATCCTGTGTATAATTATTACGATACTTTTTACATGCTGTGTATGTATCCAATGTGGTCCAATGCTTTGCTCCATTTGCATTTCTGTCTGTATACCTGTCAAAAGGAATATTGCAGAGACAAAGGCCCAACAAATGTTGAATAAAGAAGTGGCCGAAATAATGCTAATAGATGTACGGGATGCATATTTAGATTACCCCAGAGGAACAGATGTCTTCAGCTAATGCTAAAAGGGTCGTCTGTTGTAAATTGGCTGCGATTGGATTAGCATTAGCGGAATCCATCTGGTATTTAGAGGCTATCTTGTCCATTTTATGGAATCCATTTTGTATTTCTGGCAGCCATTTTGTTTGCCATGTGCTCACCATGTGCTTTGTCCTCCTTTAGTGTTAACTGCTCTTGTAATCTGCCTAGAAAAAAACTATATTTAGTATCTTCTACCTTCGCACATGCCCAGTTGAGTTTACAGCTGTTAGTAGTATGTAACTGTCAGGATGTGTTTACTAGCATTGGCAAACTGTTAACTCCTCCTACTTGTCGGCTGTGCAGTTTCTGTATGACCATCTATGTGCATAACTCTTCTCATGTGTACTTGTACCGCCTTTTTTTAGCCCCTGTGTGGGTATAAAAGGACCATGCTCTTTCTGTTCAGTGTGCTACTTCACTCAATATTCGAAGGGTGCTGTGTGAATGTAATTCCACCTCATGAGGTTTATTAAACTTTGTATTTTCTATTCCAGTTTCTGTGCCAACTTCTTCCTATTGGTCTGAGGACTCTGTGCAGAGAAGGGTGAACCCCTTGCACTGGTAGACCTAGCTGAGGTCCACTTCTACAAGCCTGTGCCCCCAACTTGCAGAGTGCCTATCGATTCCCATGTAAACTAATAAACTTACATTTGAACTTTGTAATGCAGTATTAAATGTGTGATATTGCATTTATTAGAACAGTTGCTGTAAATAATTGTTGTTGGGCCACATTTATTTTCACTGCCATGGTATACTATCTATCTATCTATCTATCTATCTATCTATCTATCTATCTATCTATCTATCTATCTATCTATCTATCTATCTATCTATCTATCTATCTATCTATCTATCTATCTATCTATCTATCTATCTATCTATCTATCTATCTATCTATCTATCTATCTATCTATCTATCTATCTATCTATCTATCTATCTATCTATCTATCTATCATCGCTGAAGAAACAAAGATTAAAGTGATCTTATGGTTAGGTATGGCAATAAGACCTTAACGTTAGTAAAAAAATTGAACAAGTTACTTTTCTTTGGTAACGCCTTATATGGTAGAGACTCTAGCTACAGATTACTTTCCTTAAAACAATCCCCAGGTGTCAGATGGAATCAGTAAACATTTTGAGCAATGCCTCTGCATGGCGGTTAGTGCTGTCGGTAGGCTCCACTATGGCGTCCACGCAGGAAGTGACATGCATGGTCACAATATATTGGCACCACTCCAGCCCACTGACATTAGTTACTTTTTGAAACATTTCCACCGCTGTAGCGGGGAGCTGTGAAGGTTGCTGATGTACTAGTGTGCAGATACAAAAGCCTCCATAAAGTTTACTCTAAATGAAGAAATCTGTTCACAGAGAGGAGAGGATGGGAGAGTTGGTAAGGAAACTGAGGTTAGACAGAGTCTCTTCCACTGAAGGTGTTACCAAAGGTAAGTAACCTGTTCATCGAATAGAGACGTCTATCCTCAGATTCCTTATCTTAGAACAGATACCCCAGAAATACCTCTCCAGAGGTCGGTCTGAAAACAGATTTAGATCGGAAAGTCCTGGAGGACCAGACGGGCAATGGCCCCTCACGATGGACCTGGCTGTCTAGACAATAGTGTTTTGCAAACAAGTGCAGCAATGCCCATGTAGTTGCCTGACAGATGTCCATGACTAGGACTACGTTAGCTAACACAGTGGGCACAGCCTTGGCTCTGGTGGAATGAGCATGCAAGCCCTCAGAGGGTTGTTCCTAGGCCAATGTGTAAGAGGTTGTAATGGAGAGGAGTATCCATTGTTTCTGCACGGTCTTTCCTTTCTTTGCTCCAACAAACCCAATGAAGAGTTGATCATCCACTCAGAAATCTCAAATATAATCAATGTAGAATGACAACGCTCTTTTTAGCTCCAGACAGTGAACTCTCTCCTCCTCTTTGAAGGGGTAAAGCAGGGCACAGAATGTAGGCAATATGATGGACTGACCTATGTGAAAAAGTGTTACTACTTTTGGTAGGAAGGAGGCAAGTGCTCTTAGAACCAGTTCGTCTGGGTAGAAAGTTGTGTAAGGAGGGTGCACAGAAAGTTCACATTTCACCAACCCTTGTGGTCAATGTAATGGCTACTAGAAAGGCTGTTTTTATTGTCAGCAAACAAAATGGGCAATTGTGCAAGAGTTTGAAGGGCGCGCATATCGAGAAAGTCAGAACTAGGTTCAAATTCCATTGGGGCATGATGGAGGATTTTGCCTATGTTCTTTGAGAAAATGAGTCACAACCGGTACTTAAACAGGTAGTGTTGATCTGACAATCTTGAGAATGCTGATATGGCTGAAATATATCCTTTAACTGTGCTGAGGGCAAAGGCTTGCCTGGCAAAACAGAGAACAAATAATAGACACTAAGATAATTGAGCAGAAAGGGGATCAACCTTCTTGGATGCACACCAAGCAACAAATTTGTCCCAACGGCAGGCACATACTGTATCCAGAATAGCTCAGATGGAAGGGAGCATCTGAGAGTGACTTTGTCACGTTTATAGAGTACCCCAGAGAATGCAGAATGTTGTCCATAGTCTGGAGATGACTGCCCGGGATGAGCCTGCTTTCAACAGCCAGTCGTCGATGTAGGGGAAGACTGGAACCCCTGAGCTCCACAGGTGTGTTGCACCCACATCAATCACCTTGGTAAACACCGAGGGGCACTGGTAAGACCAAAAAGGAGCACTATAAACTGATAATGCTGGTGGACCACCACGAACTGCAGGTAGCACCTGTGGATAGGAATGACAGGAATACAGAAGTAGGCTTCCTGCAAGTCCAGCGCAGCCATCCAGTCTTCACGGTCTAGGACAGACAGAATCTGAGCTAATGTGAGCACCTTTAATTTCTCCTTCTTCAGGAAGAAATTGAGAGGGTGCAGGTCTAAAATAAGGCGGAGGCCTCAGTCCTTCTTGGGCACCAGAAAGTAGTGGGAATAGCAACCATGCCTGCACCCTCGCGATGGCTCCGTTGGCCAAAAGAGCCCGTAATTCCTGATGGCGCAGAGAGAGGTGGTCCTCTCTCAGGCGGTCTGAGGATGGTGGCAGGACAGCAGGCTTTCTAGAAAAGGGATGGAGTGACCCAACAGCACAATCTGAAGTACCCACTTGTCTGATGTTATGAATTGCCATTGGGGTAGGTGTTGATGGATCCTGCAACCAACTGGGTGCCTGTGATGGTATGAGGGCAAACTAAGGTGGTTTTGAGGCAGTGGCTACTGGGCTATAGCAGACTGGGTCGACCTTGGCTGGTAGCTACACAAGGCTTGTGGAAACCACATCCAGGGCTGCAAAAAACTAGGGAGTCTTTTGGCCGTGGTGGCTGGGCAGGAATAGACGCAGTTGGTGGTCTCTACAGTAACCACAGAAGGAGAGAAAGGCAGAAGGGGGTTGGCTTGAGGACATGGAGAGGCCTAAAGACATGGTAGTGGCTTGGCTGCCCTTGAAGTGCTCCAGCACTGAATCTGCCTTGTCTCAGATGAGATGGGTGCCATCGAACAGCATGTCCACTAGTAATGTCTGGACAGCCCCAGAGAAGCCAGATGATCTCAGCCAGGCATGGTGTCTGAATGTTACTGATGATGCTATAGTTCTGTCTAAATATTCAGTTATATCCAGTCTGCAGCGAATAGTGAACTTTGCTGAGTCTCTGACATCGCAAGAGCTTATGACAGTATGGCTCGGGCCTCCTCGGAGACCATGGGCAGCTCTTGCGCAACCAAATTCCAAACCATGTGGATGTATCAGCCCAAAAGGCATGCAATGGGCACCCACCACAGTGCAAGGCTGGCAGAAGAGAACATCCTCTTGCCAAATGTGTCCAGACTCTTTTATTTCCCCTCTGGTGTGGTGGAGGGTGAGGAAAGCTGTCTACCCAGGAGAGGGGAAATGGTGGCAGGCAATTGTCTTGAACACAGGCACCCCTGTGCAGGGCTTGGCCCAAGCCTCAATAGGACATCAGTGAGGGCTTCATTAAAACGGTGAAGGGATTCTGAGGGGGCGACTCCCGTTCTGGGTGTGGTGAGGTGTCCAGACTACTGGCATCCACCAATTCTTAATACCAGTTATTATAGTTCTCCTCAAGTGGGCTGTAGCCATAAGGATCACTCATACTCCTCTCCAGACCTGTCAAAAGGGGAGGCCCTGGCTCTGATTTCAAAGGTCGATTTCTGTCTGGCGCTGGATACGGCATCAGGTGACGTCGGTCTGACTCCATATTGAGTCAGGTATGATGATGAGTTTGGTGGCACTAGGAACGACATCTGTGGAACGGGCTCCAGGCAAGTTCACAGTGTTGAGATAGGAGCCGTTTTAGATCCATCACTGGATCTCGGGCACCCAACTGGCACCAAGGGTGGACCTGCTGGTGGAAATCCAGTGGGGGCACTAGCTGCACCTATAGGGTCAGAAGATGCTTCAGAGGGGTTGGACTGCCCAACAAAGAAGTGCATGGCCTCTTACAACTCACGGAGTTTGGTGGGGGTTGCTCTGGCTGCAAGAAACTCAAAGAGGCGCGGAGTGGACCCAGAGGCAGCCTCTCTGTGAGAGCATGGCTTAGAGTGACATTGTTCCAGCACCTAGTCCAATGATTTGAACTGACACAAAGAAGTTGAAGAGTGCTTCAACTTCTTTGTCATCTTGTGGGAATTACCCAGTGACTACAAGCACAATGGCGAGCGCCTGGAACGACTCCAAAAACGGGCCCAGAACCTTCCTTGCGACCAGGACCTGGGGCTTCGTGGAGTCGACTGTCGTCTAGTTACTAGGAGTTTCAAGGAGTGCTTTCTAAGTGCCTTGGGGTTCATGGTGTGACAGTCCTCTCAAACATCATAAAAAATAAATTAAAAAATTACTGGAGGTAGCTGTCCCTGGATCTGCGCTGACTGGTGCGAAAAGAAAAGAACTGATGTCAGAGCGCTGGGGTGGCGCCTACATAGGCACCACACATATCACTTCCGGTACGGACGATGCTGACAAGGAGCCGAATGACGCCACCTACCAGCGCACAGAGGTACTGCTCAAAAAGTTGTCAGATCCAGTGTGACACCTGGGTTCTGTTTAAAGTAAGGTAAGATCTTACTACTGTACCATACTACAACTTCACTTTTATTACAACTTTACTTTTAACTTTTATTTCAGTAAATACTGTGTTTTATTTATCATATTCCAGGTTGAGCATGTGACAAAACCCGTTGGGCAACCTGCACCCAACCTTCCAGTGAGTGGCCGAGCCGTGCTGCGCACGGTCTTTGGATGTGCTGTGTGCAGCGGAGGTTGGTCACAGGACCAGCTATTTGGCCATGCCCCGCAACCAACTGCCTGTGGGACAGACAACCCCCGCGTGCTCACAGCAGGGTGTTGACAGCAGTGCCTGGCCTCTGGTGAGGCAATGCCACCAACACCACGTGGGCACCCACCATACCCCCACTCTGATGTGCAGGCCTTTGGCCGAGTGGAGCATGAGAGTAACCGTAGGGCATGGCCTCCGGTCACAATGTTTACCAACAACCCACAGAGCACAGCCGTCAACCGCTTACAGCAGCGGGTTGGCCTTATGCACTACCCATAGCATGGAGGAAGGCCCCACTTCCCATGGCCTACACAATAACATGTTAGCTTCAAGTTCTGGTCTATCACAAGACCCTTCTGTTTTTTAAAAATGTTTTTGCTGCACTGCAGTACCAGCAATCAAAATTGTTTTTTTAAAGTTAACCTAAGGGGGATCTCTTTAGGACCCACCACATGACCTTGGGGTCAGGGTGGGCCCGTCCTTCACACGTATAGACTTTTTAATTTTTTTTTTGTTTTTTAACAGGACACAGAGACTGAGCCCTGTAATGGTGCCTGCAACATTTTCTTAAGAGTTGAGGCAAGCCAATCAGATCATTCCTGTACCCCTGATGGAACAAAAAAGCTGCCTTGACCAACTAGGTTTGAGTATTAATTTTAATTTTGGTCCTGCTGTACCATCCCATGGGGCCAACCGTTCAGATATACTTAACGTTTTCTGGGAGTTAATCCCTTCATGCTCAATCCAAGCCCTTTTTTCAGTGCTAATTTCTCCAAAAGAAGGCAAACTGATTAATACCAAATTGCAAAAAGTGCACATCTTAGTATAGTTCAACATTTTTGCCAAATTTGGTGTAATTCTATTGAGCTGTTTTTTTCTGTATCGTAGATCAAAGTTTCCTACGGGAATTAACATCGGAAATTGCACTTTTGGGACCCCACCAGCCGATTTTTGGCCACTGCTTGATTGCTGGGCGCAATAACTTCCATGAATCAGATGAGGTGTCTGAACTTTCCATTTAGAAAGGTTTGTGCAGTCCATCAAACGGCGCCAAAGTTATTAAGAAAACATAAACAATCTTCCTGTGGAAGTTTTGGCCTCACTATAACTACAGTGGTGATTGATATACATGAAAAAGCACAGTATGTGGGTGACAAAACCCTGGTTGTCAAAACTGGAGAAGATCCTGAAGCAGAGATTGTCAAGATCAAAAAAAATTACACTGCAGCTGGACTAAAGCTAAATGTGAAAACGACTGAATTCATATCAACAGGAATCTTACAAAGTCTTAGAATTGACAATAGAGAACCTGAGATAGTCAAAGACTTTATTTTATTAGGATCGCAGCTAAGAGGAGGTGGTGACAGCAGTCTTGAAGTCAGAAGATGGCTTCAACCGGGAAGAAAATCAATGCAACTAAGTGAGTGAAAAGATATGTTGTTGAGAACAAAAATACAAATCATCAAAGCAATGATTTTTCCTGTATTAATGCATGGATGAGAGAGCTGGACAACTAAAATATGTGGGTCAAAAACCGACTCCTTCGAACCCTGGTGCTGGCAAAGGCTTTTGAGCAGCAGCGGCCAGTGTAGGTAGGAGCATTGGGGCCTGGTTGCAGGGGGTTTCGACAGATGACCACGAGGGGAAATTAAATAAATAAATAATTTCCCCTAGTCATTGTTTGTTGAAATGCCCCCCCTCCCACCCGGCCCCACTGCTCTTACCTGCACCGGCCGCGGCTGCTTTTGAGTCTCTCCTGGACTGCTAGAAGAACAAATCAATCAATACTTGACCAGAGAAAGCTGGAAATTTCACTTGAATCATTTATGATAAAAATATAACTCAAATATTTTGGACACGTAATGAGAAGAGAAGACTCCTTGATAAAAACATTATGTTGGAAATTATGTAGAGAAAACAGAAAAAAGGAACACCAAGATCACAAAAGTTAGAAGCAGTCAAGAATGATACAAACAAGATTCTCCAGAACCTAAAGAATACTGTTATTGATTGAAACAATTAGAGCATTTGTATCCACTGAATCACCAACACTCTGCCTCATCTGAAGAGATAAAAAAGACTGAATGGATAAAACAACAAGAAAGAGCACACTGGCAGTTTTCTCTGTGCGGTTATTGTTAAGAGCTAATTACCATATGAATAGGATTTATTTTTTCAAATCTTTAGCGCCGTGTGATGAATTTTCACAGAACTTTCCAAAAACAGTTCATCCGCCTCAGCTCCTCCCTGGAAAGTTTTGGGGTAATCAGTGTGAAGAAGAGGCTGAGAAGAACGGGGGAGAACTCTTGAGCCAGCCATTACAGGACTTAGGAAGGGATATGGGCCCCTGACCTTAAAAGGTTTTTGAAAAAGGACATAAGGGGGCAGGGTAGGGATACCTTGACACCCTTAGCCCTTGGAGGGTTGGATCCCAGAAGGGCCCCCCGAGGGCCCAAATTTAAGAAGAAATTGAGGTAGGGGTTGCCAAGATCACACAGGACTAATGCAGGACTCCCGGTACTCACATGGGAGTCCTGAGGGACTGCAAAGGGAGCCTCAAGAGAGTCTTTAGGGATACTAGAGGAACTCCAGAGGAAGTTCTGAGGGACTCTTGAGGGACTGGGCAAATGTATTAAAAATATGAGATGGGTGTCCTTGGAAAGTTGGCCACCCATTGGGGGTGGTTGCAGAGGCATGCCACAGGCCAGACCATGTCCTCAACTCCATGGCGTACACAGCCAAAGGGCGTACACATGTGGCTTTGGTCTCCCGCTGGGGGCTGGCTATGGTAAGAGCTTACATTCCACTAAATAAAACCTAGGAATTCACTGAAAAAAGCAAAGGTTAAAGTGACATTAATGTTAGGTATGGTAATAATATTTCACTTTGTTTTAAAATACTCATTAGAAAAAAACAAAGGTTAAAATGAAGTTATAGTAAGGTGAAAATCTCAGTTAACGCAAAACATTTTAAACTCAAAAAACCATTAAAGTTTACCAGGTATAGTCTACTGTGTTAACTAGAACATATGCCCCGCTACTTATGACCTCACAACACTCCTAACTTGTTCAATTACATCATTGATGGCATCACTAATAACATCATAAATTACATCATTCAGTGTTTTTTTATTTTAAAATGGTACATTTTAACCAACATTTTGCCCTAACTATAACATCACTTTCACCTTTGTTTGTTTCAGCTGTGTGTTTGTTCACAGACAAAAACATAGATATATGGATAGATAGATAGATCTCAAAGTAAACCACCTTAAATCGTGCATTTCTAAGTGATGTCTTTACAAAAGTGCACCATGTTTTTCATTCAATGTATCCCAACTCTTCTTGGTTACTTGATCCATTCATCATCACAAAGCAGGCTGATCAACTGGAAGATCAACCGTTGTATCCCACACACTTCTTGCAGAAAAGACTTGCTGTCTTAGACTACACGTTCAGCTCAATCCCATTATTTAGTGCCATTCTTTCATTTCCATCATTCCACGCTGTGAATACAATCATATGCCCCAGAGGCTGCCCATAAAAACTCCACCAGATCTCATACCAACTTCAAATCCATTGGACTAAACGAAGCTCATAACAGCTAGAAAGTGGTCAAATAGAGCTCAGAAGTAGCCACAAAGTATTCCACTATGGAAAGCAACGCTACTTGTTCAGTGAAGCCCCCCGAGTCACATATATAATGATTGAGAGCTCTTTGTGCAAAGGTTACTGCATCTCCTTGGCAACAGCTCATGCTTAACCTCTTTTAATAAGAACTCTTAGGTCTTTCCCACGCACCCATGGTACACAAAAGAACTCATGACTCAGAAAATAACTCACAACAAGAAAGCAAGATCACTCAAATCTTCGGTAACAAATCTATCCCTGCTGGCAGATATACATTTTCTATGCAGCTCTTACAATAAAGCAAATCCGGCAAGCAAAACAAAAGTATGAGGAATTGCTTCAGATCGAACTTTTCCTGGCCTGTCGTCATGAAAACCCAAAAGAGTTTTGGATCATTAGCAACGATACCCCTGAATATTGGATCACAGACATTAGTTTACATTATAGTGACTCAAAATGATTCAATTCCCAGCTCAGCTACAGCAGGCACAATTCTGAGTACAGAAGTCCAGAGGATACAAAAGTTAATATCTTTCAAAATGCACTAACTTTCATGGTTACAAGAATCACTAAATTGAGCCATAAAAGTAGAGATGACTTAGCACTGGCCCCAATGGTATTCCTACGTCAGTCAAGCTACTATACACTGAGCCGTGGGCTCAGGTTTGTGTGGGCCTGAGCCATTCTGAAATGTGGTCATTGGAGCGTGAAAAGCGACAGGGTTGCCCCCTGTTGCCGCTGCTCTTTGCTTTAGCTATTGAACCGATGGCGGTTTGGGCGCGGAGAGACCTTGAGCAGTGGGGCATCGGATGGGGTGGATACTGCACGTGGTATCATTATTTGCGGAAAAAGCCTTCCTTTATATTGCCTCACCTCAAGAGGCAGTACCTAGGCTGCTCCAGCTCCTGTAGGACTTTGGTGACTGTTCTGGGCTGTGCCTTAACAGGCACAAATTCCTGCTCTTTCCACTGGCTGGTTTAACTGCCTTTTCACTGGAGCAACTCCCCTGCCTTGAATTACGCTGGAAAACAGAGCATTTTAGATACCTGGGTGTGCAGATGGCACTTGAGGAGGCTCAATTACTGCTAATCAATGTGACCAGAGTGGTTGAAGCGCTGAAGCAGTCGGTGCTCTTCTGGAACACCCTGCCGCAAACGCTAGAAATAATGCTCACCTGCAGAGCTGAGCGTAGACACATCTCTCTTCTATATAATGCCATGGGGGTCAACTCAATGGGCCCCGCACCCAAGGCACGGGCGGCACGGGATGCAGGCATGACAGAGCCCTTAAATGATCAGACGTCGAAAGTAGTAAGTGCACTCAAGCATACAGTATCCTGCAATGCATGCTTTAAGTTAATACATTATAACTACTTCCAACCACATACGTGACACCAGTAAGGTTGCACCCCATTGACTCAGACCGCCCAGATGATGATGTTGCGGAAAAGTAGGAGTGGATTTCTTGCATTTAGCAAGGGGGTGTCCTGAGGTACACCAATTCTGGGCTCAGGTGGTGGAGTTGGTGCAGGAGGGAACAGGACTTCGGGTGGAGATGATGCCACATCACTGCATACTGGGACATGTTAGAAAACCAAAAAAGCGCAAATTAGCTTATAAACTCTTGCAATTACTCCTAGTGTTGGCAAAGCGCAGGGTTGCATAATGTGGATGGGGAAGCGTACCCCCGACGTGGATACATGGCTCAGGGATGTGCATGAGTGGACATTGGCGGAGGAAGCGCACATGAAAGTCAGTGGTAGGGCTGATAAACTGGAAGAAGATCTCATGTTGTGGAGGGAGTTATGTAAATTGTTCTTGAATCCTGATACGCATGCGAGTGGGCAGTATGTGTCGGATGTAGGTGAGGGCACGACCAAGGGGAAATTGGTCTGATATATCTCTTAACATAATGATGGACTCTTTGACATGTGGCATCTATAATGCCATAACTAAGAAGTTTGTATTGGTATATTTGTGCTTTACCGTATGTTCCACTTGTTTTCTTCGATCGTGGCTGCACACCTGCTGTGACTTTTTTACAAAAGATAAATAAAGGTTATAAAAAAGTAAAAAAGAGGAACTCAGGTACACATATCACTCTTCCAGATACCTAGCTTTCCTCACTGTGGATCTTACCTGTACAACAAAAGACCATCTGTCAACAATGCGGTCAGGCTGCTAGTGGAAGGAAGTCATTTTAATCCTGACATTACTTGAAATCATCATCAGACGATTATTTTAAAAGTGACAACCCTACCTGTCCTGCCGCAATCAGGTACGCAATGACCAGTAACAGCTTACTGTAATATGTTTAGTTTCAGCTCCCAGAGTATGCTAGATTTAAAGTGATAGTACTATGTGGTCCAGGGCTTGCTTGTTTACATCATCAGCCCTCATAGCTGGTTGCATTTGTAGAAACGTTAAAGGGCAAAATATATAAGATAGAGTGATAGCTAGAATGTGAAAAGCAAATAGACCAAATGTGTGGGGATGTGGAAAATAGTTATGGATCATAACATGGGCCTGGAGGTAGCAATGCTACAAGCAATTGCAGTGTTGGCCTCAATTTACACTATGGACTCCCAGCTAGACGCTGAAATACGGAAGTTTGGCGCCACAGCACAAGAAACTGAGATATGTGTAAAGTGTTGAATCTGAGTAGGTGCCCAGCAGGTGGCATGGAGTGCGGGGGTGGGATCAATCAAGTTTATGTGTTACATTTGCTTATGGGGGTTCATGATTCAATCTGCTATGGATAACTGTGGGCAGTCTTGACCCTGATGAATTGCAGAAACTCAATAAAATTTGTTGTGAAAAAAATATGTATAAGACTACCTTGAATGTAGCGGCCAGGTTGCTAGAGCAAATCTTGCACTCCCATTTTCCGTCTATTTTTGTGTGTTTGTTTTAACAAAATAGTTCTACAATCCTGCCACCACAAGGAATGTAACAAATATCATCTGTTCACGGTATTACACTAAACTTTTATCTATTGAGTATTTTTGTTTCAGAGTGGCAGAGTTCTACTTCCTCTAGCTACTTTCGACCCTCACTGCCCCTCTAGGTTTGTTGGGATCGCACAACATTTCTGAGCATACATCACTTAACAAATGGCCAAATACTTACCCTTCATTGTTAGGTCCATATCAGAGTCAGCATTCTCTCCCTCCAGAGTCAGCACTTTTTACATTATTATATTAGTTTAAAATCTAGGGCTTGCCTGCACTGGCTTTTCTACTCTGGAGATGATGCTTAATGTAACCAAATGTTTCTATCCAGCCTTGGAAATTTCAGGCTAAAACTGTAGTACTGTTTAAAAACCTTATGTCGACGATTTATTTACAATATTTACGTCAGTGGCAATAGTCACTCGCACTTTATATTGGTACGCACATTGCAGCTTTTTTGCTTTCAGCACTTGGTGAAACGTACATTTTTAGGTCGAGCTTCGATCAACCTGCTGTATCTTCTTCTATGGACTCTGGGCCACCCATCAATTGCCATTGGTTGTTTCACATGGCATTAAAAAATGCAGGCTTGTGATTGGTGCAGTTCTGTTCATTTCCCTCCTTTGTGTGCTTAGTTCTCTTTCCGGTAATTTCACTCAGGGAACACTTTTGTTAGCCATCACACTGTACAGCGTGTAATGGTCCCTCCTTCTGTTTGAGCATTGTCTTCAATGTTCTTCCTGGTCGTCCAGGTTTCAATGCATTCCTTTTCCTTTTGCCTCGGCTTGATTTACTTCTCATTTCACATCGACAAACCCAGTATGCTTCTACATGCATGTGTATTTGGTGAAAATGATCGGTATGTACAGCTGATTCTGTTGCAGAAGATTTTCATTGCTACAAGACTGACCGAGCAAGGTTTTCATTTCTGGCTTAACAATACTTTGCATTAATCAGGATCAGCATGCCAAGCTCTGTCAACTGTGCATTTGTTGTTAATAAAATTGAAAAGAGACACTCTCCTGTGTATTGCCATGCCCCCAGATTGTAGCTCGTGCTTCAGTGGTCCGTGCTTCAAACGGTAACAAACATACCATTCCCAATGAAGCACAGCCTTCGTGGCACTTGCTGCGACCTGACAGCAAATGACAAATGTAATCCAAACACAGAAAAAAAAGCTTCTGGCTCACAACTTTCATTTGTTAGGAAACTGCTGATTGATTGCAACAAATCTGTACCAGCTGGTTCAATAATAGTGCCTTTCATCAACTGTTCTTGAGCGCCAATGTGTGGTTTTTCTAAGGACTTACATTTTTAAATTGCTAAAAATCCACTGGTCGGATTTTTAATATGTATTTGTCAGGTGTTTCTGACCGCTGTTTCCACGCAACCCAGGCCTAATCATACGTGTCTCAAGTCTACACCCCTATGCCTTGTCCACTCTATACTTTCAAACACCATTCCAATACGGTTAGTGTCACATGCTACACTGCTTTTCTATTTCTTGTTTTTGGACCATTTGAAAAATGGGAGTACTTTACAGCATATTCCAGAAGCCCATCGCCAAACGGGATGACTTGAACTTTCTGTTTATTTCTAAGCTCATTAAAGCTTCTGGTCTGGCCTTCAGATTTCCCCTACTGACTGGATTAAGAGCAAGAGACTCTCTAGGGTGCAAACTCTGTAAATATAAAAGAATATGTCACTTTACTATGCATGCTTTTTCCCCACATGCAATTACAACGCGGTTGTGACAACGACTACATTGTAACAACGCATACCATTACCCCACAAATCGTTACAAAAACTTGATCTAGGGGGGGCGCTGGATGTTGGAATACTATAATTTACTATTCCAACTCCAGTATGTGCAACAGTAGGGAAGGTGTTGGATTTTGAATCCAACACCTTCTGACCACTACACAAATCATTGTTCCGACTTGCGGAGTAATGGTATGTGTTGTTACAACGCGGTCGTTATAACGACCGCGGTGTAATTGCCTGCGGGGAAAAGGATTTGTTGTAAACGATGTTTAACCATATGAAGTCCATGTTGTTTTTTTCAGAAAAAGGACAACAAAGAGAGAGTGAGGAACGCACGGAGTACGTTGTTATCTCCAAAATAGTTAGATCAACAACAAAGTGGACGGACCCGACATAGGAATCCAGATACAAGGATGACTCAATGCCATGCACAGGAACGGAGAAAAAAACTGTAAGTTTTGAAGAAGAACCCCCACCCACCAACGTAGTTGGTGGCACGCCTCATCATTGGGTTCCCAGCTGGGCTGCCGAATGCAACCCAGCTGTGCTATGACGCCTGAGTTACTACAGAGCAGGTTTTTTGTTAGTTCAGTTTAAAAGTACCTCTAGGATCCTCAATTGCTACTTTATTTCTGAGGTCCTAGGACATGGTTAAAAGCAGAAAGAGGATATCGTGAAGATAAAGTTAGTCTTCATTATCCCCATAGAATGGTTGACATGTTTCAGCCTCAACAGGGGTACTGAGGCTTTCTTCAGGACCAAGACAAGTGAAGTGCATCAAGAATTAGGTGACCATGTGAAATTATCAGCACACACACTAAGGTGAGCTGTGAGTGTGGATGTTTAGTAGTACTTAGGGTTCCCACCATCAGGTATAAAATCTGGAATAAATAAAGCACAACATAAAAGACATACAAATCAAATACAATAAAATTCAAAATGGCGCCTCACGTGCAGCCACCTTGTCTAGTTCTTGATGAAGTGCTATCAATTATATACAAATGCAGTCATTGAGTCTGTCTATTCAACACCTGGATTCTCGGGTAAACCGCTTCACACATGGGCATGCAAAATACACACTGTGTATGCTGAAGTTTTGCATAGTGGGTAGTGCACACAAACATGCTTCACAGTGATACACACTTGCTGGCCTCTTATCCACATCTAAGGGTGAAGCCTTTATGAAATATATGTGCCTCTTGGAAATTTTAGGTGGCGTGCAGGTGTAATTGGTCTAATCAAAGTAGCCATCTAAACCTATTTCATCCGGTTAAGGCTGTAGGGGCCTATTACATCAAGAACCCGTGGCTAGGGCCAGGATTAGACTCATATAGGTGGAAAAAATGACACATGGGGGAGAGAAAGAGTCGTCTTACAAAAGCTACGTAGATTAGGCAGCTAATTATGATCCCGGAGGAGGTAGACTCCTGTAGCCACACACTGCAGAAAAATCGACATCGGAGAAAGTTAATCCTAAAGATAGTGAGCCGTCTATACAGTTCAGGAACACAAGATCGTTTTTCACTCGTCCTACCCCCAAAGCTTACTTCATCAAGGAAGACCGTCCGCCATCGATACCTATTGTGGTCCTGCATGGGATCCCGACCGTGTTGAGGTGTGGTGGATTCTCTGTATATGATTAGCCCGGAAGAGGATGGGGGCATGAGGGTGCAACCCGCTGCATCAGACTACGTGGTCGCGTCATTGACATGGCCCGTGTTCCTAAACAACTAGAGCGTACAGAACCCTCTGAGATGGGAGGGAAGACAAGTGTTGTTAATTGATGGCTAGAGGATTTGATTTCCGGTTGAGTGTAGAAGGAGCGCAATGCTGGCTCTTTGGTATGTTGGACCAATAGTGGTATGCGAAAGAAGGGTTACTTTAAAAGTTGAGAAAACGCAGTAAATGCCATGACGTAAAAAGATTAGTCACACAAGCACTGCAGTAAAAAAGAGGACTGTAAGTCCTCAAAGAAAACGTCATGTAGCCAAATTGCTGTGAACACCGTTCGGTACTCACTTGGGATGCTATTGGTAAATATATACATTATCAAAGCCTTGGTTGATGACTAAAGAATGAATTTCAATTTAGAGGTTTAGGAAGAACCCAATGCCGGTTATCTTAATATAATACACAGTGGGATGGAGATGTCAAAGGAGGGAGCATGCTCATTCCTCGCTGTGAGGGTATGCCCAGAATGGTCACCACAATGTGGAAAAAATGCAGAATTTTCAAGGAGGCGGGTATGTTGGAAAGCACTCCGTGCCACATTCTCTTGCAATGCAGTCAATAGGTATATTAATCAAGAGAGGGGCCAGGGAAATGTACTTTAACTGAGGATGCAATATCAGTACGTATTAAAAGTGTGTGTTTAATTGAGATAGAGTGTCTCAGGACTATTTGCGTGGTTAAGGGTTCATTATACAGAAATGTGTAAACTGCAGTTTTGCAGGAGCAGGTAAGTGCGCCATTACATGGGACCATTTGGAGGATGTATGGTATGATGTAAGTGAGTTCCAAGGAATATTGTCATTCAAAACATTTTTGTTGGCTGACAAGTGGTACACCCACCGTTGCTCTTTTTCAAAGAGGTGGGTTTGAAGGTTAGAGAAGTTTTTGTCCAATTGTTCAATGACCACCCAGTGGAGATCATTACTTGTATATCCAGTCTCCAGATAGTGATCCGTCATCTTAGTGGTGTTCCGTTTGCATGTGATATTACTTCTGTGTTCACAGATGCAAACTTTGATCTCTCGACTAGTCATTCTGACATAGCGGAGGCCGCAGGGGCAGGTGAACAAATAGATCACATTGCAAGAATTGCAATCGGTATGTTTCATGATCTGCCACGTTGTTCCAGGTTCCAGGTTTAATGTTTTGACTGGTTTAGTAAGATGACACACACTACAGTTCCCGCAAGGGAAATGTCCAGTAACGTTGGGTAAGTTCCTGCGTTAAGAACAGTGCGGGTTGGGTGTTCTTGTGTTTGTGGACGAGTTGCGACAAGGCTGTCCTTTAGACTCCGTGCTTTTTTTATAGGAAAGCATTGTTTTTTTCCCAGTCAAGTTTGCCTGTCCCAAGTATCCTCCAATGCTTATGTATGATTCTGGACACCTGGTTAGAGATGGTGCTATAGGTAGTCACGCATGTAAGCGGTATAGGTGTTGATGTTCGCTGTGTCTCCTCCAGCAGACCTTCCCTATTTTGGTTTCCGGCCCGTTTTTGGGCAGTCCGGATGACTTTCTCTAGATGTCCACGTTCCTTTAGTTTTACAGAGAGAGAAGATGCTTGGTCTTTATATTGGTGATGCTGCTATAGTTCCTTTGTAGTCTAATGTTTTGGCCGAAAGGTAGGTTTTCACGTAAAGACCTTGGATAAAAGCTGTTGAACTGGAGAAGTAAATTTCTAGCTGTGGGTTTAATGAAGGAGGCTTTGGGGATAGGACGGGTGAAGAATGATCTTGTGTTCCTTAACTGTATCGACAGCTCACTATCTTTAGGATTACCTTTCGGCCATGTCTATTTTTCCGCAGTGTGTGACTACAGTAGTGTAAGACGACTCTTTCTCTCCCCATGTGTCATTTTTTCAACCTATATGTGTATAATACTGGCCCTAGCCACGACTTCTTGATGTAATAGGGCCCAACAACCTAGACCGGATAAAATAGGTTTAGATGGCTACTTTGATTAGGCCGATTACACCTGCATGCCACCTAAAAATGGCAACAAGCATATATATTTTATAAAGGCTTCACCCTTAGATGTGGATAAGAGGCTATCACGTGTATTTCACTATGAGGCATGTTTGTGTGCACTACCCACTATGCGACACTTTAGCATACACAGTGTGTATTTTTAACTGAGGGGGTCCCTCAAAGGGGCGTGACCAATGTATTTAAGGGTGTGGCTTAAAACACATAAGCTAAAATTCTGTGCTTAGCATAGTGTGCCCCCAACTGATATTTTGCTGTTTCGGTCATTGCATCCATATATATGATACAACAAGTAACATCATATCTACAACAAGTCAGGACTATTGGCTTTGTCCATGGTTGTTAGTTGCATAAGATAAATAAGCAGCAACCAAGGCTTGTTGTATATATTATTGAAAAAGCTTCCAATTAAAGCCCTGGTGACACCCCGACAATGTTGCTGCTCCTGCGTTTCCAAAAGAGAAGGGAAATCCAGAGAGAAAATGGCTCTCTTTAAAGGATTTCCCTTCCCCCACAACGCTCACCTGGCATGATGTCATGCCGTAACTTCTCCACTAAAGAAGTGAGCAGTGTGACATGTGCACATCGATGTGCCTGCTGTCATTGCAGTCCGGAAAAAACAGGGACCACGCGCGCCAAGACCCAAAACAGAGCCCGATACAGACCCGTTTCGAGGCCCTCTTAAAACAAGCATTGGCATAGCCAATAGGTCTCGTCTTTGGGACCTTATAAGTGTTTAGCCATGCAACAGTAGCATATCTAAATACGTATAAGGTCCCAAAAGCGAGACCTATTGGCTATGCAAAGCGCCCACGCACATGCACTGTAGCTCTAGGCTGGCCTGGTAGCACTTTTTGGAACCCTCTCAATAAGTCTCACCAGACCAGCACATGCGCTGGGTCAGGCGAGACCTAAAAAACTGCTGGTGCTCAGCATTGGCAGGACCCGGCCCACTTAAAGCCCTGTGTTTATTATAGAGCACTTGGCTTCTGTGTTGGTACCTTTCCTGGCTGCTTACATGGCTGTGTCACCCCACTGACACGACTCATTATCCACATTTCATATCTCATATCTTGTTGTGTTTACCAGCGTCCATCACAGTGTACATGTTTTCTACATCAATATGACATTTTTAGCTTAATCTGCAGTTTCAGTGGCAGTGTAAGTTAGGAAGTTTACCATTCGCTGCCTAAAGCAAAGGACACCGCCAACACACCTAAAAAAAATAGCTGCTGTGTTCAGGATAACATGCTGCATGTCTAAACACTTTTAAGGGCCAAAAGGCGAGACTTATTGGCTATACCAATGCTTGTTTATTACCAGCTCCGCATAAGATTTACTACTTTACTCTCTCAGAGCATAGCACTTTCCATACCATTGCACTACTTTAAAATCCTGGTCCCACTTGTACCTGTATTTTGTAATTACATGTTTTTATTCTGCCTCTAAAACCTTGGGCCAAAATGGTTAAACTGGTCAAAAATGTTATGCTGAGTATCATTTCACGATATTTACGATCATGCTAATACTCAATTGTAGTTTAAATTGGCATGTATTGCACCTAATCTGTTTTTTTAGCTCTTTACTAATGATGAAATGACTAGGGAAGTACAAAGAGACGCTGTTTGTCTGTCTAGCATATTTTACATTCTATTACATTTTTCTGCTGGCACTTTAATTGACTTGATTTCAAAAATATTCCACAAAAGTGTGTACCAAATGGCTTTCATCACTCAGAAATTTTTTACCTCACAATCTACTCTAATCTAATGCAAAGCAGAACATTATTATTCGCCAATAACATTGAAAGTATTACGGCCTCATTTGGAGATTGATGTACTCTGCAAGGGCGACAGATTAAAATACTTCATCTCTCTGACGGAGCACCCGTACTCTGTATTTACAATAGTCCACTGGTCGTGTGGACACCTTCAGCCAATGACGTGACTCTCTGTAATGGCAGTGCTAGGCAATAGTTAAACGTGTGATGAACTGTGCTGTCAAATATGATTGACGGCTGTCAAACTTTTACCTTGTTTTTGTTTTGAGGTTTTGTTTTTGAAAAAGCAAAAACTATGACCCCCACACCCTGGACATTTTTCACAGTGGTAAGGGTCAGTAAACACTGGCCTATCAACCTCCCACCCTAAATCGGGTAATCAGCCTAATCGAGAAACCTTTGTCGTCTCAAATTCAGTTGGGTAGTTGGAGGCGTATGCCAGCGTCGGAGCCCGAGTACACTCCCTCGCTGACACACTTAAGGTCCGCCCAACTGCAAATCAGGCATGCAGACCTTCACTTTGGTGGCCATTATGACTTTGTACACTCATCGCTAAACCAGCCCCTAAGACTTTTGTACACTTTAAAGTTAAAAGTGTAGCAAAATTAAATATAGTCTGTTAGAAAGTTAATTTGCTATCAATAAGGGGGTAAACGGAGTCCTCTGTGGTTGCCGAGCTCCAATTATGCACACTAGCGTCTGAAAGGGCAGTAGGAATTATAGACCGTGACCTAGGCATGGTGTCCGGTCCATACCAGTGAGATGGACATTTCTGCTTACAATCAGCTCTGAGGTATTTGTGTTCATGTTGGTGAAGGAGGTGTGGGAGTGCTGTTTGTGAGCTCTCTGGCCTCTTGTGGGAAAGGCCAGCTCATGTGGCTTGTGTCTAGCACATGACTGGCATAAAGATGTCCTTGGCTAATGTCAGCACACACAACTGTATTTCTTGGGCACAGGAGCACATGAGTGATCAACAACAATGAAAGGAGGACACACAGTTCAGGAGCATGGTGATCACAGCCGCCAGAGGGGTGGGTGCTTCCACAATACAGAGAAGCAGTGGGTATTTACGCATTTAGGCTTGGAGAATTCGCATCTCGTTAAATTCTGACACAACTGAAACCCCTATTTGCCCAGGTATTGGAATTATAACTGTGTTGGATTTTACAGAGGGTCGGATTTTTATCAAAGTACATTTCAGCAGGCCTAACCTGCCAAACTTTACTGATGAAAAAGGCCCTATAAATCCCTTAACATTTAGATTTTGGTACAGTAAGCACCAACATCTACACGGTATGCCACATCTTCATTGGAAAACCTGCAACTGACACAATGTATTGAATACAATAAACAAGGATCCCCAGTAAATTGTTATTAAAAGGAATGGTACAAATCCCTCTGATAGATTTAGGGATTGGGTGGACAGCAGCAGCAATGCTCCAGTCTCGAGGAAAATCTTCTCCCAGAACGCAGACCTCATAATAGGTTTCAAATTTGCTGAGAGGATTAAGACAGGTTCTAAGCACACAGGGCAGTCTGCTTCTTTCTCCTTCATGTAAGAGCAACAGGAGGTCTTTATCCGTAAACCCTCAGTCTGGTCTTGAACTCTATGGCAAGGGCAGAAAAAGATCCTGTCAGCAATCAGTGATTAGCCCTTACCCAACAGAACCCATAAACCAAGCCCTAAAGCAGCAATTTCTTCTCCCTCACCTGATCATCAAACGTCATTTGCTGCCATGACCCTTAATCCATCTGCATCCCCATTTTGGTGCTTTCAATCAATCAATCAATCAATCAGTAGATTTGTAGAGTGCTCCTTGTCACCTGTGAGGATATCCAGGCACTGGCAGGGTTCAGTTGATGAGCCGGATAGCCAGGTCTTCAGAACACAGTATTAGGGACTTTTTAATCATGCGCAGTCTGGGTATTTTACCTTTCAGCACTTTTAAAAAGCATTGGTTCAATAAAGGAGATAAAACCTTAACTTGTGAATTCTGTAAGGGTGGGGTTCAGGATATTGAGCATTCACTTTTTGTCTGCCCTTATGAGACAGTAACAGAAGCAAGGAATCATTTTTTAAAACCCTTATGTTTTAGATATAATTTCTTGAAAGCCAATGACCTGAGCTCCTTAGTGAAGACACTTCCCATTGAATTTGTGTTACAACCTGGCTGCGTTTTTAAAATGGGAAGAAGAAAAATGGGAGAGCCTGGGAGAGCCTGGAAATTGCATTAAGCAATAGGGACATGAGGACTTTTTGGAATCAAATTACTATAGACTCCAAAGAGGATAAACCAGCAACTGAACCAAACCTAGGGGTAGAAGTCTGGAAGGCCCATTTTCAGTCCTTATATTCTAGGGTAGAGAACGAAGTAGAGCAAGCCGCAATTGAATGTCCCCACCAACAGCTTTTTTGCTTAGATACCCCAGAAATTTCCCTAAAAGAGATAACAGATGCCATAAGCCGAATTATTCCTGCAAAGGCCCCGGGCCTAGACAAGATCCCCAGTGATCTTTTTAGCACTGAACCAAGTATCTGGGCCCTGTACTTATGGACCCTATTCAATGCTATTCTCCAGGGAATGGAGATTCCCACGACATGGTTGGGGGCGGAAATCCTTCTGATCTACAAAAAAGGTTCACCCCGCCATCCTGTAAATTATTGGCCCATCAGTCTCATTGATGTTACTCAGAAAATATACGCTCTAGTGCTGCTGGACCGATTACAGAGTTGGATGGAAGAACACTCTATTCTCAGCCCCTATCAGCCCGGCTTTAGAGCAAACATTTCCACAATTGACCATATTTTCAGGTTGCAATTACTGCACTGGAAAACAGTGATCTTGAAGGGTGGCAGCCTCTACATGTTCTTTGTGGACTTTAAAGCGGCATTCAATTTAGTACCTAGGGAGAAACTATGGGCCATTCTTTCTGATCTGGGAGCCCCCCCCCATGTCTATGCCACAATCTGAAAAGACTACATGAATATAATTTTGCTCAGATTGGATATGGGAAAAATGGAGAGCTCACTGATCGTATACCTATAGAGAGAGGTGTACGTCAAGGGTGTGTATTGGCCCGACACTTTTTTGTTTATTTATTAATGGTTTAGTGGGGGCCTTGACAGCAGGGAGGACATAGATGCTCCAAAGTTGGCGAACCGCAAGGTACCAGCCTTGATGTTTGCCGACGATACCCTCCTGCTGTCAAAGTCCCCTATGGGAATCCAGAGGGCTTTGGACATCTTCTACTCATTCTGCAAGAGTAGGGGCCTGGAGATCAACACCCAAAAAACCAAATATATGGCTTTCAACGCAGGGCACTCAACACGACCTAATCCCCAATTAGATGGGAAATTCTTAGAGAAAGTCTCTGTCTGTGAATACCTGGGATTGTCCCTTAATGAGAAAATGGAATGGGGTGTACAAATCAAGAAGGCATGTTTAAAATTGGCCAGTCTACAATAAGGAGCTAAAGGGGCAGAGAACAGGTCATCCCCCACTCAATGCTCTGTATACAACAAAGACCTGTTCACACTGTGAACAATTGTTTTATACATCCGTTTCAGTTGTCATAGAGTTTAGACACTCTTTACAGCTTGCGATTATTTCGTCTAAGCTATTCAACGGTGTAGTTCACAATCAAAAAAGAAAGAATGAGAAGTTTTGCGTACGAGGTGAGTCAAACTGACTATCAATGTGTCTTAACCTTATGTCTCCAACACCCAAATCTGGTGAAAAAAGAGTGAGAAGGGGTGTTGGTGCCTCACGGTAGCGCCACCAAGGAGGGTTAAGCAGGATGGTACTCGCCTGCTACCTCAAATTCTCATCATCAGCTACCAACACTCCAAAAGCAAGAAAATTGTGTAAGGAACCAATGATTAACTGTACAGGTGCTAAGGTGTGTAATTAAAGAAAAAGAAAGAGCTGTGCTAAAATATGTGCACCGTATCAAACCCCTTAGTGATATACACTAATATCAAAAGATGAGCTAAATCACACTGGCTTGCATATTTTATTCTAAGCTGCGTGATGGCTCATATGTTAAAATGCCGACATGTTTCATTGCCACTGGACAAAACTCACGGCAACTTCTTCAGGGCGTGGGGTCTGTTCATTTCACCCTGCACCTCTATTTGTCAATTAAAAACAGTTCTGTAGGAGACAAAAGAGAACATACACAAACATAACAACACCGGACAGACTTGGTTGGTAACCTGTTATCTCAGGACAAGTGTCCTATGTATTGTATTTCGGAACACCCTATAACATATTTACCAGGATATCGCCCACCATGGGCATACCTTTACCCTTGAGTCCTTGCGGCTATGTATGCGCGTTCAAGGCTCCGCTTATTCCACTCCACTCGTGAGTCTGTAATATATAATATACAGTGAGCATAGCATGATTGGTAATACATGATGTATCATTCATAATTGGTGCGGGTGTATCTCCCTCCCGTCTCAGGAGGTTCCCCCACATCTAGGGATTTGATTAATAAAATGCCTCAAGTTTGGCGCCCCATCAAAAAATGTTAACCTAGACTTGGCGAACCCTTTATAAAGTTGTAACCTAGCCCATCAAACTTCCAAGACTCCCATTCCGACCTTAGTGTCCCCAAGACCCATCTCTTTGGCCTTTTTCAAATCAACTTCCCCGAGTTAGAACCATCTGTCAAGACTCACCGTAAAAGTGTTCGTAACTGGCGTTTACTCAGCCCAGCAACAGCACGGCCATTCCATTGCGCGGTTTAAAAACGTCATTGCGTGTACCACGTGATTGGTCTACGTGGGTCCCATTCAAGCACAGAGCTCGGTGTGATGTAAAAGGGGGTCGCCATTTTGGAATGGGAAATGCCGTATTGTGCCTATCCCCATTAGTTTACGTACATATGTTCCTGCATGTATTTATTCCAACCTAGTGTAGAATGATGATCACTGTGTGTGCATCAACCTATTTACAGCCTTAAAAACCCCGAAATGATGTATTTCATAGGATACTCCTACACGTATGTATCCCTATATACTTATTCATTTGGGGTATCAGTGACTGAATGTCGCGGATACCATTCAGATGGCTTAATGTAGTGTAAAAGAAATTGCCAATTTGAAGTAGGGAATGCCGTATTTTGCCTGTCCCCATTGATTTACAGTGACGTGCTCCTAATAGTATTGGCTACGTCCCAGTGAGGGATGCTTATGCATGTATATATATATGCATCAACCTATTTACAACCTTAACAGTAACCAAAGTGATGTATTCCCTGGGATATTCCTACAAATATGTGTCCTGATGTAGTTTTCCAAAGGCATAAATGTGGTTAACCTACATTGTCTGGTAACTGCAACTATGGTGATCGCCCAGCAATTGAAATTATAATATACTGAGATTGCTTTGATGACAGTTATAACTCATTAATGTCACACGCATTACGTTGGCTCGTTGCCCGAACTCTGGACCTCATATATACACTACTGGTATACTGTTCATGGCCTTGGACTGGGTACTCGTGACCCTCAATGGAGAACAGGTGTCATGAATCATATGTTCACCTTACTCCATTCGATAAGGTCGTTTAGTCCATTGTGGTCCACACCCTCTTGGTAAATCCAACGTGCTTCCCTGCTACTCAGTCTAGATTCAATATTAAACTGGTCACCTGTAACTCTCTCTAGCACTACCCAGCGTACTTCTTGAGCAGTATGTTGTTGTGTTTGAAAATGTTGTACCAATTTTGTGCTCAATTTACCTGCACGGAGTGTGCTAAGATGTTCTTGTATTCTTGTTTTTACCTTCCTGGTGGTTAGGCCGATATAGTGAAGCTCGCAGGGGCATGTCAATCTATAAATCACGTGCGAGGTGTTACAGTTGCTAAATTTGTTTAAAAACCAGATCTTCTTGTTTACAAGAGTGACATTTTTAGTGGGCGATGTAAATGCGCACACAGAGCAATTTCCACATGGGTAGTGCCCCGGGGGGATGTTGGTTTCACGTGGAGTTATTTTGGGTCTGGTGTGGACCAGCCGGTCCCTAATGTTCGCAGATCTTTTGAATGCAAAACGGGGGGGAGGCATTTGCATATTGGTGGTACTAAGCAGATGCCAATGCCTGCGAATAATCTGCCTGATTTTGGTGGAAAGTGGTCCAAAGGTAGTGACCACTGGAATACATTCACCTTTATCTTTCGAGGTCTTTTCCAACAGGGCTGCACGGGGCGTGTTGTATGCTCGTTTTTAGCCATCTGAATGGTATCCGCGACATTCAGTCACTGATACCCCAAATGAATAAGTATATAGGGATACATACGTGTAGGAGTATCCTATGAAATACATCATTTCGGGGTTTTTAAGGCTGTAAATAGGTTGATGCACACACAGTGATCATCATTCTACACTAGGTTGGAATAAATACATGCAGGAACATATGTACGTAAACTAATGGGGATAGGCACAATACGGCATTTCCCATTCCAAAATGGCGACCCCCTTTTACATCACACCGAGCTCTGTGCTTGAATGGGACCCACGTAGACCAATCACGTGGTACACGCAATGACGTTTTTAAACCGCGCAATGGAATGGCCGTGCTGTTGCTGGGCTGAGTAAACGCCAGTTACGAACACTTTTACGGTGAGTCTTGACAGATGGTTCTAACTCGGGGAAGTTGATTTGAAAAAGGCCAAAGAGATGGGTCTTGGGGACACTAAGGTCGGAATGGGAGTCTTGGAAGTTTGATGGGCTAGGTTACAACTTTATAAAGGGTTCGCCAAGTCTAGGTTAACATTTTTTGATGGGGCGCCAAACTTGAGGCATTTTATTAATCAAATCCCTAGATGTGGGGGAACCTCCTGAGACGGGAGGGAGATACACCCGCACCAATTATGAATGATACATCATGTATTACCAATCATGCTATGCTCACTGTATATTATATATTACAGACTCACGAGTGGAGTGGAATAAGCGGAGCCTTGAACGCGCATACATAGCCGCAAGGACTCAAGGGTAAAGGTATGCCCATGGTGGGCGATATCCTGGTAAATATGTTATAGGGTGTTCCGAAATACAATACATAGGACACTTGTCCTGAGATAACAGGTTACCAACCAAGTCTGTCCGGTGTTGTTATGTTTGTGTATGTTCTCTTTTGTCTCCTACAGAACTGTTTTTAATTGACAAATAGAGGTGCAGGGTGAAATGAACAGACCCCACGCCCTGAAGAAGTTGCCGTGAGTTTTGTCCAGTGGCAATGAAACATGTCGGCATTTTAACATATGAGCCATCACGCAGCTTAGAATAAAATATGCAAGCCAGTGTGATTTAGCTCATCTTTTGATATTAGTGTATATCACTAAGGGGTTTGATACGGTGCACATATTTTAGCACAGCTCTTTCTTTTTCTTTAATTACACACCTTAGCACCTGTACAGTTAATCATTGGTTCCTTACACAATTTTCTTGCTTTTGGAGTGTTGGTAGCTGATGATGAGAATTTGAGGTAGCAGGCGAGTACCATCCTGCTTAACCCTCCTTGGTGGCGCTACCGTGAGGCACCAACACCCCTTCTCACTCTTTTTTCACCAGATTTGGGTGTTGGAGACATAAGGTTAAGACACATTGATAGTCAGTTTGACTCACCTCGTACGCAAAACTTCTCATTCTTTCTTTTTTGATTGTGAACTACACCGTTGAATAGCTTAGACGAAATAATCGCAAGCTGTAAAGAGTGTCTAAACTCTATGACAACTGAAACGGATGTATAAAACAATTGTTCACAGTGTGAACAGGTCTTTGTTGTATACAGATGTTTAAAATTGGCCCAGACAACAGGGGGGCTAGCGAAGTTGCAGAGGATGTGCACACATAAAACGATGGGGCTGGTGTTGGAAATATACAAGGCACAAGCCAGAGGAGCTGCCTTGTATGGGGCGGAAATTTGGCGCCATCGGCCATCTGACCAACTTTCCAAGATTGAGAATTCGTTTGCTAGACAACTTCTGGGACTCCCCAAAAGTACACTGCTCACACCGCTTCAAATGGATCTTGGAGTCAGCCCGATTGCAGTAGAGGTCGCCCTTAGACTCTTGTTATATTGGCGTCGTCTATGGAGCACCCCTGAACTATCTGTGTATAGAGAGGAACTGAGGGAAGTGGCAAACCTCAGGGGAGCAAGCAAAATCCCATGGCTGGCCCACATTAAGAACTCTCTAATTTCCATGGGAATGGGTGACTTATGGGCTAGTGCCGAACTCCTAGGAAGGCTCTGGTAAAGATCTACAAGGAATGCAATCTTACCTTATTGCAGGAGAGTCCCGGGACTGGCACACTGACAACATCTTACTTAGAAGTAAAACTGCAATACAGGTTAGAACCTGTCATCAACGATATACAGCCATCCCTTGCTAAAAAGCTATATTTGCAGTGTAGGTATGGTACACTTCCCCTACGCGCTTTTACACATAAGTGGGGGTGCAGTTCTACTAAGCGCTGTACGACATGTAACAATATACCGGAGACAGACCTACATGTATTATTTTTCTGCCCGGCATATAAGAAAGCGAGACTCCGTTGGTTACGGCAGTTGTGTAGAAACCTCGGAACATCTCACTGCTCCCAGGCTTTCAGGATTTTAAAATATGGTACTAGTATGCCCATTGGGTATTCCGTTTCACGCTATCTGTTCTCAATGTGGTGTGTTCGCCGAGCAATTCTAAAGATAGGGCTAGCCCAATCAACTCATCCTGCTCCCCCATTGTGAATCGTTGTCTTTTAAATCCGATTTGACTATACTTTATGATCTTCTGAAGTGTTTTTTAAAAATATATATTATACTATATAACTTCCATGAATTCTTGATTCATATTTTAATGTGTATGACCTTCATTGCCGGATAATTTGTATTGTCTGTATTGTATTTTATTTGATTTTTATTTGTGCTTTTATGGCCTTGTTTGGCCGACATAAAGAATCTCTTGACTTGACTTGAAAATGTTTTTTACCTATGTATTAACTGTGCTTTGTATTATGACTTGTGTGTCACATATGTGTTGCTTTAATTGGTTATTTAAAACTATATATATTGTTGATTTCTGATGAGAGCTATATCAATAAATTTGATTTGAATTTGCCAGGTCTTCAGGGACTTTCGGAGCTTGAACTTGCATCTTTTCTGTACAGGGAGATAGTGGAGTTCCCAGATGTAGGGGGTGATGTGGGTATGTCTAGGGAGATCCAGGACAAGCCTGGCTGCAGTGTTTTGTGTGGTCTGTAGTCGTTGGAGAACGTGAGCTATGATCCCTGCTTAAAGAGCGCTGCCATAGTCCAGTTGGCGGGAGAGAGTGCTTGGGTAATGGTGCATCTTGAACTTTGGGTAAATCATTTGATTATCTTAAGAAGCATGTGGAGGATAAAGAAGCAGGAGGAGACGGAGCTGACCTAAGTCGTCATGGTTAGCTTGTTGTCCAGAATAATGCCAAGATTCCTAGTCTGGTCAGTGAGGGTAGGAGTAGGTTTGAGTGCTGAGGATCACCATAATGTGTCCCATGGGGAGCTTTTGTTTCTGAAGATCTGTAACTCTGTCTTGTCCATGTTGAGCTTCAGGCAGTTGTCCTTCTTCCAGTTGGCGACGTTTGTCATGCAGTTGTGGAATTTGGTGTTGGTGGTGTCTTCGGAGAGGTAGAGGATGAGTTGTGTGTCATCGGCTTAGGATATGATGTTGAGTCTGTGGGTTTTGACTAAGCTGGCCAGAGGTGTCATATAAGTGTTGAAGAGAGTGGGGCTAAGCGAGGATCCTTGGGTTACTCCACAGATGATTTCCTTGATTTTAGAGGTAGAGGCGGACTTTTTGCGTTCTTCCAGTGAGGAAAGCGGTGATCCATCTGAGAGCGGCTCCTTGGATGCCTATATTGTGCAGCCTTATGATGAGTGTGTGGTGGGAAACCATAACAAAGGCTGTTGAAAGGTCTAAGAGGATCAGAGCCACAGACTCTCCTTGGTCAAGTAGGGCTTGGATGTCATCAATAGCTGCGTTGATGGCTATCTCGATGCTGTGGTTGCTGCGGAATCAGATTGGTAGGAGTTTTTATTCCAAATGTGAGGAGAGTTGTTGGCTTTTTCTAATACTTAGGATGGAAGCGGGGAGATCCCTCGGTAGTAGTTGAGTCCACTGGATTTTGCAAATGGTTTCTTTAGTAAGGCATTGACTTCTGCATGTTTCCAATCCTCGGGCAAGGTTGCTGTGGAAATTGAGCTGTTAAACAAGGTGGTTGATTCTGGCTTCGCCATGTTGAAGATGTGGTGAGGACATGTGTTGGTTGGGGCCCATCAGTGGACTGAGTTCATGATGGAGGAGGTACCCTGTGGGGCAAGATGGCTCAATTCAATTAGTCGAATGTCTGTGGCGGTAGAGGGGTTGTTGTGTTGCTTGAAGAAGTCGGTGGCCTTGAGCTGTGGTTGGAAGTTTTGGTAGATATGGTGATCTTGTAGAGGAAAAAGGTTGCAAGGTTGTCAATGAGGTCCTGTGAGGAGTAATGTTGTTTGTTGCAGCTGGGAGGGTTGGAGAATTCTTTGACAATGTTGAAGAGTTCTTTGCTGTTATTAGAGCTTGATTTGATGAGCGAGGCTAAGGCCTTTTTCTTCAAATCTCTCAACTGTCTGTGGTAGAGGTTGTAGGCTGTCTTGAAGGCGATCTTGTCGGTCATGTCTTTGCTGGTGTGCCATCTCCTTTCCAGCTGTTTATAGTGTTGTTTAGTGGTTCTGAGGTCTTCAGTGTATAAGCTAGCCAGCTTGGTTGACCTTCTGTGGGTGTTGTTGCTGATCGAAGTGACACTGTCAATGGAGTTGGTGATCCAATTGGTGAAGTTTCGGACATTCTGGTCTGGATTGTTGGAAGAGAAGGGGTGGGTGGGGTTGAGGGTGTTGATCCACTTGTCCTTTGAAACTTTGCGCCAGATGCAGTGGGGGCATTGGGCAGATTGGGCCGGGCCATGAGCTGGTGATGCTGAAGTGGACGATGGAGTGGTCAGTCCAGGTTAGTTCTGTGGTGGGGCTGTACAGGATGCAGACGCTGGAGGTAAAGATAGGGTCTAGTGTGTGGCCTGTGGTGTGCGTGGAGGTCATAGATGAGTTGGGTGAGTCTGATCTTGTTCATGCTGTCAAGGAGGTTGGTAGTGTTGAAGTCGCTATAGTTGTCAAGATGGAAGTTGAGGTTGCCAAGGAACATGTAGTTGTTGGGCGTCTATGGCGAGGGAGGCAATGAAGTCAGTGATGAAGTCATGAAAGACTGGCTGTGTTCCTGGAGGATGGTAGGTGAGGGTGCTCCTGAATGATGTTCTGCTGTCTGTCTGGAGTTGGAAGTTGAGGTGTTCCATGGCTGTGGTGTTGAAGTAATTTGCAGTGGTGCATTGGATGGATATCATGTCTGTGATGGCAATCCCTCCGCCAGGCTTGTAGATATGGTCGCAGTGGGTAATCTTGTATCCTTCGGGTATTCCAGTGGCAATGTCAGGTGGGGAAGTGTGGTTGAGCCAGGTCTCAATGAGGAAGAGGAAGTCAGGTGTGAGGTTGATGATGAGGTCCCAAATCTCGGGGTGTTTGCACAGTGAGCACTTGTTGAAAATGGCGCATGCAAGCTGGTGTTTTTGTTCAGGTGGTGTCTGTGGTGTGTACAGAGTAGGGCTGGTCGATGGTCTGGTGTGTGTGTGGTGGCAGGTGAAGTGGTAGTAGGTGAAAGGTCCTGCAGAGGAGCGTAGGTTGGTGTGGTGGCAGTGTTTGGCGCGGTGCACGGGGTCAAGGGTGTAGACATAGCGATGGTGTATCTGCAGGGGGTAGGAGGGCCAGAGGTTGTGGCGCTGGGCACAGTCTAGGTGCAGAGGGCACAGATGGGTTTGTCTTTGCCACACCTTCAGCACACCAGCAGCACACCCACTGCGCACGCCTGCTGGTTGATCACGCTGCGGCCTGCATTAAGTAGGTCCTTGGGTGGGTGTGGCTTCTGTTGGCGGGAAGAACGGTAAACAGAAAAAATACAGGCTGCTGCGGTGTCACTAGATCAAACACAGCAACTGGATCAGGCTGGAACAAGCAGGAACTGGAGGCCATAGGCAAGTGGCAGGCTAGATGCCCAGGTGCCTACTACTGCGGTCACACTGTGGCCTGCATAAAATAGGTCCTGCAGTGGGTGCGGCTTCCGTTAGGGGGAAGAACGGTGAGTGGGAAAACCTGGGCTTTGGTGGTGTTACTTGGTGAACTGGTGGCAAATGGATCAGGCTGGACAGGAACTGGGGGCCATAGGCAAGTAGCAGGCTAGGTGCCCAGTCGCCTACTTGTGTGGTTGTGCTGCAGGCTGCATAAAGTAGATCCTGGGGTAGGCAGGGCTTCTGGCGGGAAGAACAGTGAGCAGGAAAGCCCAGGCAACTGCAGTGTTACTTGGTCAAACGGCAGCAACTGGATTAGGCTGGAACAAGCAGGAACTGGAGGCCTCAGGCAAGTAGCCAGCTAGGTGCCCAGGTCCCTACTTGTCTGGTCGTGCTACTGCCTGCATTAAGTAGGTCCTTGGGTGGGCAGGGCTTCTGTTGACGTAAAGAACGGTGAGAGGGAAAACCTGTCCAGGAAGACCCGGGCAGGGGCAGTGTCACTTGGTCAAACGGCAGCAACTGGGTCAGGCTGAAACGCGCAGGAATTGGAGGCCACTGGCAAGTGGCAGACTAGATGCCCAGGTGCTTACTAGTACGGTCGCGCTTTGGCCTGCATAATGTAGGTCCTGGGTGGGTGCAGCTTCTGTTGGCAGGAAAAACGGTGAGCAGGAAAACCTGGGCTGGGGCGGTGTCCCTTGGTGAAACGGTGGCAAATGGATCAGGCTTGATAAGAACAGGAGGCCACAGGCAAGCAGCAGACTAGGTGCCCAGTCGCCTACTAGTGTGGTCGTTCTGCAGGCTGCATTAAGTAGGTCCTGGGGTAGGCAGGGATTTTGTGGGCGGGAAGAACAGTGAGCAGGAAAACCCAGGCAACTGCAGTGTCACTTGGTCAAATGGCTGCAGCTGGATCAGTATGAAAGAAGCAGGAACTGGAGGCCACAGACAAGTGGTCGGATAGGTGTCCAAGTGCTTTCACTCCCTTGTGCACAATGCACCACTCCACTCATGTTTCTTTCTATATCATTGTACTTTTGCATGGCTGGCCTCTCTTCCCACCTCTTTCCTTCTGTGTAAGTACACCCATAAATCAGGCAAGTGAGTCATCTCCCCACATTCCAGGTTCATAGGTTGGGCTTTCACAACCATCTCAGCTATACTGCCCTCACCAACATTTTAGTACATGTACAACCACGAGTCGAATCAGGCTCCAGATCACACTCACACATATCTGTTCATTTTTCATGTAAAACTGCCAGCATAGTATTCCTTGGTGATACTCACAGCTTGTGTAAAGATTCACGAACTCTCCATATATAGTTCAAGTGAAGTTTATTCATTAACAGCATATAATCACAGCATCCCCAGCTGAGCAGTGCTCACCAGCTGTTACACCTTCGAATTGCCAAGCTTCTATCACTAGGTCATCAGTGACCGCATAACATTCTATGCTCAGCATACAAGTCCTTACAGCTTGTTTACAACCATGGAGTGAGCAAATCAGTGACAGAAACACCCTCAGTGCTATTTTAACTTCTTCCTGGTCAGCAGATGCTCGATTGGCGGTGATGTTTCACCGGGCTGAATTGTTTGTTTTGAAGTATGACAAAAGCATTGGTTTGATTCCTGTCTGCAATGGCAATGAAGCAAAAAATGACGGACTGTGATATGGACCAGAGTCCTTACCAGGGGTTAAGAATAATTCAAGCATTCCATCTTTCACAATTTTATTCTCCTTACTGAGATGTCCTGAGGGAGACATACATGCACAGGAGTAGGTCTCTTAGATTGCAGGTGTCATCGGATGTGTGCTGTACCATTTGAAGAGCCCCAATAATTTTCAAATCTTAAAGAGTAAACTCAAACAGTATGCAGCAATACAATGAAGAGGAATGCAGCCCAAAGCACTTGGCAACACTGATATTAATGTATTCATTTCACCCATTGATGTTTTTTATTAAATAGTTTCCACTGACCCATATTGTTTTGGTCACACTGGCCTTTGAGGAGTTAATGTCTAACCTGAAGTTTAGCCTCTTCCATGTGCATTAACTGGGACATCTTCTTTCTTAGGTGCAACACACAGTTCATAACATCATATTTGGGAGCCCTCAATTTATATTTGCAGTCCTCCTTTGGCACACAAGTAAGCTTTGGATTGTTTGAATGAACAAAAGTTCTCTTAGCTTGAAATTAAGCCATTCTCTAACATCTCGTGATAGGCTGATGGATGGCCTACATTTTCTTCTTCTTCGTGATTTACCCTAATTACACAGATCCTGCACTTTAGTGGTATATCAAAGGCACCACCTTATTTGCTTTTGAGTATAGCTCAATATAGAGACCTTAAATACAACATATAATTGTCCCTTATGGGTGTCAATTACATGGATCAAAACAATATGTTTGCCTCTGCTATGGAGATGTCATTCCTTCTGGAGCTCAATCTCAGTGAAAACACTATACGAGGCCAACCTACAGGTGCAGGAGTGGTACCCAAACGCACCTCCTGGGGTGGTCCACAGTAACAGGCATATCCTTGTTCTTTGAAGTTCCATGAAAGACCATGGGATCAACAATGTTAATCAATAAGGCCTCGAATAACAACTCAAGATTTGACAGCATGACCAGGAAGTCCGGACTGTCATCCCGGCCTGCTACTTTGCATTAAAATTATTGTGTAACAAAATGTAGCCTGAGAAACGTTTGTCAAAAATGCCATCCCCTAAAAAATAGAATGAAAAAAGTTGTGGCAAAAAAATAATTGAAAAATGCCATCTGTTATAGGTCAAAGGTAAGTCTACTGGGAGCTAAGGCAAGGGGTGTCCTGCTAAAGGAGAGAGGAGTATTTACAATGATTTCAGAAGGGGGCTGGAATAGTAAAGGTTTTCTAGGATTCAGAGAAGGGTAGTGTTATGTCGTACCAAGGAGTTGATAGGGTTCAGGGGTTGGTAGTGTTAAGGAGTAGTTTGGGGATTCTAGGGTTCAGTAAATAGTATCACTAAGGGGTAGCAGGGGATTTTAGTGTTTAGGATGGGTAGCAATAGAGTTAAGGACAGGTAGCATAAAAGGAAAGCAGGTTTTTTTTGGGGGGGGTCAGGGTTTGAGCAGTGGTAAGACATAGTAAGAGTTTTTGGGATTCAGTAAAGAGGGGAAAATGGGTTTTTAGGTTCAGGGAAAGGTAGCATTAGGAAGCAGTAGAACAAGTTACTTACCTTTCGTAATACCTTATCTGGTAAAGAATGTATCTAGCTGCAGATTCCTTACCATAGAATTATTCCCAGGCCTCAGACTGGCTCATTAAATCTTTTTGTGAGTAGTACCCATGCACGCTTGTAGGTGGCATCATTCAGCTCCGCTTAGCCTTGTCCATGCTGGAAGTGACATGTGCTTACCCTATAAAGGCACCAACCCAGCACACCAACGCCACTTTCTTCTTGCAACTTTCCATGCCAGGAGCCAGAGCCAAGAAGAACACTGGGCTCTGAAAGGTAACAGCCCTGTGCCTAAAATTGCATTTGCAGAGTGGGAAGGATAGGTGGGTCCGTAAGGAATTTGCAGCTAGATAGAGTCTCCACCAGATAAGGTGATACCAAAGGAAGTATCTTATTCTTCAGACGGAGAAATGTAGCTGCGGATTCTTTACTTTAGAATAGATACCAAAGCAATATAACTGTGGAGGAGGGTTGGAACATCTTATTTAGACTAGAAAGTCCTGCAGGATCGAATAGGCAAAGTACTCCTCCCAACGCACCTGACTGTCTAGGCAGTAGTGCTTGGTGAACATGTGCAGCGAACCTCACGTTGCAGCCCGATAGATTTCCAGGACTGGTACTCCACATGCTAAGGCAGTGGTCGCAGTCTTGGCTCTGGTCAAGTGAGAAAACGTAGGCCCTCTGGGGGTTGCTTCTTGGCAAATGCCTAGCAGATCTTAATTAGGGATGGGCAGGACTTGTGTAATTAGACTCCGCTAAATTCCGCATAGTTACAAAAATCTCAGTGAGATTCCGTAAACTTTCGCCAATGGGTGATAATAGGTATCTCGTAGTACTCGCGCTGTGATTTATCGCCGGGAGTATGTTCCACTGGGAAAAATTAGCACGAACTGCACCATGCGGCATGCCAGATGGCGCAGCTACTCGAGGTGATCTTACCGCCATCTGGCTGCCAAATGGTTGCGTTTGCCTGCTTTGGAAAAATCTTGCCAGATGCCCTCCTAGCAACTGGAAATTAGGTTAGGAGATGCCAAATCTTGTTTGGGCTAGCCAACTTACCATTTTGGTGCGCGCACAGTAAACAATTCTGCCACGTGGTGATTGGCGGAATTTGGCCAGAACTCTTCATTACAAGGCTGACGGAAGTCACCAAAATTCCATCAATTGGGCGTGCGGAAGGGAATATTTCACTCACCCCTAATCTTAATGCAGGGCCCATTCCATTGGGAGATCATTAGTTTCTGCACGGTCTTCCCTTTCTTACCCCCGATATGCCCTATGAAGATTTGATAGTCCATCTGGAACGGTCATGTGCAGTCAAGGTAGAACAACAGCGCTCTTTTTGTGTCCCGCTGGTGGATTCTCTCCTCTTCCTTTGAAGGATGAGGCAGCTCGTAAAAGGTAGGCAAGGTGATGGACTGGCCTACGTGAAATGGAGTGACTACCTTTTGCAAGATGGATGCTCGAGTCCGAAGGACTAGTTTGTCTGGGTAAAAAGAGATGTACGGAGGCTGAAAAGATAATGCCTGCAGTTCACTGATCCTCTGGGCAGATGTAATTGCCACCAGAAGGGCATCTTGATGGTAACGAGCTTAAGAGAGCAGTTATAAAGGGGCTCAAAGGGAGTGCACATTAGAAAAATAAGAGCCAAAATGAGAGCCCATTGAGGCATAATGAAGGGAGCTGGAGTAAATGTGTTGAAGATCTTCAAGGAAAATATTTACAATAGGGGACTTGAAAAGAGAGGGCTGATATTACAGCCATAGAAAGACTGAGAAAGCATATAAATCATCCTTCAACGTGCCCAATGCAGAACCCTGCTGGGCCAATGTAAAGATAAACAAAAGAACTTGGGAAAGGGTTGCAGATAAAGGGTCAGCCTGTTTATTTGTACACCATGCCACAACTTGCTCCAACAGCCGGCAAATACCGTCTTGGTGAAGGGATATCAAGCTGCCAAAATTACATCACAGACTTAGGGCAGAAGGTCAAGGGGTCAGCTGTTGCCGCTCAACCTCCACGCATGAAGGTGGAGTGTTGACAGGTTCGAGTGGAGAACCTTTCCCTACTGCTCCAGATTAGACTGCCGAATCGGAGGACCGATGGACATGCTTAGCAAGTCAGAAGGCAAAAGTCAGGAATAGGACAAAAGCCTTCATCCTTTTTGGGCACCAGAAAGTAGCATATTTAACAACCATGACCTACTTCTGATGATGACACCCTCTTTATGGCTCACTTGGCCAAGACAGCCTGTACTTCCTGATGGAGTAATGATATGCGGTCTTCTGTCAGTCAATCGTGTGTGGTTGCCTTTGGTGGAGGGGTAGTCATAAAGTGAAGGGAACAGTCACTTTGGACAATCTAGAGAACCCAGCAGTCAGATGTTATTGACCTCCAGAGGTGCAGGTGATGGCAAAACCTGCCTCTCCCTGGGTGCCCATGTTGGTCAGAGGGCAAATTAAATTGGCCTGGAGGTAGCAGCTGCCACAGGTGTGGAAGACTGGCCTGACCTCTGGCTAACTAACCCACAAGGCTTGTGGGTGCTGAGGCTACGGCCATGAAGAGAATGAGAAGTCTGCCAGCCAAAGTGGCTGAGCAGTTGGAATAACGGCTGGAAGTCCCTTCGGTGGCTATAAAAGGAATTGAAGGCACAAAGTGGTAGGTGTCCTTGAAGCGAATCCAGCACTGAGTCTGCATCATCTCAGAAGAGACGGGAGCCATCAAAGGGCATGTCCATGATAGAGACCTGGACATCCCCAGAAAAACCAGACATCATCAGCCAGGCATGATCCTGTGAAGGCCACCAAAATTGAAAGCACTCTGCCTACCGAGTCAGTTGTATCCAGCCCACAGTGTATCGCAAACTTAGCTGCATCTCTCCCTTCTCCTTACCAGCCCTTTGGCCAGGGGGTTGGTCTTCACACCATCTCTTGGTAACTATAAAATTCATATATTTCTGTATGTACTGCTGTTTCTCTACTCTCTTTTCTGAGCAACGTCAATGCACTGAATATATAAATATATATATATATATATATATATATATATATATATATTATCTACTGGCGGTCGCCAGTAGATAGTTATAGTTACAACCTAGTTTCCATAGGAAATCTCAAAATTCTATTTTGAATAACTTTGGCGCCGGTTGACGAATCCTCGCGAAATTTTCAAAACTAATGGGGTGCTCCGTTCAGCTCCTACCCTGAAAGTCTTGGGGTGATTCGTCAAACGGGGGCCGAGAAAAAGGGGGGGTCCCAAAACGCGTTTTCCCCATGCATTTTTCAATAGGACCTTTAGTCGCAGCTACAGCCCGAACGGCTGAACAGAATTACGTGAAATTTGGCAGAGAGGTAGCCATAAGGTCAGGGAAGTGCCTTTTGCAGGTCTAGTGTAAATCTGTTCAGTATTTCCTGAGAAAATAGCATTTAAAAGCATATCAATATCTATATGCGCGCACCGTGCGCGCACCCTGCCGTGCGCGAGCGCAATTCTGATTGGTTGTTAGATGTCGGTAAACATTCGAATCGGTCGAAACCAGGAGTGTCAGCCGCCATTTTGTCTCTCGCAGTCTGAGGAGGTGAAAAAAAAAGGTGGAGAACGTGTAAAGGGGGCAGAGTGGACAGTTCCTGACCCCCTAGCCTTGGTCACGGGGTCACAGAAGGACCCCCAAGGGTGAAAAAATATATTTTTTTTTATTTTAAAAATCGCGAGGTGCGCACACGGAGCGCGCACCGCGAACCGTGGGTGCTCGGTGCGCGATGAAAAACCTGGAAAAAAAAATAAAATAAATACATAACTTAGCATTTAAAAAACCGTACCAATTCACTGAAAAAACCATAGGTTTCACACACGTTATAGTTACGAATTAGCATTTAAAAAACCTTGCAAATTCACTTAAAAACCATAGGTTTCACAGGTTATAGTTAGCTGGACATTTCACTCGTAAAAAACCAATGAAATTCCCCCGTTATAGTTAGTGCAGGCAACTATAACTCACGCGACCGCAATCCTCTGCTGATGACGTCAGATATTACATCACTGATGACATATGTGTCTTTATGAAAAATAAATATTTGTAATGTATGTATAGCTAAAGATTAATGGAAGAAGACATGGGTAAATATGTGTCTAAATACAGTGATGTAATATCTGACGTCATCAGCAGAGGATTGCGGTCGCGTGAGTTATAGTTGCCTGCACTAACTATAACGGGGGAATTTCATTGGTTTTTTACGAGTGAAATGTCCAGCTAACTATAACATGTGTGAAACCTATGGTTTTTTAAGTGAATATATTACCTACTGGCGGTCGCCAGTAGGTAGTTATAGTTAGGACCCTCTTACCATAGGAAATCCGCAACATTCTATTTGGAATAACTTTGGCGCCGGTTGACAAATCCTCGCAAAATTTTCAAAATAGGTGGGGCGCTCCGCTCCGCTCCTACCCTGAAAGTCTCGGGGGGATTCGTCAAGCGGGGGCTGAGAAAAAAGGGGGGTCCCAAAACACGTTTTTCCCATGCATTTTTCCATAGGCCCTTTAGACACAGCTACAGCCCGAACGGCTGAACAGAGTTACTTGAAATTTGGCAGAGAGGTAGTCCTCAGGTCAAGGAAGTGCCTTTTGTAGGTCTGGTGTAAATCTGTTCAGTAGTTCCTGAGAAAATAGCATTTAAATCAATATATATATCTGAGCCAGCTTACGGTGCGCTTACCGTGCGCTTACGGTAAGCTTACGGTAAGCTTACCGTACGCGTACGGTGACGTGCGCGATTCTGATCGGCTGTTAGATCTTAGTAAACATTCGAATCGGTCGAAACCAGGAAGCGGCGGCCGCCATTTTGTGTGTTTCACACAGAAAAAAAAAGGGTGATAACGTGAAAAGGGGGCAAGGAAGAGAGTTACAGACCCCCTAACATTTGAAAGGGGGTCAAAGAAGGACAGAAAAGTACAAAAAAATCATTTATTAATTTTTAAAAAAAATCGCGGGGTACGCGTACGGTAAGCTTACGGTAAGCTTACCGTACGCGTACGGTAGAAAAAAAAAATAAAAAACGAAATAAAATTCAGATTTAAGTGTTTAGATATTAGGGGGCTCTAAAAAGAGCCGTTGTGTTTATGAAGTGATTTGATTTTTTAGTGGTACCTACAAGTAAGTACCGATGCAGAGTCTAAGGTTCAAGAGGAAGACTCTGTTCCCTTCATCAGTGAAGTGTACACCATCTCCTCTATAAATGTCTTGCATGTCAAAACGCAAGTTGTTGTGGTAAATGGAACCCATACCATAGTCTCGGAGGAAAGCAGAAACAGATTTGTTGACGTGCTTTCTTGCTTTGTCAATCTGCGGACAAAAATGATTGGACCAGTTCCATTTTTGCCTTTGGCATATGTTAGAATACACAAAGGCAGTTTTAGGGAAAAGTGAAAACAGTTGTGCAAAGGTCTCCTTCATAAGCATTTCCAGACCTACCCCAGTCAAAGTGCCTAGGTCATTGCCACCACAGTGCACTATTATGAGGTCAGGGTGTTGGATTTGCATGAAGGATTTCACCAATGGCATCAATTGGTGCCACTTTAACCCTCTCTGACCAATCCATTTAATGTCTACATTTGGCAAAGCAAGGTCTCTCACCATACCTGTTTTCTCTGCATACTTTTCACTCCAGAAGACATAGCTGTGCCCTACAATCCACACTGTGAACATCTTCAAAGGAGAACTGGATGCACTCAGGAGGTGTCTTTCAGTAGAATGGGAGAAAAAAATGAAAGACAGTTTGGAAATGGAGGCATACATATTTTTTTTAAAAAAAAGAACTGATTGGCTGTTTCATACCATTCTACACTAAAAACTAGGCTGTATGTGTAAATTTATAGAAGCATGTTTTGTATTGGTACAGAAAAATGTGTTACCAAAGAACAGTACTATGGATTTGCTGTTAGGTTTGAAAAGTCAAGCACTCCTGCTCTTTGGAAATGAAACATTGTGTGGTGAACTTCTGACCTAACTCTACACAGCAGTGTTTCAAGAGCAGTTGCTATGGTAGCAGGCAGAAGTCAAGTTGGGGGAAGGGTACTAGGCTGAAGTCAAGTTGGGGGAAGGGTACTTTTGGAAAAGGGTTGGTTTTCAACCAATAGAAATGTGTGATTACATTTGAAAAAAAGGGGGAAGCACTGAGATTTGAAATTAACATGTATATGTGTGGAAAAAGAGAGGGAAACATTGCCATTATCTGGTTCTGCTGAGAGGAGAGAGGTGTACAGAACAGAGATCCTGGCTCTGATAATCTGCTGTTTGAGTGCCACATTTCTTTCACAACTAACTAATTTTAAAGGTGAGTTATGAGTTTGAGAGGGGATGTATATGGTAAATTAAGAAATGAATAATAGAATTGGAATTCCTTTTGTTGAAGTTGTGTTTATCGTTTTGTGTTTTGGGAGAAATTTAAATGTGAGGAACATGTAAAATAATATGGACTATGTTTTCACCATAAAATAAGGTGTATTGTTATAAATGAGGAATACTTTTAGGGTTTGAGGTTGCAGTCAGTAATGCAAATACATTCAGCATCACTAAGGCTGGTTGCCTTTGCTGGAGTGTAGTCAGTCACCCAGGTTATACATGTTTCTGGTCTCAAAAAGCTGTTTGGACATGTACTTTTTTGAGAATCTGAAAAGTGGATTCAAAATGTGTCAGACTGTAAAAGTACTTATCACTTGCAAAAAAAAGAGTAGTAAGTGTGCTTTCAAATTGGCAAAGAAATGTCGTTTTCTGACTAATATGAAACCATGACTCTGTGTGCAAAGAGGAATTATAGATAGAGATTTATTGCGTATTACTCTGGTAATTTTACAGTTGCATTAGTAGGAAAGGGGGAGCTATTTTTTCTGCAGAAGCAGACTCTTAGCACACACCCAGCTGCTTATCCTGTGGAATCATGCATAGTATTCACAACTGAGTGGGGTTTGAGGTTGCAGTCAGTAATGCAAATACATTCAGCATCACTAAGGCTGGTTGCCCTTGCTGGAGTGTAGTCAGTCACCCAGGTTACACATGTTTCTGGTCTGAAAAAGCTGTTTGGACATGTGCTTTTTTAAGAATCTGAAAAGTGGATTAAAAATGTGTCAGACTGTAAAAGTACTTATCACTTGAAAAAAAAAGAGTAGTAAGTGTGCTTTCAAATTGGCAAAGAAATTTCGTTTTCTGACTAATATGAAACCATGACTCTGTGTGCAAAGAGGAATTACAGACAGAGATTTATTGCGTATTACTCTGGTAATTTTACAGTTGCATTAGTAGGAAAGGGGCAGCTATTTTTCTGCAGAAGCAGACTCTTAGCACACACCCAGCTGCTTATCTTGTAGAATCATGCACAGTATTCACAACCGAGTGGGGTTTGAGGTTGCAGTCAGTAATGCAAATACATTCAGCTTCACTAAGGCTGGTTGCCCTTGCTGGAGTGTAGTCATTCACCCAGGTTACACACGTTCCTGGTCTCAAAAAGCTGTTTGGACATGTGCTTTTTTAAGAATCTGAAAAGTGGATTAAAAATGTATCAGACTGTAAAAGTACTTATCACTTGCAAAAAAAAGAGTAGTAAGTGTGCTTTCAAATTGGCAAAGAAACTTCGTTTTCTGACTAATATCAAAGCATGACTCTGTGTGCAAAGAGGAATTACACAAAGAGATTTATTGCGTATTACTCTGGTAATTTTACATTTGCATTAGATGGAAAGGGGGAGCTATTTTTTCTGCAGAAGCAGACTCTTAGCACACACCCAGCTGCTTATCCTGTGGAATCATGCACAGTATTCACAACCGAGTGGGGTTTGAGGTTGCAGTCAGTAATGCAAAAACATTCAGCATCACTAAGGCTGGTTGCCCTTGCTGGAGTGTAGTCAGTCACCCAGGTTACAGATGTTGCTGGTCTCAAAAAGCTGTTTGGACATGTGCTTTTTTCAGAATCTGAAAAGTGGATTCAAAATGTATCAGACTGTAAAAGTACTTATCACTTGCCAAAAAAACAGTAGGAAGTGTGCTTTCCAATTGGCAAAGAAATTTCGTTTTCTGACTAATTTCAAACCATGACTCTGTGTGCACACAGGAATTGTTTTTAGATATGTGAAGGTGTTATTGTGATTTTCACTTGTAGGAAAGGGGTACATAGTATTTTAAGATTTGAAAAGATCATAAAAAATGTAGTAATATATTTAAATAAAATAAAGGAATTTTTTTTTAGTTTTTTTCAGGTATTGCTGAAGAGCAGTAAACAAAACTTAAGATGCCTACAAAATCCAGACTAAGGAAAAACCACAAAAAAAACTATATTTGAAGACAACTGGAGGCCCTAAGTTAGTTGGAGATGCTCATGTTGGGAAAAAGAGAAAGTCTTCTGGTAAGCAGAAAAAAGATTTTTTAAACAACATCTTCAAAAAAAGGAAAAATGTACAAAATGTCTGTACTGGAAAGAATGTTTTAAATAGAAAACAACAGGAAAAAATTGAGCATTTAGTTAATGCAAATATACCTTCAGAAACAATAAAGATTAACTTAAAAAGAAAAACAGCGTTTAAAGAGATTCGTAGAAAAATGTTTCAGAGAAGAGTTATGTCCAATTTGATAAAGGATGTGAAGAAATATAAGAAAAAGGCTAAATTTTATAAGAGAAAAAAAGAAATTGAAGCCATTGCAGCAAAGGCATTAGAATTAAAAAGGAAACTATTCATTTTAATTTTGAATAGGATGCGTACATTAGATAAAATGGTCAATGTACTGAAATCACAAAGCAAAAAGAAAAGACTAGTGAAAAGAACAAACTTTTGTAAAGTGTTTTTAGGAGAATGGATGCATAATTCAAGTAGTGAACCTTTTTTTAATGAAGAGAGTTATTTTCAAAGTAATAGTTTGCTGCATGCAGTTGACACCAGAGGTCGTGCTTATGAAGTGAAAAATGGTTGTATAATGGAGAAGGAGAAAATGGTTCCAAGAGATGAGGTACAAGTGATGGCGGATGAGGCTATGGGGAGACGTCCTAAAGCCCCAGTGTACACTTGGAATTGTAGTAGTATTTGCACTGTGCGTCAGGAATCTATTGATAAATTTCGTGAGTTTCTAAGAGAATATAGTAAAAAAAGTGTTAAAAAGAAGATTAAGGTGCTTCAAAGTCTAGATCCATGCAGAGTGAGAGAGAATACTGGTTTGCAGGGTCATTCTCTGGCTTGTCTATCTAGAAAAGTGTGTAAAAGTGTTTTCATCATTTTAGGATGCTGGCTGTTCATCATACTGAAATGAGAAAGTTTGTGAGACGGTTGTATTTTGCTAAAAGTCCAGCAATAAAGTTAGATGAATTGAATAGGGCTCTGTTCCGTGGATCGGTATCAGATGTAGAGAAGGTTACTGATGAAATTCAGTTTTGTTACTTTGGTCCTGAACAAGACAGTGCAGAAAAGGACACAGTAAATGAGGAAGAAGTGGAAGAGAATGTAGAACCCTCTGTAAGTAAGACATTTAATGATCACATAACAAAATTTGCAATAATCTCTAATGAAAGACCAAATATTACTTGTATTTGTTGCCGCAGAACTCATTATAGAAAACAAACCAGGAATGTTGATCTCTACAGAAAAAGTGAAAATGAAGATAATTATAAGTGGAAGGATTTTGCCACATATATATTTCTTGAAAATTGTTTTGAATTGGGTGAAGATCAGCGTATTTGTAAATACTGTTACAACAAGTTAGAGGAAAATAGAATGCCGACCAGAGCTGTACATAATAATTTAGAATTGGATGCTATTCCTGCGAACTTTCTGAATTAAATACATATGAGTCTATACTTATTCAATGTGTTCATCCGTTCCAGACCATAGTACGTATGGAGCCCAAAACTGGTAAATTACCTCCTTCAGATTTACTGAGAGGTTTAAAAGGTAGAGTGGTGTATTTGCCCTTGGATTTGAAAAAAAATATGGAAACTATTGATGCAGATACTTTGGAAACTGAACCATTAGTTATTCTGGTTAATGGTGTACCTACAAAGAATAAGAAGATTTGGCAGGAGCTGGTAGATGTACGGAAAGTACAAAGAGCAAATTTGTATTTGAAAAGGAATAACAAATGGTATGAATCAATTTATATAGAAGAAGAAGAAGAAGATTTACAAGAAGACACAGAAACACCAACTGGACAAATTGAAAAAGTGGACAAGTCAAAGGAAGAAGAAATTTATGAACATTTTAGCATACATCCTCTTCATTCAAAAGAAGTTATGGGAGACAATATTGATCTGTTTCAGATGAAGAAAGCAAAAGGAACTCCTGTGAGTGTATGGGAGGAGAGCTTGGAAGCTCGATGTTTTCCCCAGCTGTTTCCTACAGGAAAAGGAGGACGATACGATGAACGTCCAGAACAGATTCCAGCTTCTGAGTATCGAACTACAAGACTATATGCAGAAGATCCCAGATTTCGACAAAGTATTCCTTATTTGTTCCATCTTTTATTTGAAAGCGACTTGTCTGCATTATCATATGCAGTAAATCACATTTTAAAAAGTGGAGTACATTTACAAAATGTGTCTGCTAAGGATTTTATGGAGAAAGTGCAGCACCGAGATGATCATTTGGAAACACAACTGATCAATCTGATGGCTTGTCAGCGTGGGACAAATGAATATTGGTACCGACGCCATGGTGAATTAAAATGCATGTTACGGAATTTAGGAACACCAACATGGTTCCTTACCCTAAGCTGTGCTGAGTACGCTTGGGATGATTTACTGGATTTTCTACGAGAGGCAAATTCAAACATTAAAAACATCGAATACAAGACAGCAGGAGAACTGTGCTCATTGGATCCGGTTAATGTTTGCAGATATTTCAATCATAGATTTGAGGCTATGATGTCCTTCATCTGCAATAAAAAAAATCCACCTCTTGGAGAAGTAGTGGATTTCTTTTGGAGAAAATAGTACCAGGCAAGAGGTGCTCCTCATATTCATATGCTGTTGTGGATCAAGGATGCCCCAAAGTTTGGAACAGATACTGATGAAGCAGTGTTATCTTTCATTGAAGAATATGCAACATGTGCTATACCAAAAAGCACAGAAGAGAAAAAGTTAAAGGAGCAAGTTTTACGTTTCCAAAGTCATCGGTGTGGAAAATACTGTCGACGGAAATACAAGAGCAAAGATAAATACTACACTAAATGTCGATTTGGATTTCCTAGACCTGTTCTTTCAAATGGAAGAGTAAACAGTTTTATGTCATCTGTGAGACATACTATTACAAGAAAATCACCTAAGAATACCTACAACCTTAAAAGAAAAGAAGAATCAAAAAATATAAATGACTACAACCCAGTCATTTTATCCATGTGGAATGCTAACATGGATATACAGTATGTAGCTGACAATTCCATTGCTGTTGCTCGATATGTAACGTCTTACATTACTAAATCAGAAAAAACTGAATTGAAAGAAATGTGGGAAGAGATTTCTCACGAGAAGACTGTCAGTAAGAAGCTGTACAGTTTCAGTTTAAAGATGTTATCGCATCGAGAAATTGGATCCTACGAATGTTCAGATAGGTTATCTTCTGCAAGTCTCTACTCGAAATCAAGAAGAATAATTTGGGCAAGTTTAGGCCTTGCAGCAATGAGAAATCGGGTACTGAAATCTGTTGGAGAAATTGAATATTTGGCCGAGAATGACCCAGAAAGTACAGATATTTTGAAATCAAACATGTTGGACACATATTATCCCAAGAGAAGTCTTCATCTAGAGAACATGTGTTTCTATGAAGTGCTGCAGAACTACATTTATTCACGGAAAGCCACAGAAGACATCAACAATGGAAAATATAAAGTCATTGGTGAGGAAGGATGTTTGGTGAAGCAAACAAAAGGAAGTTTGATAAATCACAGGAAGCTGAGTTGCGACACTACTGACAAAAAGGAATTTTACTACTTGGCTCTTTTACAGCTGTTTAAACCATGGCGTACAGAGGATGAACTACTGGGAGAATTTCAAAGCTATGAAGATTCATTTAATGCTTGCAAAGACAGCATAGAATGTAGTACATTCACAAATTATGTGCAAATGTTAAATGAAGAAATTGAACAGGAAACTACAATTGCAGCTGAAGTAGCTAGAGACAGTTCTCAAGACAGCCAAAGTTCAGGAACACTCAGTCAAGATCCCCTAGGACAACCAATCGTTGAAAATGAAGCTGCAATAGCCATGAATGAAGTGGAAACGGCTATGAATCAAGCTCAAGAAGAATTTATAGACTTACCAAATTTGGAAAGACAACTGAATGAAGAGCAGCAACAAATTTATGAAGAGATCAGAAACAAAATTGATCACGGATTACTACATGAAAAAAAAGAGTGCTCATGCACATCATTGCATCCAATCAGGATGTATGTAAGCGGACAAGCTGGAACTGGAAAAAGTTTCTTAATAAAAGTCATCAGAAGTTACCTACAGCAAAAAACAGATTCAACTTTGTCTTGTGTGGTTACTGCTCCAACTGGGTTAGCAGCTTATAACATAAAAGGAATCACCTTACATCGTTTGCTAATGTTACCAGTGGAGCATGAGAACAAAATACAATACCACAAGCTAACTGGAGAAGCATGCTTGGAAGTTTCAAGAGTATTGAAGAAGATGCAAGTTCTCATTATTGATGAGGTGAGCATGGTATCAAACTTAATGCTTGCCTTTGTGCATTTAAGAATGCAGCAAATTCTAAGGACAGACTATGACGTGTTATTTGGTGGAAAACATGTCATAGTTTTTGGGGATCTTCTACAGCTTACTCCAGTTAAAGGACAACCAGTGTTTAATACTGTGACACATGAAGACACAAAGAAGTCATTGGGAAGCATTGGTAATGCAAATATTTGGTCCTTCTTTAAGTACAAGGAACTTACTACTAATATGAGGCAAGCAAACGATGAAGAATATGGAAGTATTCTGAAAGATATCAGAATTGGACTACTCACTGAAGCTGGCACAAAAGCATTACAGAGTCGGTTGCTACATAATTTATTTCCAAAGGAAGAAATAGTTGCAGAGAAGATATACAAGAACATTGCAGAAAAGAAAAGTGTCATCTGCTTAATGCCAACTCTACGTGAATGCTCAATATTCAATGAGGAGCTTTTGAAATTGGAAAAGGAAGATATCAGGAAATTGGAAGCAGTGGACAAAATTCAGGATGGAAGAATTACTATCACATTAACAGGCAAACTGAAAAATAAATTGGATTCACTAGAGAAGAACATTTCCAAAACTGCTGGATAAGAAAAAAATCTATATGTTTGCATGAACTGTAGAGTATTTTTAAGGAGAAATTTGGATGTTGAAAAAGGTTTAGTTAATGGAGCTATGGGAAGAGTTGTGGGTTTTATTAATTACCAGAAAAAAGATGGAATTGAATGTTTAAAAATAAAATTTGATCAGATAGAAGAAGTTATAGACATTTGTCATTGTACAGTTCGTTTCATGCTTGTGAAAGACTTATATGTACAAAGGAAACAGTTTCCGTTTTCTCTAGCATATGCTGTAACTATTCACAAGTCTCAAGGATTGACTGTAGATTGTGCATTTGTAAACATTGGTTCAACTGTGTTCAAAGAAGGTATGGCTTATGTAGCTTTGTCACGAGTGAAAACATTATCTGGTTTATTCATGATAGACTTTGATGATTCAAAAGTTAGTGCTGATACAAACTGTGTAAAGGAGTATAATAGATTAAGAAGAACTTATGCTCCTCATTTAGGTCAGTATCCTGTGTTGGAAAAACGTGTAGTTTCTCGAAAAAGGAGAATTAAGAATATCTGTAATGAGGATGTAGAGAGGAGGAAAAAAAAGAGGAGTGATGTAATTGCAAGCAAAAAGAAAAAGGAAAATGAAGAAGAGGTTGTAGGATGTCATTTTGAAAATAGCTCTGGTGTCAACTGCTACGCTAATGTAGTGCTGAATGTTGCATTTTATCTGGAAAGTTTGCAAGAGCAGATAATAGTAAATCAGAGAAAAAGATTCTGTTCTGAGTTGAGTCTCCTTTTTCAAAAGCTGAGTAATGATAAAACTCAAATAGAAAGTGCTACTGAAATTAGAAAACTTTTAGATGTATGTTCAGGACGAACACAGTTTTCTCAAAATGTTCAGCAAGACGCACAGGAATTCTTGATGTATTTTCTTCAGGTACTGGAAGAAGAAGGGGTACCAATTGAAAATATGTTTGGTGTCTCTTATAAATGGGAACATAGTTGTGAAAACTGTTACAATACATGTGGCTCTAATGTTGATTCTGAAAGGTTTATTTATTTAACATTGCCAGACAGTAAAACAGTCACTTTTGCTAAATTAGTTAAAGATGCTAATCATAGCATGGAATGTGGTGAGTGTAAATCTGACATGTTTACAACGTTAATTTTAAAGGAATACGGACAGTATGTAATTTTAATGATGCAACGATGTAAAGCTGATGGTTCAAAATTGGATACTTTAATAAAGAAGTTTATAGGACAGCAATTATCAATTTCAGGAAAAACTTTTGTAACAGTTGCAATAATTTTCCATGAAGGACCTACTGTTACTTCTGGACATTACACAGTTTATCTTAAATGTGAAAAAGGCTGGACACTGTGTAATGATTCCCAATTGATTTTCAAGCAACGTTTGCCTTTTGATTTAGCAAATTCCTATCTAATCTTCCTGAAACCTAAATTTTAGAGAGACTTGGCAAGATCTGTACAAAACAATTTTACCATTTTATTGGATTAGCATTGGAATTTTCAAAAAAAAGATTTTTCAAATTACCATTTGGCCTAAAGGACAGGTAACCAATTGTAATGTGGACTTATTTAATTCCTAATGAATCTTTCGGAAACCAAAAATTTAGAGAAAATCGGTAACATCTGTACAATTTAAATTTTGGAATTTTATTGGATTACCATTGGAAATTTATTCAAAAAAGATTTTTAAAATTACTATTTGGCCATAAGGAAAGGTAACCAATTGTATTGTGGACTTATTTAATTAATCTTTCGGAAAACAAAATGTTAGAGAGAATCGGTAACATCTGTACAATTTAAATTTTGGAATTTTATTAAATTACCATTGGAAATTTAATCAAAAAAGAATTTTAAAATTACTATTTGGCCTAAAGGAAATGTAACCAGATGTATTGTGGAGTTATTTGAGATATATTATTTTTGAGATTATGCTTCTGTAACAAAATTGTCAGACGGTATTTTAAAGAAATAGTTATTGTTATTAGATTATATTTTTTTAGAATATTAGGCATTTCTATAATGTTATGTTTAAGTAAAAAGAGATTCTGGGCTTTTTTAAAACAATCTTTGAGATTGTTATTTTTTTTTTGCCCGCTGTTAAGTAATGAATGCAATTGCTTTCACGATTTATAGTGAAATGCAATATATTCTGAAAACAGCAAAAAAAAGGCAAAAAATAGTTTTTTGAAAATATGTAAATACGTGTACTGTGTTATATAATGATTTATTAAATATTAATACTTTTTTCTTTTTTTCCAGATTGTGAAAGAAAATTTTCAAAAAAAACCAACCATTTTTACAAGTAATTTCAATTAAATTTTAATTAAAAATTAAATTGTTGGGTGGGTCAGGTAAGTCAGAAATTAGATGGTCCCTTTCTTCCACTTCTCCTCAAACAGATTTTTAGTATTTAGTTATTAATTCCTCAAGGATCTTGAGATGTGGTAATTGATTTTTAGTGTTTTAAAAAAAAAAAAAAAAAAAAATTACGCTTAGCGTACGGTAAAAAAAAAAAAAAAAGTTTTTAAGAAAAAATAAAAAAAGGTTGAGAGGTAAGGTTGGCTCTTAAAAGAGCCGTTGTGTTCATGCAGGGACAGAGGAAAGGAAGAATGGGAACATTAGCTGGTAGAACAAATGTGCTGGTCTATTTTGTTGTTAATGAGGGGAAGACTGGTCTCCCTATGAACAATTAGACCATGGCAAAATGAACACCGCATAGTAACCCTCGCAAACCGATGGTTCGTTTCCACAGGATCAGAAAAAGGTGAATCTGCCCCCACAGATGAAGGGCTCTGCTGAGCTTCCGAAGAAGGACTCGGCTGAGCTGCTGTGGATGTGCTTGGTTGACTTACTGAAGGGTTTCCTCCAGTATGTCGAGCATGTGTCCTAGGGTGTACATCGTGAAGGTGTCTCAACATAGTGTGATTCCCGAAGGAATACTTCTTGTTGGGATTACCTCTCGATAGTACACGCTGGCACAGCTTGCAAGTCACCAAAGCAGCATTGACTTTTTTCTCACCCTCAGGAAAACTAAAATACTCCCATATAAAAGAGCTCTTCTGTTTCCTCCTTCTCTGCCTGATGGTGGTGCTGCTAGCCTCACTCTCAGTAGAAGAGTGCTGGTCTGCCATCGTATCCCAAAGACAAGTCAGCTCCTTCTCCTAAGGGATCACAAGCAGAAATGAGGGGAATGGGTGTGGTGTAGGAGAGTTCTAGAACTGAAACAACTTTAAACCAATCAAAAGTTTTGTTTCATGATCACATGACCCACCGTGCGCGTACGTTACGCTTACGTTACGCTTACGGAGCGCTTACGGAGCGCTTACGGTAAAAGTACGCATGCGCGTAAAAAAGACACGCGCTCGCGCGCATGCGCATAACAGTCACTCCCCAACACTTCCGCGTAACGTACGCGTGTAGCGTACACGCTTACGCGCCCCATGCGCAGTACGCACGGCTACGTAAATTGCGTAACCATACGCAAAAAGAGTAGAAATATTACGAACATTACGCAAACCGTACGCTTACCGTAAGCTTACCGTACGCGCACTTAAAAAAAAAAAAAAAAAAAAAAGGAAAAAAAGAATTTCTATGTTATACTAATATATCTTACCTGTTTAGTAAAAAACAAAATGAAAAAAATTCATATATTGCAGAATTTAAAAAAATTAAGCATAGTGTTTTAAGAGAATATAAAGAAAAAAAAAAAAAAAAAGAAAAAAAGAATTTGTATGTTATACTAATATATCTTACCTGTTTGGTAAAAAAAAAAGAGAAAAATTAATATATTGCAGAATTTAAAAAAAATAAACATAGTGTTTTAAGAGAATATAAAGTTAAAAAAAAAAAAAAAAAAAACTTGCTTTTTTTTAAAAAACCCCACATTTAATATAAGAATTTATAATAAAAAAATCATACAAAATCAATGAAAAAACCATGGAAATCACACATGTTATAGGTAAGAATTAGCATTTAAAAAACCATACAAATTCACTGAAAAAACCATGGGTTTCACACACGTTATAGTTAGGAATTAGCATTTAAAAAACCTTGCAAATTCACTGAAAAAACCATAGGTTTCACACACGTTATAGTTAGGATTTAGCATTTAAAAAACCTTGCAAATTCAGTGAAAAAACCATAGGTTTCACACACGTTATAGTTAGCGGACATTTCACTCATAAAAAACCATTGAAATTCCCCCGTTATAGTTAGTTAAGCTAACTATAACTCGCGCACCCGCAATCCACTGCTGATGACGTAACATATTACATCACTCATGACATGGTCAGTGACATCACTCATGACATCACTGATGACATCTCAAATGACATCACTGATGACATCATCCTTGTGACAGAGTGGTAGACCTCCTCTCACCCTAATATAACCTTTGATACACACATTCAAAAATAGAGACTACAATTTTCAAAACAATGGACATACCAATACCAGTTACAATAACCTATTTAGTAATTCTTAGATCCACATACACATCCACTCATTCACCAACAGTCCTGTACAGTCACTCATACATGTACTCACTCATCATATGTACTCATACACCTATACATCCTGTTACACATTGCCACTCATCCATAGAGTTACTCACACACATAGTCACTCATGCTAATAAAGAGTCAAACATCCATTTACTTGCATATTCAGTTATACACACACCTCAACACGTACTTCTACAGAAACTTACACATACTTACTCTTTTAAATAATCACTAATAACAACACATACTTATTCATACATGGTTTATGTGGACCTGTCCTCCGCATTCGACTGCGTCTCGCACGCAAGGCTCTGGTCATTGTTGAGAGAAATGGGGGTAGATCCCCCGCTTTTGGACTTTCTGAGAGAGCTATACAGTGAAGCCACGGCGAGAGTGAGGTATGGGACACAAGGAGAACTGACATCGCCATTTAGGGTAGAGCGGGGTGTGAGGCAAGGTTGCGTCCTTGCCCCCTTCCTCTTCTCTCTGTACACCAATGGCCTAGAAAAATCTATGCTGAGAGGAGGGAGAGACCTTCCAAGAGCAAAAGGTCGCCCGATCCCCGCTCTGCTCTACGCGGACGATGCAGTTATCCTAGCACGTACCCCCATTGAACTGCAGAAATCTCTATCAAAATATGCAGACTTTATGGGTGCCCTGGACCTCCATATAAATGTTAAAAAAACTTTTGTTATGGTAGTCGGCGGGTCAAGAAAAACAACAAAGCCCATCTTCTTAAAGGAACAAAGAATCGAAAAGACCTCACAGTACCCTTACCTAGGCATTATGATCGACGACGCCCTGAATTGGAAAGCGGCAGTAGAGGCCAGGAGACATCTTTTTAAACGAGCAATTATGGCATTGATGAAATTCTCCAACAATCTGGGCAAAAGACCATCGGTAGAATTGTTACAGATCTATGTTGCAAAATGCCAAGCCACTGCTCTATATGGCGCAGGGCTCTGGGGACATATACCCACTGGCCCCGTCCAAAAAGAGGAGAATATCTTCATGAGGTTCCTTTTATCAACTCCAAGAGGCACCTCCATCTATGCCTCACACATAGAACTTGGAATCCCATATATCGAAGACTTAATAAAAATCCAACCTATTTTGCTTTGGAGGCGAGTATGGGTATCAGAAAAAAATAGTCTGACTAAAACCATCTTACGCGACACTATGGATCTGGACCATGCTCACAAAATAGCCTGGCTCTCCTACGTAAGAGACTTTTTCTGCGATCTGGGCCTAGAAAAATACTATCACATGCCGGAAAAAGTGAAGGAAATATCCAAAAAGGAATTGAAACTAGCTGCTTTGAGTCACCTGGAATCCCTTAGACTGACAACAGTGATTGCGAAAAAATCAGCTACTCATGCAATAATGACACAGCAGTCTCTGAAGATCCAGCCATATCTGACCATGGAGCTTACAACTTATGAAAAGATGCTCCTAACAAGGTTCAGAATGAATCTTTTTTTCAGACTAGTTACATTCCCGGAGAAAAACAACTGGAAAACTCAGATGGAACCCTGTCCATGTGACGATCTTTCACAACAGTCTAACCTGCATACACTACTGTTCTGCAAATTCTTTCATCCCCATCGAAAAGTTTGGTAATTTCCTTTATTAAAGAAATGGGGCTATAGACAATGTCGTCCAGCTATGCTGGCTCTTCAAACTTTGGACTCTGAATGTACAGTCTATCATGTATTGAATTTTTTAAAGTGTATTATGAGGCACAGAAAAAACTTGTAAAATAGTGAAATCATTTTTATATTACTTAACTTTTTACATGTTCTTTTTTAACTGTTTTTCTAAACATATTTTTCTTAACAAATCTTAGTATGAACACTTGTTTGTCACGATATCTTTTATGGTTTTATAATGTCAAAAACCGAATAAAGATTATTATTATTATTATTATTATTATTCATACAGGAACTATTTCAATCTCTCACTCTCACACATACTAACTTATATACACCAATAGTCAAATATACTTCTTTAAAACATATTTAGTAACTCATAAAGACACTATTGAGACAGTCATTCCCTCACTAACACACCCATACACACACTCATCCAACCATACAGTCATGCACACATGCTGTCTTCAAAACATACAACCAGAGAGACAATCATTCATGCACCTATGCACTACGTTAAACCCCCCACCGAACCATGCAGACACTCAGACTGATACTCAAAAAACAACCTAAAATCCAATATAAACACCCATGTAGCTACTCACCAACCCATGCAGACACTTATACACAAAGTGAGAGACTGATACAGAAAATTACATATTTAAACATTACTCATTAAGCCATGTATTCACTAAGATACAATTAATCAGTCAGTTACACAATCAATTTTTCAAAAACAAATCATCCTTTTAGACACTTATATACCCATTTATTCTTACATCGACCTTGAGATATACATATATAAAACATATTTAATTTTCAGAAAAACACACATTCACTGGATGATGTCATCAGTGATGTCATTTGAGATGTCATCAGTGATGTCATGAGTGATGTCACTGACCATGTCATGAGTGATGTAATATGTTACGTCATCAGCAGTGGATTGCGGGTGCGCGAGTTATAGTTAGCTTAACTAACTATAACGGGGGAATTTCAATGGTTTTTTATGAGTGAAATGTCCGCTAACTATAACGTGTGTGAAACCTATGGTTTTTTCACTGAATATATATATATATATATATATATATATATATATATATATATGAATAAAATTTGAATCTAAAGTTGAATTCTTCCCTCCCATGATTGATGGTGTGTGTATTGTTCAATTGAATGGTTCACTCACATTTAATTTAGATAAAGGTTTTAAAAACTTTTTTTTCAGTCTGGGTTTATTTCTGCATATAAAAGTAAGGATATGTGCATCATCACCATCAACTAGTTCAACTAATTTGGTCCACCGACCAAATGAAAAGAACTTCTTGATCAGTGAAATGAATAACATTTTAGGTATTGATCAACTTATAAAACTTATCAACCACAGCGGTTTACCAGGTATTGAGAGTATATGTTTTGATGAGCACCGCTGGATCAGTTTTCTGGTAGCAGAGGATGGTTATTATTGACTAGTTTGGTGATGAGTATTGATTATTGATTTATGTTTAACAAGAAAACTGTTGTGTCGCATTTTATGTTGTCTGGAAACACAGGTACAGTGCTACCAGTAAATCCCGGGAAGGAATAGTGGGTGGTAAATAGAAGCTACACTGCAGTGAGGTTACTCGTCTGTTGGACTAGCACTGAGAAGCTACGCAGGGCAAGCAGTGTTAAAATAGGGACTATTTGGAATAAAATTGAGAGTGCTTGATAGCAAAGAGTTCGCTGGTGAAACTTTGGTCTTATATCACCTAGAAAGGGGAACACCGAAGGAGTAGCAGGTTCTTCCGAGCTTAAATGAAGGGTGAACGAAAAAGTTTTACTCACAGTGTATGAAAAGTAAACGGAAGATTTACTCAGTGAAGAGTGAGCGAAATATTTTACCCGCAGTTAAAAGAAATCTATCCTTTGTTTAGTGGAACAGACAGAGTAGCAAATGTTTCTATATTGTTACTAACGAAGAATTTAATGAAAAGTATTGAGAAAAAACGTTTTTGCATTACCTTGTGATGGGAGGGTCAGTCACCGGAGTTGTACTGACATTACAGTGTGCCGCGCTGGGATTTGTGGAAACAGCGGGTGTGTGTGACAAATGCAAATTGTAAAGAGGGGTCTGTAGTGAGGAGTGATACTGACATCACAGAGGCCTTGCTGGGATTAGCACAACCACGAGTGCGAGCCTGATTCTAATTAGTTAAGAAAGAGGAATCCGCGCTAGGATTGGACGGAAGAAAATTGTATGAAGAAGTCTGATTTGGTAATTATGGTAGATCACACAAATAGAAGATTTCAAGTATTTACAGAATACGATTTTATACATAGACCCTTACCCAAAATGTAAAGAGCAGAAAAGAAGATGTCATTTAAAAAGAAAATTAAGAATTTCCTAAAGAAAGACAAGCCCGTATTGATTAGAGAGGGGATTCCTATCCCACCCCAGAAAACGCCTGCTTCATTTATGATGATGGAGAGACGTTATCATACATGTGTATGGATGGAAAACTGGATAGAGTATACAAAAGGTGATGGAGTGCTAGCTTTTCCAGAACATGGTACTTTCAATGGGAGGATCTTTCAGAATTCAAGGATGAGGATGAATGATTTGGAACCTAGACCTAGATTAACTCAGTATGAGGCTTTAGAAGAATAGGAGACTGAGTCATATGAGAGAGAGAGGTGCAGAGGAGGTATATGAATGGATCACGTGAAGATCAGATGAAACAGTGGAGAAGAGCTATGGTATCAGAAGGGTTATATCCAGTGTTAGAGGCTGAGGAACCGTCAGGAAGTAAATGTAAGGAGAAAACAAAACATCTGAATATAACTGTATATGGTGTATCGCAAGATGAACTGTTAGAGAATATGTTAACTAAAAATCCTCCACCGTATCATGAAGGACCTAGTAGAATAGTCACCCCTAGTGCACCAGTAATGGGAGCACTTTTAGTCCCACAGGTCTTACAAAATATATCCGTTAACCGGGTACTTCAAGACCAAGGAAGAGAGGCCTTAAATAGAAATAGAGAAGAATTAATACAGAAAAGAAATCAGTCAAAACTAAATCCAGAATCTCTGACAGTGCCAGTGACTATAGGTCCTGTTTTACCATTAATGGGAAATAAAATGAATGTCCAAAAGTCTAAAATTTACCCGTTCCTGCGAGTAATCCCAGAACAGAGGTGGTCATAACAGAGGATCAAGCCAGTGAATGCAGGACCTCCCTATAAGGGAGCCTGTGATCGAAACCCCAAGAAGAGTCATACCTGAAATCATGAAAGAAAAAGAGTCAGTAATGCCTATGAGAACTAGAAGTGCCACTGCAGTCACTCCAGAAGATTTGGAAAGATGGGCACAAGGAATAGAGAGACGAAGTTCAGTCCCGAAAATTTTAGACATTTACAAATTCAAAGTGGAATTGGAGGAAATGATTGCTGGCAATGTAGGAATAGGGAGATTGAATGAAGAACAATTATTGTTCACATGTAGAAGTATTACGCGAAATGTAAAGGTGTATCATGAGAAATTGACTGAGATGGCCTCAGAGATTGGAGTGGAGATAGGGAGATCGAAAGCACTGCAGAAACCCTAGAGAGCAGAATTTACTGATAAAGACTTGGAGAACATGAATGTGTCTGGAAGAAAATTACAGATAAAAGAATTACTAACTAGTTTACAGAAATGGTGCGACCTACACAGGTGGAGAACTAGGTGGACAAGGAAAAAGGAGGAATCCCAAGCATGTCGAACACCTTCTGAGTATTTACTAAAAGAATCAGGAAAGGCAGAGAGGTTATGTCCCATGAGAGAAGTGCCAGGTGGTGGATATGTTCATGTCCCGTGGAGCAGACAGGATATTTTGTAATTTACAAATGATTTCCCAAAATTGAGAGAAAAGCCAGTGGAATGGTATAAACAAGTTGAGAGGTTTGTGAAGGTTCCGAAGGTTCTGTTGAAAGCCCTGGATGGCATGTTTCACATTGTGGTGCCTGCAGATTTGTGGACAGAGTGCAAGATCACAGTTGATTGGCCAAGTGAGGAGTATCCTAGAGATGCTAAGACAGGAGCTCCCTCAGATGATGTGATGAAGAAATATCACCAAGTGATTACTTTCCTGAAAGGAAAAATTCCTCCAAAAGAGACAGGCTGGGTAAAGATAGATAGAACAACTCAAGAATCAAATGAATCTGTACATGCCTACTATGAAAGGTTGTTACAGGTGTTCAAACAGTATAGTGGCTTTGAAAATATAGGTGATAAGGACATGGGACATTTTGTGTGCCGGTTTGTGTATGGTTTGAAACCAGAGATTAGTCAGATGATGCAGCAGCATATGATTTGCTGGCAGAGCAAAAGCATCGACGATATTTTGAAGTATGCCAAATACTGTGGCGACAACATTGAGGCCAGGCATAAGAAGTCAAAAGAGAAAATATTGTAGGCACAAGTAAAATTGGCAGTACAGCAGGAATTAAAGTTAAATACACAGACTGACAAGGAGCAGAACCAGAGTGAACAGGGAATGAATGGTGATAAATTTAAGGGACGACTGAATAGAGAGGATGCGAAAAAGACATTTCCATGTCATGGTTGCGGAAAGCTTGGGCATAGGAGAAATGAGTGTAAGAATATTCAGAATAATAATGGGTCAAATCAAATTTTAAACCCACAGACGCAGACTGAAGGGGTTAACAATCAGCCACAGCAGGTAGTTAATCCACAGTATCAGGTGCTCCAGCTCCTATGCCAGAGTTTGTGAACCACCCAAGGTATATACGGACACCAGATTTCCAGGAGGAAGTGGTAAGAAAAATTCTGTGATTTCACAATATCTTTTGAAAAGTAATGACAGTGATTTGGATGATTGACGGTGCCTGAGAGGGGAGGAAGAGGAGTGGGTATTTGGCACATCCTTGCCGGTAGATCAGTCAGGTCCATTTATTGATGGGAAAGTGGAAGGTAATGACATCACTTTTCTATTGGATGCTGGTGCTATCCATTCTACTGTGAGAACAGCAGATATCCCAAACCTACCCCTCAGGGGAGATTGCATCCAAGTAATCGGTCTCTCAAATCCGCAAATTAAAACCCCACTTACAAAACCAATGGAGGTGTACATCGGAAATTTTAAAGATATGCACCGATTCATAGTATGTGATTCCAGTCCTGTACATCTATTAGGTAGGGATTTGTTGTGCAAAATGAATTGCACAATCTATTGCACACTGGATGGTGTTGCTTTCCAAACTCCTGATGAAGATATTGTATATAAAGTAATGCTGGCCAAACAAGGTACTGAAATACATGACATGTTTTCTCTGATGCCTTCAAATGAATTAACAGAAGAGTTGAAATCCACAGTGAACCCAGAAGAGTGTGATTTTACAGGGAAAGAAATTGGATTAATGGCAAACATAGATCCAGTAAAAGTGACAGTGAAAGAAGGTGCAGTCTATCCCAACACACGACAATACAAGATGAATCCAGAAGTAAAAGCAGGAGTTGTTTCGAAATTGACCGACTGATTGAATAAGGAATTTTAAAAGAAATAGTGAGTAGTCCTTGTAATTTACCCATAATAGGACTTAAAAAGCCTAATGGGAGGTACAGAGTAGTACAAGATTTGAGAAAAATAAATATAATTGTAGTACCTTGTTGTCCAATAGTACCAAATCCTGCAGTGATTTTATACCAAATACCTTGGAATGCAGGCTGGTTTACTGTAATTAATCATGCCTTCTCCATTCCTTTGCATCCAGATAGTCAATATCTGTTTGCCTTTGAAATTGATGATTGTGTCTTGGCATGGTGCTGAGTTCCTCAAGGGTATACAGAGAGTCCCTTGATCTTTAATCAGATCCTGAAAAAGTGTTTAGAAACACTAGTCATGCCCTGAAAATCAGTCCTGGTGCAGTATATTGTTGACTTACTGGTCACATCAAAGTCACGCGAAGACTGTGTCACTGACTCAATTGCATTACTGAACCATTTGGCAGAAGGAGGACACAAAGTATCTCCTGAGAAATTGCAGTTTTGTAAACAAGGAGTGAAATATTTAGGCCACCAATTAGAAAGAAGAGTCAGAAAAGTAACTCCAGAAAGAATAAAAATAATAAAGCAAATGTCACTACCTCATACCCAAAGAGAAATGAGAATGTTTATGGAGTAATTGGGTATTGTAGACTGTGGATTATGGGGTTCTCTCTGTTGGCAAAACCATAAATTCAGATGACCCGAAGATGTGCAAAGGACCCAATTGTTTAGACTGACGAATGTGTTGACGCATTTATGAGATTACGAGACTGTCTGTGTGCGGCCCCTGCTTTAGGCATGCCTGATTACACGAAATAATTTGCATTGTTCTGTTGTGAGAGAGAGGGTTGTGCACTTTCAGTTTTGACTCAAAGACATGGTTTGAGCAGTCATCCAGTAGCCTATTTCGCTGGTACTTTGGATCCTGTAGCTTCAGCCCTACCTGGCTGCTTAAAGGCAGTTGCTGCTACTTGTTTGAGCTTAGAGCAGAGTGAACAAATTGTGATGGGACATACTGTCAAGGTTTTCATCCCACATTCAGTCAAGATTCTTTTAACAAGGACTCAAACTCAGCACCTTACTCCTAGTCGGATGACTGAGTATGAAAGAGTGTTTCTGGGAACAGAAAATGTGGCAGTAGTAAGATGCACAGTATTGAACCCAGCCACCCAATTGCCAGATCCCACCTGTGAAGAAGTGACAGATGACGTGGATCATGATTGTTTGGACGTGACAGAATTGTGTACAAATCCCGATCATGAGCTATTTGTAGATGGTTCCTGTCTGAGGGTTGAGGGAGGAGGACTAAATGCGGCTTATGCAGTTTGTAAAATTTCAGGTGTAATTGAAGCATCCCATTTACCAGGAGTAAAGTCGGCACAAGTAGTTGAATTGATGACTTTAATTAAAGCATGTAAATGTGGGAGAAATTGGAGGATAACCATATTAACTGACAGTCAATATGGTGTGGGATTGTGCACAACTATGGCCAGATTTGGCTACAGAGGGGAGTTCTGACTTCTTCAGGGTCTTCAATAAGAAATGGGAAAATTGTGAAAGAATTATTGGAAGCAATTCAGTTGCCAAAAGAATTAGCAGTGGTCAAGTGTGCTGCTCACCAGTCAGGAAATGACTATGTGGTGGCCAGTAATCGATATGCTGACCAGATTGCTAAATATTGTGCAAAGACTAACATGGCACTGAATCAAAAAATTGAAACAAGTGAAAACAGATGCCAACTTATGTTTTTCTCAGCTCCAGAAACATGGGAAGAGGTGAAACAGTTACAGGATGAGGTTGAAGTGAACGAAAAAGAAATATGGTTAAGAGCAGGTTGCGCAAGAACGGAAGATGATGTATGGATCTATCCAGATGGCAGACCAGTCATGCCAGATTGTTTACTTTTCCCAATGGCCCGATTATATCATGGTGACACTCATGTAGGCAAAGATGCCATGATCAGACTATTCAGACAAAATTGGTACAATCCGAAGTTCAGGGTAGTCAAAGAGACTCTGCGCCAGCGATGCCTAGTTTGTCAGCAGCAGAACCCAGGCAGGAAAACAGTAGTCAGTTGGGGAAAAATTGGAAAGGCAGAAGGTCCATTTGTGAGATTACAATTAGACTTTATAGAACTACCTCCATGTAGAGGAATGAAGTATGTCCTTGGAAGCGTAGCCCACTAGAAGAAATGATGGTCTCACAATTGCTAAACTACTGTTGAGGGAACTGATACCACGCTTCGGTTTCCCAGTGACTTTGGAATCAGATAGAGGATCTCACTTTAATAACAAAGTAATTTGATTAATATATGAAGCATTCAAAATTGATCAGAAACTGCACTGTGCATAACACCCAGAGGCTTCTGGAGTGGTTGTGCAAATGAATGGCACAATCAAGTCAAGGCTGGCTAAAATGTGTGCATCCATATCATTGTCATGGCCAGGTGCATTGCCTCTTGTGTTGATGGGACTTTGAAGTATTCCTAATAGAAAAACAGGACTGAGTCCTCATGAAATCATCAGGGAAAGGCAATGAGACAAGCATTTATTCCTGGCAATAAATTAATGAGTATAAATGATGATTTGGTATTGGATTATTGCAAAGGATTGGCTGACCTAGTGCGTTCTGTCTCTCACCAGGTTGGAGAAGACGCAGTTGCCAGGCAGCCAACGCAAGCGCATGATTTGAATCCTGGAGACTGGGTTGTAGTGAAGAAACACGCCAAAAAGACATGCCTAGAACCCAGGTGGGACGATCCTCCCCAAGTCATTCTGGTCACTACCACAGCAGCGAAGTGTGCAGGGTTACCCGATTGGATCCATGCCAGTCATACTAAACGAGTTCCAGTTGCTTCTGAGGAAGAACTGACTGAAACAGTTGAAGTAGCTGAAGCTTGTGAAGTCGAAGAATCTAGAGAAATAGAGTCAGAAGTAGTAGACTTGGAACAACCAAGCACACGTCAGGAGGGATGGATACCAGAAATTGATATACCTGAAGTAATTGTTCAAACAAGAAGCTGAACAAGATTAGACAGACAGGACAGTAGTGAGGACCAGATAGGTAAAGAAGAACACGCTCAGGAAAAAGAAAACAAAGTAAATCTAGAACCTGAGCAGGAACAGATAGGGAAAGAAGAGCACACTCAGGTAGAGGTGAATGAAACTGATCACAATTTTGAGGAGGGACAGATAGGAGAAGAACTCAATTGGGCAGCAGCCAAGCAAATTGCAATAAGACCTGATCAGGACCAGCTAGGACAAGAAGAACAGGTTTGGGTGGAAGAAGAAAAATAAACTGAAAACAGACCCAAACAGTGACAGCTAGAAAAATAAGAACACATTCAGGCGGATGAAATAACAACAATAGAAAGATCTGAACAGGAACAGACAGAATGTGACTCAACTGAGAAAGAACCGATTGTGCCTAAACCCTCAAAAAATAATAATAAAAGAACATTGAATAAAAACGAAGAGGGTGAAAATGCAGTGCAAATGAAAAGAGCCAGAAAATGAGATAACTGGCCAGGAGGAGTGAAAAAACTGAGATATGTTCTGAAAAGAATAATAGAAAGACCAGAACAAGTGAATGAAATCTCAAGTCAAACTCGAACTAGACAAAAGAAGGAGAGAAATTTACGCAGAAGTCCAAGATTGAAAATTCTGAACAATAAATACCAAGGTCCTGAGTGGACCTATGGTATATTGGAAGAATTTGAGAATCTGGACATAAGGGGGGAATCTGAAAATCAGAAACCCGCACAGGTTAAAGAAAAGGAGTGAGATTTCCTTAAACTTAAAATTCTGAAAATTCCTAGTGCTAAATAAGAGGGAAAGTATCCTCTTAGATTAAAATGGCAAGAAATAGAGTCACTAAGCAACCGAAACGAAGTTATGTACAAAGATGTTGTAAGGTTTTCATGTGTAGTGTTATATCAGTGATATTAACATGGTTACTTTTAACAGTAGCAGTTCCTTACTTATGATAACAAATAAGAAAAATGACACTGACACAAATGAAAATACAGCTACACTTAAAGGAGATAGAGTAGAATTACAATCAGCAGATAAGATAGATTTCCATCACACAGTGACAGATAATGATACATCATTAAATGTCTTCACAAAGTTATTGTTCCAATACATTGACACCATGGAGATTAGTGATTGTTATGTTTGTATGAAATTACCAGCATCAGTAGCCAAGGGAATAACATATCATCATTTACCATTAACTTATGGTATATCATGTAGTGTATTAGCAAGTCTGTTTTATGCAACTGGGAAATTACAGTATTATTATTCAAATCTAGATGTATTTTTAGAACTTCCTATTCGAAGGAACATGAATCCTGTACTTAGTGCACAAAGTGCACAGTTCATGGGTTAATTCTTCCTGACAATGAAGTCAATAGATTTAGTTAAGGCACATCATAATAACTTAACCTGTACATTACGTGAAGAAGAAAAAGTATTTTTCAATTTAGTTGAGGAAAGAAGACAGGACTTCCTAAAGAAAGCTGCTGAACAGAAAACTAATGTTCCAACATGGGCTGAAAGGGAGGGAATTTATACTGCTGGCAGGGCTCATGCTGCGATGTCCCTGGACTTTGTGAAGAAAAGAAAGACTGGCATTCATATATTAAAGACAGATTACAATAACATATTTATTGGGTCCAGTGATTGTGAACATAACTTCCTAATTTTTGGAGGTTGGGGACTAAAAGGGGGAACTGATCCAGTATTTCCTGGGGTTTACTATGTGTGTGGGAGTAACGCCTACTTTAGGTTACCTGCACAGTGGTACGGAAGTTGCTATTTTCGAATTGTATTTCCAAAGATATATCATGTTAAAAGAATCACTGGAAACAATAAGAACAGTAATGAACTAACACGAAGAAAGAGGGCTAGTTATAATAGGTGATATATTTGGTGCACTGATATCTTCAGTGGGAGTCATACTAAACTCCAAAAGAATTTGTCAGTTATTAACAGTAGTTGACCGTCTATCGACTGATACTGCTGGAGGTTTTTTGATGATCAATATAGAAATGATTGCAATTAGATCAATGGTTTTACAAAATCGTCTTGCATTGGACATATTATTAGCAAAAGAGGGCGGAGTCTGTGGAATGTTAAAAGTTCAAAATTGTTGCACTTACATTCCTGATAAAAGTAAAGAAAATAAAGAATACATAAAGAATAATACGAAAGTTCATGAAATCTTGAAAGCACTGGAGGTTGACAGTGTATGAGAAAGACTAACAAAGAGTATAACTTCCATAGGTACTTGGTTATAATAGTCTTAACAATATTGGTTTGGTGTGAATGTTGTAAAAGAAAAGGAAAATATGAATTATATGGAAAAGGAAGGAAGAGAAAGAAGGAAGAAATAGAACTAGAAGAAATGAAAGGCAGGCTTTATAAAGAAATAAAGATTTATGAAAACAAAGAGAAAGAAGGGAAAGAGAAAGAGGAATTTGAACTTGGGGAATACTGAAAGCTGGCATCTGTTTTGGGATGGGTAATTCTTTTGATGGCATATAATGCCATCAGGGAGGGGATTGATGGAGCAAGGACTCATTTCTAAGAGACTTGCTTGAACTCAATCCACTCGTTTAATTTATTAACATGAATTACTAACTGTGTTTTGTGAATAATTCTCGTACCTTACACCAACACTGGGAATAAAAGAAGCTTGCCTATGTGTTTACTAACCATTAATATGAATAGCGGACTAAAACGCGCCTCAAACAGGGAAAACTTTACTGCGCATGTGTCAATTGCATCTGCGCAATGTGACGTTTCACAGCTTGGAGGGAATTTCTCGCGCATGAGCAGAACACACTAAGATGGTGTCTTTAAGACCCACATGCATGGCACCTGCTTTTCTGCTCAGAAAATGCTTTATTTACTATAAGCTAATGCGAGGAAAGAACCAATAAATAAAGGGTAAAAGAGTAGAGGTGGGTGGTATGCAGTGAAACCATTTATTTTTTAAATTAATATTTTCTCTCTTTGACCGTTTCACTAGTTCGCATTTGGGCCTCCTTACCCTGACTCAAATGGTTGAGTGAAAGCCTACTGCGCATGACTGAATGCTACTTGCCTTGAAAGGATGATCCCATGATTGGACTGCATCCAAGGCCACCAACTGCTAAACCCTGGGAACTCAGAGGCCGAGAGGGCATTGAAGGAAATCATATGGACATTATTGAAATATTGTTACTGATTAAATAAAATCCGTATGGGAACTTAATAAAGAGAATAAATAATGAGGGGACGGGTTTATGAACAAAGAAAGTGCTATGCCATCATGGTGTGATGACCTGACGACCCTTGCCTCTACAATTAGAACTCGTATTTTTACGATATTGCAACTTTAGGGAGTGGTACATGATTCCCAAAAGGTTTAAATGAGATAGTTAGTTAGTTGGGAGAGTGAGATCCTGAGAGAATGCTGGGAGGGGAGATGCTGTCGGAGTTATCAGTGATGCTGATTGCTGTGAGATGCTGAAGAAGATTAGAATAGAAAATTACCTATCTTAAGTCATTGATTAGAAGAAGATCGCGGAAGAATCTTGAGGAGGAAGAGAGTGTCAGAGAAGGGTGCGACGTGATCGTCGGCTCTAGAGTGGTCCACTATCCTGTCCTGAAGCCTTTTTCACCTGTCCTTTCCCAGGGTACCCTTACCAGCCCTTTGGCCAGGGGGTTGGTCTTCACACCATCTCTTGGTAACTATAAAATTCATATATTTCTTTATGTACTGCTGTCTCTATCCTCTCTTTTCTGAGCAACGTCAATGCACTGAATATATATATATATGAATGAAATTTGAATCTAAATTTGAATTCTTCCCTCCCATGATTGGTGGTGTCTCTATTGTGCAATTGAATGGTTCACTCACATTTAATTTAGAATAAGGTTTTTAAAATGTTTTGAGTCTGTGTTTATTTCTGCATATAAAAGTAAGGATATGTGCATCATCACCATCAACTAGTTCCAACTAATTTGGTCCACCGACCAAATGGAAAGAACTTATTGATCAGTGAAACTAATAACATTTTAGGTATTGATCAACTTATAAAACTTATCAACCCCAGCTGTTTACCAGGTATTTAGAGTATATGTTTTAATGGGCGCAGATGAATATATTGTGTTGGAGTATCAGTTGTTGGTGCACCACTGGATCAAGTGTTATGGGGATGTAATGGTTTTTTTAGGGTTTATGGATGGGAAGATTTGAAGAGTACTAAGAGATTATTAGGGTACAGTTAGATACATTAAAGAAGGCATGTAATAAAAACAACTTTTATTTGTCATAAGCAATAATTAAGGACACAAAATAATTACCTAAAGAATTTCTGGTTGACCTCAATGCTTTTGACATTTTTGAAAATTTACTTTTTTGTGCATACAACTGGTTTGCCTCTGTTCTAACATGCTAAGTACCACTGACAGCGTCTGTCTGCTTCTAAGACTATTTCCATGCACTCAAAGTTGGGATGAAGGTATAGCTTCCAGCTAACCCTAAGGTAACCCCATGAAACAATTTTAGCAGAAACTTCTGACTGCATTCAAGGATAGCTAGCCTCTGGCTAGTTCTAAGCTCAGGATCTGAAAACTCACTATAGAGAGGTCCATCGTCCCATGCTACCCTGAAATATACTGGTGTCTCATTTTCTATCTGGTCATAGGACACAGTCTTTCACATTTCATAGATCAACAAAACGTTTCTTTGATCAGACTTCCAGCAAGCAGCAATTACAATACTTCTCACAGAGGCTGCAGTTCCAAAACCTGCTAGAAGCTTCTATTTTACATTCAAGGACATGTAGCCCTGATTTCTTCACTAGTAATTTAACTAAGCTGGGGCTTTGTTAAACGCTTGCTTGAACCCTCTGGTAGAAACTTTTCTCAGGTGTCTCTTTTTGAGAATCTTTCAGGACCCATATTATGAGCATATTTGCCTCAGTGCCGGCGTCCATAATACGGCGTGGGTGTAAAGGAAAAACTATTCAATCATTTGCATGGGGTAACTCCCCCATGCAAATGAGGAAACACCTTGTTTTGATTGTGCTGGTGCTACATGTGCACCAGTGCCATCAGTATTACAGAGGGGGACGCACAAGCATCTGCAGCCCCTTACCATTGGGCCTCAGAGGTGTCCCAAGCAGGCGCACACACCCTGTGCGCACCTGGGGCACAATATATAATAAAACCCCAGGTGGGCAGTATTTGATTTTGTCAAGCAGCACCCACCATGCCAAGGTAGTAATTCAGGTTGAGATCATCTCTTACACTGATGTTTACCTTCTATAACTTATCTGGAAGTTGAAATTAATCCTCAATGAAGCAGTATTTGAAGATTGTCTTAACCACCCTTCTTACTGTATCTTCTTTGAGATACTGGAAATTCACTAACATGTTCCATGTTCCAGGATCAGAAATCCCAGACCCACATAAATCATCCTTGTATAGTGTGTAAAAGAAGGGTTGTGCTTTCAGAAGGCCCTCGATAGAATTTGAGGAGCCACCTAACAGATTTCAATTAAAATGATGGGATCGGGCCTCGGCTGCAGGATGAATTTGATGCCCAAAGGCAGACATTTCTCACACAAAAAACTAGAGGCTTTGCTAAAGTTTTCAGAGAGTGGTAACTGCAGATTACCATGTTTACAAGGACTTCATATCTTCTGGAAACCACATGCTTTTCATGTCTACAGGATCATTGCAGAAGTCCGAAATAACACATTGGGCTTGCACATGGCATGCACCATAAACTCATGCACACAATATACATAAAATGAGACTCCACCATGTTGGCCATTTAGGCATAAATGGACTTGTACCCTTAAAAGGAGTAAAAACAAAGACAGGCTATTTTAAAGAACTGTCAGTAAGTATGTGTTTCTCCAATTATATTTCAAAATGAGCTTAGAGAGGAAAAGAAGTACTACATGGTATTACATTACTCAATTTTCTACATATCCAGCATCTACCATCAAGCACTAGGGGCCTCAATATTCATAGTTAGTTTGGTGTGGCTTGTGGCAAAGTATTTAAGTGTAGTTTCAGTGATGAAAATTAAAGCCTGACTGAACCTAGGACAACTGGTATGTTGTGGTTTAACCACGCCTCGACAGTCATAGATCTCTTGACATAAAAATTGTGGGTCATGCGAAGTCTTTAAGAGGGCAATCCTGTTAAGGAGAAGAGAGTATGAACTCTTTTTAGGAGGGTGTTCAATATTTAAAAAGGGAGCAACCCACTAAAGTCTATGGAGGACTTTTATTTATGGATGAATACCAGAAAGAGATGGTAACACCCACAAAATGTGGGTGACATGACAGATATGCCATGTGTCCAGCATGTGTTCAAAGGTTATGTCCATTGGGCGGTAGACCTGGGCATCCCTATGGAGAATAAAGATTGGGAAAACACACAGGTCTTGACCCCTAAGATTTCGAGGAATGCCAGATTCCGACTGACTAATTTTTACGTTCTGCATCGAGCATATCTCACCCCAGAACGCATGAAACAATATTTTTACAGAGACGATATGGGATGCCCACGATGTGGGAAAATCAGGTGGGACATGCTACAAATGTTCTGGGTTTGCCCAGCAGTACTTATATACTGGGAGGAGGTGACGGCTGAAGTAGCAAAAATAACCGAACGGGAGGTTCCCTGTGAACCGGCGCACTGCCTCCTCAGCCTCTTTCCCCACACATCTAAATTGAGGGTCACTGATAGATTCCAAGACTTTGCTTTCATACTGGCCAAGTGTGAAATCACAAGTCGATGGAAAACACAGGGGGGGCCCGATTAGCAGGATGGAAAAAGGAACTGGAAAATGTGGCTGTGAGAGTAGGATCTTGCTTAGGAACGTACGCAGGGGATAGGCAAAATTGAAAGGGCTAGAGCATGGGAAGCACTAGTATGAGAAACCCAGAGCTGGAATCAAGCAAATCCTCGCCCTCGGTACAATCCAGGCATAGGAGCTCACTACAACAAGACCCAGAAAGGGATGCAGAGCAGATGCAACTAGCTGAGTAAAATAAAATAACATAAGAGAACAGAAGGGGGGATAATAGGGAAGATGAACAGCGAGAGGGACGGGAATTATTGACCTAACAGAGAAGTGAAACCCCACACACAACCGAACACTAATAGTGACCCGCAGTGGGGGAGCGGGAAGGGGAGTTGATGTGGGGTTTATTCATTCATGGAACAGATACATTTTGATCAGGTAAATGTCAATATATGTAAGCAGTTGACAATAATTTGACACTGGACAAGAGAAACGATGTTCATTAAAATGTATTTATAAATTAAAAAGGAAAAAAAATCTGTTTTAAAAAAAAGGTTATGTCGATTATCACAAGATTAGTGGTAGAAAATGGCCACTGGTGTACCGTGTTCAATTACTTAAAGGTCAAAACAAAGTGACTTGCACAGGAACTAAAAGTCCCAGAATTCCTGTTCTGTCATGAGAAGGAGGGGTGGAGGAGGTAGGCTTTCTACACTACCAAGGACTTTAAACCATCACCATTACCCCAGTTGCACAGGAAACAAAGAGACTTCTGTTATATCCCTAGCACCACTCTGTATTTCGTTACAGTCTAGGTCAAGAATGAGTTGATCAAACTCCAAGGCATGAGAGCCCAAGAGAATACATTTAATGACTCCATATTGTGGTAACTATTCTTCAGTCAACGAATATATGTCAACATGAAATATGTTATGTTTTGTACCGGACAATCAAATGATGCCATGTGTCTAATAGTCAAACCTGTCTCAGCTTTACAGAGAAAAGAGGATCTTCTTGGATTTATGTTTCTTTAGCTACTAGTTACCGATGAGGATAGGAGAGGAAATTTGTAAATAAGTTCTCCTTCTCCATCTCTTTGAAAAGGTTTACCCTTCCTAGGCCCACATTACAAGTGGCCTGGTTAATTCGGATATCTGGTAACGCCTATTACAGCACATTTTGCAGTTAGAGGTTTGGCAGCTAGCCCTCCACTCTCACAGTCGCCCCCTGCTTAATTTCAAAATCAAAACCTGTTGAAATTTATCAGGTGAAAAATACCTGATAATTATCAGGCCTGCTGATATTGATGCATTAAGCAACAAAATCCACCCATTACTCACCTTATTCAGGGACAAATTCTGAATTGGAAGTTATTTATTGGATTCGATAATTTTCAACCCAGTAGATTCAGATTTTGTCAGGTCCACTGAATATCAGCCGAAACACCAGGTCACTCATAATGAGGGCCAAAATCAACTTCCAAAACCTAGTGTGCAAAGCAAGAACATGTTGCCCTTGCAATTGTGGTGACCAGTCTAACAACGGTTATTTCTTTCCTTGAAAAGGGTACTCTTAGCACCTGGACGTTCTACTACTGATTTGTTAATAGTTTGTATTTACCATAATCAATTTTTCATTTGATACTTTCGGCAGAAGGTGCAGCATAAGGTCCAATGCATGTTTATTTGCTAATTGTCCACGATAATGTACCAATAGAGAAGAGCACAGAAGCCTCTTCCTCCTATGGTATGTAGACCAGGAATACTGGGTTTAGGTGTTAATATGCTTTTGCAAATCTTACGTAAAAATTAGGCCTGGGCAGTGAACTCCAATTCGTTTGCAGAGTTCTCCGCACTCCACAGAGCACGCGGAGTTCTGAAAAACTCTGCTCCGCATATTGCTCACAATTGCTCGCCGAGGGCAAGTTGATGAGCGCGAGCGAGAAAAATTCACCTCTTGGCGAGATTTCTCAATGCGGGTCGTCGGATTTCTCAATGCGGATGGTTGCAGATGGTCGAGACCACTTGTGCTGAGATACCTTCCGTTCGCTTGAGAAAGCTGAAATTCTCCTTGAGAGGCAGAAAAGAAGCAGCACCCTCTTGTGCTGTGCATGGTGCCATTTGCGTTGATTTTCCAGTGCTGGATAAACACCTGGCACTGAAAATCAACACAAACGGAGTGTCCAAACGTACTCCATGACTTGCGGAACTCCGCGTAGCGTGGCAGAGTTTTTTAGTCACGGAACTGCGCGAACTACGCTCAGGCCTAATAAAAACACGACCTCACAGGCAGATTTACTCTTGGAAATCCACATTTTGGAAGATGATATTAGATCCAATATCCAGGTGAACTGTCTTGCAGAATGTTTTATAGGCATATAAAGGGAAGAGGGCATTAAAAGTTGTGAGGCAGACATGACTTGATTTAACAAAGTATGAAAGAAAAGTACTGCAGACTTTGTTTTGTTATAGCAGTAGAGAAGAATCTTCCACCCTTACAGAAAAACACAAATGTAGGAGATTACATATGCAAATCTATACAAAATACCTGACTTCATTAGTTGAAGGAAACCCTCCATTGCACCACCACCAACAATGACATCCCATCAGTCATGGAACACCTCAACTTCCAGATCTGGATCAATGCAAACACAACTTTTAGAGGAACCCTCAGCCATAGACCCCCAGGCCCCTGCCCTGGCTTCTGCAATGTCATCATTGAAACCATCCCCCCCCCCTAGCAATTGAATCCAGGAACTACATCTTCCTCAGTAACCTCAACTTCCACCTCGATGACCCCAACTCCGCCAACCTCCTGGAAAACATGAACAACATAGGACTCACGCAACTGGTCAGCACCACCACATACCTTACAGCCAACAACAGAAGCAATTTCAGCCAAACCACCAAACTTAACTGGACAGACCACAGCATCGGTCATGTTATCATTGCAGGGTCACCATGACACATCGCCACTCCCCCATCCCAGCACACCGCAGCTGGAACAGAATCACTGAGTCCAAATGGACTGCCGCCCTCAATGCCAACAGACCTCACACCGCAAGAGACCTTGAAACAGCTGTCCAAGACTTATCTACCTAGATCACCAACTGCACCAACACTGTGGCCCCCAGGAGAATGACCAGCAGCATAAGATCCACCAAACACATCAGCTGGTTCACTAACAAACTCCGAAATGTCAAAAGTGAGTGCAACGACTGGAGAGATGATGGCACCCCAGCAAAACCCATCAGACTTCACATCCTTCAGAAAGGCCCTCAGCAAATTCTCCCGCCCTCTCAGGGAAGCCAATAAGGATGCCTGACCGCCTGCATCAAGACAAGCACCAATCAAAGAAAATAACTCTTCAACATTCTTGGAGAATTCTTATGCCCATCAGCCACAGAGACCTCAATCCACCCTTCCTATGACCTCTGCAACTCCCTGGTGGACCATTTCCACAAAAAGATAACAGAGATCTGCAGCAACTTCAACCAACAGTCATCAGATCTCAACCACCCCCCAACTCTCACCATCAACGCCCACAGCCACCTCACCAAATGGACCCTGCTCACCACGTGAAGCGCCATAACAATCATGTCATCAATTCACTCCGGGACTCAAAAGACCCCTGCCCCCACCAAATTTTCATCCTAGGATATAAGGAAATCTGCAGTGCACTCACCACCATCCTTAATTCTTCAATCACCACTGTTACGTTCCCCAATGCTTGGAAACACAGAGGGGTGAAACCCCTCCTGAAGAAGCCCTCTTCTGACCCCAGCAAGCTCTAGAACTATCACCTGATCTCGCTGCTCCCCTTCCCGGCCAAGGTATTGGAGAAAGCCATCAACAGTCATCTCAATGATCACCTGGAAGAAAATCACCTACTTGATGCCTTCTAGTCTGGCTTCCACTCAAACCACAGCACCGAGAACCCCCCAATAGCTGCAGCTGATCACATAAGAGCCATCCTTGACCGAAGCGAATCTACAGCTCTGATCCTCCTCGACCTCTCAGCGACCTTCAATGCCGTATCCCACCAAACCCTTATCACCAGACTCCACCACATTGACATCAGGTGAAACGCCCTGAAGTGGATCTCCTGCTTCCACACAAAGAACTCATCTCTCTCCTTTCACCTCCAAACCCAAAAACATCATCTGTGGAGTCCCCCAGGGATCTTCCCTTGGCCCCACCCCCTTCACGTCCTACATGACCCCACTGACCAACATCGTCTGCACCCACAGAATCAACATCATCTCAGATGTGGACGACACCCAACTCATCCTCCCCCACTCGGAGGACACCACCAGCACCAAACGTAACTTCCAGAATGCCATGACCAACTTCCCAGAATAGGTGAAATCCAACTGCCTGAAATTGAACATCGGCAAAACCGAAGCTCTCATCTTCGGAAAGAGCTCCTCCCCCATTGGACGACACAAAGAGAGTAGCCAGAAATTTCAAATACCCCCCACTTTGAGCCAATCCTCTAATGCCACAGAGTGAGCAAAGAAAGTAAGCCTGGTCCTTCATATACTTGCTTGCTTCACCCGTGCATCCACTCATTTGTCCATCAATCCTGCCACTCACCCACCCATCCATCAGCCTTTCACTTTTCTATCCATCATTTCATTATTCTAATCAGCTATTGAAATTACATCAATATGCTCACATATTCATCAATCCCAGTTGCCAGAATGGTGCTGGACATTCCCAAATTCCAGTCCATCTCAGAAGGCTTAAAAAAACTCCATTGGCTTCCTATGAAGAAAAGAATAGATTTCAAATACCTATGTCTGGCGTACAAAGCTGTACACGGAAATGGACCAGCATTTTTTAAACAACACCTCACCTGGTACCATCCACCTAGACACCTACGCTCAGCACAGAGCAAATTCCTCCAGACAGCAACATTTTTTAAAACTTGCTGGGGAGGAAGAAGCTTTGTCCTGGGCACAGTGAAACTGTGGAACTCGCTTCCGTTAAATATTAAAAGCTGCCCAACTTTGTTGGGATTCAGAAAGCTACTAAAGACATGGCTATTTTCAAACTAACTTAATTCATCTTCAACTGAATCTAATCTATGGCACTTTCCTCCGTAGAGCGCCTAGACGCCCCTGGGCATTCGTGCGCTATATAAATCCAACAATCAAATCAAATCTTTCACCCCTCCAACCTTCCTTTGACCTCTCCATCCGTTCATCGATCTTTCCATCCAATCAATGACCATTCACTTCACACAAATCTCTGTCATCCTTTAACTCTTCTAGCCATTCATCCGTTCACTTTTCTGTCCACCTTTCCATCCACTTATTCGTCTCTCTATCAATCCTTTGTTCCGTCCTTGCACCAACTGATTCTTTCCCCTTCTATCCATCCATTCATCGTTACAACTATCCATCCTTGCACTCACTCTTCATTTTTTCTTTTCAACAACCATTCCTCTCACTTTGCTATGTCCTTCCTTCTTTGCATCTTTCATTACTTTCACCTTTTGCATTTTCTTGTTCGTCCTTTACAGTTTCTAAGTACCACCATTCTTCCTTTTCCCATATTCATTTTTCTTACATGTGTTTCTAAAACACTATTTTCTGCTCTCTTTGTAACTTTTATCTTGGTTTGCAACATTTATTTCCTTTCTTTTGCTGAAGGTTATCTCACATAGCAGCTTTCAACCCCCACTTGTAAGCCCTGCCTTGGCTTTTGTCTGAAGCCCTGCAGAGGCCATTGTAAAACTATTAAACCTTTAGTAATTACCCCTAGTTAAGCTGCCAAAGTGGGGGGTTCACAACGCCACAGGACAACACATGGTGGCCCTCAGAACTTGGACCCACACTGACCACTACCAACCACACCCGACACCTTGTCAGGTCAATGCCATCAACTCCTCATGCTTTAACATCCTCTGCATGCTTCAAAAGATTTCCAGGTGGATCCCCATCAACACCAGGAAAACAGTAACCCAAGCCTTTATCACCAGCTAGCTAGATCATGGAAATGCACTCTACTCTGGATCCTTCACATAGCTCCTCAAGCAACTACAGACCATTCAGAACACCGCAGCCAGACTCGTCCTCAACCCCCAAAATGCACCAACTTCTTCCCCCACCTCAGAAATCTCCACTAACTCCCTATTCCAAAGAGATGCAAGTTCTAACTGCTCACACTTGCCTAAGAGGCCCTCTACAACTCCGAACCCTCCAACATCAACCACTGCATGACTTTCCACCAAATGACCAGACAACTCTGATCCTCCGTCCTCACGTACGTTCCCCCCATCTGACTGAGCCGCAGTGGAGGACGCTCTTTCTCCTGCCTCATTGCCAAATCTGGGAACGACCTCCCTCTCCAACTTCGAACTGCCCCCTCCCTCACCGGCTTCAGGAAGGGACTCAAGACCTGGCTTTTCAACTGAGGCTCACTGCACCCCAGTACCTCGATACCCCTCAGGGGGGCAAGCCGAACTTAACAAATACTGATAGATTGAAACTTCGGTAATCTTGAAACAGTACATTCCATTTTTCATTTCTGAATTGTTTTGATTTCAGTTTTTGAAATGGAGCGCTGTTCACACTATAGCTCACCTGGTTCCTTTAACCCCATTCTAACTCTCCTTTCTATGTATTGCAGATACTTGAAAACCCGCTCCACTCCCCCAAATTATCACCTGGCTTGACAGCGCAGATGTTGGCAGACAATTATGTGAGACTCACTAGGATAGTGGCTTTGGCTCTGCCCACATGTAGGGAGCCAGGAGTACAGCAATTAGTTGGGCAGTGTTGCTCAGGCAAAAAGATTGCTTACCTTTTTCAGTACATTTCTCAGATTTTTATTCCGATGTGAGTGAGATATTAAAACCGTACCTAACTATAACGTCACTTTAGACTTTGTTTTTTTCAGTGAATTTCTAGAGTTTAAAAAAAAAATGTAAAGTAATATTTCTTTACCACACCCAACTAGGCCACACATGGCGTTCAGCTGTGCACAACATAGGGTTGGCTGCAGGGCCTGATGTGCAGCCAGTCCCTGTGCCTTACCCCCCACAGATGGACTACCCCTACAGCACCCCCCCTGCTGTGAACAGCCTTTAGCAGTATGCAGCATAGAGTTTGCTGCAGTGTCTGGCCACAGGGGGTGCGCAGTCAAAATATAGTTTTTTTTTATATCGTCGTACACTAATATCAAGTTTTTAATATCGTACGGACAGAATATCAATGTCAAGAATATCGGTGACCAGAATATCGACCTTAAGGTAAGTAATGTTTAACATTTTTTGTAATATATTTTTATTATTTTTAAATATATGTATTAAATGTTTAGTAATTTTTTTAAAGTAAATTTTGCATTTTAGTATCAGAGCGGGCTGTAGGTTTAAAGGGAAATAGGGTGGGAAGTAATTTAATTATAATTAATTAGTTGATATGTTTGTATTTATTGTTCTTGATTATTAATTGATTGTTAATCAATTATTAATTGGTAATTAATTTTATTAATTGATTAATGTATCAATATATTAATTATAATTAATGTATTATTTTGTATTTCTTTATTGTTTTTCTCAATTAATTTATTGTTAATTATTATTAATTGGTAATTAATTTTTAATAATTGATTAATTGATAATTACATTAATTATGTTAATTGTTATGTGTAGCAGATTGTGGGTTTATAGGGGAATAGGATGGGAAGTAATTTAATTATAATTAACTAATTAATATTTTTTATTTATTTTTCTTGATCATTAATTTGTGAATTAATTATTAATTGGTAATTAATTTTTAACATTTGATTAATTTATAATTATAATAATTATAATTAATGTATTTTTACTTTTTATTTCTTGTTATTGTTAATTAAATTATTGTTAATTTATTATTAATTGGTAATTAATTTGTATTAATTGATTTATTGACAATTGAATCAGTTGTGTTCTTTTTTATGTGTAGTGCGTTGTGTGTTTATGGGGAATATGGTGGGAAGTAATTTAATGTTATTTAAGTAAATATTAATTTAATTTAATTGGTATTTATTATTAAGGTTTTAGTTAATTAATTTTTAATATGTTATTTATTTTACAAAAATTATTTAATTAATGCGTATGTTAATTTAACCCCTACGCTATCCTACATTTTCCACACTGTTACACTCACTGGAGTTGGAATAGTAATTTTAACCCCTACGCTGTCCAACACTTTCCCTACTGTTGCGCTCATTGGAGTGGCAATAGTAATTTTTACCCCTACGCTAGCCAACACTTTCCCTACTGTTGCACTCCCTGGAGTGGGAATAGTAATTTTAACCCCTACGCTATCCAATGCTTTCCCTACTGTTGCACTCCCTGGAGTGGGAATAGTAATTTTAACCCCAACGCTATCCAACTTTTTTCCTACTGTTGCATTCCCTGGAGTGGGAATAGTAATTTTTACCCCTACGCTATCCAACACTTTCCCTACTGTTGCACTCCCTGGAGTGGTAATAGTAATTTTAACCGCTACGCTATCCAACATTTTCCCTACTGTTGCACTCACTGGAGTGGGAATAGTAATTTTTACCCCTACGCTATCCAACACTTTCCCTACTGTTGCACTCACTGGAGTGGGAATAGTAATTTTTACCCCTACGCTATCCAACACTTTCCCTACTGTTGCACTCCCTGAGTGGGAATAGTAATTTTAACCCCTACCCTATCCAACACTTTCCCTACTGTTGCACTCCCTGGAGTGGGAATAGTAATTTTAACCCCTACGCTATCCAACACTTTTCCTACTGTTGCACTCACTGGAGTGGAAATAGTAATTTTACCCCTACGCTATCCAACACTTTCCCTACTGTTGCACTTCCTTGGGTGGGAATAGTAATTTTTACCCCTACACTACCCAACACTTTCCCTACTGATGCACTCACTGGAGTGGGAATAGTAATTTTTACCCCTATGCTATCCAATACTTTCCCTACTGTTGCACTCCCTGGAGTGGGAATAGTAATTTTCACCCCTACGCTATCCAACACTTTCTCTACTGTTGCACTCACTGGAGTGGGAATTGTAATTTTTACCTCTACGTTATTCAAAACACTTTCCCAACTGTTGCACTCACTGTAGTGGGAATAGTAATTTTTACCCCTCCGCTATCCAACACTTTCCCTACTGTTACACTCAAAGGGGTGGGAATGTTAATTTACCCCTACGCTCTCCAACATTTTCCCTACTGTTGCACTGTTTTGAGTTGGAATAGTAATTTTATTACCTACGCTATCTAATATTTTTTGTATTATTTTAGTTAATGTAGTATATAATTAATTAAAAAAAGATTAAAAAGAATGTTTTTTTAAAAAATTTGTTATATATATTTATTTAATTTTTAATTATATTATTGTTTTATGCGTATAGATGTATTTATCATTTTATGATTTTTTTAAAAGAAATGTTATTAAAATAATTATTAAAAGTTATTAATAAGTATATATATTATATGTATATGTTTATTTTTTTACATTACATATATATTATTTATAATTTTTTAATATTTTAAAATATTTTTAACTATGTTTATTTTAATTATATGTATTATTTACTTTATTTTACATAATTTTTTCAACTTAAATAAAAAGCAATATTTTTAACAACGATATTTTTAACAACGATATTTTTGACATCGATATTTTTTTTCTCAATATTTTTGTACTTACCATAATGTAGATAGGATGTCGATATTCTTGACTTCGATATTCTTGCGTCGATATTTCTGTAGGTCGATATTCTGACCTTCGATATTCTGTCAGTGATTCGCCATGGGGCAGGCCCTGGGGCCAATGCCCTTCAAAGGGCCACCCCCAGCACAAGGTCTTTCGCTAAGCGCAGCTCTCAACCATCGCAGTCTACCCGCGTTTGGCAATGAACTGCATGGGATTGGACTCAGGGTAATGCCTGCAGCCAGGCCTTGTGCCCAACTACCCATGGACGGTTAAGACTTCGTTGCTGTCTGACTCCAATGGTCATGCAGCACCACAAAACTATACCTTTTTTTGCAGCACTGCAATTTTATTGTAAATGGGCGTTGCGTTGAGCACCGCTGTGGCACTGTGGTTCTGCGGTGCAGCGTGAAAAAAAAAATTACCACTGTTGGTGTACCTTTGGGACCCCCGCCCCATCAAAGGTCAAGTGGTCAGGGTACCCCTACCATGACTTAATTTTTTTTAAACAATTTTTATTGATTTTAACTTATTAATTCAAGTATCATACAGTTTGTCACATCAATTATCGACAGGTAAATTCACTCTCTAGTATGTAGAGGCTTAGCTGTGCGGCTGGAGCCTATTGTTCAATAACAACATTTTGTAAAAAAACAGGTGGAAAACTACAGATCACTACATGACATACAGATAAGAAGAAAGTGATATGACATGGTAGGTGCTGGCAATGGGCTTACAGTATAGCAACAATAACACAAACTAGCCAGATGGTACACCTCCCATTGACTAGCTTTGTTCTCCCCCTGCCACAAATACTGACTGAGTCGACAGCTGGGAGGGTAGAGATGGTGTGAGGGGGGCCCCACTTTGCCTATGATGAGGGAGCACAATTCAGGTGATTCTCAGCAATGTAGGTTGGGGGGTAACCGCTTTTCAAGTGGCCAAAACATCTTGGTAGACCCACAAATCTTGCAGCAGGATGTTCAAAGACTCTGCCAGAGGACCCTGCGGAGCCCTTGGACCTCCTGACGACATAGCACCACAGCTCCTGCCTTGCCGCATTTTAAGGTTACTGCACACCAATGTTGCATGGTTTGAAGAGTGCTTGTTTTCCAATGCATTGCTATAGACACCTTGACTATGAGAAGTCCCAGGTCAATTAATATAATGGTGGCTTTTTGAGTTTTATGCTTTTTATACAGACCCAACAGGACTCCCTCCCTGGTAAGTATGTCGGAATGCCCTATTATTTCAGAAAGAGCGTCAGTGACCTCCTTCTATGTTGTGGCTACTACAGGACAATCCCAGAACGTGTGGACCATATCGACGTGCGGTGCTCCACATCTGGGGCAGTGAGGGGAGGAGCCGTACAATTTGTGCAATCTGACAGGGGTGAGGTACTCTCTGTCCAATATGTTGTGTTGAATATACTGAAATTTAAAGTTTCAGGAGTGGTTGCCTGAGTATTTAAGGACTTTATACCACTCCTTTGCTGTGACCCCAAATCCCCTTCACAGCATCTACGTGTCATTAACACAGGATCGTACGGGCTACACGCCAGCACCTTGGCAGGCCATTTGACAAGTCTCTGGCCGCCACCTTTTATGTGGAGGGTATGGACCATCGGGTGATGCTCTGGCTCCGTGTCCGTTATGTGCCATAAATGGCTTAGCTCAGCCACCAAAGTCCCAAGTGCTAGGAAGTGTCCCACCATGAGATTATGTTCCTCTTGCAAGCGAGCAAATGGCATCAGTGTACCATCATGGGAAAGATCCCAATTGGTTTCCGTCAGCCCATGTTCTAACACCCTCCCTTCCAGTGTGTGTACAGAAGGTCAATTTCAATTATTAAAATGTATTTATTTTTTTGCAATAAAACCATAAAAGTTGTGCAAACATTAATAAAACATCGCATATAGACAAAATAGCACATGAGTACAAAATAACAACACCATACAGCCAATATGACCTATTTGCAGGCTAAAAAAGTATAAATCTCACTATCAGAATTAATCACAACTTGCTTAAGCCTAAAGGTTAGCAGTGGCGACCACCAAACACCAGACAACCACGCAGCCCTCAAGAATGCCAGACACAAGCACCACCAACTCATCCGATCCACCAAAAGGACCTCCTTCATGGAACGCATCGACAACAACACACACAACAGCAAAGAGCTCTCCAACATCGTGAAAGAACTCGCCACTCCCCGCTCCAATGACATCACACCGTCCCAAGAACTCTGCGACTCCCTGGCCACCTTCTTCCATCGCAAGATCGCAGACATCCACAACAGCTTCGACACCCAGACACCGACGACAGATGCCGACATCCCCCCCCGACTCAACACCCACCAAACACACTGACCTTCTGCTCTTCTGGAACAACGACAATGACGAAGACACCATCAAAATCATGAGCACCATCCACTCCGGCTCACCTTCCGACCCCTGCCCCCACTACATCTTCAACAAAGCAAACTGCATCATCGCACCCAACCTCTGAAAGATCATCAACAGCTCCTTCGAGACCGCTACCTTCCCGGAGAGCTGGAAACACGCCCAGATCAACACCCTACTCAAGAAACCCAAGGCAGACCCAAAAGACCTCAAGAACTTTCGACCCATCTCCCTGCTCCTGTTCCCGGTGAAAGTCATTGAGAAGACTGTCAAAAGATAACTAACCCACCTCCTTGAAGAGAACAACATCCTGGACTCCACCCAATCCGACTTCAGAAGCAATCACGGCACCGAAACCGCCCTCTTCACCGCCACAGACGACATAAGGGCCATGCTGGACAAAGGCGAAACTGTGGCCCACACCCTCCTGGACCTCTCGGCCACCTTTGACACCGTCTGCCACCACACCCTGTGCACACGCCTCCATGATGCATGGATCCGTGACAAAGCCCTGAACTTGATCACCTCCTTCCTCACTGGCAGAACCCAGAGAGTCCGCTTCCCCCCATTCCTATCCAAAGCCACCACTATCACCTGCGGCGTACCCCAAGGATCCTCCCTCAGTCTGACCCTTTTCAACATCTACATGGCACCTCTTGCAAACATCATCCGAGCGCACAACCTCAACATCATCTCGTATGCCGACGACACCCAGCTGATCCTCTCCCTCACCAAGGACCTGGCCACCGCCAAATCCAACCTCCACGAGGGAATGAAGGACGTCACAGACTGGATGAAGACCAGCCGCCTGAAACTGAACTCAGACAAGACAGAATCCTCATCCTTGGCTCCACCCTCTCCACATGAGACGACTCTTGGTGGCCTACCACCCTGGGAGCTGCACCCACACCCACCAACCACGCACGCAAACTGGGGTTCATCCTGGACTTATCGCTCTCAATGACCCAGCAAGTCAACGCCGTCTCCTACTCCTGCTTCAACACCCTCCACAAGATCTACAGATGGATCCCCATCGAAACCAGAATGGCGGTCACCCAAGCACTCGTCGGCTGGACTGCGGCAACGCCCTCTATGCAGGAACCACGTCCAAACTCCAGAAAAGACTCCAACGCATACAAAACGCCTCCACACGCCTCATCCTCAGAATCCCCCACTGCAACCACATCACCGCCCACCTGAGAGACCTGCACTGGCTCCCGGTGAACAAGAGGATCACCTTCAAGCTCCTCACCCATGCGCACAAAGCACTCTACAACACCGGACCAGCATACCTCAAAGATCGACTCACCTTCCACACCCCGAACCGCCAGCTTCGCTCCGCTGACCTCGCCCTCGCCACCGTCCCACGCATCCACCGAACGACCACTGGTGGCAGATAATTCTCCCACCTCGACGCCAAGACATGGAACACCCTCCCCACCTACCTGAGACAGACCCAGGACCTGCTGACCTTCAGGAGACTTCTCAAGACTTGGCTGTTCGATCAGTAGCTGCTTCCTCTTCCCCCTCCCCTCTAGCGCCTTGAGACCCTAACGGGTGAATAGCGCGCTTTACAAATGCTTGATTGATTGATTGATTGAAAGGTGTCTCTTAAAAAACGAAGGGCCCGATTACGATGTCGGAGGAACCGGAGTCCATCGGTCTGGAACTTTAACCAAACGACCTCCTGTCATCGGTTACAGACCAGGAATTAGGATGTGACCGAACCATGTTCGGTCACATGTTTAAAATTACAATGGGAGCATGCATTCTGAACGGAATGCATGCTCACACTGTAAGGGGTAGTGGGTGCAGTTAATCCCTGCACCCCAAGGCAGGCAACTCAATGTGCCTGCCACTGGGTGCAGGGATCAAAAGGGTAGGCCACCATTTGGTGACTTTGCACCCATGGGGGCCCTGCTGGGTACCCCCAAAGCTGTTTCACAATGCCTTTTGGTGCCAGAAAGGCCAGACGGGGGATTACTGTGAGCCTTCTGACTGGTGGATGGGCTCTCTGAGCCTATTGTAAGCCATTCAGAAGACCGATTCGGATTCCCTTCTGACCAAACACATCGAAATGACTTAGTCGGAAGCGAATCCGAATCGGTAATTACGATGGGGGCTGGAGGGCTCCGACAGATGGTCGGAGTCCTTCCTGCCCGCATTGTAATCAGGCCCTAAGCGTGTACAATACAGTGTCATTAGAGAGAAGTTATAAAAAGATAAAAGTGGGTCTCACCCTCCTAAAACATGCCTTTTTAAGAATCGGGATAACAAAATGCTTTCGGGGAACCTTTAAAAATGCTACAAAACATTAAAAAGTGCATTGTGTCCTAAGGAGACTGGCCGTCGCAGCGCCGGGCATGAGACACTGCCCTCTATGAACACCACGTCGTTGGGCTATGAGATAATGAAAAAGATTGAGCCAAAATCTGGTCAATAAGAAGCAATCATGAATGCTTTTGATCCCTAGGATAAATGGTTCAATAGTTGGTACTGTTTTGAGTGCGATGTACCTACGCAAACTGGGCTAGCACAGCTCTGTTTCCTCTCTATCACCACAGCGCCGTCTGAAAAAACACTCTTTAGCCCGGGTATGATCCCTCTTACATGTGCCTTCTGAGTAATCAAATAGATCTGCCCTTCCCAGACTACAGAGGTCAACGTTTACATACTGCAGCCATCGGATACGATTAGCATGGTCAAGGGAAAGACAGTCCTTTAAAATGTCCTTGCTGAAGGCATGGTCTTTCTTAGCCCAGATCTTTAACCATAATGCTAAAGGGCGAAAAGCCAGCATGTCTGAAAGAAAAGCCATCCCCAGCTCTTCGTGCCCAACATAAGACAGAATACTTCGCGATAATGAAAGAACTTGTCTCAGGAAGGTGTTTTCTGCAATTTACATAGCCTCCAACCCAACATGACCCCATATCTCGCTCATAATTGGACTTTGCCATACATTCCACTCTGTAGATTTTCCAAAGGGCCCCTATCAGTTTCCCCCTATTCTGGAAGCAAAGTTAAAAACAACTGTGGTCGCTCTGACCAAGTGCCCTTTCTTGCGAACAATCAGAGGGTCCCAACTCAATGCATCATCAAACACTACTCCCAGGTAAGAAAAAACATTTGTCAAGGGAATAACAGGTTCCTATCTTAAAAGTAAATTGTTTGTCTGTACGAGGTCCCACCTGCATAACAAACGATTTACTCTGATTGACCAACAGGTTCCGGTCCTCCATGAAATGAACAAAGGAGTTCAATAGGAGTTGTAACCCCCTAGCTGTCCTCGCCATAAGCACAGCATCGTTTGTATATAGGAGGACCGGCTTCCTCAACTGTGGCCAATCAGCTTTTGCGTCCAAAAGGACCCGCTACAGGGAATTATTATATAGACTAAAAAGGAAGGGGCCGGGATACACCACTGGTGCACCTCTCTCCTGATATCAAATTTACGGGTCACTTTGAGGTCTTTTGAATAACGGACAACCGCTTGTGACTCTCTGTGAAGGTCCCTTAGAAACAAAATGATGTACCTGTCAATGCCAATAGAGGATATCAACTGCAAGAGCTTCGATCTATCAACACAGTCGAATACTGAGGACAGGTCCATAAAAGATAAATGGACAGAGCCGGTATGAACCACAGTGTACTTGTTGAGAATCATATGCAAGTTTAAACAGTGTTCCACTGTAGAGTGACCTGGACAGAAACCATATTGTACCTCGGATAAGATGTTATTTTCATCTGCCCAGGTTACCAGTCTGTCCAGAACCATACAGCCCACCACCTTCACCACAGAATCCAAGAGAGAGATGGGTCTGTAGCAGAGAGTGCTATCCTGATCACCCTTGTTGAAGACTGGGACGATAGTCGATAAGGCCTAGGAATCTGGATGACCGGCCTGGTCAGATGCATTAAAGACCGCTGTGTGTTCAGACACCCATTTTTCCACTTGTGCAATGAAGAGATCTGGGGGAATCCCTTCAGGACCTGGGGCCTTGTTTTTAGACAGTCCCATGATACCTGCTCTTACCTCTTGTGCTGTAAAGAAAACCTGCAATTTACCCTTCACCCTTTCGTGCGCTTCTGTCAACAAGATGTCAGACTAGAAGATGCCCTCAAAATGGTTTACCCAAGCATCCTTTGAGATGTGGGCATCCATAAAATTGCCACTGCCTCCTGATAAAAAAGGCTATTAATGATGTTGCAGAACTTTGAACTATTGCTCAAGGTACTAGCCTCTGCTAAATCTGACCAGGCCTCCTCCTTCAGGACTGACTTACGTTTTGCTAAAGCAGCTTTATAGGCTCTCCTGAGGCTTTTAACAGCCACCTGATCTCAGGGCTTCACTCCCTGTTTTAACTTCCTAGAGGCATGAGAGCACTCAGAGTCAAACAATCTCGGCCATAGGAGCGTGGATCGCCCACCCGGGCCCGTACAGAAGTTCAAAATAGTGTCTAGTCATATTTCGGGTGAGTATGGAGTAAGGCCTTCTGTAAGGCATAAACCCTGCTTGTAGCTGTTGTATGCCACTTGCATCAAGGAGTTAGCCCACCCCACCATGCCTCCATATTCCTTATTTTGATTTGTTTTCTATGAAACGGGGACTGAGTCCCTGAGTCATAAAATGGCGGGCACAACTTTCTCTTCATGTTGCGGCTAGCTAATTAGATTGCATGTTTTGAGCTTGCGGCACCGCAGATCTCCACAGTAATGCTGGGATGTGAAATATACATAAATATTGAACCAAATCACAAACAGCATACCCTCTGGGTAAAGATCCAATTTTCTGTCAAATCTGGTGTAATTCCACTCAGCTGTTTTCCCTGAATCACTGTTCAGTTTTCCTGCAGAAAACTGTATGAAGAAAATGTGCTTTGGGGCCCTCCTTTTTCTCACCCTCTCACTTGACTGATCACTCCAAAACATTCTAGAAAGCAGAGCGAAGATGGATCAGAACTTTTTGGGAAATATTTTGAGAAAGTTCTTCAAACTGCACCAAAGTTATCAGCTAACTAAATAATGAATCCCCCCTATATAGTGCCAACCAATCAATATGCTATCCCTGACACCACCTTCTCGCAGGCAATGAACAAACTCTTGCTATCCTTGCTCTGATTGGATGGCCCGTCAGGAGTCTCCCTCTCCACATTGCAAAGATCAGTATACGAGGGAGGCATTGCACTAAAGAGTATTCAGAAATACTATTAGGCAAAACAGGTACACATAATAAAACAGTGAGTAAATGCCAGCTGTATGACCCAAGGTTTATGATGGACTCAGAGAGACAGAGAGACTAGGACAAAAAGGATACCTCCACATACTCTACTGAAGTAATCTGTCACCAAGTGCCCCACCGGCCACTGTCACGGTTGTGTCCATGTGGCATAGGTTGACCAGAGAAATAGGGTGGCAAAACTCCCCTAAGGATTTGCACAAGACTCTACCCGATACCGGATTTACCAGGCTTTAGACAATCTGATCTAATCAGACTCTACGCTGGGTGATGTATGTGATGCTTAAGGAATAGTACCATTTGAAGGTTCACCAACAGAATATCGACAACTAAAATATCCCCATCCCACAATATCGAGTTATAAATATAGATATAAAAATTATGGACATTCTATATTTACAATGGTAAGTACAAAAATATTGAGAGAAAAAATATCGATGTCATTAGTATATATTAAATATATTAAATATATTAAAAACGACATTTTTTTTTAACTGAATTAGATTTAATATACACTTTAACAAATATAACAAATACACTTAATTTTAAAAGGTTAAACACACATACATACTAATTAATATATATATATATTAAATTGGTTTTAACCTCAGTGTTACGAGTGCGGCTCATGTCTTTCCGAAGGGGGAGAAGCATGTGTATATATATATATATTCACAGAAAAAACCATAGGTTTCAGGCACGTTATAGTTAGGAATTAGCATTTAAAAAACCTCAGAAATTCACTGAAAAAACCATAGGTTTCAGGGGTGTTATAGTTAGCTGGACTTTTCACTTGTACAAAACCATTGAAATTCCCCCGTTATAGTTAGTTCAGCTAACTATAACTTGCGCGCCCGCAATGCACTGCTGATGACGTCACATATTACATCACTCATGACATGGTCAGTGACATCACTCATGACATCACTGATGACATCTCAAATGACATCACTGATGACATCACTGATGACATCATCCAGTGAATGTGTGTTTTTCTGAAAATTAAATATGTTTTATATATGTATATCTCAAGGTCGATGGAAGAATAAATGGGTATATAAGTGTCTAAATGGATGATTTGTTTTTGAAAAATTGATTGTGTAACTGACTGATTAAGTGTATCATAGTGAATACATGGCTTAGTGAGTAATGTTTAAATATGTAAATATCTGTATCAGTCTCTCACTTTGTGTATAAGTGGCTGCATGGGTTGGTGAGTAGCTACATGGGTGTCTATATAGGTTATTAGTTGGTTTTTTGAGTATCAGTCTGAGTGTCTGCATGGTTCGGTGGGGGGTATTACGTAGTGCATAGGTGCATGAATGAGTGACTCACTGTTTGTTTGTGTTGAACACAGCATGTGTGCAGGACTGTATGGGTGGATGAGTGTGTGTATGGGTGTGTTAGTGAGTGAATGACTGTCTCAATAGTGTCTTTATGAGTAACTACATATGTTTTAAACTAGTATATGTGACTATTGGTGTATATATGTGAGTATATGTGAGAGTGAGAGATTGAAAGAGTTCCTGTATGAATAAGTATGTGTTTCTATAAGTGATTGTTTAAAAGACTAAGTATGTGTAAGTTTCCGTAGAAGTAAGTATGGTGGTGTGTGTATAACTGTATATGCAAGTAAATGTATGTTTGATTCTTTATTAGCATGAGTGACTATGTGTGTGAGTAACTCTATGGATGAGTGGCATTGTGTAACAGGATGTATAGGTGTATGAGTACATATGATGAGTGAGTACATGTATGAGTGACTGTATAGGACTGTTGGTGAATGAGTGGATGTGTATGTGGATCTTAGAATTACTGAAGAGGTTGTTGTAACTGGTATTGGTATGTCCATTGTTTTGAAAATGTTAGTCTCTATTTTTGAATGTGTGTATCAAAGGTTATATTAGGGTGAGAGGAGGTCTGCCACTCTATCACAAGGATGATGTCATCAGTGATGTCATCAGTGATGTCATTTGAGATGTCATCAGTGATGTCATGAGTGATGTCACTGACCATGTCATGAGTGATGTAATATGTGACGTCATCAGCAGTGCATTGCGGGCGCGCAAGTTATAGTTAGCTGAACTAACTATAACGGGGGAATTTCAATGGTTTTGTACAAGTGAAAAGTCCAGCTAACTATAACACCCCTGAAACCTATGGTTTTTTCAGTGAATTTCTGAGGTTTTTTAAATGCTAATTTCTAACTATGCCTACAGAGATAGGACATGTGAAGAAAGAAGAAAAAATGCACAGAAAGAAACAAAAGAAATGCAGAAAGAAGCAACAGAAGTCCTCAAATACGAAGATAAGTGCAGGAAGAAGGATAACGTGCAGAAAGAACAAAAAGAAGAGCAGAAAGAAGCCTTGTTGCAAAATCATCCTGTACCCTCAACTTTTTCAGACGGATACTGGTGGTAACTGAGTCTGACTAACCAGTCCTAGAGCCAGTGCTATGTTAAAAGACACTTAGAATACAGTGAAAACACCTACATACACTAGGGAACATTATGCGTTGGGGTCCCCCTGTGATTAACATGACCTCCTCTGTAAGCCCCTAGTGTATAATAGGGCATGGGGATTAAAACTACCTCTTAAAACAGGCCACAGGGCGTTTTTGCACACGTTAACTCAGGCCCCGTCCCCTCCCTTCACCACTGTGTAAACACGCCCTGTGTCCATTTTTAGTTGGGAGATTAAGTTCATTTGAATCCTGAGGGTCCCTAGGGTCCAACTAGCCCACTAGGTACCTCCAGTAAGTGCCACAGAGCTGCGTTGCAGAGAGGTGTAAAAAGTGGCACGGCCTGGACCACCTCTCTGCAATGCAGCTCAGTGGCGCTTACTGGAAGCACTTGGTGGGCTAGTTAGCCCCCAGGGGCCCTCAGTATTGAAGGGAAATTATATCCCCAATTTAAAACGTGCCATAGTGCGTGTTTGCACACGTCACCTCAGGCCCCGTCCCCTCCCTTCACCACTGTGTAAACGCGCCCTGTGGCTGTTCTAAGTTGAGAGATTAAGTCCCCCTGAATCCTAAGGGTCCCTAGGGTCAAACTAGACCACTAGGTACCTCCAGTAAGCGCCACAGAGCTGCGTTGCAGAGAGGTGTAAAAAGGGGCTTGGCCTCAGAACACCTGGCTGCAGCGCAGCTCCCTGGCGCATACTGGAGATGCCTGTTGGGGGCGCGTTTGCAGAGTGCTGCACGGAGGGGGCATGGCCTCCGGCACGATGCCAGTCTTTTATTTATTTTAGTTTTTTAAGAAGGGGGGCTGTTTGGTTCCCCTTCTTATTCTAATTTATTGGCCCTGATGACCCCATCCCCCAGGGCCAGTCTCCTAATTATATTTTTTTGACCCCAATCCCCAGGGCCGGCCACTGTTTTTTATTATTTTGAAAAAATATATATTTATAGACACACCTAGGACACGCTGGACAAACCGTACGTACCTATCACCATGACGATTTGCGTGATATTCATTAAAAGGCGACTATGCATGCAATGAATCCACGTGGAATGTATTTACACCACTAGTGAAGCTCTGACATGTCTGATGCCCTACCGTGCCTAATCCTGGTAGACACCCTTGTCGTTTATTTATACAAACATGGGTAGCTATTGACGGGCACATTTAATACACATGCACACCAAGCCATTCAAAGGGGATTCGACAAAAATTCGACCAAAACTATGCAAGAAACCCCCCTCACGGTTAATAAAACACACATCCACTGCCGGATGTGTAATACTTTTTATTTTACTCTCTGGAAAGGGGACGAACATCACTTGAGAGTCACAGCGTGCTCCTGACAGAGCCCAATGCTGTGTTACACCCACCATTGCCTGCCGAGTGCCACACACCTCTGTGTTGTATTCCACTAGCTAGTGCATATGCTATGACACTCTCTAGCCCATGTGCACTGTAACACCACCCCGTGAATATGTCATGCCACACTTGTCTTCGCACGGGTTATATTGCCCCATCTAACGTGCCTTTCTCGATGCCTATGTTATAACGCACAGTGCTATGCCATACATATTACAATCTGGGATCCATATCTTTGTCACAGTGCATATGCAACGTTACACTCCCCAGCACATATTTTATATTACAACTTTAGAGACTAGTTAGGTTACACAACACTGCCCTGTGCATATTACACTCCAAGGCACATATCGCATAGTACGCGCTAGTGCCTGTGCTATCTCGCGCTCTCCAATGAATCTGTCATTGCGCACAATGTATTGCATATTATATTTCACGCCCGGTTCATCTTATATCATACTTTTTGGTGCATAGTTTATACCATACACTATATCTAGTTTTCATTTTCAATCGTGCTCTCAGGACTATGTTCTATATAACACTGTGTTCACCTACCCTTTTCACGGGCATTACATTTTGCGATAGGGGGTGGAGGGTCAGGGGGTGTTTCTGCCAAGTGAGCCCGGAGTCACAGTTACAAACGTCCTCTTCTTCCTGAATAAAAGTGAGATTATGCTGCATACTTGTTCATATTTTAAGTAGTTCGCACAGACACAATGTTTTAAAAACAATAAAGTTCCTAATACCCGCCTTCTCTGAACAGTTAGCTTGCTGCCCCATCCCCTTCCTCCCTATCCTCTGTTGTGTGAATCCATGGACTAGCCTCCTCCCTCCTGCCATGCATGGTCTGATGTGCTGCCACTGCCCTCAATTTAGTATGATGTACCAGTCCACTCCTCCTGCCCTCCATTGCCCAATTCTATGCCCCATCATTGACCTCCTGCTTAAACTCTGTGCTTAGCTTGCTGCCCCTATTCTCCTTCCCCCTGCCCTCCGATGTCTTTGTGCATGCCCCTGCTCCATCCTTTTTGCCCACCATGTCCCATGGACCTGCCACTCCTATCTACTCTGAGTGTTCTGTTGAGCTGCCACTCCCCTCCCACCTGCCTAGCATTGTCAGATGACTGTAACCTGTCCCTGCCACCTCCACCCTGCCTGTCCACATGCCATGCCCCTATCCTCTTCCTCCTGTCCTACATGGTCCATTGTACTGCCACACCCTTCTGCCCTCCCTGGTCTGTTGTGCTGCAACTGCTCCTCCTGCCTGCCCCGTGTGGTCTGTTGTGAGGTCCCTTCCCCTGAACTTTCTTGTCTGTGCACAGGTCCTGACCCTCCCTTCTATCCTCCATCGTCCTTTGTGCATGCCCCTACACCCTCCTTCTTGCCCATCATAGCCATTGTGCTGCCACTAACCCTCCCACTTGCCATGCATGGTCTTCTGTGCTGCCATGGCCCCTCCCACCTTCCCTGTGTGGTCAGTTAGTTGCCCCTGACCCCCTCCCACCTTCCCTCCATGGTCTGTGTGTATGCCATCACAGTCTCACTGTTGCTCTTCATGGTGTGTCTTGCTTCTAGTGCCCATCCTGCCTGACCTCCATGGCTAACTTGCTGCTCCTGCCCTGCCCCCTTGCCCCCAGCCCTACTCCCTCCCTCCTGGCTTGTCTGTTCCATTGTAATGCCCCTGATCCGTCCCTCCTGCCCTTTATGGTCTGTTATGCTGCAGCTTTCTCTCCTGTCTGTCCATTATGGTCAGCTAGCTACCATTGCCTCTTGCCCCTCTGTTCTCTGTTGTCCATGTGCATGGTCCTGTCCTCTCCCTCTTGCTTTCTATGGATTGTTGTGCTGCACTCCCGTCCTGCATGCCCTGTGTGGTGTATTGTGCTGCTGCAAACCCTGATGCCTGCCCTGCAGGGTCAGTTTGGTGCACCTCTCCATGTCCCTCCTGTCCTCTGTTATCCAAGTCCATGTCCCTATCCCATTTCCTTCCATGATCCAATGTACCATACTTGCGAACATTTTGAACTTGGTAAGAGGGAGATTTTGAAAAAAAACTGGGGTATTGATTTTCCCCTTTGAGTTACATTGAAAAAGAGGATATTGTAGACAGGAGACAGATCAAATAAAGCCCATTTGAGCTTAAAAACATTGGACGTTTCCTGGCTGAATCGGGTCTGTTGGCATGTATGGTTGTACTACCATTGCCTCTTCCTTCTGCCCACAATGGTCTATTACATTGCCACAGCCTTGAAGGAGGGTAGATTTTGTATCACAGGGGGCCCCTGGCCCGTTCTGTCCACACCTGAAGTATGAGACCCTTGTCCTTGCCCTGCCAGCTGCATTTGTAGGCCGTATTAAATTGACCAGCGGGTCCTGTGTTGCTATATAATTATCCTGAGACATCCTTACCACTCAGCCAGCATAAAACCCCTGTGTAGGCCCTTCTGTTCAATATGTAGGCCTCTTTGTTAAATTGACCATAGCTCTGCAATTTTAGTGTATAGCAGTCTGAAGGCAGGTCTGCGAGGCCTTCTGATCCAAACTAGTAGCCCCCACCCTACCCGAGTGCTCCGTGCTCGGTATCAAAGTTCAACATCCCCCTGAAGCTGTCGACATACAGTAGGCTGCATCCTGGACTGGTACTTGCTTCCTGGGCAGGTTTCCCGCTTTTAAGGAAGTGGCAACCACAGAGCGTCAAGTTAGGAGAACTGAGGAGATTTTATACATGAATATATTGAATTCCCGTACAATACCCATTATTTTCTGCTTGCTCTATGGAACTTACGATAAGCGATTGGCCTGAGAGACTGACCTTTTCACCCAGTCGATTGTCAGCATTAAGTGGGTAAATGACGAAATGTCTGGTAAAATCTGCAGACGAAGCTTTTGGGTAGCATACGTAGGTAGATGTAGCGTGCAAAGGAGCCCACAAAATGATATAAAAAGGGAGCACCCACAGATATCGACGGACTACCTCGCCGTCTGTATGTAGGTTAACAGGCAGTGCAGGTTTTCCCCAAGAGCTGGGAGCTCTTGTCTTCCTTTGCTTAAAATGTCTTGCTCTGCTTTGCTTGAAGTATCTTATTCTATTTTACCTATATGAAATGTCATGTTATGTTTAACCATTGTTCTCTTTACTTTTGCATTTAAAAGATTTTGTATTGTAATTGCAGGAATGCTTGCTCTAAGAGTAAACGTGAGTGTTCCTAGGTAACATTTTCCTTGGTGTAACTTGTTTCTCATGATGCATTTATAGATGTGTTTTCTCTCTCTCTCTGTCAGTACATTAATTGAGATACAGAGAATATTATGACAGCTGTATGATTATCTGGATTCTGTATTTTGTACTTTATGTCTCTATTCTGCGGTTTCTTTGAAGTTGCATCTTCTCATTAAACTGCCATTGTATTCTGCCTCCAATTCCATGTCTCATATGTCTGTTTTCTTCATTTTTGGAGCAAGCGTTCCTAGGCACCCCGGCTCAAATTAAGGTGCCCCTTTTGTCCCTGACTCACTCTCCTGCTCAGTTCTGTGGTGGCTCCCGGGGATCTGGGGACCGCCCCTAGCTTCCTTGACCCGTAATAGATCTTCCCTCCAACAGCCTCTCTTGCAAGTCCTGTATTGTTGGTTTGTTGCCCCTGCCCCCCTTTCCACTGCCCTCCATAGTCTGTTGTGCTTCCACGGCCCTTCTTGCCTGCTCAGTGTGGTTAAATTGTTGCCTTTGCACCCTCCTACCTGCCTTCAATTTTCAGAGTCCGTGCCCCTGGCCTCTGCCTCTCAACAGTATCCTAATGAACAACTAGATTGCTAACATTCTATATTTATTACAAAAGTGTGGAACGCCTGACATCATCTTGATGTAATCAAAACTGTAATACCTAGAGCATTTCCTTTAGAAATTACATATATGAGAGGGTCTTATTGGCATCAAAATTATGGTTAGTGCTCTAAAAGACTAAAATAAGGACATATTTTCGGAGTTTTCAAATAGCGACAAAGCACTTTTAAATTATTTGTTATCTTTATGTTTTTTTATCCAGTTGACCACTTGATTAAATGTTGCACTTAGGGGAGAGGATGTGGTGTTACTTCCAGAACTGCAGACTTTGCAACTGGGGAACCAGGTTGAAGTTTCTGCTTCAGCTCGACATTCTGTGATTCTGGTCAAATCACTTAGTCTCCCCATGTCTACAACCAAAATGAATTTGTTCTTGTGTGATGTAACCAATGCTCATGTAAAGCACTCCAATACCTGACAATACTGCACTATATAACACTGTAAAAACACAAAATAATAAGTGTTTTGCACACTTCTGTCATTGGGCTATATTTGGGCTACATCTGGGTGATTTTGGGCTACATTTGGGCTCTTTTGTCTCTGGTGGCCATCTTGGGAGATTTATTTGTTATGAAGTTTCCTAATTTCCTCATGTACTGCAGTCTCCTCAGTAGGAAATGCTTTCAGTTTTTTACTTTGATTCCATCATGAAGGTATTCAGATATGTCACACATTTGCCATAAATTCTGAATGTTAGCACTCTAGTTGCTCATTAGATCACTGTAGTAAAACTACTGCACCATGGAAGTCTGCTCCTGGTATTAAAAGTGCATGTTTCAGTCTGCATGTCAGAATTTTTTAATGAAATAGAAGAGGATTTGAGAAGTCACTCAAAATGTGCCCTCATTTTCTTTCTTCAGCATTAATCATAATTTCTATGGCAAAATGAACCTCCTCATTGTGTTCCTTTTTAAATTAAATGTTTTAAGTGTTACCAGTTTATTCCAATCAAGATGGCTTCAGGTGTGCCATACTTTTGTCATAATGAAGACAGTAAGCGCTCTAGTTGTTTTTAAGAACATTCTGGGACATTCTGTCATTGGGCTATACTTGGGCTACATCTGGGTGATATTTGGGCTACATTTGGGCTCTTTTGTCTCTGGTGGCCATCTTGGAAGACTTATTTGTTATGAAGTTTCCTAATTTCCTCATTTACTGCAGTCTCCTCAGTAGGAAATACTTTCAGTTTTTTACTTTGATTCCATCAAGAAGGCATTCAGATGTGTCACACATTTGCCATAAATTCAGAATGTTAGCACTCTTTTTGCTCATTAGATCACTGTAGTAAAGCTACTGCTCACCAGGGAAAACTGCTGCTGGTATTGAAAGTGCATGTTTCAGTCTGCATGTCAGAATTTTTTAATGAAATAGAAGAGGATTTGAGAAGTCACTCAAAATGTGCCCTAATTTTTCTTTCTGCAGCACTAATCATACTTTTTATGGAAAAATTAACCCCCTCATTTTGTTCCTTTTTAAATTAAATGTTTTAAGAGTTACCACTTTAATCCAAGCAAGATGGCTTCAGGTGTGCCATACGTTTATCATAAGTAGGACTGTTAGCGCTCTAGTAGTTCTTTGGAACACTCTGGGAAGCTGCAGTAGAACACAAAGGAATCAACTGACAGTCTCTGCCCTTGTTGGATGTACATGTTTTACTGAGAATGTCAGACTTCATTCTCACATGACTGAGAAAGATAATGTGAATTTACAGAAAATAAGCTCTCAGTTTAGCCTATAGATCACCTTCCAAACCTCTGTGGTAAAAGCATGAGAAAATATTTTTCTCTCAATCATGATATCCCAGCAGAAGGCTTTTTCACATGGTGAAATCACCTTAGAACATACCACAATTCCTAAAATGAGTATGGTACCATCAACAAATGATTTATAATGTAACTAAAGTCTTAAAACCTTCTATTAACTGCAATGCTTTTTAATGAGGTGCTATCATGTATATTGGTCCCAAGATGGCTGCCAACACTTCTTGGATGAAGTGCTGACAGCCAATCAGATCTCAGGATGAGATGTGTGGTTAGGCTCCGCCCACATATATATATGCTTTTAAATGCTATTTTCTCAGGAAATACTGAACAGATTTACACCAGACCTGCAAAAGGCACTTCCTTGACCTTATGGCTACCTCTCTGCCAAATTTCAAGTAATTCTGTTCAGCCGTTCGGGCTGTAGCTGTGTCTAAAGGTCCTATGGAAAAATGCATGGGGAAAACGTGTTTTGGGACCCCCCTTTTTTCTCGGCCCCTGCTTGACGAATCCCCCCGAGACTTTCAGGGTAGGAGCGGAGCGTAGCGCCCCACCTATTTTGAAAATTTCGCGAGGATTCGTCGACCGGCGCCAAAGTTATTCCAAATAGAATGTTGCGGATTTCCTATGGAAACAGGGTCCTAACTATAACTACCTACTGGCGACCGCCAGTAGGTAATATATATATAGTCGCTCCACTGCACCCTTTAAATGGATCACTCAGTGGCGGGTGCTGCTCGCACGGTGGTGCCCCGTGTATTATATCATGCTCCAAAAACCCTCTCTCCCATCCGGGAAGGAAGAAGCAGCACTCGCGGGTTTCGTTTGTTGGCCAGTTTATTTTGTAGCGCTTCACAGACGCGCTTCGGGTTCTCACTTCTTCATTGTGTTTACAATTTGCATAGCGCGGCGTCATTTTTAAAAGAACCACATTTCCGGGCAGTACGAGCAGAAGAAGGACCATTCCGCCCCTAAAATTTGGTCGCCATCTTAGAGTGTACAAAAAGCAGCATTCAACCTATGCATCATATTTGCAATTATATTATATACACGTTAATGTACATTTCATTGTCACGTTCGATATCAAATAATAAATATTATATTATATCGATATTTACATATTATACATTTCATGGTTAGTGTCAATACCCTAGCACCTCATTATGATCTACTCACACTTAGAAGCACTGTTACCCCATGAGTTAGAAGAGTGTATGTAGTTATTTCATGATTTGCTTATTAGGATTCATGATGGCACAATGCACTTTATGCTTCTGCATGATTTAGGTTCTCTTGTTTACTATGTCCCGTACCGGGGCATTCAACATCATTTTTCATTGCTTTTATCTATCTGTTATAGACTGTGTAGTCATCTTATGTACTGTCTGCAGGTACATATATTAGCACTATGCACTTTTTGTACCTATATGATGCAGGGCTTTTTGACTAGTTTGTACTGTACCCTATACTGGGATATGCATTAGCACTTTTTGTATACAAAAACTATATGCTATTTCGTTTATTTGCACTATATACCATGCAAATTCGTACTGTACCTCGATCTATTTTATTGAGTATGATCTTTTGCTGTTTTAAATTTATCTGTATATTCTTCCTTTCATTTTTAAATTGTAATGGTTGTTCTTTTCTTTTAGAATGCTTTTATGGTGGTACATTTTGCACCGAATAAAGCTTGTTTTGACTTGACTATATATATATATATATATATATATTACCTACTGGCGGTCGCCAGTAGGTAGTTATAGTTAGGACCACGTTTCCATAGGAAAACCGCAACATTGTATTTTGAATAACTTTGGCGCCGGTCGACGAATCCTCGCGACCAAAATAGGTGGGGCGCTACGCTCCGCTCCTACCCTGAAAGTCTCGGGGGGATTCGTCAAGCGGGGGCTGAGATAAAAGGGGGGTCCCAAAACGCGTTTTTCCCATGCATTTTTCCATAGGACCTTTAGACACAGCTACAGCCCGAACGGCTGAACAGAGTTCCTTGAAATTTGGCAGAGAGGTAGTCTACAGGTCAAGGAAGTGCCTTTTGTAGGTTTGGTGTAAATCTGTTCAGTAGATTCTGAGAAAATAGCCTTTAAACCAATATATATATCTGAGCCAGCTTACGGTGCGCTTACGGTGCGCTTACCGTACGCGTACGGTGACGTGCGCGAGCGCGATTCTGATTGGCTGTTAGATCTTAGTAAACATTCGAATCGGTCGAAACCAGGAAGCGGCGTCCGCCATTTTGTGTGTTTCACTCTGAAAAAAAAGGGTGATAACTAGAGAAGGGGGAAAGGAAGAGAGTTACAGACCCCCTAACATTTGAAAGGGGGTCAAAGAAGGACAGAAAAGTACAAAAAAAACATTTATTAATTTTAAAAAAAATCGCGGGGTACGCTTATGGTAAGCTTACCGTACGCGTACGGTAGAAAAAAAAAAGAAAAAAAGAAATAAAATTCAGATTTAAGTGTTTAGATATTAGGGGGCTCTAAAAAGAGCCGTTGTGTTTATGCAGTGATTTTTTAGTGGTACCTACAAGTAAGTACCGATGCAGAGTCTAAGGTTCAAGAGGAAGACTCTGTTCCCTTCATCATTGAAGTGCACACCATCTCCTCTATAAATGTCTTGCATGTCGTAACGCAAGTTGTTGTGGTAAATGGAACCCATACCATAGTCTCGGAGGAAAGCAGAAACAGATTTGTTGACGTGCTTTCTTGCTTTGTCAATCTGTGGACAAAAATGATTTGACCAGTTCCATTTTTGCCTTTGGCATATGTTAGAAAACACAAAGGCAGTTTTAGGGAAAAGTGAAAAAAGTTGTGCAAAGGTCTCCTTCATAAGCATTTCCAGACCTACCCCAGTCAAAGTGCCTAGGTCATTGCCACCACAGTGCACTATTATGAGGTCAGTTTGTTGGATTTGCATGAAGGATTTCACCAATGGCATCAACTGGTGCCACTTTAACCCTCTCTGACCAATCCATTTAATGTCTACATTTGGCAAAGCAAGGTCTCTCACCATACCTGTTTTCTCTGCATACTTTTCACTCCAGAAGACATAGCTGTGCCCTACAATCCACACTGTGAACATCTTCAAAGGAGAACTGGATGCACTCAGGAGGTGTAATTCAGTAGAATGGTAAAAAGAAATGAAAGACAGTTTGGAAATGGAGGCATACATATTTTTTTTTTTTTAAAAAGAACTGATTGGCTGTTTCATACCATTCTACAAAAAAAACTAGGCTGTATGTGTAAATTTATAGAAGCATGTTTTGTATTGGTACAGAAAAATGTGTTACCAATTCAATTCAATTCATGAAGCTTTATTCGGTGCATGTAAAAATGACCATAAAAGCACAAAATATATAAAAAAAAAATACAAATACACTTCAAAAACAAATTAGAAACCACAGGCTACACAAAACAAACACAATAAATTTAAAAACACATGCTAATCCTGGCCTTAATAGATTGAGTTAAAAACATAGCAGTAAAATAACAGATATCGACGTATTGTAGGTTAAAAATTAAACTCATAGCATCATTAACAGTACAAGTGCCATATTTAAGAAACATGGGTTTTAAATAGGCAATACGAAAATTCATGTACAATTTACAAATGAGGAGAAAGTGCACAGTGCTCTGTTTGGAAACGCCATCACACATACAAGGCCCCTGCGGATATTTCTTTAATGTTGGATGTGCCACTAGGTGATGGACGATACCAAGCCTTAATCTAGTCAGCACAAACTTATGGGATAACCTTGTTACCCGTACTAGATAGCTAGGTAGGCCCTCAACAAAGTTATACTTGTTATAAAACATAACAGTAGACAGGGAACCGTTAGCAATGGCCCGTTTCCTAGCAGCAAATGCCAAGAAATGTATTTTTAACTCTTGTTTTGTTATAAAAGATGCTGCGTTAGGATCCACCAAAATATTTACATTAAAGACTTCGGAGAAACAACTGACCACATATTTTAACCAGGGTATATTCATAAACTTATCCAGCGTGAGACAATCCTGAATAATCGATCTATTAAACGATTTTTCCTCTTGGAGCCAGATAGAACGCCAGATCATAAGTGGCCTCAAGGATAATTGATCAGTAAGGAAATTAATATCAAGTTCTCGGTGGATAAGATCAGTACAGGCAGAGGGTGGTAGTAACAAAAGTTTTTTTAAAAAGGCATTCTCCTCTATCTGCAAAAGACGAACAGGAAAATAACCCCAGACGCCAGCCCCATACAGGGCGATACTAACACACCTCGCCTGATAAATCTTGAGCATATCCCTGGTACGTCGATCCCCGATCTTTGCAGCAAATCTAAAGATGCCGCAGGCATTTTTGGCCATTTTAATACGAATATTTTTCAATTCATTGAGCCACTTTCTATCATGAGAAAAGGTAATACCAAGATAACAAAAGGTATCAACCTGAAGCACCTTCTCCTTATCGATAAAAAAGGAAAATTTAGCAGATTTACATTTAATTTTACCGTTGGCGTTGGCCCCACAGATCATAATATACGTTTTCTTTTTATTGATAGTCAACCTCCTATCCTCAATAAAAGAAGTGAATCTATCAATCAGACGCTGCAGCCCTAATGGGGTTCTTGAAAGTAAGACAGCGTCATCAGCGTATAACAACACTGGCACAGGTAATCCTTTAATCTGTGGGGCATCTGCTTGTATTGTTTTTAAAATAGCGTCGACCCCGTTAATAAATAAGATAAAAAGAAGGGGGGCCAATACGCAGCCCTGTCTAATGCCTCTTTTTACACAAAATTTGGTGGTACATTCACCCATGGGCCCAAAGCGTACACAAGTTTTTAGATTCTCGTACAGTCTGGCCAGAAAATAAATTATACCCTCTGGCGCACCTAGCTGTAATAGGATTGGCCAAAGGATCGAATGGTCAACCAAATCGAATGCGCTACTGAGGTCCGCAAAACAGAGGTAGAGTGAACCTGTCTTGGCCTCAGTATATTTTCCGATCAGTAGGTCAAGATTTAGGCACTGATCAAGTGTGCCCCTCCCTTTTCTAAATCCATACTGGCTATCAGCAAGGATTCCCTCTTGCTCTGCCCATTCCTCCAACCTCACAAGCATGATTCTGCTCATGATCTTGACTGACGAATCTAAAAGAGAAATTGGCCGATAGTTTTTAACGTCGGACCTGCTACCTTTTTTATGTATTGGGATGATAATTGATTCCCCCCAGGTTTCTGGGGGGTTAGTACATATGGCAGCGTTAAAAACTATTGCCAACATAGGGCTCCACATATCAGGGGCCCCTTTATACACATCAATAGGAACCCCATCTGGACCCTGGGCTTTGCCCCCCTTACTAGCATGAATAGCAGATTCAACCTCACTAATGGTAATGTTTAACGGAAAAGTAGGCCAACTATTACGATTAGTGCCAATACAACTGTTAGAATTAAAAATATTAGAGAAATGGGTAACCCAGTCATCACTGGAAACATTAGAGGTCAACATTGGGGTGATCTCATCCTTGATAAAGGGGGAATTAACAGTGGCCCAAAATAGGGTACTATTAGAAAGTTCCGCAGCTTGATTAAGCGAATCCCATGCCAACTGCTGTAACTCACCCTTCCTTCGCCTTAAAGCAAGTTTATAAGCTGACCTTAGTTTCACGACAAACTCAGTATCCCTGGGTTTTTTGGCAAGCCCAATTTTTAATTCAGTCAAAGAACGAGTACACTCGTGGTCGAACCACCTCGGGGCATTACTACGCAGGCCCCCCTTGGTTTTAGTAAACCTGGCCTCGATTGTTGAATTAATAACCTTAAAAGCATTTAACACCTGCGGTTCATCAGTAGGATTTGTAAAAATTATACTAATACTATGTAGACAGTCCCTGACAATAATGCCAAGTAGATCACTAGCTTTATCCCCATCCCATCTTAGCCGAGGACCATTAGATCTATAAGGCTCTATATTAGAGACAATAGCGCCCGTTTTGACACTACTATCAGCCCAAAGGGTTGTTTCCAGAATTATACAGTTATGGTCACTTAGGATAGTTTCTTCAATCCTAAGTGGAGCACAACATGATACGATATTAGAGGAAACAGCCACATGGTCGATAACGGAACAGGAGTGATGACCCTTAAAGGTGGGAATGGTTTGACCTGATAGGTCCCTAGGGAGACCTAGAATTTCTAGATCATAAAAACCCAAGCAGTAATTCAAAAGATCCCCATAATTATTATGGCAGAAGTGTAGGAGCTCCACCCCCTCATCATTAACAAGTCCACAAACATTTTCAATTGACAATTTACATAAAGGGATATTAAAGTCGCCAAGCCAGATAAAATCAAAAGTAATATTAGCATCTGGGTTCAGATTATCAATGGCACTTGCCAGATCACGGACGATAGTATCCCTGGAACTATCAAAAATATTATTATAATAGTTTATCAATAAAATGTTATGGTCATGTTCCTCTGTTAACCAAAGAATCTGGGCATATTCACCAACAGTTAGATATCTTTTTACTGTTATTGAACGGTGAATTGACACAAGAATCAATAGGCCCCCTTTTGGTCTTCCTGGCCCAATACCCTTGGCCACCAAATTATAAGAGGCAAACCCCTCATAATTAATTTCTTCCCTGCACCAAGTCTCCTGAAAACATAAAATATCAAAAGAATTAATGAAATTCTGCCAGCCCAGAACACTCCCTTTTGACTTTAACCCTGCAACATTCCAACTAACTATAACAATTCCATTACCCCCAACATTAGACCTAGCTGATATAGTAAGAACAACCTGATTTTCAATAACTGACCCCCTACCATCATTATCAGAGTTCAACTCCACCCTGGTAGACACCGTATCTAAATTACTATTGATACAGTCAGAACTTGAATTATGCGTATACTCAACCAGGGGGGTCAAACACTCAGGGTTATGTCAGTCGTTAGAGTCCAAACTATTAAAAACAGCAAAACGATTATGCAGGGGGATGGTTAAACCCCGCTGTTGAATCGACTGGGGTAACCAGGGAGTATCGTGGTCATTTGGAGGAATGTTGATAAGATGGCTATAGAAAAAACCTAGCGGGCGCGCCCAAACGCCGAAATCCGTAAGTGGTAGGGAGGCTAATCTAAGTAAGACTGTGGCGACGTGTTGAGGGTGTTTAAAATTAACAATGACACAGTCGCCATTACAAGTCTTTCTAGAATTGCCCACCCAATTGACCCTTCTTGTAGTTAGTATATCGTTAGAGAGGGCCGTAGGAAATCCACAATGCTTATGTAACCAGGCAACAGTTTTGTTTTTCAATGAATCATGAGATTCATACTGGGACTGGGACATGGAATCAATCCGTGGGACATTTGTTAAAACTACCACGTAAGGAGCACAATCAGGGGGGAGGTTAACCGAATCCTTTCTTTTTACCTCAGTCCAGCCCTCATTGCTATCAGCTACGGGGTTAGTTTGACGCAGCTGGCTCACTGGATACTGTTGAAGAGGAACAACCGATTTGTTAGCTCTAGTCCCCTCAGCAGATGGTACAGCTAATTGCTCAGCCTCAGTCCCCTGCACAGATAATGTTACAACCTCATTCCTCTTATTGAGGCTTAAATCAGTAGTCATTGAGATTCCCGTACTAACGGTTTTAACATCCAGAAGCTGGGCCAATCTAGTGACTTCCGCTGAGATGTGATCTAGTTTTGCCACTAGTGGTGAAATAATTTTATCCAATTTGGCATCAATAAGACTGGCCAACAAGTTAAATTGTTCTGGATTCAGCTGAGCGTAGCCCACTGATTCTTGAGATACTTCCCCCCCCATTATGTTTTTAGGAGGTAGTTGGGTTTTCTTAGCTTTTTTATTACCCCCTCGCTTCACTGGTGCTTTCCGACACGCCCTCACTGCTCTAGGCACCGGGGGGGAATCCCCAGGGGTATCACACAAGTCATTTTCCACCGATCCATTGAAGATCATAGGTACTGACTCATCACCTATAATCTGCTGTGGGTCACGGACTGGGCTGGCGTCTAATACTGATACATCTGGAGGAGATGACAAGGTAAACAGGGATTCAGAAGGACTTCCCTGACTGAGTGAGAGTCGACGTTCATAATTTATTTTATTGACAACCTTCACTAAGTAGTTATCTAACGTTGCTGGTCCTGTGGGTTTAGGTTTGGACATGTCTACAATAAAGTTAACAACCTACTGAATCAGATCAAGAAATAAAAGCACCTATGCTATCATGAATAGGACCAAATCACAAATAATAAATGCGATCAATTAAGATAAAATCAGGGATAATAGCCCAAACATAGAGTTCAAACATCAAGTATATGAAAAAGGGGCTCACACAGTCCTTGGTCCACACGACAAAGTCAATGGCCCAGCCCAGCCACGGCCAGCCCCGGACGGCCACAGACGGCCCGCCCTTTGCCCGGGCTTAGCCCGGCGCACGCCCGCGCGCGTCCCGCGTAGCGGCCCTTATCGCGGTTTAAATGCGCCTCCTGGCGCGGTTTGCACGTGACCTCCGCTCCGCCGCTGGTGGCGCCGGGAATTGTAGTCCCGTAGTTCTTGCTGCTGCGAGGCTGTAAGTAGCTGCCAATGACTCCTGGCGGTGGCGGCGTAAGAGTTATGGTGAGTCCCCCCGCTCCGCCGTCCTTATCGCGGTTTAAATGCGCCTCCTGGCGCGGTTTGCACGTGACCTCCGCTCCGCCGCTGGTGGCGCCGGGAATTGTAGTCCCGTAGTTCTTGCTGCTGCGAGGCTGTAAGTAGCTGCCAATGACTCCTGGCGGTGGCGGCGTAAGAGTTATGGTGAGTCCCCCCGCTCCGCCGTCCTTATCGCGGTTTAAATGCGCCTCCTGGCGCGGTTTGCACGTGACCTCCGCTCCGCCGCTGGTGGCGCCGGGAATTGTAGTCCCGTAGTTCTTGCTGCTGCGAGGCTGTAAGTAGCTGCCAATGACTCCTGGCGGTGGCGGCGTAAGAGTTATGTGTTACCAAAGAACAGTACTATGGATTTGCTGTTAGGTTTGAAAAGTCAAGCACTCCTGCTCTTTGGAAATGAAACATTGTGTGGTGAACTTCTGACCTAACTCTACACAGCAGTGTTTCAAGAGCTGTTGCTATGGTAGCAGGCAGAAGTCAAGTTGGGGGAAGGGTACTAGGCAGAAGTCAAGTTGGGGGAAGGGTACTTTTGGAAAAGGGTTGGTTTTCAACCAATAGAAATGTGTGATTACATTTGAAAAAAAGGGGGAAGCACTGAGATTTTAAATTAACATGTATATGTGTGGAAAAAGAGAGGGAAACTTTGCCGTTATCTGGTTCTGCTGAGAGGAGAGAGGTGTACAGAACAGAGATCCTGGCTCTGATAATCTGCTGTTTGAGTGCCACATTTCTTTCATAACTAACTAATTTTAAAGGTGAGTTTAGAGTTTGAGAGGGGATGTATATGGTAAATTAAGAAATGAATAATAGAATTGGAATTCCTTTTGTTGAAGTTGTTTTTATCATTTTCTGTTTTGGGAGAAATTTAAATGTGAGGAACATGTAAAATAATATGGACTATGTTTTCACGATAAATTAAGGTGTACTGGTATAAATAAGGAATACTTTTAGGGTTTGAGGTTGCACTCAGTAATGCAAATACATTCAGCATCACTAAGGCTGGTTGCCCTTGCTGGAGTGTACTCAGTCACCCATTTTACACATGTAGCAGGTCTGAAAAAGCTGTTTGGACATGTGCTTTTTTAAGAATCTGAAAAGTGGATTTAAAATGTGTCAGACTGTAAAAGTATTTATCACTTGCCAAAAAAAAGAGTAGTAAGTGTGGTTTCAAATTGGCAAAGAAATTTCGTATTCAGACTAATATGAAAACATGACTCTGTGTGCAAAGAGGAATTACAGGCAGAGATTTATTGCGTATTGCTCTGGTGATTTTACATGTGCATTAGATGGAAAGGGGGAGCTATTTTTTTGTGCAGAAGCAGACTCTTAGCACACAGCCAGTTGCTTATCCTGTGGAATTATGCACAGTATTCACAACCGAGTGGGGTTTGAGGTTGCAGTCAGTAATGCAAATACATTCAGCATCACTAAGGCTGGTTGCCCTTGCTGGAGTGTAGTCAGTCACCCAGGTTACACATGTTGCTGGTCTCAGAAAGCTGTTTGGTATTGCTCTGGTGATTTAACATTTGCATTAGATGGAAAGGGGGAGGTATTTTTTTATGCAGAAGCAGACTCTTAGCACACAGCCAGCTGCTTATCCTGTGGAATCATGCACAGTATTCACAACCGAGTGGGGTTTGAGGTTTCAGTCAGTAATGCAAATACATTCAGCATCACTAAGGCTGGTTGCCCTTGCTGGAGTGTAGTCAGTCACCCAGGTTACACATGTTGCTGGTCTGAAAATGTTGTTTTGACATGTGCTTTTGAAAAAATGTGAAAAGTGGATTCATAATGTGTCAGTCTGTAAAAGTACTTATCACTTGCCAAAAAAAAGAGTAGTAAGTGTGCTTTCAAATTGGCAAAGAAATATCGTTTTCTGACTAATATGAAAACATGACTCTGTGTGCAAATAGGAATTACAGGCAGAGATGTATTGCGTATTGCTCTGGTGATTTTACATGTGCATTAGATGGAAAGGGGGAGCTATTTTTTTGTGCAGAAGCAGACTCTTAGCACACAGCCAGTTGCTTATCCTGTGGAATGATGCACAGTATTCACAACCGAGTGGGGTTTGAGGTTGCAGTCAGTAATGCAAATACATTCAGCATCAGTAAGGCTGGTTGCCCTTGCTGAAGTGTACTCAGTCACCCATTTTACACATGTTGCTGGTCTGAAAAAGCTGTTTGGACATGTGCTTTTTTAAGAATCTGAAAAGTGGATTTAAAATGTGTCAGACTGTAAAAGTATTTATCACTTGCCAAAAAAAAGAGTAGTAAGTGTGGTTTCAAATTGGCAAAGAAATTTCGTATTCAGACTAATATGAAAACATGACTCTGTGTGCAAAGAGGAATTACAGGCAGAGATTTATTGCGTATTGCACTGGTGATTTTACATGTGCATTAGATGGAAAGGGGGAGCTATTTTTTTGTGCAGAAGCAGACTCTTAGCACACAGCCAGTTGCTTATCCTGTGGAATCATGCACAGTATTCACAACCGAGTGGGGTTTGAGGTTGCAGTCAGTAATGCAAATACATTCAGCATGACTAAGGCTGGTTGCCCTTGCTGGAGTGTAGTCAGTCACCGAGGTTACCCATGTTGCTGGTCTGAAAAAGCTGTTTGGACATGTGCTTTTTTAAGAATCTGAAAAGTGGATTCAAAATGTGTCAGACTGTAAAAGTATTTATCACTTGCCAAAAAAAAGAGTAGTAAGTGTGGTTTCAAATTGGCAAAGAAATTTCGTTTTCTGACTAATATGAAAAAATGACTCTGTGTGCAAATAGGAATTACAGGCAGAGATTTATTGCGTATTGCTCTGGTGATTTTACATGTGCATTAGATGGAAAGGGGGAGCTATTTTTTTGTGCAGAAGCAGACTCTTAGCACACAGCCAGTTGCTTATCCTGTGGAATCATGCACAGTATTCACAACCGAGTGGGGTTTGAGGTTGCACTTAGTAATGGAAATATAAACATGTAAAAGAATATGGACTATGTTTTCACCATAAATTAAGGTGTAGTGGTATAAATGAGGAATACTTTTAGGGTTTGAGGTTGCAGTCAGTAATGCAAATACATTGAGCATCACTAAGGCTGGTTGCCCTTGCTGAAGTGTACTCAGTCACCCATTTTACACATGTAGCAGGTCTGAAAAAGCTGTTTGGACATGTGCTTTTTTAAGAATCTGAAAAGTGGATTTAAAATGTGTCAGACTGTAAAAGTATTTATCACTTGCCAAAAAAAAGAGTAGTAAGTGTGGTTTCAAATTGGCAAAGAAATTTCGTATTCAGACTAATATGAAAACATGACTCTGTGTGCAAAGAGGAATTACAGGCAGAGATTTATTGCGTATTGCTCTGGTGATTTTACATGTGCATTAGATGGAAAGGGGGAGCTATTTTTTTGTGCAGAAGCAGACTCTTAGTACACAGCCAGTTGCTTATCCTGTGGAATCATGCACAGTATTCACAACCGAGTGGGGTTTGAGGTTGCAGTCAGTAATGCAAATACATTCAGCATGACTAAGGCTGGTTGCCCTTGCTGGAGTGTAGTCAGTCACCCAGGTTACCCATGTTGCTGGTCTGAAAAAGCTGTTTGGACATGTGCTTTTTTAAGAATCTGAAAAGTGGATTCAAAATGTGTCAGACTGTAAAAGTATTTATCACTTGCCAAAAAAAAGAGTAGTAAGTGTGGTTTCAAATTGGCAAAGAAATTTCGTTTTCTGACTAATATGAAAACATGACTCTGTGTGCAAATAGGAATTACAGGCAGAGATTTATTGCGTATTGCTCTGGTGATTTTACATGTGCAGTAGATGGAAAGGGGGAGCTATTTTTTTGTACAGAAGCAGACTCTTAGCACACAGCCAGTTGCTTATCCTGTGGAATCATGCACAGTATTCACAACCGAGTGGGGTTTGAGGTTGCAGTCAGTAATGCAAATACATTCAGCATCACTAAGGCTGGTTGCCCTTGCTGGAGTGTAGTCAGTCACCCAGGTTACACATGGTGCTGGTTTCAAAAAGCAGTTTGGACATGTGCTTTTATCAGAATATGAAAAGTGGATTCAAAATGTGTCAGACTGAAAAAGTACTTATCACTTGCCAAAAAAGTAGTAGAAAGTGTGCTTTCCAATTGGCAAAGAAATTTCGTTTTCTGCCTAATTTCAAAGCATGACTCTGTGTGCACATAGGAATTGTTTTTAGAAATTTAATTTGTGAATGTTTTATTGTGATTTTCACTTCTAGGAAAGGGGTACTTAGTATTTTAAGATTTGAAAAAATCATAAAAAATGTAGTAATATATTTTAATAAAAAAAAGGATTTTTTTTTTAGTTTTTTTCAGGTATTGATGAAGAGCAGTGAACAAAATTTAAGATGCCTACAAAATCCAGACTAAGGAAAAACCACAAAAAAAAACTATATTTGAAGAGAACTGGAGGACCTAAGTTAGTTGGAGATGCTCATGTTGAGAAAAAGAGAAAGTCTTCTGGTAAGCAGACAAAAGATTTTTTAAAGAACATCTTGAAAAAAAGGAAAAATGTACAAAATGTCTGTACTGGAAAGAATGTTTTCAATAGAAAAGAACAGGAAAAAATTGAGAATTTAGTTAATGCAAATATACCTTCTACAACAATAAAGATTAACTTAAACAGAAAAACAGCGTTTAAAGAGATACGTAGCAAAATGTTTCAGAGAAGAGTTATGTCCAATTTGATTAAGGATGTGAAGAAATATAAGCAAAAGGCAAAATATTATAAGAGAAAAAAAGAAATTGAAGCCATTGCAGCAAAGGGATTACAATTAAAAAGGAAACTATTCATTTTAATTTTGAACAGGATGCGTACATTAGATAAAATGGTTAATGTACTGAAATCACAAAGCAAAAGGAAAAGAGTAGTGAAAAGAACAAACTTTTGTAAAGTGTTTTTAGGAGAATGGATGCATAGTTCAAGTAGTGAACCTTTTTTTAATGAAGAGAGTTATTTTCAAAGTAATAGTTTGCTGCATGCAGTTGACACCAGAGGTCGTGCTTATGAAGTGAAAAATGGTTGCATAATGGAGAAGGAGATAATGGTTCCAAGAGATGAGGTACACGTGATGGCGGATGAGGCTATGGGGAGACGTCCTAAAGCCCCAGTGTACACTTGGAATTGTAGTAGTATTTGCACTGTGCGTCAGGAATCTATTGATAAATTTTGTGAGTTTCTAAGAGAATATAGTAAAAAAAGTGTAAAACAGAAGATTAAGGTGCTTCAAAGTCTAGATCCATGCAGAGTGAGAGAGAATACTGGTTTGCAGGGACATTCTCTGGCTTGTCTATCTAGAAAAGTGTGTAAAAGTGTTTTTCATCATTTTAGGATGCTGGCTGTTCATCATACTGAAATGAGAAAGTTTGTGAGACGGTTGTATTTTGCTAAAAGTCCAGCAATAAAGTTAGATGAATTAAATAGGGCTCTGTTCCGTGGATCGGTATCAGATGTAGAGAAGGTTATTGATGAAATTCAGTTTTGTTACTTTGGTCCTGAACAAGACAGTGGAGAAAAGGACACAGTAAATGAGGAAGAAGTGGAAGAGAATGTAGAACCCTCTGTAAGTAAAACATTTAATGATCACATAACAAAATTTGCAATAATCTCAAATGAAAGACCAAATATAACTTGTATTTGTTGCCGCAGAACTCATTATAGAAAACAAACTAGGAATGTTGATCTCTACAGAAAAAGTGAAAATGAAGATAATTATAAGTGGAAGGATTTTGCCACATATATATTTCTTGAAAATTGTTTTGAATTGGGTGAAGATCAGCGTATTTGTAAATACTGTTACAACAAGTTAGAGGAAAATAGAATGCCGACCAGAGCTGTACATAATAATTTAGAATTGGATGTTATTCCTGCCGAACTTTCTGAATTAAATACATATGAGTCTATACTTATTCAATGTGTTCATCCGTTCCAGACCATAGTACGTATGGAGCCCAAAACTGGTAAATTACCTCCTTCAGATTTACTGAGAGGTTTAAAAGGTAGAGTGGTGTATTTGCCCTTGGATTTGAAAAAAAATATGGAAACTATTGATGCAGATACTTTGGAAACTGAACCATTAGTTATTCTGGTTAATGGTGTACCTACAAAGAATAAGAAGATTTGGCAGGAGCTGGTAGATGTACGGAAAGTACAAAGAGCAAATTTGTATTTGAAAAGGAATAACAAATGGTATGAATCAATTTATATAGAAGAAGAAGAAGAAGATTTACAAGAAGACACAGAAACACCAACTGGACAAATTGAAAAAGTGGACAAGTCAAAGGAAGAAGAAATTTATGAACATTTTAGCATACATCCTCTTCATTCAAAAGAAGTTATGGGAGACAATATTGATCTCTTTCAGATGAAGAAAGCAAAAGGAACTCCCGTGAGTGTATGGGAGGAGAGCTTGGAAGCTCGATGTTTTCCCCAGCTGTTTCCTAAAGGAAAAGGAGGACGATACGATGAACGTCCAGAACAGATTCCAGCTTCTGAGTATCGGACTACAAGACTATATGCAGAAGATCCTAGATTTCGACAAAGTATTTCTTATTTATTCCATCTTTTATTTGAAAGCGACTTGTCTGCATTATCATATGCAGTAAATCACATTTTAAAAAGTGGAGTACATTTACAAAATGTGTGTGCTAAGGATTTTATGGAGAAAGTGCAGCACCGAGATGATCATTTGGAAACACAACTGATCAATCTGATGGCTTGTCAGCGTGGGACAAATGAATATTGGTACCAACGCCATGGTGAATTAAAATGCATGTTACGAAATTTAGGAACACCAACATGGTTCCTTACCCTAAGCTGTGCTGAGTACGCTTGGGATGATTTACTGGATTTTCTACGAGAGGCAAATTCAAACATTAAAAACATCGAATACAAGACAGCAGGAGAACTGTGCTCATTGGATCCAGTTAATGTTTGCAGATATTTCAATCATAGATTTGAGGCTATGATGTCCTTCATCTGCAATAAAAAAAATCCACCTCTTGGAGAAGTTGTGGATTTCTTTTGGAGAAAAGAGTACCAGGCAAGAGGTGCTCCTCATATTCATATGCTGTTGTGGATCAAGGATGCCCCAAAGTTTGGAACAGATACTGATGAAGCAGTGTTATCTTTCATTGAAGAATATGCAACATGTGCTATACCAAAAAGCACAGAAGAGAAAAAGTTAAAGGAGCAAGTTTTACGTTTCCAAAGTCATCGGTGTGGAAAATACTGTCGACGGAAATACAAGAGCAAAGACAAATACTACACTAAATGTCGATTTGGATTTCCTAGACCTGTTCTTTCAAAAGGAAGAGTCAACAGTTTTATGTCAGCTGTGAGACATACTATTACAAGAAAATCACCTAAGAATACCTACAACCTTAAAAGAAAAGAAGAATCAAAAAATATAAATGATTACAACCCAGTCATTTTATCCATGTGGAATGCTAACATGGATATACAGTATGTAGCTGACAATTCCATTGCTGTTGCTCGATATGTAACGTCTTACATTACTAAATCTGAAAAAACTGAATTGAAAGAAATGTGGGAAGAGATTTCTCATGAGAAGACTGTCAGTAAGAAGCTATACAGTTTCAGTTTAAAGATGTTATCGCATCGAGAAATTGGATCCTACGAATGTTCAGATAGGTTATCTTCTGCAAGTCTCTACTCGAAATCAAGAAGAATAATTTGGGCAAGTTTAGGCCTTGCAGCAATGAGAAATCGGGTACTGAAATCTGTTGGAGAAATTGAATATTTGGCCGAGAATGACCCAGAAAGTACAGATATTTTGAAATCAAACATGTTGGACACATATTATCCCAAAAGAAGTCATCATCTGGAGAACATGTGTCTCTATGAAGTGCTGCAGAACTACATTTATTCACGGAAAGCCGCAGAAGACATCAACAATGGAAAATATAAAGTCATTGGTGAGGAAGGATGTTTGGTGAAGCAAACAAAAGGAAGTTTGATAAATCACAGGAAGCTGAGTTGCGACACTACTGACAAAAAGGAATTTTACTACTTGGCTCTTTTACAGCTGTTTAAACCATGGCGTACAGAGGATGAACTACTGGGAGAATTTCAAAGCTATGAAGATTCTTTTAATGCTTGCAAAGACAGCATACAATGCAGTACATTCTCAACTTATGTGCAAATGTTAAATGAAGAAATTGAACAGGAAACTACAATTGCAGCTGAAGTAGCTAGAGACAGTTCTCAAGACAGCCAAAGTTCAGGAACACTCAGTCAAGATCCCCTAGGACAACCAATCGTTGAAAATGAAGCATCAATAGCCATGAATGAAGTGGAAACGGCTATGAATCAAGCTCAAGAAGAATTTATAGACTTACAAAATTTGGAAAGACAACTGAATGAAGAGCAGCAACAAATTTATGAAGAGATCAGAAACAAAATTGATCACGGATTTCTACATGAAAAAAAAGAGTGCTCATGCACATCATTTCATCCAATCAGGATGTATGTAAGCGGACAAGCTGGAACTGGAAAAAGTTTCCTAATAAAAGTCATCAGAAGCTACCTACAGCAAAAGACGGATTCTACTTTGTCTTGTGTGAATACTGCTCCAACTGGGTTAGCAGCATATAACATAAAAGGAATCACCTTACATCGTTTGCTAATGTTACCAGTGGAGCATGAGAACAAAATACAATACCACAAGCTTACTGGAGAAGCATGCTTGGAAGTTTCAAGAGTATTGAAGAAGATGCAAGTTCTCATTATTGATGAGGTGAGCATGGTATCAAACTTAATGCTTGCCTTTGTGCATTTAAGAATGCAGCAAATTCTAAGGACAGACTATGACGTGTTATTTGGTGGAAAACATGTCATAGTTTTTGGAGATCTTCTACAGCTTACTCCAGTTAAAGGACAACCAGTGTTTAATACTGTGACACATGAAGACACAAAGAAGTCATTGGGAAGCATCGGTAATGCAAATATTTGGTCCTTCTTTGAGTACAAGGAACTTACTACTAATATGAGGCAAGCAAACGATGAAGAATATGGAAGTATTCTGAAAGATATCAGGATTGGACTACTGACTGAAGCTGGCACAAAAGCATTACAGAGTCGGTTGCTACATAATTTATTTCCAAAGGAAGAAATAGTTGCAGAGAAGATATACAAGAACATTGCAGAAAAGAAAAGTGTCATCTGCTTAATGCCAACTCTACGTGAATGCTCAATATTCAATGAGGAGCTTTTGAAATTGGAAAAGGAAGATATCAGGAAATTGGAAGCAGTGGACAAAATTCAGGATGGAAGAATTACTATCACATTAACAGGCACACTGAAAAATAAATTGGATTCACTAGAGAAGAACATTTCCAAAACTGCTGGATTAGAAAAAAATCTATATGTTTGCATGAACTGTAGAGTATTTTTAAGGAGAAATTTGGATGTTGAAAAAGGTTTAGTTAATGGAGCTATGGGAAGAGTTGTGGGTTTTATTAATTATCAGAAAAAAGATGGAATTGAATGTTTAAAAATAAAATTTGATCAGATAGAAGAAGTTATAGACTTTTGTCGTTGTACAGTTCGTTTTATGCTTGTGAAAGACTTATATGTACAAAGGAAACAGTTTCCGTTTTCTCTAGCATATGCTGTAACTATTCACAAGTCTCAAGGATTGACTGTAGATTGTGCATTTGTAAACATTGGTTCAACTGTGTTCAAAGAAGGTATGGCTTATGTAGCTTTGTCACGAGTGAAAACATTATCTGGTTTATTCATGATAGATTTTGATGACTCAAAAGTTAGTGCTGATACAAACTGTGTAAAGGAGTACAATAGATTAAGAAGAACCTATGCTCTTCATTTACGTCAGTATCCTGTGTTACAGAAACGTGTAGTTTCTCGTAAAAGGAGAAATGAGAATATCTGTAATGAGGATGTAGAGAGGAGGAAAAAAAAGAGGAGTGATGTAATTGCAAGCAAAAAGAAAAAGGAAAATGAAGAAGAGGTTGTAGGATGTCATTTTGAAAATAGCTCTGGTGTCAACTGCTACGCTAATGTAGTGTTGAATGTTGCATTTTATCTGGAAAGTTTGCAAGAGCAGATAATAGTAAATCAGAGAAAAAGATTTTGTTCTGAGTTGAGTCTCCTTTTTCAAAAGCTGAGTAATGATAAAACTCAAATAGAAAGTGCTACTGAAATTAGAAAACTTTTAGATGTATGTTCAGGATGTACACAGTTTTCTCAAAATGTACAGCAAGACGCACAGGAATTCTTGATGTTTTTTCTTCAGGTACTGGAAGAAGAAGGTGTACACATTGAAAATTTGTTTGGTCTCTCTTATAAATGGGAACATAGTTGTAAAAACTGTTTCAATACATGTGGCTCTAATGTTGATTCTGAAAGGTTTATCTATTTAACATTGCCAGAGAGTAAAACAGTCACTTTTGCTAAATTAGTTAAAGATGCTAATCATAGCATGGAATGCGGTGAGTGTAAATCTGACATGTTTTCAACGTTAATTTTAAAGGAATACGGACAGTATGTAATTTTAATGATGCAACGATGTAGAGCTGATGGTTCAAAATTGGATACTTTAATAAAGAAGTTTACAGGACAGCAATTATCAATTTCAGGAAAAACTTTTGTAACAGTTGCAATAATTTTCCATGAAGGACCTACTGTTACTTCTGGACATTACACAGTTTATCTTAAATGTGAAAAAGGCTGGACACTGTGTAATGATTCCCAATTGGTTTTTAAGCAACGTTTGCCGTTTGATTTAGCAAATTCCTATCTAATCTTCCTCAAACCTAAATTTTAGAGAGAATTGGCAACATCTGTACAAAACAATTTTACCATTTCATTGGATTACCATTGGAATTTTCAAGTTTAAAGATTTTTAAAATTATCATTTGGCCTAAAGGAAAGGTAACCAATTTTATTGTGGACTTATATAATTCTTAATTAATGTTTTGGAAAACAACATTTTAGAGAGAATCGGTAATATCTGTACAATTTAAATTTTTGTATTTTATTGGATTACCGTTGGAAATTTAATCAAAAAAGATTTTTAAAATTACCATTTGGCCTAAAGGAAAGGTATCCAATTGTATTGTGGACTTAATTAAATCCTAATTAATCTTTCGGAAACCAAAATTTTAGAGAGAATCGGTAACATCTCTACAATTTAAATTTTGGAATTTTATTGGATTATCGTTGGAAATTTAATCAAAAATTAATTTTAAAAAATACCATTTGGCCTAAAAGAAAGGAAACTAGATGTATTGTGGATTTATTTGAGATATATTATTTTTGAGATTATGCTTCTGTAAGAAAATTGTCAGACGGTATTTTTTAGAAATAGTTTTTGTTATTAGATGATATTTATAATGAATAATATTTTGCATTTCGATAATGTTAAGTTTAACTGAGAAGAGATTCTGGGCTTTTTTTAAACAATCTTTGAGATTGTTATTTTTTTTATGCCCGCTGTTAAGTGATGAATGCAATTGCTTTCACGATTTATAGTGAAATGCAATATATTCTGAAAACAGCAAAAAAAAGGCAAAAGATTTTTTTGGAAAAATATGTAAATATGTGTACTGTATTATAAAATGTTTTATTAAATATTAATACTTTTTTCTTTTTTTTCAGATTGAGAAAGAAAATTTTCGAAAAGTTGAACTATTTTTATAGCAAATAAAATTATATTTTAATTAATAAATAATTTTTTGAGTGGGTATGGTAAGTCAAAAATGTCATGGTCCCTTTTTGCCACTTCTCCACAATCACATTTTCAGTTTTAAATTGTATTCTCTCAAGGATCTTGTAATGTGCTAATTGATTTTTAGTGTTTTTAAAAAAAAAAAAAAAAAATTACGCGTACGGTAAAAAAAAAAAAAAAAAGTTAAAAAAAATATATAAAAAAAAGTTGAAAGGTAAGGTTGGCTCTTAAAAGAGCCGTTGTGTTCATGCAGGGACTGAGGAAAGAAAGAATGGGAATATTAGTCGGTACGACAAATGTGCTGATCTATTAAATTGTTCACAAGGGCAACACTGGTCTCCCTATGACAAATTAGATCATGACAAGTGGCGCACCGAATTAAAACCTTCGCAAACCGATGGTTTGTTTCCAGAGGAGCAGAAAAAGGAGATGCTCCCCCCACAGATGAAGGGCTCACCTGACCAGCCGAAGATGGACTCGGCCCAGCAGATGATGGACCAGGCTGAGCTGCTGTGGATGTGCTTGGTAGACTTACTGAAGGGTTACCTTCAGTATGTCGAGCATATGTCCTACCATGTACATCATGAAGGTGTCTCAACATGGTGTGATTCCCGAAGGAATACTTCTTGTTGGGATTCCCTCTTGAAAGTACACGGTCACAAAGCTTACAAGTCACTAAGGGTGCATTTACCTTTTTCTGGCCCTCTGGAAAAGAAAAATACTCCCATATGAAAGAAGTCTTTTGTTTCCTCCTTCTCTGCCTCAAGGTAGTGCTGCTAGCCTCACTCTCAGAAGAGGTCTGCTGTTCTGCCATCGTATCACAAAGACAACTCAGCTCCTTCTCCTAAGGGATCACAAGCAGAAATGAGGGGAATGGGTGTGGTGTAGGAGAGTTCTAGAACTGAAAGTACTTTAAACCAATCAAAAGTTTTGTTTCTTGATCACATGACCTACCGTGCGCGTACGGTGCGCTTACGGAGCGCTTACGGCAAAAGTACGCATGCGCGTAAAAAAGACACGCGCATGCGCGCATGCGCAAAACAGGCACGCCCCTTTACTTCCGTGTACCATGCGCGTGCAGCATACGCGTTACGCGCTGCGCGCGTGTGACGTACGTCTACGCAAATTGCGTAAAAGAACGCAAATTGCGTAGAAATCTAACGTTATAAAAGCACGACGTGCGCTTACCGTACACGCACGTTAAAAAAATACTAAAAAAAAAAAAAAAAAGGGGGAAAAAAAACCAGTATGTTATAATAATAAATCTTACCTGTTTAGTTTAAAAAAATGAAAAAAATAAAAAACAAATATTGTAGAATTTTGAAAATTTAACCATAGTCTTTAAAAAAGGATACAAAATTAAAAAAAATATGTAAAAATAATTGAAAAAAAATGAACAAAAAAAAAATATATAAGAATTAGCATTTAAAAAACCTTGCAAATTCACTGAAAAAACCATGGGTTTCACACACGTTATAGTTAGGAATTAGCATTTAAAAAACCTTAGAAATTAAATGAAAAAACCATAGGTTTCACACATGTTATAGTTAGGTGGACATTTCACTCGTAAAAAACCAATGAAATTCCCCCGTTATAGTTAGTTCAGCTAACTATAACTCGCGCGCCCGCAATGCACTACTAATGACGTCACATATTACATCACTCATGACATGGTCACTGACATCACTCATGACATCACTGATGACATCTCAAATGACATCACTGATGACATCACTGATGACATCATCCTCGTGATAGAGTGGCAGACCTCCTCTTCCCCTAATATAACCTTTGATACACACATTCAAAAATAGACACTAAAATTTTCAAAACAATGGACATACCAATACCAGTTACAACAACCTCTTCAGTAATTCTAAGAACCACATACACATCCACTCATTCACCAACAGTCCTATACAGTCACTCATACATGTACTCACTCATCTTATGTACTCATACACCTATACATCCTGTTACACAATGCCACTTAACCATAGAGTTACTCACACATACTCACTCATGCTAATAAAGAAACAAACATACATTTATTTGCATATACAGTTATACACACACCACCACACTTACTTCTACGGAAACTTACACATACTTAGTCTTATAAACAGTCACTTATAGAAACACATACTTATTCATACAGGAACTCTTTCAATCTCTCACTCTCACATATACTCAATTATATACACCAATAGTCACATATACTAGTTTAATAGATATGTAGTTACTCATAAAGACACTATTGAGACAGTCATTCACTCACTAACACACCCATACACACACTCATCCACCCATACAGTCCTGCACACATGCTGTCTTCAACACATACAAAGAGTGAATCACTCATTCATGCACCTATGCACTACGTAATACCCCCCACCGAACCATGCAGACACTCAGACTGATACTCAAAAAAACAACTAATAACCTATATAGACACCCATAAAGCTAATCACCAACCCATGCAGCGACTTATACACAAAGTGAGAGACTGATACAGAAATGTTCATATTTAAACATTACTCAGTAAGCCATGTATTCACTATGATACACTTAATCAGTCAGTTACACAATAAATTTTACAAAAACAAAGCATCCATTTAGACACTTATCTACCCATTTATTCTTCCATTGACCTTGAGATATACATATATAAAACATATTTAATTTTCAGAAAAACACACATTCACTGGACGATGTCATCAGTGATGTCATCAGTGATGTCATTTGAGATGTCATCAGTGATGTCATGAGTGATGTCAGTGACCATGTCATGAGTGATGTAATATGTGACGTCATTAGTAGTGCATTGCGGGCGCGCGAGTTATAGTTAGCTGAACTAACTATAACGGGGGAATTTCATTGGTTTTTTATGAGTGAAATGTCCACCTAACTATAACATGTGTGAAACCTATGGTTTTTTCATTTAATTTCTAAGGTTTTTTAAATGCTAATTCCTAACTATAACGTGTGTGAAACCTTTGGTTTTTTCATTGAATTTCTAAGGTTTTTTAAATGCTAATTCCTAACTATAACGTGTGTGAAACCCATGGTTTTTTCAGTGAATTTGCAAGGTTTTTTAAATGCTAATTCTTATATATTTTTTTTTTGTTTATTTTTTTTCAATTATTCTTACATATTTTTTTTTAATTTTGTATCCTTTTTTAAAGACTATGGTTAAATTTTCAAAATTCTACAATATTTTTTTTTTTTTTTTCATTTTTTTAAACTAAACAGGTAAGATTTATTATTATAACATACTGGTTTTTTTTCCCCCTTTTTTTTTTTAGTATTTTTTTAACGTGCGCGTACGGTAAGCGCACGTCGTGCTTTTATAACGTTAGATTTCTACGCAATTTGCGTTCTTTTACGCAATTTGCGTAGACGTACGTCACACGCGTGCAGCGCGTAACGCGTACGCTGCACGCGCATGTTACGCGGAAGTAAAGGGGCGTGCCTGTTTTGCGCATGCGCGCGTGCGCGTGTCTTTTTTACGCGCATGCGTACTTTTGCCGTAAGCGCTCCGTAAGCGCACCGTACACGCACGGTAGGTCATGTGATCAAGAAACAAAACTTTTGATTGGTTTAAAGTACTTTCAGTTCTAGAACTCTCCTACACCACACCCATTCCCCTCATTTCTGCTTGTGATCCCTTAGGAGAAGGAGCTGAGTTGTCTTTGTGATACGATGGCAGAACAGCAGACCTCTTCTGAGAGTGAGGCTAGCAGCACTACCTTGAGGCAGAGAAGGAGGAAACAAAAGACTTCTTTCATATGGGAGTATTTTTCTTTTCCAGAGGGCCAGAAAAAGGTAAATGCACCCTTAGTGACTTGTAAGCTTTGTGACCGTGTACTTTCAAGAGGGAATCCCAACAAGAAGTATTCCTTCGGGAATCACACCATGTTGAGACACCTTCATGATGTACATGGTAGGACATATGCTCGACATACTGAAGGTAACCCTTCAGTAAGTCTACCAAGCACATCCACAGCAGCTCAGCCTGGTCCATCATCTGCTGGGCTGAGTCCATCTTCGGCTGGTCAGGTGAGCCCTTCATCTGTGGGGGGAGCATCTCCTTTTTCTGCTCCTCTGGAAACAAACCATCGGTTTGCGAAGGTTTTAATTCGGTGCGCCACTTGTCATGATCTAATTTGTCATAGGGAGACCAGTGTTGCCCTTGTGAACAATTTAATAGATCATTACATTTGTCGTACCGACTAATATTCCCATTCTTTCTTTCCTCAGTCCCTGCATGAACACAACGGCTCTTTTAAGAGCCAACCTTACCTTTCAACTTTTTTTTATATATTTTTTTAAACTTTTTTTTTATTTTATTTTTTACCGTACGCGTACGGTACGCGTAATTTTTTTTTTTTTTTTTAAAAAACACTAAAAATCAATTATCACATTACAAGATCCTTGAGAGAATACAATTTAAAACTGAAAATGTGATTGTGGAGAAGTGGCAAAAAGGGACCATGAAATTTTTGACTTACCATACCCACTCAAAAAATTATTTATTAATTAAAATATAATTTTATTTGCTATAAAAATAGTTCAACTTTTCGAAAATTTTCTTTCTCAATCTGAAAAAAAAGAAAAAAGTATTAATATTTAATAAAACATTTTATAATACAGTACACATATTTACATATTTTCCCAAAAAAATCTTTTGCCTTTTTTTTGCTGTTTTCAGAATATATTGCATTTCACTATAAATCGTGAAAGCAATTGCATTCATCACTTAACAGCGGGCATAAAAAAAATAACAATCTCAAAGATTGTTTAAAAAAAGCCCAGAATCTCTTCTCAGTTAAACTTAACATTATCGAAATGCAAAATATTATTCATTATAAATATCATCTAATAACAAAAACTATTTCTAAAAAATACCGTCTGACAATTTTCTTACAGAAGCATAATCTCAAAAATAATATATCTCAAATAAATCCACAATACATCTAGTTTCCTTTCTTTTAGGCCAAATGGTATTTTTTAAAATTAATTTTTGATTAAATTTCCAACGATAATCCAATAAAATTCCAAAATTTAAATTGTAGAGATGTTACCGATTCTCTCTAAAATTTTGGTTTCCGAAAGATTAATTAGGATTTAATTAAGTCCACAATACAATTGGATACCTTTCCTTTAGGCCAAATGGTAATTTTAAAAATCTTTTTTGATTAAATTTCCAACGGTAATCCAATAAAATACAAAAATTTAAATTGTACAGATATTACCGATTCTCTCTAAAATGTTGTTTTCCAAAACATTAATTAAGAATTATATAAGTCCACAATAAAATTGGTTACCTTTCCTTTAGGCCAAATGATAATTTTAAAAATCTTTAAACTTGAAAATTCCAATGGTAATCCAATGAAATGGTAAAATTGTTTTGTACAGATGTTGCCAATTCTCTCTAAAATTTAGGTTTGAGGAAGATTAGATAGGAATTTGCTAAATCAAACGGCAAACGTTGCTTAAAAGCCAATTGGGAATCATTACACAGTGTCCAGCCTTTTTCACATTTAAGATAAACTGTGTAATGTCCAGAAGTAACAGTAGGTCCTTCATGGAAAATTATTGCAACTGTTACAAAAGTTTTTCCTGAAATTGATAATTGCTGTCCTGTAAACTTCTTTATTAAAGTATCCAATTTTGAACCATCAGCTCTACATCGTTGCATCATTAAAATTACATACTGTCCGTATTCCTTTAAAATTAACGTTGAAAACATGTCAGATTTACACTCACCGCATTCCATGCTATGATTAGCATCTTTAACTAATTTAGCAAAAGTGACTGTTTTACTCTCTGGCAATGTTAAATAGATAAACCTTTCAGAATCAACATTAGAGCCACATGTATTGAAACAGTTTTTACAACTATGTTCCCATTTATAAGAGAGACCAAACAAATTTTCAATGTGTACACCTTCTTCTTCCAGTACCTGAAGAAAAAACATCAAGAATTCCTGTGCGTCTTGCTGTACATTTTGAGAAAACTGTGTACATCCTGAACATACATCTAAAAGTTTTCTAATTTCAGTAGTACTTTCTATTTGAGTTTTATCATTACTCAGCTTTTGAAAAAGGAGACTCAACTCAGAACAAAATCTTTTTCTCTGATTTACTATTATCTGCTCTTGCAAACTTTCCAGATAAAATGCAACATTCAACACTACATTAGCGTAGCAGTTGACACCAGAGCTATTTTCAAAATGACATCCTACAACCTCTTCTTCATTTTCCTTTTTCTTTTTGCTTGCAATTACATCACTCCTCTTTTTTTTCCTCCTCTCTACATCCTCATTACAGATATTCTCATTTCTCCTTTTACGAGAAACTACACGTTTCTGTAACACAGGATACTGACGTAAATGAGGAGCATAGGTTCTTCTTAATCTATTGTACTCCTTTACACAGTTTGTATCAGCACTAACTTTTGAGTCATCAAAATCTATCATGAATAAACCAGATAATGTTTTCACTCGTGACAAAGCTACATAAGCCATACCTTCTTTGAACACAGTTGAACCAATGTTTACAAATGCACAATCTACAGTCAATCCTTGAGACTTGTGAATAGTTACAGCATATGCTAGAGAAAACGGAAACTGTTTCCTTTGTACATATAAGTCTTTCACAAGCATAAAACGAACTGTACAACGACAAATGTCTATAACTTCTTCTATCTGATCAAATTTTATTTTTAAACATTCAATTCCATCTTTTTTCTGATAATTAATAAAACCCACAACTCTTCCCATAGCTCCATTAACTAAACCTTTTTCAACATCCAAATTTCTCCTTAAAAATACTCTACAGTTCATGCAAACATATAGATTTTTTTCTAATCCAGCAGTTTTGGAAATGTTCTTCTCTACTGAATCCAATTTATTTTTCAGTGTGCCTGTTAATGTGATAGTAATTCTTCCATCCTGAATTTTGTCCACTGCTTCCAATTTCCTGATATCTTCCTTTTCCAATTTCAAAAGCTCCTCATTGAATATTGAGCATTCACGTAGAGTTGGCATTAAGCAGATGACACTTTTCTTTTCTGCAATGTTCTTGTATATCTTCTCTGCAACTATTTCTTCCTTTGGAAATAAATTATGTAGCAACCGACTCTGTAATGCTTTTGTGCCAGCTTCAGTCAGTAGTCCAATCCTGATATCTTTCAGAATACTTCCATATTCTTCATCGTTTGCTTGCCTCATATTAGTAGTAAGTTCCTTGTACTCAAAGAAGGACCAAATATTTGCATTACCGATGCTTCCCAATGACTTCTTTGTGTCTTCATGTGTCACAGTATTAAACACTGGTTGTCCTTTAACTGGAGTAAGCTGTAGAAGATCTCCAAAAACTATGACATGTTTTCCACCAAATAACACGTCATAGTCTGTCCTTAGAATTTGCTGCATTCTTAAATGCACAAAGGCAAGCATTAAGTTTGATACCATGCTCACCTCATCAATAATGAGAACTTGCATCTTCTTCAATACTCTTGAAACTTCCAAGCATGCTTCTCCAGTTAGCTTGTGGTATTGTATTTTGTTCTCATGCTCCACTGGTAACATTAGCAAACGATGTAAGGTGATTCCTTTTATGTTATATGCTGCTAACCCAGTTGGAGCAGTAACCACACAAGACAAAGTAGAATCCGTTTTTTGCTGTAGGTAGCTTCTGATGACTTTTATTAGGAAACTTTTTCCAGTTCCAGCTTGTCCGCTTACATACATCCTGATTGGATGAAATGATGTGCATGAGCACTCTTTTTTTTTATGTAGAAATCCGTGATCAATTTTGTTTCTGATCTCTTCATAAATTTGTTGCTGCTCTTCATTCAGTTGTCTTTCCAAATTTTGTAAGTCTATAAATTCTTCTTGAGCTTGATTCATAGCCGTTTCCACTTCATTCATGGCTATTGATGCTTCATTTTCAACGATTGGTTGTCCTAGGGGATCTTGACTGAGTGTTCCTGAACTTTGGCTGTCTTGAGAACTGTCTCTAGCTACTTCAGCTGCAATTGTAGTTTCCTGTTCAATTTCTTCATTTAACATTTGCACATAAGTTGAGAATGTACTGCATTGTATGCTGTCTTTGCAAGCATTAAAAGAATCTTCATAGCTTTGAAATTCTCCCAGTAGTTCATCCTCTGTACGCCATGGTTTAAACAGCTGTAAAAGAGCCAAGTAGTAAAATTCCTTTTTGTCAGTAGTGTCGCAACTCAGCTTCCTGTGATTTATCAAACTTCCTTTTGTTTGCTTCACCAAACATCCTTCCTCACCAATGACTTTATATTTTCCATTGTTGATGTCTTCTGCGGCTTTCCGTGAATAAATGTAGTTCTGCAGCACTTCATAGAGACACATGTTCTCCAGATGATGACTTCTTTTGGGATAATATGTGTCCAACATGTTTGATTTCAAAATATCTGTACTTTCTGGGTCATTCTCGGCCAAATATTCAATTTCTCCAACAGATTTCAGTACCCGATTTCTCATTGCTGCAAGGCCTAAACTTGCCCAAATTATTCTTCTTGATTTCGAGTAGAGACTTGCAGAAGATAACCTATCTGAACATTCGTAGGATCCAATTTCTCGATGCGATAACATCTTTAAACTGAAACTGTATAGCTTCTTACTGACAGTCTTCTCATGAGAAATCTCTTCCCACATTTCTTTCAATTCAGTTTTTTCAGATTTAGTAATGTAAGACGTTACATATCGAGCAACAGCAATGGAATTGTCAGCTACATACTGTATATCCATGTTAGCATTCCACATGGATAAAATGACTGGGTTGTAATCATTTATATTTTTTGATTCTTCTTTTCTTTTAAGGTTGTAGGTATTCTTAGGTGATTTTCTTGTAATAGTATGTCTCACAGCTGACATAAAACTGTTGACTCTTCCTTTTGAAAGAACAGGTCTAGGAAATCCAAATCGACATTTAGTGTAGTATTTGTCTTTGCTCTTGTATTTCCGTCGACAGTATTTTCCACACCGATGACTTTGGAAACGTAAAACTTGCTCCTTTAACTTTTTCTCTTCTGTGCTTTTTGGTATAGCACATGTTGCATATTCTTCAATGAAAGATAACACTGCTTCATCAGTATCTGTTCCAAACTTTGGGGCATCCTTGATCCACAACAGCATATGAATATGAGGAGCACCTCTTGCCTGGTACTCTTTTCTCCAAAAGAAATCCACAACTTCTCCAAGAGGTGGATTTTTTTTATTGCAGATGAAGGACATCATAGCCTCAAATCTATGATTGAAATATCTGCAAACATTAACCGGATCCAATGAGCACAGTTCTCCTGCTGTCTTGTATTCGATGTTTTTAATGTTTGAATTTGCCTCTCGTAGAAAATCCAGTAAATCATCCCAAGCGTACTCAGCACAGCTTAGGGTAAGGAACCATGTTGGTGTTCCTAAATTTCGTAACATGCATTTTAATTCACCATGGCGTCGGTACCAATATTCATTTGTCCCACGCTGACAAGCCATCAGATTGATCAGTTGTGTTTCCAAATGATCATCTCGGTGCTGCACTTTCTCCATAAAATCCTTAGCAGACACATTTTGTAAATGTACTCCACTTTTTAAAATGTGATTTACTGCATATGATAATGCAGACAAGTCGCTTTCAAATAAAAGATGGAATAAATAAGGAATACTTTGTCGAAATCTAGGATCTTCTGCATATAGTCTTGTAGTCCGATACTCAGAAGCTGGAATCTGTTCTGGACGTTCATCGTATCGTCCTCCTTTTCCTTTAGGAAACAGCTGGGGAAAACATCGAGCTTCCAAGCTCTCCTCCCATACACTCACGGGAGTTCCTTTTGCTTTCTTCATCTGAAAGAGATCAATATTGTCTCCCATAACTTCTTTTGAATGAAGAGGATGTATGCTAAAATGTTCATAAATTTCTTCTTCCTTTGACTTGTCCACTTTTTCAATTTGTCCAGTTGGTGTTTCTGTGTCTTCTTGTAAATCTTCTTCTTCTTCTTCTATATAAATTGATTCATACCATTTGTTATTCCTTTTCAAATACAAATTTGCTCTTTGTACTTTCCGTACATCTACCAGCTCCTGCCAAATCTTCTTATTCTTTGTAGGTACACCATTAACCAGAATAACTAATGGTTCAGTTTCCAAAGTATCTGCATCAATAGTTTCCATATTTTTTTTCAAATCCAAGGGCAAATACACCACTCTACCTTTTAAACCTCTCAGTAAATCTGAAGGAGGTAATTTACCAGTTTTGGGCTCCATACGTACTATGGTCTGGAACGGATGAACACATTGAATAAGTATAGACTCATATGTATTTAATTCAGAAAGTTCGGCAGGAATAACATCCAATTCTAAATTATTATGTACAGCTCTGGTCGGCATTCTATTTTCCTCTAACTTGTTGTAACAGTATTTACAAATACGCTGATCTTCACCCAATTCAAAACAATTTTCAAGAAATATATATGTGGCAAAATCCTTCCACTTATAATTATCTTCATTTTCACTTTTTCTGTAGAGATCAACATTCCTAGTTTGTTTTCTATAATGAGTTCTGCGGCAACAAATACAAGTTATATTTGGTCTTTCATTTGAGATTATTGCAAATTTTGTTATGTGATCATTAAATGTTTTACTTACAGAGGGTTCTACATTCTCTTCCACTTCTTCCTCATTTACTGTGTCCTTTTCTCCACTGTCTTGTTCAGGACCAAAGTAACAAAACTGGATTTCATCAATAACCTTCTCTACATCTGATACCGATCCACGGAACAGAGCCCTATTTAATTCATCTAACTTTATTGCTGGACTTTTAGCAAAATACAACCGTCTCACAAACTTTCTCATTTCAGTATGATGAACAGCCAGCATCCTAAAATGATGAAAAACACTTTTACACACTTTTCTAGATAGACAAGCCAGAGAATGTCCCTGCAAACCAGTATTCTCTCTCACTCTGCATGGATCTAGACTTTGAAGCACCTTAATCTTCTGTTTTACACTTTTTTTACTATATTCTAATAGAAACTCACAAAATTTATCAATAGATTCCTGACGCACAGTGCAAATACTACTACAATTCCAAGTGTACACTGGGGCTTTAGGACGTCTCCCCATAGCCTCATCCGCCATCACTTGTACCTCATCTCTTGGAACCATTATCTCCTTCTCCATTATGCAACCATTTTTCACTTCATAAGCACGACCTCTGGTGTCAACTGCATGCAGCAAACTATTACTTTGAAAATAACTCTCTTCATTAAAAAAAGGTTCACTACTTGAACTATGCATCCATTCTCCTAAAAACACTTTACAAAAGTTTGTTCTTTTCACTACTCTTTTCCTTTTGCTTTGTGATTTCAGTACATTAACCATTTTATCTAATGTACGCATCCTGTTCAAAATTAAAATGAATAGTTTCCTTTTTAATTCTAATCCCTTTGCTGCAATGGCTTCAATTTCTTTTTTTCTCTTATAATATTTTGCCTTTTGCTTATATTTCTTCACATCCTTAATCAAATTGGACATAACTCTTCTCTGAAACATTTTTCTACGTATCTCTTTAAACGCTGTTTTTCTGTTTAAGTTAATCTTTATTGTTGTAGAAGGTATATTTGCATTAACTAAATTCTCAATTTTTTCCTGTTCTTTTCTATTGAAAACATTCTTTCCAGTACAGACATTTTGTACATTTTTCCTTTTTTTCAAGATGTTCTTTAAAAAATCTTTTGTCTGCTTACCAGAAGACTTTCTCTTTTTCTCAACATGAGCATCTCCAACTAACTTAGGTCCTCCAGTTGTCTTCAAATATAGTTTTTTTTTGTGGTTTTTCCTTAGTCTGGATTTTGTAGGCATCTTAAATTTTGTTCACTGCTCTTCATCAATACCTGAAAAAAACTAAAAAAAAAATCCTTTTTTTTATTAAAATATATTACTACATTTTTTATGATTTTTTCAAATCTTAAAATACTAAGTACCCCTTTCCTAGAAGTGAAAATCACAATAAAACATTCACAAATTAAATTTCTAAAAACAATTCCTATGTGCACACAGAGTCATGCTTTGAAATTAGGCAGAAAACGAAATTTCTTTGCCAATTGGAAAGCACACTTTCTACTACTTTTTTGGCAAGTGATAAGTACTTTTTCAGTCTGACACATTTTGAATCCACTTTTCATATTCTGATAAAAGCACATGTCCAAACTGCTTTTTGAAACCAGCACCATGTGTAACCTGGGTGACTGACTACACTCCAGCAAGGGCAACCAGCCTTAGTGATGCTGAATGTATTTGCATTACTGACTGCAACCTCAAACCCCACTCGGTTGTGAATACTGTGCATGATTCCACAGGATAAGCAACTGGCTGTGTGCTAAGAGTCTGCTTCTGTACAAAAAAATTGCTCCCCCTTTCCATCTAATGCACATGTAAAATCACCAGAGCAATACGCAATAAATCTCTGCCTGTAATTCCTATTTGCACACAGAGTCATGTTTTCATATTAGTCAGAAAACGAAATTTCTTTGCCAATTTGAAACCACACTTACTACTCTTTTTTTTGGCAAGTGATAAATACTTTTACAGTCTGACACATTTTGAATCCACTTTTCAGATTCTTAAAAAAGCACATGTCCAAACAGCTTTTTCAGACCAGCAACATGGGTAACCTGGGTGACTGACTACACTCCAGCAAGGGCAACCAGCCTTAGTCATGCTGAATGTATTTGCATTACTGACTGCAACCTCAAACCCCACTCGGTTGTGAATACTGTGCATGATTCCACAGGATAAGCAACTGGCTGTGTACTAAGAGTCTGCTTCTGCACAAAAAAATAGCTCCCCCTTTCCATCTAATGCACATGTAAAATCACCAGAGCAATACGCAATAAATCTCTGCCTGTAATTCCTCTTTGCACACAGAGTCATGTTTTCATATTAGTCTGAATACGAAATTTCTTTGCCAATTTGAAACCACACTTACTACTCTTTTTTTTGGCAAGTGATAAATACTTTTACAGTCTGACACATTTTAAATCCACTTTTCAGATTCTTAAAAAAGCACATGTCCAAACAGCTTTTTCAGACCTGCTACATGTGTAAAATGGGTGACTGAGTACACTTCAGCAAGGGCAACCAGCCTTAGTGATGCTCAATGTATTTGCATTACTGACTGCAACCTCAAACCCTAAAAGTATTCCTCATTTATACCACTACACCTTAATTTATGGTGAAAACATAGTCCATATTCTTTTACATGTTTATATTTCCATTACTAAGTGCAACCTCAAACCCCACTCGGTTGTGAATACTGTGCATGATTCCACAGGATAAGCAACTGGCTGTGTGCTAAGAGTCTGCTTCTGCACAAAAAAATAGCTCCCCCTTTCCATCTAATGCACATGTAAAATCACCAGAGCAATACGCAATAAATCTCTGCCTGTAATTCCTATTTGCACACAGAGTCATTTTTTCATATTAGTCAGAAAACGAAATTTCTTTGCCAATTTGAAACCACACTTACTACTCTTTTTTTTGGCAAGTGATAAATACTTTTACAGTCTGACACATTTTGAATCCACTTTTCAGATTCTTAAAAAAGCACATGTCCAAACAGCTTTTTCAGACCAGCAACATGGGTAACCTGGGTGACTGACTACACTCCAGCAAGGGCAACCAGCCTTAGTCATGCTGAATGTATTTGCATTACTGACTGCAACCTCAAACCCCACTCGGTTGTGAATACTGTGCATGATTCCACAGGATAAGCAACTGGCTGTGTGCTAAGAGTCTGCTTCTGCACAAAAAAATAGCTCCCCCTTTCCATCTAATGCACATGTAAAATCACCAGTGCAATACGCAATAAATCTCTGCCTGTAATTCCTCTTTGCACACAGAGTCATGTTTTCATATTAGTCTGAATACGAAATTTCTTTGCCAATTTGAAACCACACTTACTACTCTTTTTTTTGGCAAGTGATAAATACTTTTACAGTCTGACACATTTTAAATCCACTTTTCAGATTCTTAAAAAAGCACATGTCCAAACAGCTTTTTCAGACCAGCAACATGTGTAAAATGGGTGACTGAGTACACTTCAGCAAGGGCAACCAGCCTTACTGATGCTGAATGTATTTGCATTACTGACTGCAACCTCAAACCCCACTCGGTTGTGAATACTGTGCATCATTCCACAGGATAAGCAACTGGCTGTGTGCTAAGAGTCTGCTTCTGCACAAAAAAATAGCCCCCCCTTTCCATCTAATGCACATGTAAAATCACCAGAGCAATACGCAATAAATCTCTGCCTGTGATTCCTATTTGCACACAGAGTCATGTTTTCATATTAGTCTGAATACGAAATTTCTTTGCCAATTTGAAAGCACACTTACTACTCTTTTTTTTGGCAAGTGATAAGTACTTTTACAGACTGACACATTATGAATCCACTTTTCACATTTTTTCAAAAGCACATGTCAAAACAACATTTTCAGACCAGCAACATGTGTAACCTGGGTGACTGACTACACTCCAGCAAGGGCAACCAGCCTTAGTGATGCTGAATGTATTTGCATTACTGACTGAAACCTCAAACCCCACTCGGTTGTGAATACTGTGCATGATTCCACAGGATAAGCAGCTGGCTGTGTGCTAAGAGTCTGCTTCTGCATAAAAAAATACCTCCCCCTTTCCATCTAATGCAAATGTTAAATCACCACAGCAATACCAAACAGCTTTCTGAGACCAGCAACATGTGTAACCTGGGTGACTGACTACACTCCAGCAAGGGCAACCAGCCTTAGTGATGCTGAATGTATTTGCATTACTGACTGCAACCTCAAACCCCACTCGGTTGTGAATACTGTGCATAATTCCACAGGATAAGCAACTGGCTGTGTGCTAAGAGTCTGCTTCTGCACAAAAAAATAGCTCCCCCTTTCCATCTAATGCACATGTAAAATCACCAGAGCAATACGCAATAAATCTCTGCCTGTAATTCCTCTTTGCACACAGAGTCATGTTTTCATATTAGTCTGAATACGAAATTTCTTTGCCAATTTGAAACCACACTTACTACTCTTTTTTTTGGCAAGTGATAAATACTTTTACAGTCTGACACATTTTAAATCCACTTTTCAGATTCTTAAAAAAGCACATGTCCAAACAGCTTTTTCAGACCTGCTACATGTGTAAAATGGGTGACTGAGTACACTCCAGCAAGGGCAACCAGCCTTAGTGATGCTGAATGTATTTGCATTACTGAGTGCAACCTCAAACCCTAAAAGTATTCCTTATTTATACCAGTACACCTTAATTTATCGTGAAAACATAGTCCATATTATTTTACATGTTCCTCACATTTAAATTTCTCCCAAAACAGAAAATGATAAAAACAACTTCAACAAAAGGAATTCCAATTCTATTATTCATTTTTTAATTTACCATATACATCCCCTCTCAAACTCTAAACTCACCTTTAAAATTAGTTAGTTATGAAAGAAATGTGGCACTCAAACAGCAGATTATCAGAGCCAGGATCTCTGTTCTGTACACCTCTCTCCTCTCAGCAGAACCAGATAATGGCAAAGTTTCCCTCTCTTTTTCCACACATATACATGTTAATTTCAAATCTCAGTGCTTCCCCCTTTTTTTCAAATGTAATCACACATTTCTATTGGTTGAAAACCAACCCTTTTCCAAAAGTACCCTTCCCCCAACTTGACTTCTGCCTAGTACCCTTCCCCCAACTTGACTTCTGCCTGCTACCATAGCAACAGCTCTTGAAACACTGCTGTGTAGAGTTAGGTCAGAAGTTCACCACACAATGTTTCATTTCCAAAGAGCAGGAGTGCTTGACTTTTCAAACCTAACAGCAAATCCATAGTACTGTTCTTTGGTAACACATTTTTCTGTACCAATACAAAACATGCTTCTATAAATTTACACATACAGCCTAGTTTTTTTTGTAGAATGGTATGAAACAGCCAATCAGTTCTTTTTTAAAAAAAAAAAATATGGATGCCTCCATTTCCAAACTGTCTTTCATTTCTTTTTACCATTCTACTGAATTACACCTCCTGAGTGCATCCAGTTCTCCTTTGAAGATGTTCACAGTGTGGATTGTAGGGCACAGCTATGTCTTCTGGAGTGAAAAGTATGCAGAGAAAACAGGTATGGTGAGAGACCTTGCTTTGCCAAATGTAGACATTAAATGGATTGGTCAGAGAGGGTTAAAGTGGCACCAGTTGATGCCATTGGTGAAATCCTTCATGCAAATCCAACACCCTGACCTCATAATAGTGCACTGTGGTGGCAATGACCTAGGCACTTTGACTGGGGTAGGTCTGGAAATGCTTATGAAGGAGACCTTTGCACAACTTTTTTCACTTTTCCCTAAAACTGCCTTTGTGTTTTCTAACATATGCCAAAGGCAAAAATGGAACTGGTCAAATCATTTTTGTCCACAGATTGACAAAGCAAGAAAGCACGTCAACAAATCTGTTTCTGCTTTCCTCCGAGACTATGGTATGGGTTCCATTTACCACAACAACTTGCGTTATGACATGCAAGACATTTATAGAGGAGATGGTGTGCACTTCAATGATGAAGGGAACAGAGTCTTCCTCTTGAACCTTAGACTCTGCATCGGTACTTACTTGTAGGTACCACTAAAAAATCACTGCATAAACACAACGGCTCTTTTTAGAGCCCCCTAATATCTAAACACTTAAATCTGAATTTTATTTCTTTTTTTATTTTTTTTTTCTACCGTACGCGTATGGTAAGCTTACCGTAAGCGTACCCCGTGATTTTTTTTAAAATTAATAAATGTTTTTTTTTTACTTTTCTGTCCTTCTTTGACCCCCTTTCAAATGTTAGGGGGTCTGTAACTCTCTTCCTTGCCCCCTTCTCTAGTTATCACCCTTTTTTTTCAGAGTGAAACACACAAAATGGCGGACGCCGCTTCCTGGTTTCGACCGATTCGAATGTTTACTAAGATCTAACAGCCAATCAGAATCGCGCTCGCGCACGTCACCGTACGCGTACGGTAAGCGCACCGTAAGCGCACCGTAAGCTGGCTCAGATATATATATTGATTTAAAGGCTATTTTCTCAGAATCTACTGAACAGATTTACACCAAACCTACAAAAGGCACTTCCTTGACCTGTAGACTACCTCTCTGCCAAATTTCAAGGAACTCTGTTCAGCCGTTCGGGCTGTAGCTGTGTCTAAAGGTCCTGTGGAAAAATGCATGGGAAAAACGCGTTTTGGGACCCCCCTTTTATCTCAGCCCCCGCTTGACGAATCCCCCCGAGACTTTCAGGGTAGGAGCGGAGCGTAGCGCCCCACCTATTTTGAAAATTTCGCGAGGATTCGTCGACCGGCGCCAAAGTTATTCAAAATAGAATGTTGCGGTTTTCCTATGGAAACGTGGTCCTAACTATAACTACCTACTGGCGACCGCCAGTAGGTAATATATATATATATATATATATATATTTATATATATATTACCCAAGACTGCCTCTGTTTCAAGGAAGCCAGTCCGTAGAAAGGTGAGTTTTCAAAACCTTTATTCCAGAAAGCTGCATATTACGGCTGTTTTAGAACAAATCCTCGATGCGTTTCCTCATGGGGCAGAAATTAGCAATTAACGAAAAGGCAGCAACTATAAGTACCCAGACTTGCATGCATTCTCCAATGAAGCATGCTGTTAGTTGTGGTTCAATTCTTACCCGCAGGTGGGGTCTGTATATTTTGCCAACAGTACATTCTTTGCCTTAATGTTTAATTTCCAGCCCTCCGGTGGGCCCCAGACGTGATGCGCAGCTTTCAAGTGTTCAAACCTCTCCGCGCTGCTTTTCGGTTGTAAGGTTACAACCGTGCAGTCCTACCACCACAGTCCAAATAGTTGGTGCATCCTCAGCGGCTGAGGCCGCCGCACACATATTACCCAAGACTGCCTCTGTTTCAAGGACGCCACTCCGTAGAAAGGTGAGTTTTCAAAACCTTTATTCCAGAAAGCTGGATATTACGGCTGTTTTAGAACAAATCCCCGATGCGTTTCGGAGCCGCAGGCTCCTTCCTCATGGGGCAGCAATTAGCAATTAACGAAAAGGCCACAACTATAAATACCCTGAGTTGCATGCATTCTCCAGTGAAGCATGCTTGTAGTTGTGGTTCAATTCTTACCCGCAGGCGGGGTCCGTATATTTTGCCAGCAGTACATTCTTTGCCTTAATGTTTAATTTTCAGCCCTCCAGTGGGCCCCAGACGTGATGCGCAGCTTTCAAGCATTCAAACCTCTCCGCGCCGCTTTTCGGTTGTAAGGTTACAACCGTGCAGTCCTACCCCCACATTCCAAATAGGTGGTGCACCCTCCGCGGCTGAGGCCGCCGCGCACATATTACCAAAGACTGCCTTGGGTAATATGTGCGCGGCGGCCTCAGCCGCGGAGGATGGTGGATGTTCAATATGTTATTACAATTGATAATTTGGGGTTATAAAATCAATTAAATGTTTTATAAAAGAAAAAAATAACAATTTCCAATGGAAATGTGGTCCTAACTATAACCACAGTTCGATGACTGCCACTAATTTAATTACCTACTAGCGGACCTAGTTTCCATAGGAAAAGCATTTTTTAACTTGCCTATAACTTTGGCGTAGCCCGAACCGATGGACGGAATTCCACCAAAGTAGGTAAAAAGGTAGAGGTTGTTACGCAGATTACACTGTTTGTTATTTGCTGCAAATCTGCCTAGTAGTTTTTGAGAAATTTAAGCTGAAAATTATAGATATATCTCTGGCCGCGGATATTTCGGGACAGTAATTGCAAATACATGCGCTAACTGTAATGCTCTGATTGGCTGGACACAACCTGAACAGAAAGTTGCGGCCGCTATTTCATCATCTGGGAATTGGTGTGAAAGCTAACATAAGGGGTCAAGGTGGATGTTCTGACCCTATGATTGAGAAATGGGTGTGATAGTGACACAAGTTATGTGTCCAAAATTAATTTTTTTAATTGCGTGCAATATTCGCGGTGACGCCCTGACTGCCAGCGCGGCCCCTGTGTACCATTGTGGGGACATCAGGTCATAGTAAATATTGATGAAAATATGTTAAAAAATAAATATTTGTACACATTCGCCGGTTACTGTCACACACTCAGGTACTCACTCACAAACTCACTTAGACAATTCTACACCCATTCACATATCCAGTCACACACTTAAACATCCAGACACATACCCACTCAGAAACTGATGTATTCACACATATACCCATTCAGTTACTTATGCACCCACTTACAGACTTACTCAGAGAGTGATGCACACATGTACAAACCTACTCATAGACTCACACACCCACTTACAGACCCACTCACACACTCAGGTTTGTTCTCACAGACCCACTGAGACACTCATACACCCACTTACACACCCATACAGTGACTCTGACACTAAGTCACAGACTGTCTCAGAGACTTATGTACTCCGTCAGTCACTCATACACTCAGAAACTCACTCAGATGTAGACGCACCCACTCACTCACCCAGTCAAGGCTCATGCATGCACTCACAGACCCACCCAGACACTCACCCTCATAGTCACAGATCCACACAGACACTCATGCATGCACCCATTCACTCACCCACTCAGAGACTTATGCTCTCACTCACAGACCCATAGAGACACTCATACACCTAATCACAGATCCACTCAGACACTGATAGATCCACTCACGGACCCACTCAGACACTCTTACATTCACTCACACAGCCACTCATAGACCCAGTCAGAGACATGCACCCCGTTAGTTACACACTCAGAGACTCATGTACCCATGCACAGTCATACTCATAGACCTACACACCCAATAACAGGTCCACTCGACACTCACACTGCCAGTCATAGACCCACTGAGAGACTCATACACTCCCACACAGGTCCACTCAGACACTCATGCACCCACTCACTCACCCATTCAGACACCCACTTAGACACACATGTATCCTCTCACAGATCCAGTCAGACAGTCATGTACTTACTTACAAATTCACACAGGCACTCCTGCACCTACTCACAGATTAAGTGAGAGACGTACACAACCAATCACAGACCCATTGTGACACTGATGCACCCACTCATAGATGTACTGAGGCAGTCATGCAGTTCATTACAGAAGTATTGATAGACTGATGCATCGTCTCACAGGTCCTCTCAAATACTTATACAGTGAATGAGAGACTTAGTGATACAGTGATGCATGCAGTTATAGATAACACTGAAAAGGTTATGCACTGTGTTATAGAGATATTAAGGGAGTTGTACGTGCTATTATACAGTCGTTTAGATAGTAATGTGTTTAGTGTGTGGTTATAATCCATTTTGCAGTTATAAGTTTTGAATGTGGTAGTGGCTATTGAAAGCCTACATTTGTTTTGTCATTTCACGACGTATTTGACGTGATAGCGGCTACCGATTTCATTGAAATGCCTAGCGTCACCGTGAAAATAGAAAATTGGTTTAAATGGTTGATTTTATGCAAACTCTCTAAACAATGTGACTTTAAACAATGCAGTAATAAACTCCTAGGAGCCTACTAGGATGGCAGGCGGACTTCAGTCCGCCCGCCACCCTAGCGGTGCTGGGACCGACCGCCAGCGGGGCGGCGGTCCCGCAATGCCAGCGGTATGGCGGTCCTGCACCGCCAATTAGGATGCAACAGACACCCTGGAGGTCACATTCAGCATCTTTAACATTGTGACGGGTGCTGCTGTAAGCAGCACCCACCGCAATGTTAAAGAGGCATGCTGTGCATTGCCATGCACAACGTGACAGGCACCGCACGGTGCCTGCCATCATGTGCATGGCAATGAAGCAGGGTACAATAGGTACCCAGCAAAACACACAAGATGATGGACGGAATGTTGCACATTGGCAAAACATTCACCCCCAGTCACAGATATGGGTTTAATCCATCGTTATTTTGCTCAGCACGCCACCCCAGTTCAGACATGACCATATGCAAATCAGTCTTGACCCAGTGCCTCATGGGAACAGTCCAGCCCGAACTGCCAAGCCATGTCTTCCCTGGATGGGAATCAAGCATCCCGTGATCGGTTTTGGGGATTCACCCCTCTTCAGCCAGGATAGCGTGACTCCAGTGCCGTAGTGAGCACAGGACCCACGTCTGGGCATACCCTTCCCACATAGGGCGAACAGCAAAACACACAAGATGATGGACGGAATGTTGCATATTGGCAAAACATTCACCCCCAGTCACAGATCTGGGTTTAATCCATCGTTATTTTGCTCACCACACCACCCCAGTTCAGACATGACCATATGCAAATCAGTCTTGACCCTGTGTCTCATGGGAACAGTCCAGCCCGAACTGCCAAGCCATGTCTTCCCTGGACGGGAATCAAGCATCCCGTGACCGGTTTCGGGGTTTCCCCACTCTTCAGCCAGGATAGCTTGACTCCAGTGGCGTAGTGAGCACGGGACCCACGTCTGGGCATACCCTTCCCACATAGGGTGAACAGCAAAACACACAAGATGATGGACGTTGTTTTTGCATTTACCATAGGTACCCCCCAAGTGCAGCCACCTACCCCCAACCCCATCCCCCCGGGGGCCCGCAACCATCCCCTAAAGCAATTCCTGCCAGCATTTCCATGGCGACGGGCCTTGACAGACCGGCATCATGATATTGATGGCGGTGCCTTCCAGGCACCACCACTATATCATGCCCCAGCTCCGTCCGGCCGGCAATCGTAACGATTGCCAATCGGCGGAAAAGCGGCAGAAGGACTGTCCGTCCGCCGCTGTACCCCGCCATAGTAATATGGTGGGGGGGTAAATTCTGTTGTGATAGCGGGCAGATCGCCACCACCAGCTGGGTGGTGGCGATCCCCCCGCCATCCTACTGACCCCCTAGTGTCTCAAATATTGTATAATGTGTGCACTCATTCATTCACCCAGGCACTGCACTTGTACTCATCTAATCACACAGGCACTGCACTTGCATTTATCCATTCACCCAGGCACTGCACTTACAATCATCCATTTACCCAGGCACTGCACTTGCACTCTTCCATTCAGCCAGGCACTTCACTTCCACTTATCCATTCACCCAGGAGGTGCAGGTGCACTCATGCAATCATCCAGGCGCTGCACTTGCACTCATCCATTCACTCAGGGACTACCCATGCAGTCATGCAATCATCCAGGCACTGTAAATGCACTCATCCAACCATGCATGTACTATCCATACAGTCATGCAATCACCCTGACACTACACTCATCCATTCACACAGAAACTACATTTATTCATTCATCCAGGCATTGCAGTTACAGTCATCCAATCACCCAGACACTACACCTGCACTAATCCATTCGCCCAGCCACTACACTTGCACTTATCCATTCACACAGGCAGTGCATTTGCAGTCATTCAATGATCCAAACAGTGCACTTGCAGTCATCCATTCACCCAGTCACTACACTTGCAGTCATCTATTCACCCAGGCACAATCATGGAATGATGCAGGCACTACCTATACCCTCATCCAATCACCCAGACACTACCCTTGCACTCATGCATTTACTCAGGCACTACCCATGCACTCATCCAATCACCCAGGCTCTACCCAGGCACTCATCCAATCACCCAGGCACTACCCATGCACTCATCCAATCACCCAGGCACTACCCATGAACCCATCCAATCACCCAGGCACTACCCATACAGTCATCCATTCACCCAGCCGCTATCCATGCACTCATGGAATCACCCAGACACACATCCAATCACCCAGGCACTACCCTTGCACTCATCCATTCACCCAGGCACAACCCATAAAGTAATTGAATCACCCTGGCACTACCCATACACTCATCCAATTATCCAAGCTCTACCCATGCACTCATCCAATCACCAAGGCACTACCCATGCACTCATCCATTCCTCCAGCCACCATCCTTGCACTCATGGAATCACCCAGGCACTACATATGCACTCATGCAATCAACCAGGCACTACCTATATGCACATCTAATTTCCCAGGCACTATCATTGCACTCATCCATTCACCCAGGCATTACCCATGCAGTACTTAAATCACCCTGGCACTACCCATACACTCATCCAATTATCCAGACACTACCCATGCACTCATCCAATTGCTCAGGCACTACCCCTGCACTCATCCAATCACCCTGGCACTATCCATTCACTCAGTCAATTACCCAGACACTATTCATGCACTCATCTAATTACCCAGGCAGCTCCTATGCACTCATCCAATGATCCAGGTGCAACCCATGCAATCATACAATTACCTAGGCACTACCCATGCACTCATAGATTCACTCAGGCACCACTCCTGCACTCATTGTAACATCCATGCACCAGTCATGCACTCATTCAATCATCCAGACACCAGTCATACACACATTCCAACATACATACACACTATCTTTTTTAACTGTAAAAGTTGTTTCCAACAGGAAACTTTTTTTTCGTTTTTCAATTTTTTTTGTGCTTTTGTAAAGTTTCCAAAAAATTGTTCTCTTTTAAGGTAACAAAAATGGCAAATGGGACAGGAGGAATCCAAAAAACGTGCACTGAAAAATGTGCAAAGAATATAAAAGGGGGTAAATATTAGCATGTATGATTTTTTTCAGCATTGCGAATAGCTGTAAATCACACTGGTCACCAGCACTTATAACAACACTACGGTCCATGCAGTGTGTGGCCATTCTCGAAATCTCTGGAGCCACATCTGTTGTAGTAGTCTGCACCTCTGAATAGACTTTCTGGCTGGGAATTATTGCTACTGCACTGATGTAGATGATCCTCCAGTGTCCCTCTGCTTGATCGCCATTTGGAGACGTTTTCTATGATAGGTTTTAAGATGATATAACATGGACGTTGTCCCTCATGAATATTTTTTGTTCATCCCTCTAGAGAGGATCTTGTTGCAGATTGTGCATTGCGCTAGTTTTGCATCAGTTTTCTATTCCCCAAATGGGGTTTTGAAAAAACCCATGCCACAATGGCTCTCTTTTTTGGAGGCTCCTCTTCTCCCAAATCTTCAGTCTCCACCTCCTCCACATCCTGGTCCTGCTGTTATCCCTGCTGACCCCCATACCCTTGCTGTGTTGCCATTTCTGGAAGAAAATAGTCAAAAACTCTGCACAGCAAGATAGATCAACCTGCTCAGAATAAAGTTCTATGAAGCAAGATTCAAGAAAGAGTGGGTGTGTACTTCCTATTCATTTTGCTGAAAAGTATATTATCCAATGATATTCCTTGCTTTCCCAGTCATGTGAGGCTCGCGGTGATCAACATATTCGCGGTTACCGCGCCTAATCGGAAATTCAAAATGCAAGTTTAAAGTAGTTTTCTTTAAAAATGGAAAGAAAAGTGTCACTTTCAATACAATAATAGTGAACAGCTATCGTGAAACTTGTTCACAATATCTATATATATATATGTTTCAGAGATGTTGAAAAACACGCGGTATCCGCAATTACCGACGTCATCGCGACTTCCGCTGTCACCATGAACATGGGAAATGCTAAGTAAAACTGATTTTGTAAAAAAATTATTATGGCCAGACAAGTTTAAACAGGAGATCAGTAAACAAGTAGTGTTAAACATCTATTAAAATATCTGTGTATATGTGTTTTGGAGTTTCTGAAAATCACCCAATTTATGCGGGGCCCAGCGTCATCGCGGAAACAGAAAATATTCTTTGAAGAGGATTTTTCTGAAAACTCACTGCAAAAATATGAGTATGAAAAGTACACTAATAAAGCTCTACTGTTAAATATAGTGTAGAATGTATCTATAGGTATGTTTTAAACTTTGTACCATCCACGCACTCTTCACGACTACTGACGTCACCACAACGATGTCAGAAGTGGCGAATATAATTTTTTTATGTAAAGGTGGGTTTCTCCTAAATTGATCACAGAAAGAAAAGTTAAAACAATATCGTACTAAATATTTAGACATAAACTTTATTTAAAAAAATGTCTCTAAGTGTATTTTTCAGTATGTGAAATACTGATGACAGATTCTCCACAGTAAATATGACAATGTTGTGCTTGCTTAAAAAATTGTTAAAAATAAAACCAATTATTGATGTACTTTCTGATAAACACATACCAAATCAAAAAATGAGTGGTATATAATAAAAATGTAATATACAATATCAATTATAGACAGAAAATACAAAAATCTTAGAGGCTCACTTAAAAAAATGGACGTTACAATTAAGAGATAGAATTTTAAAAAATCTTAGAAATTCACTGAAAAAAACAAAGGTTACAGGGACGTTATAGTTAGGAATTATCATTTAAAAAACCTTAGAAATTCCCTGAAAATACCAAGGGTTACAGGGACATTATAGTTAGGCTGACATTTCACTTTGCCAATTTTGTTTCATGATCTGATATAGTTTAGATGAGCTTGTGGAATGTCTTGTAACTAGTCTCATGGATTCTTGCCCCATTATGGTACCCTGTCTCCTATTCCAATCAAGTAGAAGTTGCTGTCATGATGTCTCTTTTACTTTTTTGGCTGCATCATTAAAGACTGCAGATAGATATCCATGTCTCGTAAATATATCTAATGTCTTTTCCTCTACCTGTTGGGAGTTCTGAATTGTTGAACAATATGGGATGCTATTTATTAACTTGGTGGGTGATGACTGCTGGTGTGAAACAAGAAATTTGAGGACGTGGGTTTCCAGAAGAGTTTGTCATTTGTTACTCTCCACAAAAACAGTATGATATAGAAATGTAACACTGACACTGTTATCACTTATGTGGCTGGTAAATTGTAAGTAAAAGGGAGTTGGTATCAGACTTTCAATATACTGCTCAACCTCATTGCAAGTCCCTTTCCATATTATAAATATTTAATCGATGTAACATGCCCATAGCACTAGAGATTCCAATCACTGGTCATTGTTACCTGCCCAGGCCATGCCCACGAAAAGGTTAGTATAGCTGGGTGCGAAGCGCGTGCCCATGGCAGTGCCTTGCTGTTGTTGGTGAAACTGCCCTGAAAAGAGAAAGATTTTATTATGCAGACAGAACTTCATGCATTGTACAATCATGGTGTTATGTTCATGGGATTTCAAAGCACGTGTCTTTAGAAAATATTGAACTGCAATTAGTCCCTTTCCAAGTGTTTTAACTAGGAGTGGTCGCGAGAGCAGCGAGCGGGCGGAGTAGCACAGCAGTGGGAGTCGCAGGAGCCGCGAGGAACGAGTGAAACAACGCCGAAACGCCGAAAACACCGGATTAGAGATGGACTAAAGACGAGAGAAAGTTGCAGTGCAGTGCCCGGGTGAGTGAGAGCAGAGAAAACATGCGGAGACATTGTGGTAAACGCTAACCGCTAACTGCCCCTCCCCCGCCCTTCACATTCCGGCCTTGGTTCTATCTCGCTCTGCTTAACTATCGCCAACCCCCTACGAACCCCCACCAAACACTACCATTCTCACTCTGTTATTTTGGAGAGGAAAAGACTTTTGGACTTTCGAGAGGAAAAGACTCTTGCTGGAAAGACCCTCGCCGGGGGTCGCAGGGGATTACTGGTGCCGGTGACTGGTGCCTGACACGCCGGAACGAGAGAAGGCTACACTGCAGTGGAATCGCGGTTGCCCCGGATAGCAAGCCAGCCATTCCGTGAGAGGTGCAGGGAGCAAGGAGGGCGCCGCTCCTCTACCTCAAGCCCCTACCTCAAGCCCCTACCTCAAGCCCCCCCGCAGCAACTGACAGCCAGGAGCGAGGGCGAGCGAGGGAGAGGTAAGCCGGAAAAGTACCAGGTGTCGGGAGCGGCCAGCTGCGGTGCCGCGAATAGCGGGTGGCCCCGCAAGTACTTTTTCCTCTTCTTTGGTGCACGGCACGGCTGGGAGAGAGCGGGTGCCGCGAATGAGAGCGGTATGTGCACCAGCTGACTAGATGTCAGGCGGATTCCAGCGCCGTGTTTTCGTTGCGCCTGGGACACGAGCGCGGAGTCAGGGAGCCAGGGAGTAGTGTGAACGGAACTGCGGTGCTACGGCTGCGGTTGCCTTGCGATTGCCTTGCCGCTACGAGGCTGAGAGGCTAAGAAGTGGGCTGTGAGGTTTGCATGGGCCGTGAGGAAGAGCTGCGACTACCGCAGCACTACCACCGCCGCCCTACGGCTACGGCTACATGCTGGTGTGTTGCGAGCCCGCCAAGCCCTATTGCCACAGGCGGAGAGCAGGTGAGCTGTGTACCCTGTGTACCCTCGCGACAGTGGAGGGGGGAGAAAGTGGCATCAGCGAGGCTGACTCAGGAGAGCGTAGCACCTGCTTAGCGTGATATGCGTTATGACTCTCCCTCGGAGAAGATTACTCCCTCCAACCTCCAGTGAATGAAAACCTCTCCCTCAGAGAAGAGTGGAATCGGGCAGGGGCAGTGAGTCACACCGCGAGTCGCCGGACTGTTACTGGACCGTTACCCAGCCGCTTTATCCCCGAGTTGGGTGGGTCCGGCCCATAATCAGAGCCCCCTGGAATTACCGGAACTCGAAGTAGAGGCTGGGCTAGGCCATGCCTCTTGGTTTCAGCGACTCTTGAAGTAATGAATCTAGTGACTTTTTAAGTGCTATATGTAAATCACGTTACTAGTTTTTACTACTATGGTAAATTGTAGTTTATTTTTTATTTTATAAGACATTGTTTTAAAATGTATCGTATTAATTGCATTGTTATTAACTTGGACCCTGATCTCTTGTTGTGGTAAATAATGGGGAAGAATACTTTCCCCCAACTCTGCCCTGCTACTAAGCAAAAAGTAGTTCCTAATACTCCCCTCCCTAGCTTGACAGCGATTGATCGAATGCTGCAGCAAACTATTGGGGTAGTTGCTTCTGCTATTGAAAGCACAGAAAGGCGACTCTCTCTTCCAGTTGGCACACTTCCTCCTTTGCCTGCTACAAATGTTTCAATGCTTACAATAAACTCCCAGGATTCGATATTAGTGCTTTCTTTTGCTGGCCTCCCTGGTGTTCGATCGACACATTCTGCCCTGGACCTTGTTTCTATCTTGCCTAACTTGTCATCTCCCTCTATGCCTATTACTACCAGGTTATCTTTAACACCAACAATTCCTCCAGCAAATGTATCCTCTGTGATCACACCCTTGCCTAAGGATTCAATAGAGAAAGGAGGGTCTGACTCGTGTTTAAGTTCGCCTTTGGTTTCGGCATCAATTGTTAGTTTAGATAGTCACTGTCCTCGCGTAATAACTAGAGGGCAGAAGGCAAAGCGTAAACAAAATCATATTAATAAGGAAGGACCAAATGTATTGACTGCCAAAGGGAAGCTTACCCATAAGCAACGCAAATCTACTGCAATAATAAATGAAACGAAAGGTAATAAAGGTAGCAGGCAGACAGAAATTGCCTTTCCCTCGATTAGTACAGGTGAACCAGTAGCTGGGGAATGTTTTTGGGGGAAAATGAAGACATTGATATCAACTCTCCTAGAACCTATTCGTATTAAAGTATCGAATATAGAATCCAGGGTAATTAATATGGAGAAACAGCTTACCGGAAATCTGCAGTCTACGCAGGTTAAATTACCCCTTATCTTACCCCTAGTGACTCCGCCTGAAGCAAATAGCAATCCCAAAAAAACAACGGGGGCCTTGGAAAAACATGTTCAATCTAAAACCAATGTGGAATTGGGACGTTTGGAGTTTAATAAACCCAGGGGTTTAGAACCTAGCGTAGCAGGTATATCCGGTCCCCCTCAAGTGCTAACTAACAACTCTAAGACTGCTATGAGAAGAGTTGTAGATATCAGGGAGGCTGATTCGATATCAATTTTACCAATTCTTAATTTGCCCCCTGAGGCTATTCCATATACAGTGGTGTTAGCAAATGTTCCTCCTCTCCCCCCCAATGTTTACGAACACTGGTCGACTCTCAGGAATAAAGCACTTCATTTCCTTTCTACCAAGCTTGGACCTAATAGTTCCTTGTTTCCTGAGTTCAAGATGGTTAGAAGAGTTAGTTGGCTAGGCTCGTCGACTAAATCTCTGAGTGGTAATTGTGTAATTTTAACATTTCGGTCACCACCATTGGTTTGGAATATAATTGAGAGGGGTTGTACTGGGTCAGTTAGTTCTGATTTTGTTAACAATCTCCCCCTCGGCTTTTTCTACTCTCCCCAACGCCTGGATAGGTTTTCAGGTCCCCATTGCCAAACTTTAAGTCAGGGGGGGGTCCATGGGAGGGATATATGGCATCCCGACGTTTAATCCCTTTGATACCCTTAGCGGTTTGGACACAAATGATTGACCACAACTCTATTCCCTTCATAACTCCCCAGAGTTAGTCATGGATCTTATGCCTGTTATTACTTTAAGGGAAAACAGCAAGGAAGGCAAGGGGTTAGATCTTAGTTTTTCAACATCTGAGGGTCTCATAGGGGGGCCGGAGGCTCTGATTGGTGGGTTACAGAAGCGGAGCGAGTGTGGTTCTGTATCTCTACCCGTCGGTCTGAATGTGGACTCTTCCATCTCCCCCCCTTTGGGTCCTCCTTTATGTAATGTTTGTTCTTGGAACATTGCTGGTATCAAATCTAAGATTGGTAACCCGTTGTGGCAGGCCTTCATTCAGACTTACGATTTGATCTGTCTACAAGAAACATGGAGTAGGGATCCGGTCCATATAAATGGTTTTAAGACCTTTCATACACCAGCCATGGACGTTATCCACGGTAGAGCTGAGGGTGGACAGATGATTTATTTGTCAAATAAGTTGAACATCTTAAAGGTAACGGAGCCTGTCAAAGATACTTATTTCCAATTTTTGTTACTCGTTTTGGACTCAGACACTCCGATTGCCCTGATTAATTTGTATAATAACGATCCCCCAGTGATGTACTTAATGTTTTTAAAAAGTTGGCTAATGCATTCTTTCTACAAGGTAAAATTTGTGGTTATAATATGATGACCCTTCTCTTCGGTGATTTTAATTGTACTTTGTGCACCATGAGGGGAGACAATAGGTGCGGAATCACTCAGGAAGATGGCTTGTGCCAGTCACATTTTAATCATTCCCTTTTGGGTGAACAATTTAACGAACTAGTAGGCAAACTTGATTTGGGTTTTGCAAATGAAGTTCGTGCAACCCCTTTCATCTTACCTCCTACATTTATTGGGAGGGGTTGTACTTCCACAATTGATTTTGCTCTAGTAACTATTAAGCACGCTGGTAGCATATATTCTTTCAAGGTCTCAGATATTGCGTTAAGTGACCACTTTCCTATTTGTGTAACCATTCTGATTCCAAGGAATTCTGTCCCAAAAGATAACATAGATGCGGACAGATTGCGTGAAGCATTGGTAGTATGAATGGCTACACGCTAAGATGGGATAAGGTGGATCAAGTAGAAACACTTAAAACAGTAATTGCTAAAAGTATGTCTGAGGTAGTGACTTGTTTGAGGGAGGAGTCTACATCTGAAGAGATTCTTGCATCCTTCCTATCTATTTGTAATGAAATCAGGTCCTCCCTTATTAGGCAATGTAAAACTAAAAACAAACAAAATGGAGGCTGGTTTAATTCTAGGTGCACAAGACTTTATTCTCTCTTAAAGAAACAACTGTATAAAACACCTAGGTGTGCAAAGGAAGTGAGTAGACTCAGGATTGAGTATAAGCTCACCCTAAAAGATAGAAAGAAGGAGCTGAAAATAGAATCTTGGGAAGCATTGCACGACGCTGCGGTAAGGAAGGATAGTGCGGGCTTCTGGAAGATCATTAGAACTCCTTTCCTTAGCGATGCTACTGGCCCAACTCTAGAGATAGCAATTGCTGAAACAGATTGGATTAATCATTTTACTAAAGTATACGAAGGTCTAGGAAAGTCTAGCCCTCTTTTGAATCCCTCTGCTCATCCCATCTCTAGAAACTTAATGTTCACCCTGGAAGAGGTTGAACTAGCCTTACGTGTGAGTCAGGGCGGGAAGGCACCAGGTCCGGACGGTGTCCCTATAGATATTTTTAAGGCAAATGTTCCTTTGTGGGGTCCCCTTCTGGTCCAGGTGCTTAACGCTAGTTGTATTACAGAATTATTGCCCACTTGGGTGGAGTCCATAATTGTGCCCATTTATAAAGAAGGGGATAGACATGACCCGGGTTGTTATAGACCCATTTCCCTTTTAGATTCCTTTACTAAAATAGTGGGTCGAATAATTTTGGACCGCCTTTTGCTTTGGGCTGAGGATAATTCTATTTTATCTGACCTACAATATGGTTTCCGCTCCGGCTTAGGAACAGTGGAACAGAGCTTAAATCTTTTAATGCTGACCGGGAAGTACAAGAGGGCCCGGAAAGGGAGTTTGTTCCTGGCCTTTGTTGACCTCTCGGCCGCATTTGATTGTGTTGACCATTCCACTTTATGGATTGTGCTGGGACAACTTGGGGTTGAATCCAATATTATTTATTTTCTTAAACGATTTTATAGTGACGCTTCAGCTCGCGTTCGCTATGGCCTAAGGGGGCAATGCACGGGCAAAATCCCAATCAGGAGTGGTGTCAGGCAGGGCTGTGTCCTCGCCCCATTCCTTTTTAATTTGTATATAAATGGTTTGGAGAAAGCCCTGTGCAATAGTAAATTCGACCCCCCATACGCTGCTGGTCGTCCAATACCGGCTTTGATGTACGCGGACGATGCTGTGCTAATGTCCCTTACTCAAGTGGGATTACAGCGCGTGGTGGATAGTTTTGCCCTCTTTATGAACGAGTTGGGCCTTAGAGTGAGCATCTCGAAAACTTTCATCATGCGCTGTGGTCGAAATCCCAAAATTAAAAAGGCCATTTTTATAGCAGGACAGAAGCTTGATTCCACTAAACAATTTTCTTATTTGGGTATCTTGTTCAACCAGAATGACTCTTGGGGCCCGGCAGTGGCAGTGAAAAAACTTGCATTGGTTCGCTCGACTGCCGCCCTTAAATCCTTCTCCATGAAACTAGGTACCAGACCGCCGGTAGAATTAATTAAGATTTACAAAGCTAAATGCGTGTCTGGTGCAATGTACGGTAGTGGGGTTTGGGGCTTTGCTGACTCTGCTCCCATTCAGGCAGTTGATAACTCCTTCTTGAAATTTATCCTCGCAGTACCCAAGAGTTCCTCTAACTATAATTGTCATGCAGAATTGGGTCTTCCTGTTATATCTGATCTTATTAAACTTGAACCAGTGCTACTATGGCACAGGATGTGGACTAAAGATGAAACCAAGTTTAATAGAGATATATTGATAGATATCTTGGAATTGGAAGGAGCGATGAGGATACCATGGCTGAGATATGTACGTACATTTTTAGCTGACATGGGAAAGCTGGATTATTTTTTAAATCCTCCTACTATCTCAGCCATATCGCGTAAGGATTTGAAGAAGGAGGGCCTTGCTTTTTTGGATACCTTGAGAATTTCTGTGGTAATCCTAAAACCTACTGTCATTCAACACCAATCATTTTTAACAACTTTTAATATTCAACCCTATTTGCTGTTTGTCCCTGGTAACTATGATAGATTCCTACTATCACGTTTCAGATTTGGAATCTTCCACAGATTGGTTAGTTTTCCTATAACAAATGATTGGACGCACAAATTATTGCCCTGTCCTTGTGATGATGTTTCCCCTCAAAGTACTATCCATGTTGTTTTATTTTGTAAATTTTACAGTTATATTAGGCACACAGTTTTACTGCCATTTTTGAGAGAGGTGGGTCATCGGCAATGTCGTTTGGCTATGTTAGATATCCTACATTTGGATAATCATTTTTGTGTTGCCACAATTACATTGTTTTAAAAAAAAGTGATTTCCACTAGGAAAAGTATAATATAATGCACTTTATTAAGTCCTTGAATGATTTGTATTAATAATTCTGGTGTTTAAGCCATTGAGTTATCGCTAAATGAACTGTTGTGATTTTTTAAAAAACGCAATGATTTTTTAATGTATGCTTTTATGGTTGTTTTTAACAATCGAATAAAGTTATATTTGATTTGATTTGAACTAGGAATTGCCATGTTTACCATAGGAAAACCTCTTTTACAGACACTGGGACTACATTACCCATGATATTGAACACCCGTAACACAGTGCTTGCCGTACGAAAGCCTTTGCCCCACACTGGCCATCGGCGCGTGCTCCTTAAATGCGATGTACCCACTCTAGGTAAACTCCTCTCTCTGGGCACACATGTACGAGGGCGCCGAGACCACACTAGATATTCTTTCCATAGGCCAATACTCACGGCCTGCTTCTTAACTGCGTTGCCGTTTATTATTTTGCCACCGGCCATGAGCTTGAGAATGCCCCTGAATGAGCGAAGGTATGGCTTATAATAAGCAGCCTAGTGGTGATTGAGATGAATATTTTGATCGTGCAATCTGAGCATGCTTGACAAATGTCTTTTTAAATTTATGCTGATGCCTTATTGTTATTGCAAATTATAATACGCAGCTTTGCACCTAGGTGACCTTTTCTAGGCATGAGAATGAGCTGAATATCCCATTAAGAGGGTAAGAACAGAATGTCTCCACTCATTATTATGCCACCACCATCACTAGTACTCACACTGGTGTTGGGCGCTTTCACCCAGGTCTACTCACACTTGCTTGGAATTGGACCTGATTTCATGCAATATATATGTCTGTATGTTTTAATGTTGCCCTTTTTCTTGTTACAAGGAAGTACCATCGTGGGCACTCACAAAAAGGAGATTGTAGTCCACTTTCTGTATCAGTCGGCTTACTATAACAAATCCAACATTAGATCAATATGTTTGTTTATTATCACAGAAAGACTGTAAAAACTGTCCCTAAGGAATGCTCCTGAAACCTGGATGGGGTCAATCTAAAGGCAGAAACATGTAATATATAAGGGGACTATTACTTTCAAACTCCTCTCACTGCTTTTATTTCTATCCACTGGGGAGCCAGAGTACAACTTTGTAACCCACTACAATCCAATATATAGCACTCAGCCATACCTGGCCCTCATCTTTAAAACAAAACACCTCAGGTCCTCTCTATTGCAGAGTTGTGCCCATACCACGTACCATTGATACTAGTGTGAGGAGGGAACCCAATGATGAAGCATGCCAACTTTGGGTGGGCAAGGGTTCTTGTCCTAAATAAACATGTTTTCACATACACTGACTCACCTCAACCTCTCTAACTAGACATACTTTTTGTGATTAATCCTGCTCAGGGGTGTCAGTGCAGCTTCCCTCCCAAAGGTAGCTTCACCTTCGAAGCTTGACTTTTGGCTAATCCCCCTGAGCGCCCATCATGTGGGAAGAGGTGAAACCTCTCTCACTGTCAACAGCCTTTGCTCCTGGGCCTGTGAGTCGTTCACACCTCTTCCCAGGCGGCCAGAACTCTGCCTGTGTGTTAAAGCCATTGTGAGGCCACTGTACTAACTGGAAACAGAAATGGCAACTATCTAAACTTGCCAAGCTTTAAAAGTTACATAAATGTTGACTTGACCATTAAGCCGCATTTAATGTCATGATTAATGTGATACATTACAAGACCCACTTAGGTAGTCCCCTTCAGGAGTTGACCGGGTTGGGGTGAAAACCGGGAAACCCTGTATTAGCCAATGGGGCTACTAACTTTATCCACAGCAAAACGACATCTTGGAAGATTTGCTGTTAAGACATATGAAAATATATGCCTCGCTTAGCAAAATACAGCTCCTAGCCATAGGTCTCTATAGGCCTTCCTTAGGGAAGACTTACATATAATGATAAGGGATGTGGTGGCTTTGCTAATAGGTTTAATGGCAAAGTCGAGCTATCAGTGTACACACTGCCCTTCAATTCTGGAGTGGCAGGCTGGGAGCCATTTTACCCTTTGTTGCACCCAGGGTGCAAACAACACAAACATTAGAAATTCTACAGTTACAGTAATATCTTTAATGTATCGTTTAACCACTTCTTTCAAACTAATATGCCATACTTATAACTCACATTTGTACTTATGAACCACCTTAAAGTTCAGATAACTCGCACACCTCCGTACACAGTGGCATATTCTCAAGGAGCTATCGCCGAGTTAACGGCACTTTAGCGCAGCCAAAGTGGTGATAAATATATTGCACCATTCACAAGCTGGTGCTAATAGCTGATAGCACCAGTTTACCTGAGATAGCATTCTCCAAAAACATCGCCACAGATGACCCTGGCAATTAACGCTAATGAAATGCAGAGTAGTAGTTCCCGAGCAAAGAGCCGCGACAACACCACACCTCAAAATTCTTACCAACCAGCCCGATCGGCGATAAGATCACAAAACAGGCGATAAGGCGCGTTAGCAGCAGGAAATTAACACCTGCTCTGACCTGGTGCAAAGCCGGACGACAACCGGCAATAGACAAGGGAGCACAGACCACAGCCACACCTGAAGACCAACAGATTCCATGGAGCCACTGATCATGCAGCGCGGAGCCCCAACAGGGACACAACACCCCCCGCCACCACACCCAGGACAGCCACCCCCCCCCCCCCTCCCGGGCCACACCCTGGCCACCCCCCACCTCTCCCAGACCAAGAGAATGCACATCAACGTCACAAAATCATGCACAAAAACATTCGCCTGATGCCGCAGAAACACAAAAACTAGCAGCCATGTGAGTACAGAAAAAGCAGATTCAATCCTTCACCATTGAAAGTCCAAACAAAACATCACAATTAAATATCACACCAAACAACTATTTGGTAGAGTCATGGCGGGTCATCCCTGGACAATCTGCAAGTGACAGCCTGTAAGACAATATCACAGATAAGAAGGTGTGTCAGGCACTCATCAAAGGACAGAGAGAGAAAGAGAGAGAGAGACTGAACAAGGAGCGCAAGGACAATCATGCCCTTGGCACATACATGCCAACTGTTGCGTGTGTCTCGCAATTGGTGCACCCAAAATCTGAGGCCTGGCAACATATCCAGCGCGAAGGCCACATCACATCTTAGAAATGCAAGCAGTAGTCAGACTAAAATTAGGCACGAAAGTGCCTTTGTCTCTAAACACAAGGCAGAAGGACATCCGAACCTGCGACCTTGGTCTCCAATGCGCATGGCACCCCCTGAGTGAGATACCATACCAGACTCTGGCGAGTCCCGCACCACGAACTGTGCTAATGAAAGAGCATCTTGTCTACACCCCACACACACTTGTCCCTGCTCGAGTTACACCTGCATGGCATGCCCCTAACACATCAGTACAAGAGACAACCCCTACGTCAAAACTTTGAACACACATACGACTCATTGCTCCGAGCTGTGGCATATCGTCCACAGAACATCTGCCGGTCTGAGGAGTGCGGGTGGTATGAGACCAACAAATGCAATGGCAGGCAATACCGGGCATATGCACAACCACAGTCACGTGGAACTGTACAGTGCACAAATGCTGCATCTGTTGCAAGCTCTGCCAATGGCAGTCCTGCGACTCAGTTACCATCTGAGTTTCCGGCTTGCAGACGTCACATGCGTCCAGCCATGGTTCCACTGTCGATCATGCACCTTCGAGTGGCCCATGGAGGTCTGCCTATCCAACACAGCCATAGCTGAACTGGATTACGACTTCTGTGTGCGACCCCTGTTGGCACACGAACAGGAGAGCAACACGGATACCCAGGCATGGGATGCCTTGATATGTGGTGTCTGTGCCGGCAGCAGTGGATGGGTGATTGCACAAGTCATCGTGTGCAGTGACCACATCGAGGCGCTCCCCTATTGGGCTGTGCTGCGGATTTATGAAACTGTGTGGTCGGAGCACATCTGTCTGGACCAGGTAATTTATTGGCTCTCCCTCGTGTTCCTTTAATCCGAGAACGACGTACTTCTGGAACTGACTGCCTAAGAAGCAGCGCTGGCATTCATGGACGAGTAACTACTTTCCTGCATACACAACTGATTGACACCCAGAGCACAGGTCCCAACACCGTGTTGCATCGTGGAGGATTGGTCCCATAAGCCAGTACAACAGAGGACTATTCTGCATTCGCACGGACTCAGAATGAATGTGCGCGCACCTACGTGTGTTGCCACACACATGTGCAAGGTGCTGCTGCCCCATGGGCGGAGCTACACAGCGTCGTTTGGCAAAGTTCCCAAATCTGACATACTGCTGGAGGTAGACTACACACATGCTAATGTGGCACGACATGTGACCTTGTTGGTCCCTTTCACCCACTCAGTGTCAGCAGAGCACACAGTCGGTGCAGTCCGGTGGGAAAGCTCCATGCAAATCCCATGGGCAGTGAGTTGTGTCCCCTGACATGGGGCAATGAGCAGATGCAAAACATCACATGACCTGACCAGCAAGGCAAGGTGTGCTGAGACCTTTGCCAATCATAAGGATATGTGTACATGTTTGCCACCCCATTCCATGCACCTCAACACGTTCCCATTCTGCGTGCAAGTGTATTCAGCATTTGTCTGCCTGTTGGGGCCCATCACTTGCCCGTACTGACACACACATGCTAATAAAGCCTACGCAACTTCACCAGTGTACAACTGTGATGAGTGTTGACTAGTTTGACAAATCGTGTGTATCAATGAGCATTGTCCGTACACAGGAAGGGACAGACTGCTTGTGGTACGTAGGTGGTGAATCCCTATTGGCAGCTCCACCTCTGTGAGCCACACATTGTGTTCGGGATACTTGCTGGTAAACCTGTGCTGTTACGTGTCTTCAGCAATGTGAGTATGGTGTCAAACTACTTGCCTTGTGGCTCGATATGATCCATTGGAGCAGACCTTGTACACACTGATGTGTGTGAGTACGTCATGCGAAGAGGAGTTCCGTAGCCACATGCGATGGGGGACACTACTTCAGGCGGGTTACCGATTCTGACATTGATACACACAACCCTATGTGATACATGGACGTGGGGCTACGTTGGGGGATGCAAGATTGTTGTTCATGTGCAATGAGGCCACAGCTAGTTCACACCTTCACAGTAATCCAATGGGCCATGTGGGTCAGGAACAAACTTGTGCATTGGTGACATCTACCAGGGTGCAATCAACATCCCTACATTCATCCATACTTGTACACGTGGGTGAACATAGACATGACACATTTGTGTGATTTGGTATGTTTTATTCACATTCTGGGGAGTCTCCGTGATGGAGGGGTACATGTCCAGTCCAAGCCAACATTAAGTGGTTGCCCAGTGGTGGGCCAACCAGAGTTCTTGGGGGAATGCAGATGTTGATCTGAAGAGGAAGAGTACAGTCCTCAGCCAGATTGCTGTGTCATTGGTACAAGGCCATATACGGCTGTCCATGTCGTGGTCCAGGGGAATGTCGCAGAGTGTTCCGGGGGACAGTTGGATGCGTTGTACCATGGCATGATGCATATGGCTGAACCTTGCAGTGACTGGCCATGTGGTGGGTACGGTTGCTACTGCCTCCTTCCTCACACAGTTATTGCACTCCACATCTTACTCCTCTGAGACGTCTTCTGTGTCCGGTGTGTCAGGTGTGTGTAGCGGTGTTATGGCTGCATCACTGTGTGCCACTGGCACATCAGGGTGCGGAGGTGTAAGGGATGCATCACTGTGTGCCACTGACACATCAGGGTGCTGAGATGTGTGTGTTGAAGTTCCTGCAGCAGTCACCTGATACAGGTTCTGTGGCAGCAATGGCAAGATGAGGATCTGCATGGCCTGGAAGATCCCAGCTACATGTTGCTGGTGTTCATTCATGGCAGCCCTACTCCCAGCCTGCATCTGCTCCATGGTCTCCATTGTATTCCGCATCTGTGCTAACTCTGTGCTGTCATAGCTGAAGCCTGTCTGACTAGGCAGGTACTGTATCCGAGTGATGGCTCCAGCGAGGTCAGCCAAGAATTGTCGACGAGCATGGTGCGGACAGGGGGTGTCCGTTAGGGACTGTACGTGGTCCCTGATGGTACTCAAACACCCACGTATGGCATCGTGTTTGGCTGCCACGAGGTCGAAACCCACCTGCAGCTGGTCAGCCAACTCCTCCTGACAGGCTAACACACGGCATTGGAATTCAAAGTGTTGGTCGTGTGGGTCCTGTGGGCCAGCCGTGGGGGTGTGTGCTTCCTGCTGTGTGGGCTGTGCAGGGGGTGGGGTCACCTTGATGCAGCTGGGCTACACTACCGCTGGGGGTGGGGTGCTGAGGCTGTCCACGAGCTGTTGGAGGGTGTCTGAGGAGAAGTGCAGGGTGTCCTCTTCATCATCACTGTAGAGATGTGTGGTCTGCTCTGTAGGAGGTGTTGATTGTCCCTCTGCAATGTAAGTGAGATGCAGGTTAACAGTGTGTTGCATGTATGTCGCCCATTGTACATGTTTACATACAGACTGCATGACAATGTACATTGTGACTGTTTTGGAGGAGCTGCCTATTTGATGGGAGACAGTGGACATTTCTACTACATGACAGATGTGAGGTTGTACTCGCACATCATCATCTCACAGTGTCATGCAATGCCAGATGTGATTGGCCAGTCTCTACGTATGAGCGGCAGCAGTTGTGTCCTCTGTCCTGGGGTGTAAGTGTTGCACTTTGTACAACATTGTCGACAATGTTGATGTGCTGTGATTGCTATGTGTGTGTGCTGCATTGTTGGCGAGTCGGCCCTGCAGTTCTTATTTTACGGCACCTCATCCCTATGAGTCTATGTGCCTTTGGCTTGTGTGCTTTTCAGGTGCTTTGATGTTTGCGACTTGGGTCATTTATGCTGTCGGACATATTTTTGTACTCTTGTGCAGTGTTTGTCTGCAGATGTGTTTTTGATGTAATGGGTTGTAGGTGCACATGGATGTGTCAGAGTGTGACCTGCTCCTTTACGGATGTGGTCCACACTCAGCAAGCTCTAAGTTGTCTCGTGCACCATGTCATGTATTGTGACTGCAGCCATGCTATCTGCCATGCAGTGTCAGTTGCATAGTCCGTGTGGCTCACAGAGTTGCTGCTTTTCTTGCTTCAGCACATGTACATGGGTAGGTTGTGGCATAGGTGATATGGAGGGGGGCCCATTTGTCCACTTTGTGGACGGGGGCCTACTTGGTGTTTCTATGTGTGCTGCAGTGTGCCAGGGGTATCAGGGACATGTTTCACACTCATTGTGGGTGTTAAGTGTGCTGGACATGATTGTGCATGTGTGCCATTGTGCCCATCTCCCTCCGTCACCCCAGGCCCTGGTCGTTACTCACCCTGTTGCTGTTGGGTCAAGTCATATCGTGCTGTGTCCAGACCCCCAACTCCTTGCACCATCTCCGCACTGATGACTGTGGCCACCATTTCCTCCAGCTCATCCAGCTCCTCCTGTGGCGCAGGACTCCCACCTCCAGTCGCCTTTGCTGCCTTCCTGTTGGCAGCAAGTTTCTCCTTGGTTAGGCTGTACACTTCATGCCAGCGCCTCTTGACCTCCTCCAGTGACCTTCTCGACACTCCGACTGCATTCATGTTGGTGACGATGGACTGCCATATTTCCGTTTGTGTTGCCAATGGCACAGTGGAGGTGACAAACAGTTGTTGGTAGTGTTCTGTCACCTCTGTGACGATGATCCAGTCTTCCTTGGGACTGAACCCCGTCTTCCTCTTCATCTTCTCCTTGCCATTCCAGGGCACAGGTGTTCCTGGCTGGCCCTCCGTGGTGCTTGTGGGTTTCGGGTTGTCCTATGCACTGGGTCCGGGTGCATCCATGGTGCTACGCAGTTTGATTGGGTTTTGGTGTGTTTTTTTTAAGTTCTTTTATAGTGCATTTTCCCGCATGATGCGTGGGATTGACAGGCCTGTGGCTGCTTTTGGATGATTTTCTAATCACGCTTGGCCTCATCGCAGCTTTTTTTGCGTTGGTGTTTCGCATTTTTGCGGCGTCGTGTTGGCTTCCTCACGGACATTTGACGCGTTATCGTGGGACTATCGCATAGTGCCTCTGGCTTGGGAATGTCGCGTTATGAAGGTGTTATTTTCCCGCGATGGACTGCGATGTGGTGAGTTGCGATAAGCTCCTCTTGCGGTAGTTATCATACATTCTTGAGAATATACCCCATAGTCTTCCCACCCCATTCGTCACATTGCATTGATTATACCTTGCCACTGTACTATGCAGTGTGTTCAGGAAAATCATGAAATTCCATGTGCCATAAGTGTCACTAATGCAGTGATTTCACGTGCTTTAACTTCTGTAATTCACAAGGATATACGCAGTAGATAGAGAAGGGGCGAGCAATAGTTAATGCAGTGTGGTGAGAAGACTGTGTACTGAGGGGTGTGAGGTATCTGAATTTTGAGTTATAAGTATGACTTACATTAGTTTAACAGTGGTGCTTGGACGATAAATTAAAGATATAACTATAACTGTAGAATTTCTTAAGTTTGTGTAGTTTAAGTTGTGTTTTTATGCCAAACATAACGTTTCCATACGAAAACTTGACTTTAACTTTTGCTTTTTGTGTGAAGTTCGATGGTTTTCCTAATGTTAGTAACAAATGTGTAATATTGACACAGTTTAATGATGTGGAGTGGAGTGTTAAGTGGAGAGGTAGAATATAGTGGTCGATAGTGTTGTAAAGTATACTGTGGTACAGTATATTTTGTTATACTGGAGTGGAATAAAGTGGAATTAGGTATACTGGAGTACACTTGAATGGCATACAGCAGAGTAGCATAGAGTGGTATGCAAATAGTGGAGTGGCATACACCGAAGTACGAAATTGTAGAGTGGTGTATATTGCAGTGGCATGAAGTGAGGTGGCGTAGAGTCTAGTGGTATACAGTGCAATAGCACATAGTGGAGTGTGGTAAAGTGGAGTAAAGTCTTGTAAATAAGTGCCTTCACATAGAGTCTAGTGATTTAGAGTGGACAGCTATAGAGGGAATTGTTGTATAGTGTAGAGGCATATAATGGAATATCATATACTAAAATAGCATACAGTGGAGTGTGGTACAGTAGAGAAGCGTAAACTAGAATAGCGTACACTAGAGTGGGGTACAGTGGAGTGTCATACAGTGGAGTGGCTTACAGTTGAGTGGGTCCAGTGGGATGTAAAGTCGAGTGCTGCGCAGTGTAGTGTTGTAAAGTACAATTGTGTGGAGTGGCATATATTGGCGTGGCATACAGTACAGTGGTGCAGAGCGGAATAGCGTAAACTACAGTGGTGTACAGTCTAATAGGGTATAGTAAAATGGGGTATACCGGAGTAGCCTAACGTTTAGTGTAATTTAGTGCCATACAGAGGAGTAGCATGCAATTAAGTAGTGTTTACTGTAATAACAGTGTTTACAGGCATTAAGTCTTGAAACATACATTGGAGAGGCATATAGTGGAGTAGCATACAGTAGATTGTTGTACAATTCAATAGGGTTAATTACAGAAGTGTAGAGTCTAGTGAGGTTGTTGTTTAGTGGAATGCTGCAGAATTTAGTTTTGTAAAGTGAAATAGCATACAGGACACTGTGGTACACTGCAGTGGAGTATGCTACCTTTTAGCAGAATTGCTGTGGAGTGTAATAGTGTACACTGGAATAACGTACACTCTTATAGTGTACCATAAATGGGCCATAGTGGAATAGCATAAACTAGAATAGTATAAACTGAAATTACGTATAGTGAAATAGCATGCAGTTGTGAGCAGCACAGTGTAAGGGTTGACCAGTAAACCGGCATACACAAAAGTGTAAGAGAATACAGCGGTGAGCAGTATATTAGGGTAGAGCATAGTGGTGTAGAGTGGAGTGGCGTACACTGGATTTGGGTGAAGTACCGTGGAGTAATGTACTGTGGATAAGCGTAGAATTTAATGGTGTATACTGGAGTATCGCATAGTGAAGGGGCATGCTGTAAAGAGCGTAGAGTGCAGCAGCATAAAGTCAACTCTTATGTACTGGTGTGGCATAAAGTGGAGTGTGTAATTAAAATGAAAGGTCCTGTAAAATAATGTGAAAAGATGCGAATGTTATATCTGAAAAATATGAATTTTACTATCTAAATGTCAAATTTGTGGCTGAATATACCCATAGTGTAAGTTATGCAAAGTTCACAGTATACCACAGTCCATGAGGTTTGGAACTAGTGGTGTGATTGGTTGATGGCTATGTTTACCAAAGGTAGAAATCAACCATGTTGTTTTTATTCAATTTTTGCATTATTGTCCGGACAGTGTTTTGCTGACTTCTGGGTTAGGGTGTTACATATAGATAATGATTAAGTTTTATTATTGTTAACAACCTATAACCACTTTTATGAAGAGGTAATTGGTTACGTTTTTTGGTTGAAAAATTCCATATATTAAATATATTATCGACCTATGGATTGTTTCCAAATTTTATACCTTAATAATACTGCAGCTGTTTGAGGAATGGCCACACATTTCCACTGATTTAGATGTGGATGGAGTAAACGTTTTGCGGGTTGGCAGAAGGGGGTGTAAAAAAAAAGAGGTGTCCCAAAACATACTTGAGTCCCATATATTTAATATACACTTTAAAATGTGTGTTGCGCGAAAAGCGGGAGTCGTATTTTGTTTACATTTTGCAGGATTGCATATTTTAGTGCGCACATGTTTATTTTTGTAGTGCAGGTAAATTGTGTAATTATTTTATATATTTTTATGCACTGAAAATTGTTATATTTATTATTGCGGCATTGTTGCGAAATGTTGGGGTATTTCACGGTAGTCCCACGGTAGAAAGTTATCATGTCATTAGCTGATTAGGTACTGATTGGCTTTAGAAATGTTGTTTTTGGGCACACTTTCCCCTTGTTGTGAATTACGCCTTCAGAGGTAGGTAAGTATTAGGTTTGGTATTTCTGTCCAGGGCTGGAATGACCTTTTATTCCATCAGGCATTATTCCAGTGAGCTGGAACCACTGGAGGGTGGTTTTGACTGCCCAGGGCCGCTGCTGTTACCTCACTCACTTTCTCCAGCTCCCAAGATTAACTGCAGCATGCACAGGCGGGTTTCAAAGAGTGAGAAAAAGATGGATGGAGGTGGAGATTAAGAGATTAGGTAGGGAGGGAGAGATGAGAAGGACAGAGAGAACAGCTTGATGGTAAGACAGAGAGTGAGGCGCAGACAGGAGAGGGCCTGAATTAAATATTTTTACTAGGCTGCCTTTGGCTCCTCAGTCCAGCCCTGACAATGCCTAAAAGCTAGCATCCAACAAAGTCCTATTGGCTTTGGCAATGCTTATTTTTCTGGCAACAAAGCCTATTTTGATGCCATATACTGAAACCGGGTACCAACCTTTGGCCATGTGTGTGCATACCATAAGGCAGCTTCCTGCAGTGCCCTTCACATAGCACCAGCCTTACATTTGTAATGCTTCGCAGACGTTTAGGACTGACAAATCACAGAGCTCACAGTCATGTGTAATTCACCCTTGGCCTTCGGGACTTACGCATAAAATCATATGCTATCAACATATATTTCTGGCATGTGCGTTTGTTTGCTATTCTAAAACCCATTAACAAAATCTGCCTAAAAATAATACAACATTTTCACACATATGCTCCCATCTACTTTTGGAATATGATTTATTATTGGTTTATTTTGCAATTCTTAGAATTTAAGAAAACCGGCCACCAATCTTTCAAATGTTATCATCTCTTAAAACCTAAAACTGCACGCCTAAACTCAAAAATATTAAAGAAACAGGATGCTCATGGATCTGTCTCTTCAGATGAGTGGAGCTTGATTTGGAAATCAGTAATCTCTTACAAAACCACTCCCTCTTTATCCCAAACAAAATATTGGCACCTACATAAGACATTCTGGACTGTGTTGGAACTGGAATAAAGCTACAGGTGATCTCCCTCACATGCTTTTTTATTGTAGCTCTATTTCTCACTTCTGGAACTTTATATTTGATGTTATACGTTCCCTCTATGGGATCAACCTGGAGAGGAACATTCTCTCACTTATTCATTGCTTCCTTAACCCACAACTCAAGACACATAATGATCACCTCCTGGTAGATATATTAATGTGTGCGGCCTTTAAATCCCTTCTCCCTAACTGGAAAAAAAACATTGCCACCTCTTTCAGGTCCTGGTTGAGCTTGATCTCTCACTTAAGGAGGGGGGGCAATAACATAACTGTACAAAACACCGCTTGAAGGTCACAGTCCAGAACTGTGTGTAAGACACTAGATCACTATTTCGCCTATAGAAAATCCCCATGAATCCCTCAACACACCATGAAATGGTTTCATAGTTATTACGTTCCACGAGACTCTCTCTTGTCCGTCAGCAGACTGTTGTCTCTCTGAAAATTAGTATGCTGCCACTTTCAGTTCCTGGATTGTCATGCCTACAATTGTAATATCTTGACTTGCTTTTTTTCTTATGTTTTATATGATTCTTAAGGTTTGTTTTACCTTATGCTTTATTGTATGCTTTGTTCTCGCCTCCTTTCCCTTATACTGCATTAAGCAATTTTGTACAAGTGATTAATTCACTTTACCTGCCTTTTCCACAGTGTGTTCTGCAGTGCTGTATCATGGCAACTTTGGTTATTGTATTTTTGTATAAAATCCAATAAAGTGCTTTGAAATTTAAAAATACACACACACACGTATACAAGCAGGGATGTTTGGTCAGCCCTCTTCATCAATTGGTTTGTTCAAGTGTCATTCACTTTTAGTTTCCCCATACCACAGAATGGAGCAGAGAGTCAGCCCACTTCAGCCTTTGGCTCTCTTTAATTTGAGTGACAGCATTTTCCTAGTGCACATCCATCGAAAGAGGTAATCACTTTAGTCCCTGCAACTGCAGAGCTACTGCTTGTTGTTTTGTTTTAATTTCAGTTTTTTAATATATTTCAGTAGCAGTTATTTTACATTTCCACTATAAATATCTCCTAAATATGTTTGCAACAAAATTATTGCAGACTTGCAGGAGCCAGCCTATTGGATTTGCCAATGCTTGTTTGGCATATGAATCATGTTTATGTTTTACCTCCCTGCTATCCCTTCCCACTTCACCTTACAATGTTTTCCCAGCAGTCCTTCCTGCTTCTTACCTGCTGACGTTTGCCTTTTTGGGGCTTACAAAACAGTACTATTCTTCTTCACTGTTTTATTTTCATTGTTTGTTGCAACTTACAAATTTTCATTGAACACTATTTATTCATCTCTTTATCACTAAAAGGGTTCCTGGTGCTGAAGATACTTTTGTGGGCCAGCCATCAGACTAGTGGAAAAGGTGACCCTTTCAACCTAAAAAGAAGCATTAGCAAGGCCTGTTGGTCACATCAATGTGAGCTCTATTGGCTTTGGTGGAGTGAAGTGGAGTGGTGTGGAGTGGAGTGGCATTGTTTGGAATGGAGTGACATTGTGCGGCATGTAGTGGAGGGGCATAGTGTGGGGTTGAGTAGAGTGGCACTGTGTAGGCTACAGTGGTATTATGAGGCATGGAGTGGAGCGACATTGTGTGGTGTTGAGTTAAATTATGTGGAGTGGAGTCAAGTGGCATTGTGTGAAGTAGAGTGTAGTAGCACTGTGTGGAGTAGAGTGGCACTGAGTGGAGAGGAGTAGCATTTAATGGCATGCAGTGGAGTAGCATTGTGTGGCGTGAAGTGAAGAAGAGCTGAGCTGTGTGGAGTAAAGTGGAAATGTGTAGTATGGAATGCAATTGAGTGGAGTAGAATGGAATTGCATGGAATGGAATGGAATTGTGTGGTGTGGAGTGAAGTGGCACTGTGTGGAGTGGAGAGGAATTGTGTGTCATGGTGTCCTGTGGAGTGCATTGTGTGGTGTGGAGTGGCATTGTGTGGTGTGGAGTGGAGTTGCATTGTTGTGAGGAGAGTGACATTGTGTGGTGTGGAATAGAGTGTAGCAGCATTGTGTTGTGTAGAGTGGCACTGTGTTGTGTGGAGTGGAGTGGCATTGTGTGGAGTGGAGTGACATTGTGTGGTGTGGAATAGAATGTGGTAGCATTGTGTGCAGTGGAGTGGCATTGTGTGGCATAAAGTGAAGTAGCGCTGTGTGGAGTGGCATTGTGTGCAGTGTAGTGGCATTGTGTGGCTTGTAGTTGGGCAGAGTGGACTGGAGTTGAGTAGAACTGATTGGAACGGTTGGAGCAGAGATGCGTGGACTAGAGTGGAATGGAATTGAGTGGAATTGTGTGGAGTAGCATTGTGTGGTGTGGAGTGGCATTGTGTGACATGGAGTGAAATTGTGTGCAGTGGAGTGGTGTGGCATTGTGTGACATTGTGTGACATAGTGTGCAGTGAAGGGGAATTGTATGGAGTGAAGTGGCATTGTGTGTCATTGTGGGGAGTGTAGTGGCATTGTGTGTCATTGTGGGGAGTGTAGTGGAGTGGTATTGTGTGGGGTGGAGTTAAATTATGTGGTATGGTATGGACTGGAGTGGAGGGCAGGGTGTGGCATGTAGTGGAGTGGAATCGTGTGGCATTGTGTGAGTAGAATTATGTGGCATTGTGTGGGCTGGAGTGGAATCATGTGGCGAGAAGTGGAGTGGAATTGTGTGGCATTTTTTGGTGTGGTGTGAAATGGAGGAGAGTGGAATTGTGTGGTATTGTGTGGACAGGAATGGAATTGTGTGGCATTGTGTGGTGTGAAGTGGAGTAGAAGTGTGTGGCATTGTGTGGTGTAGTGTGTTATAGAATTGTGTAATATTGTGAAATGTGCACCCTAATCTCTGTCACTCTCGCTCGCTCTCTCTCTCCCATCTAAATTGTACTACTGTTGTCACATTTCGCCAGAGCTACTCAAATCACTGTATTAAGCGTGTTACAATGCTCTGGGAAGGCAAATCCATTAAATGTTTTCACAATGCATTTTTATAATATGCGTGTATTAGTAGAAATTAACTGGAAGGAGCTTGCTTTTGTTTACAGATGTTAGACAGTGCACATAGGATGTTTGCATACAGATTAATCAATAGCAGTGAAATGCAATGTGCTAGACGTACAAGTTGCACCCTGAGGGTGTTAAGGAAACAGCAGTGTTGGCTGATTAATGAAGCACCATACTAATTACAGGTTAAGCTAGAGCATGTGCATAGCAGCAAGTATGTCACTAGACACGACGGGCGAGTTTACGAGGGCGTTTTAAGAGTGGTAGCTGAATTCTGTAAAATGAATTAGAAAACAGGGAGAAGGGTTTTGTGGCAGGGAGAAGAAGCACCATGGACAACGGGGGTAAGAGAGGAAGAAGAAATAGTTCCTCAATCAGAGCGCCAGTAGCATGCAGAACCTACTCAAGGTGACTCAATCTGTGTTTCTTCCATGGTCCACAGTAGAAACAGTAAGTGACGCCCGTCACGTGCTGGCCAATTAGGAGGCAGCAAAGAAGACCGGCAATTATGCCAACGAATTGTAAGCAATGGGCAGTCCAAATCCTTTATTGGAAACAATACCCCTCCCAGCAAACAGTGCATTCACTGTCTGAAGGCAAGAGCCAACAGCTGTGATCATCAGTAGCCTCATTATAGAATTGTAAGGATTCCCTGTGCTCCACAGACCAAAATATAATGTTTTAAACTAACAGTGACTTATTTATGTTTTTTCATTGCAAGCGTTATGCGGTCTTTTTCAGGAATAGATGATGTTACAACGCATGCCACTACATCGCATGCTGTTGCAACGCAAACTTTCACTCTGACTTTCTGTCGGGGGGTGATGGAAGTTGGAATAGATTAATTTTCGATTCCAACTCCAGTGTGTGCAACAGTAGGGAAGGTGCTGGAGTTAAATCCAACACCTTCTACCCACTGCTGCACACCCTTTGCATTGCAACGACATGCGATGTAATGGCATACATTGTAATAGTTTTGTTGTAAAGGTTGTCTCCCCTTTGCCAGAGAAGCTGTGAATCTGAGCATTATGTCCAATGTTCCTTGGGCCAGGTCTGTGAAATTGAAGACTTTAGAACTCAAAGCTCCATCAACACCTCTGATGCTTTAATTCATGAATTTCAGTGAGAACCTGATGAGGAAGAAACCTCAGTTTAACTTCTGATAACAATATATGAAGACTTCATTACGAGTTACATGATATTGGCGTAATACAAACCTCACACCTATAATTACCAGTACTGTGTGGTAAAACCCCACCAGTATTGTGCAATTATGAGTGTACCTCCATGGACTCAGCAATACCTATGCAGACCCAGTTTCAGACGGCCTAAAACTGCACTTCATTCCCAATTCCATGGGGTTTACACTCACATTTACCACCTGCTCTGAGCAGTTGGTAAATGGGTCTTCTCTGCGAGGCAGGGGTGGAGAAAGCCACGGTGTGGTGTACTCTCTTCCCTGAAAAGGAGGGCGGGTGGGGCAGTGAAATGAGGCCTGGCTGCTATGCAGCCAAAGACCAAAGTGATTTTACCAGCAGTTTTTGCTGGCCAGTAAAATCAGGTCTGGTGTTCTCACGTAGAAAGAAACATGTCTGAAAACACTGGACCATTAATAATCAGATGGAGTGGAATTACATATGGGAATTCTGCACCAGTGACTCCTCATAAACATGGTACAATTGCCTCATGAATGATTACATTACCAGAGTGATAAGACTTACCTAGAAAAGCAGTGAGCTGCAGAGACTACCCACTGGTTGGTTATGAGAGACCCTCCACAGATATGATAGCCATTTTTTTCTAAGCTGATCTGCCATGGCCATGACCCTTCCTGGGCATTTTCGCCTCCAACAATTCGATTTGAAATTGTAGGATGTCCACACACTAGAAAAGAGAACGTAACAATGGGTCCATGAATTTGAGTAGGACAATGATGCAAATTGTACCTTGCTATAAAGGACTAGTACAAGGTGTGCCGAAATATGTCAAAACAATTTACCTGGAAAGAAAAAACTCCACACAAAAATACTGACACACACTTTTAAATGTCCTTGCGGGCTCCTTTAGTAGGACCAACACATGCTATACCTAAACAGTGATGTACGATGCAGACTGGTTGATGCAGACTATCAAAGCTCTTACCTGATCCTGTAAGTGGGGGCAGACAAACATCCCTGCTTTCTAAAAGTCAGCGGGAAGAAAATCTCACAACCTTTGCCCAAAGCAATGTTACCAAGATCTGCCCACTCCTAGGGTAAGGCAGGGGCAATCCAAAACTAGAATGTTCATGATGAAGGTGGGGCCAACAAGCAACCCTCTACTATTCAGCAAAGTGGAGAAATAAATAGCTCCCTCTCTGTTTAGAGTGGGGGTGGAAGGGTGAGAGCAAACATCGCTCCGGCCACTGGTTATTACAAAGTCCACACTATCCTTGGCAAAGGTAGAGGAGCGTACACACACCTCCTCACCGCTGAGCAAGTTTGCGGCAACCAAACAACCCCAATTATAGGAGCAGGTAGGAAACCTAGATCTTTGCCTTCGGGCATGATAGGGGGACAAATAAACACACCCATCTCTGGTCAAGAAAGGTGGCAAGAAATACATACTAAGTCCTTGCGCAACAACACTAAATAACACCTGCTACTCTACAAATTCCAGGGCAAAGCAGGACACTCCCTAGGAAAAGGGTACTAAATACCTCCATTCGGGGGAAAGCAGGGGACATAAATTACACCTATACCATTGCTAAAGGCTAAGGGAATGGCAGGAATGGCTTATACAAAACCTCCTGTAAAAGATGGAGGTAGAAACAATGTACCCCCTCTATCATTGACAATAGTGGAGGACGTCTAAGCACCACCACTAAGTTAAAGGTGAGTTAAGATTGACTGTGTAATACTGGCTACAGCACAAAACCTCAAAAAACATGAAATTCACCAGTCATATATTTTCAATCATACAACACTTTGTTGATGAGGTTGGGGCTTATAATGAGACCATAATCTTATCTCCCCATCCCATTGTTTTCTCGCAACCTTAAATCTCACCATCAAAAAAAGTGAAGTGATATTCTATGTGTAAAAATGGGTTTGATGTTAAAACAAGTATCTGGTAGGTGTAGGGGTTTAGGTCCACTGATATTGATATGTGTGGTAGCTAAGGACAAGGCCTTATTGTAAGCCTCCTCCCCTCTGTGTCATATTACGCACAATATTGTATGTGTGAAAACATGATTTTATTTCAGAAATGTAAAATAAAGACCAGCAACTATGAAATGGCGGGTGACCAGCACTAAATATTTGTCAAATGTTACACGATGATCCCCACCAATTTTATTGGGGACCTCTAAATTCTAAGGGTAAATGAAGGTAGTGTTGCCACAGACAAACTGAGGACCATCTAGCAGGGACCAAATCACCCTCTGTGTTCCCAGTAAAACTTGCAACAATTCTTAATCAAATGTTTGAGCCACAGCACCGGATCTGTAAATGCCTACTATACTGACATTGCTGATCTGCTACTCATCCACAACCTAGATGTTTTGTGAATATCTCAATATGGTTTAATTGACTTCTCAGAGTGTATCATTAACCAGCAAGTACAAGGGGGCTTTTTTCGATCATCATCTTTGATAGAAAACAACAAATTGGAGGTAATATAGTAATATGCCATGGAAATATTATACGAGGTAAAACATAAAGTCCACAAACTTGGATTTTTCTTCAAATGCCTCAAAAGCAGCCTCAGAACCTAGCCACCTACAAGAATATACTTCTAAAGGATCTACCATTCCCCTAGAAAACAGAGTTTATTACCCAAATTACTTCACTTAATACTTCATGGAGAGACAATGCTCTCCACAGCAAACAACGTCCATGGTGACTTCAACATTTAGAGGAAAAAGAAAAGCAAGATATTCACTTAAAGAAATTCAACTTTCATTGATCTGCTACTACCCATCTCCCACAAAGCCAGAAAAGCACTAGACTGAACCATCTTTGGCCATTTCATCTACCTTTTGCACAGACCATCAAGATCGACAGGTCCTATAATCGCCTCTACCCTTTCAATCTAAAACATTTTAACCCATATCACACAATCCGAAAATGTCCTAAGAAGATCCAGAAAAAACTTCCTAACAATTTAGCCAAAAAGTTCTAGGGGACCACCTCAGCCAGGACCGGAAAACATTGAACACATCACTGATGTTAACTCCCATGTAAAAGAACATAGCACGAAATCTAACCACAATCAAATAATATTTTCAAGCCATCTCAAAACATCTTTGAATGGCGAGCAATGCAAGCTTCTGAGAGCAAATCAAACAAACATATTACAACCTAGGGAAAAGAAGCATCAGCAGTGCGCTGAAAGAACAAATTCATGTTGACACTCTTTCTGGTTGATACTCTAACTGTAGATTCCTCACATTTATATTTAGCCCAAGCATCACAATAGGTCCAGAGAAATGTGTAGCATTGCTGCAGGACACTGTTATGTCACAATGCGGCTCCACTTTGACCCCTTACTGCTACAGAAGTGATATAGTGGAGCTACAGTTGCCTTCCACCCTACTGTGCCCTCATATGTGAAGTGTGAACAACATTTGGTGAGAGTGTGCTGATCACTAACTTGGGAACTCTTTAGTTGTTAAAAGAGAAAGGTGAGATGGGAGGTCATTGCGACATCTGAGATTTAAAAAAAAAATCACCAGAAAGAGCATTACTCTAAGTAATTGTGTGGATAATGTACTTGGTTGTGTCCTGCTGGTCATAGATCATCGTGTTTTGGGATTTTCGTTTTGAAAATAAGAAAAGAAAACTGTTCAAACATCAAAATACAGAGGCAAGAACCGCCTTGACAGTGGCTACTGCCAATGCATTCTAATTGACCACCTGTTGGCAGTCATTTATAAATGTGGCAAGTGGTCCCTCCACCAGGAGGACAGGGTAATTTACTCCATCCCTCTGGCACAACGATGAGCTATCCACCCATTTATGAATAAGCCTCTAAGTAATTTATGCTATTGCTCTACACATTGCTTCAATAAGAACAACCTGCAATGTTATCTTTTCGTGACAATACCAATGTGATAACCAGAGGTCTCCATCACACTATATTTGATAACTGGAAGCAAGACTGTCTAAAATGGCAGTGTCTTTGAAGACCATCTACTCTGGGTTTTTCTGACTCACACAAGTTATTGGGGGCTAAGTCTAGAAACCTCCAAAATGTAGGTAAACATATTTGTACTTTCCCTTGGAGAGTTCAACTTCTGTTTTCTTGTTACCTGTAAAGCCTCATATATCAATTCAGTTTGCAGTGCTATAAAAAACAAACAAAAAAAATAAATGTGCCTGCCCATATCTTGTACAGCACCACAAGTTAGCAGGCAGGGGCTTATTGACGCATTCCCTGACCCCGCACCCACTCCCCCTATTTTCGTTTTGCCCTGCACCTCTTATCTGGGTGTGGGAGTTTGGGGCACCACTCCCATAGGTACGCCCCCCTAAAGTTTCTTCCTGATTGTGGTGGGCATTCTGAGGGACATATATATGCCTAAGCCAACCTGGCTTCCTCCTCTTTTCCACTTTGGTGATCTCTGGTTCAAGTATAGTAGCATGCCTTACCCCGAATATAAATTCGGGAGACAAAAGATTCAGGCCCCGGTGGATTCTGCCATACAGGACGTAATAGAATAACAAGAAGAACATGTGTACTACTGAGCTGTCCATGCTTGAAAGTCAGGAAATCCATTTGTTAACACTCAAATATCTTCATTGAAGGTAATAAGTGTCAACCCAAGAAAAGACCCAATGTGCTTTGATTAATGGTGTTCTGGAGTATATACTTACTTGCTAGTGGGTTGTTAATGCTTCAGGGGTGGAAGTAGTTTGAGTATCTTTTATCCTACTTTTTGTTCTGTAATTTTAATGCAAGTAACCCCATAAGAGCCTTCAATTTTCACGTCAGTGAGCATTCAAGATGTGATTCATGAACGTAAATCTTGTCGAATGATCTGTAAACTTCTTCTAACGGAAAGTGCAATAGTAAATCAACTTCACACCTACATATCACAAACTCCTCCAAAGTACAATCAATGTTTCAGACCTTGCTGCAGTGCACAAGCAACCACTGTCCTGTTAGTCAGTAATCAGTTTGCATTGACTACATCTACCATTGCCTGCAGTGGTTTAACTCCTTCCATCCAGTAGACAATTAGGAAAATTAAGAACACCAGATACCTGTTTTTTTTATCACAAGAGGCACCCTCACCCAGGCTCCTTCAGCTCCTGAGTTATCTTGATTATCTCCATGCAGCCTGCTTGCAAAGTAAGACATTGAAACACTCCAATTCTTAATAATACTCAACTCTGACTCTCGATGCTGTCAACAAGCAATAATAAGCATCTGAAATCCTTTTTGCTCTTATACAATCTTGAAAGTCAGATGCAGACTTTAAATTCACCCTGACAGAGCGTGTCCTTGTCATTAATGCCGTCAGATCTAATAAGTTCGACTGACTTATACTGGAAACTTCTTTGCTTGTCACACTCACTAACTAAATGCACCAATCACCTCAGTTTCCACATGCTATTATAAATGACTTACAAAGACCTTGCCCATTAAAGTTCAGACCATACCTGATATCAAGATCAAAATCCACTTACCTGCTTCTAACTTCCAGACAAGACACAGGCCCTCATAGTTTCTCACATTGACTGAGGGAAATTCCGTACTCTCAGGCCCACCCAACACCCAGAAGCATCATTAGCAGACGTCCATCTAATTACAAGTTGAAGGCAATTAACACCACCCTCACCCTGACAGATTCTTGCTGGCTCCACCTTCGAGTGTAAAACCTCTTCATCTCAGACTGCTGAAAACAACAAAATCCTAGTTGAGCTCTGAAATCCAGAAATGTTATCAAGAAAAGTTTTGGAAGCAACTTTCAGTCAACCCTTCTAGATTCTGGACAGAAACCTCCCTCAGAACTCCTAATTGGGAAGGGAGTTTAGGCATTATAGCCCTGTTACCATTGTCTTTATAAAATGACGTCTCCTTTCATAATGTATGGACTTGCTGCGATGCTGACAATATTTGTATTATGCATTATTATGCTAGTAGTGGCACGTTTACTGCATTTTACAGCAGGTTCGTTAAAATAAAGATGATAAACTAATTCTGTGACTCTGTCAGATCTTGTTGTAGACAGGTACGAGAGTATGAACGAAAGTGAGTGTCTTGTTACCACGATTCCTGAGAGATCAGGGAGTGTTGTGTTCCGGGTTGTCTAATCATTTGTTTCTCCATTTGTGAGTAGGTGAGCGAATGGAACACTATAGCTAGTCGGTCCTGGGCTCGTGGGTACTAAGGTGGTAGGAAGGTATAGCCCCTATACACCGAGGTCCCATAATCCCGTGCATAGTTCTGTGTATGCGCAGAATCCCTAAAACAAGCTAAACACTAAAGCAGTGATTTATTTTTTCAGGAAGTATTTAACAAGAAAGGGGTACTTAGTAAATTGCATACTGACAACGGTGTTCAATTTATGTCTTCCAGCACAGCAGAGTTTTTGAACAGTTTAGGTATAACACATTGGTGCCCACATTTATATCACTCCCAGGCCAATGGTAAAGCAGAGAGGTTCAATTGTGTACTGGCAGAATGCATACAGAGTACCATCAAATCTAGAGTCAACTGTGAAACTGCCACCAAGTAACTATTATGATCATACAGAACCACACCGCATTCCGAGATAGGGGTGGTACCTTTTGAACTTATAAGAGGAAGAAAATTCACTTTATCTTTGAGTTCCCTCCTGTAAAGTCAAAGCATTGGGTCAGAAATGTGATGTGGAAAAGTATTCATGTGAGGCCAAAAATATGAGTGATAAGCAGAGTTTTGTAAGGTGTGGGAAAGAAATTAAATTAACAGGCAGCAGAGATGATGGCAGAAGCAAGATTCACATGGGTGATTCGGTTCGCATCAAGGATCCAGTTCTATTACAAAAAAGAGCTTCAAAATTCATAGATCATATTCGTATAATTGAAGTTAGAGGTCAGGCAGTGAAAGTGGCTAGTGGTCAAAGGTGGAATATGTCTCATCTTGCAAAAACCTGTGAGACAGAGGTGTCTAATAAAAAAGTGCTGAAACATATTCATAGAGAAGTGAAAAAGGGTGACGGAAGTGGGGTCGATGTATTGAGGAGTCAGGATATAATCCTACGTAGAAGCAATGGAAAAAGATAAATTACTTCTAGGTTCAAGGATTAGAGGTTAGCCTATGCCTTGACTAGCTTAGGTTCATTTATTCCTTAACAAGATCTAATGATTATTTGTTGATGTATATAACATGTACTGTTTTGTACTGTGATTATTATTTGGAGTGATGCATATATATATTTTTTTATTATGGGGAGGGGGGTGTGTGCTGTCCTAGAATATTTGATAGTTATGTATTGGTAGTGGTAGGTGTTCATTGGTTGGCTAAGTGTTCTATTGTAGAATGTGTTATGTTTAGTCTTGAATGTAGGGTTCAGTTGGTGTCTTCCTCTGGGCCCTTGTACATATATGCTGAGCAGCTGTGGATGGCAATAAACGTAATAATATATCCACTGTGGCTGGACATTCGTACTTCACTAACATTTAAAGACCAGAGAAAAGATGATGAAATGCCACCATAAATACCCCAAAAACGGAAACCTAGCAACAAACCTGGCGTGAATTTACTTCGGCCTTATTGGCCCTCGTAAACGGTAACAACCCCAGGAACCCCTCCAACAAAACCCCACTGCATAACACTGGCTAGTCATGCAAACAGTGCAAATACCACAGCCTCCACACACCACTGGGGACAGACACCTACCACACATAATGGGGTGGACTTTAATGTGCGGACAATACGTTTGACATGAGAGACTGATTAATTCGGCAATTGGATATAGTATTGGGGGATGGAGTTAAGAGGAAAGAACGGGAAGAATCTCATTTAAGAGTTTATGTTATCCTTGTAACTGTAACATGTAACTGTGAAAAAACTTCAATAAACAGATATTTAAAGACTTTGTTACAGGTACAGCTATAATATACACTGCTCTACCATAAAAAGATCACCAGGTTTAAAATAAGACAAAACAACCCTGCACAATGACAAAAGGATTCAGGATAAAGGAGAAATGTTATATAGTTACCTCCAGGTGGGACTGTATTCACAGAATAACCTGTTGGATGGAAACCAATATTATTTTAATACATTTACCAAATATATGAACTTCAAAATGAAAGAACAAGTTATACAATATACCTAAACTATATACTCCATAATAGCACCAACCACAGTACCACACAGAAAAGGTTTTACTGCTTATGCAACATAACAAATCTAAAACAAAACAAATATCCATGAAAACATGACATTGAAATAGTTGATTTAAAAATATATGATCTCGAACTTTATACACCTATTTAAAAATATGACCAACAGTAACATTCAGATTGATTATATTAACAGTCCATGATGGAATTGTAAAGTACAAACTTTTATGAAGGCATCAGGCCTAGTAATAGAGACCTAGGCCCTCTTTACCAGTTGCCCTATTCCTATATGTGTAATAATAACGTCCTTCACCTCAGATATCGGAATTACGAGGAAAATGGAGAAAACCACTTTGACAATTAACAAAGCAATTTTATACCGGTAAATTTTGTCGCAGAGTAAGGCAACGCAACGATGCCCGCTGCCTTGCCTTACTTCAATTGCATGAGGCCATTTATAGCCACACAAAGTGGCTTTGCGTGTCATCATGATTATGATTTTGACGTTTGCGCTGAAGGGGCATCACAAAAAGTGACGCTTCGGCAGCGCAAGAGGCTAATAAATATGTCCCCTAGTTTTACAGCAACAGGAATCATATCCTTTTGCTCTGTAGGCCTTAGGAGGAAGCGACCGGAATTATGATCTCTCTCTGCGTTTAGACTCCTGGCTCTGTAGGTGGTATGAGGGCAAAAGGCAGGGGGCTAAAGTGATCACAGCCAGTACATCAGTTCCAGTTTGGGCCCACACTAATGCATGAGCCTGCACTAGCTTTTCATGTGGACGGAGGTTGTCACAGCAATGTATGGCTGATGTGTTGTGAAGTTCTTAGACCATTTTTTACTGAGGTTTGGCCATCATGCAAGAGTGCTTGTGATGTCGGCAGGATTGTTTTTGTGTACGAAGGGACACCTTCCTGCTCATCAACAATCCTAAGAGGTGTTTTCCTCTTTCTATGTGTGCTGCACAATGCAGCACACATAGAAAGAGGAAATAACAAGAAGAAATCAAGATATTTGTCCTCGTAATGATTTGATGCTTCCCCAGGCTTACATGCTCTTGCAAATCCAAGAAAGCGTCAAAATCCATGGGTGTTGCATTGGAAAACTCACCGCAATGCCCATGAAATGCCTCCTAGGCGCAGAGTAAGGCAAAGCAACAATTTGCGCTGCTTCGCCTTACCTCATCTCTATGAGGCCATTTAAAGCCATGCATAGTGGCTTTGCGTGGCCTCAGATATGAATTTGTAATCGGCATCGCTAGAGCGTAACAAAAAGTGATGCTACGGCATCACAGGGGGCTAGTAAATAAGGCCCAAAGTGTTTGCAGTATTTTATCACATTTGTTATGAACAAATTGAGTCTTTGACTTTCTAATGTCTGTTATTAGTATCCCATAGTGCATCATATTCCTTCTGTGCCATGGGTACCAGGGCTGCCAGTACATGCCTATTCTTCGACTATCATTCATATGTAAACCAATGTGTGCCTTGACACCTACGTCCAATCCTGCAACCTTATTAGTATATCCATTTTTATTATTGTGTTACATATTAATGCCATTCTGTTAACTAAAAAATCACTGGGACACCCATTTTCCAAGTTAAGAGTAATACCCCTTTTGCATGCCCTCGATCACACATCTACAATTTCTGCTACATTAAAGGGGCATTTTAATTGTTATTCCTCATTTTGCCTAACTGATAAATTACCTGCAGTAATCCTACTTTTTGTGCTTTGTACTGAAATACTTATTTCCACATAAAAATCCAACACTCGTTTTAAATGTGCACAATCTGCAAAGTAGTCGACAACATCATTAGAGTTCCAAACTGAAAAGTGTGTACTACATGCCAGCCTGTCATGGAGAAATCTCCCATTGAGACCCCTCATCAAATTTACAACGTCATACCTCTATATTTTATTGACTCCATCTAAATGCCCCTTGAGGCATTTCCAAATGGCGATGGATGGCTTTAGTTGCTGAGCCATCTAAATCTTTGGCCTTTCAACACCCATTAAAAGTCCACTGTCTCACAACACTGCATAGTTTTGGAAATATATGTAAAGGAACTCATGGTGTCCGGCATCTTCAGCATTCCATACTACTAGAATGCCTGTATCTTCTTCACCTCACTTTAAAGGGTCACTTTTTATTTTCATCTACAATAACGAGAAGATAATGATCCAGTCCTTGAGCAACAACTTAACCTTCTTTTATCTTCATTTCCCAACTGCTCTTCATGTTGGGAAGTTACTGTTCAGTGCAGAAAGATAGACACAGAATCCTACTCTTCTTTTCAATGCTCCATCGAAGAATTTAAATTGAGTCATTTAATGAAATCTATTGCCCACTTGGTGACAACTCAAGCCTTCTAAAAAGAATGCATGAAGCATATGACCAATCAACTCATCCATCTGATACCATTATCTTTCTAGGGGATTTCAACCTGCATTGTAGTGACACCTGCATCAATAAAGACAACATATTCTCAATATTCCTCTCGGGAATTGATTTTACATCACAGTGGCATAAGTCAACTTATATCAAAAGGTCTAAGATTGCCCTATACTTACTAAGAAAAATGTGAATTCAACTAACTGCAACAGGATTTTTTTTCAAATCTTGATCTTAACTATTTCACTGCATGAGCTTTCTATAATCTCTGTACAAGCAATCCTAACACCAATATCAATTCCTTCACCACGAAAACATACTGTTTGTCTGAAGTGCTGAGGAATTGTTTTCTCTTAAAAACAAAAGGAAAAGGCTCAAACCTACTTACTGGAAATTACTCTTTTTGCAGGGTCACCCCCAAACGTTGTTTGCCTTCCTCCTCCCATTTTTGCTGAATTTGTTTTTGTTGGCTTTAGAACTGTGAGCACTTTATCATTGCTAACCACTGCTAAGGTGCACGGTAACATTGTAACACTGGCTCATCCACAATTGGCATATTTAATTTACTTAAAAGTCCCTAGTAATGTGCACTGTATGAGCCCAGAGTCTGTAAATTATATGCTACTAGTGGGCCTGCAACACTGATTGTGCCACCCACTTAAGTAGCCTTTAAACATGCCTCAGGCCTTCCATTTTGACCTGTCAAAATAAACCTTCTCTTTTTATACATATGTCACCCCTAGGGTGGACATCCCAGTGGGCAGGGTGCAGTGTGTACTTTTAAGTTTTACATGTCTTGGTAGAGAAAAACTCGTACGGTGGTTTTTCATTACTGCAAGGCCTATCTCTACCATAGGTTAACACTGGGATTATATCTTATAAGTGTAATTCACGATCTGGAAGAGATAAACTTTTCGAGTTTGGTGTCTCTGGAATAACAATTTAAAATCACAACATATGCTGTAGTTGAATTTTAAATATCAATTCTAAAAATGTCACTTTTAAAAAGTTGCCATTTTCTTGCTTTAGCCATTTGATGTCTGCTCCATGTCTCTGATCACATGTCTGTGGTGGGGAACAGCTGGGCTTTGTGTATTCCCTCTAAACATCAATACACAATGGTAGCTTAGGTGTGACTTGATGGGCCACAATGGGCTATTAACTGGCTTGATGGGGGGGCGGATCTGAGCACTGCCTCACTTACATCTGAATAGGCTTTGTCCTGTCCCCACACAAAGGGCTGCATAACTCCCTGTAGTGAGTCTGGAGCTAGGGCACGAAGGGTAGAGACTCTGTGCACTTCAAAGGCATCTCTTTGAAGTCTCTCCCACTTCAAAGGCCCAACTGGGTATAAGTACTGGACCTCAGACACCATCACTTCAGGGCACTACTGAACTTGTGAAGAACTCTGTCAGATGGAAGGACTGCTGTGCTGCTACAAGGTCTGCCACTCTGCTGGACTTCAGCTCTGGAAGAACTTATTTTATGCTCTGCTGCCTTTTGCCTGCTACCCTCTACCCTGCTGAGAGAGGATTAGACCCATCTCACTTGAATTCAGCGTCTCTCCAAAGGCGTGTTGACCTGCCCCCTGTTCTAAGTCTCATGGACATCAAAGACTTTTCAACCTGCAATGGCCCGGGACTTTTTTTGCTGCAAGTCTTGCCCTGCCAAGTGGTGCCTAGCCAGTCCTGGGCCCTTAGAAGTGCGTGTAAAGTGGGTAAAAGGTAAATCCATGCATCAATGCTGTCGCACTGATCGAAACCAGTGCATCTCCCTTGAAGCCGGCGCATCGCCATCAAAGGCAGGACCGAAGACATCGCATCCTGACTCATCGATTTGCACGGCTCGACACCAATGCATCGCTTTTAATCATTTGCTTCGACATGCCACCTGTTGCTTCCCGCATCCTGGCGCTGTCGATGATGCTACTGAGGTACTTTTCAGCAGGCCTGGGCTGGTCCCTACATGTGAACCAGGCTCCATGGCGGTAGGCTTGAACTTTCAGATTTGTCCCAATCTAATAAGACCAGATAGCCCCAGTTGGCCTTTTAAGCAGTACAATTTCATTTATTATTTAAAAGTTCATAAATCCAGATGTACTTATTGGATTTTTGTCATTTTGGTCGTTTTGTTCATTAAATTAAGCTCTATTTTTTCAAAAGTGGTGTGGTATCTTTTTGTGTGGGGTATCCACTGTTTTACTGATTGAAGTTTTGCACAAAAACTTTACACATTGCCTCTTAAGTAAAGCCTGACTGCTCTGTGCCAGGCTAACAGGGGTGTGTACAGGTTAATTTAGGGTGTGTTTGCGATTTAAACTGACTTGTACTGTGATTCCTGCTTGGACAGGGTACATACCTCTATTATCCAGAAACCCCTGACACTACTGCTCCCTGGTTGGTTCCCCAAAGACTTCTGTGAGGAAAGGAAGAACTTGAGAACGCTGGAAAAAAGTGGATACAATCACACTTCCCTTCTCACGTTGTAACCCTCAGAATGACCATAATATGGTGCTAGTATAATAGTTTCAACGCCACCCATATCAAATACTTGACTGATACCACCAGCACTGACCTAACAGCTCATTGACACAGTTAGAATGGCTAATACTTCCGCTCTCACCTTTAGATATGAAGGTCCTGCAGCCAAATCTAAAAATGTTGCCAAGCTGTTGGATCAGAAAATCATCTCCGTTAAACCTTCTCTACCTCAACTTCCTGAGTCAATGAAGGACTTGAACATCTCTTATAAAGCCTAGACAACATGGCTTATGTTCATCCCTCTTTCAGAAAACTGATTTTCTCAAAATCAAAGCTACAGTTAAATCTTCAAATGACTTTATAGAACTGCTTTCAAGGAATATTGTATAATTCCCAAACTTATATCCTCTGACCTATCAGGCTGAGTTAGTAAAACACGTTCTCACAAGCAGTGTATCTGACAAATTAATCAAGAAATCGTATGTGGATGCAAAAGATCTCAAACAATTTCATCCAGTCTCAAGTCTGCCCATCTCAGCAAAAGCCCTGGAAAGATCTACTGCAACGCAACTTACTCAACACATTTCAAATGTTTTTTGATGAGTTTCTGTCTGGAGTAAGACAGGACTACATAAGGAAAGTAGTCTGCTTCAGGGAGTTAATAGGGTACTGCCCATAATAGACTTCAACAACTCATGTCTCCTGGTTCTTGTAGAACTTTAAGCAGCTTTTGATAAGTGAACCAGCTTGCTAAGATTCTCAAACTACACATGGACATGGAAGGAATGGCCCTCAAAAGGGAATCTTACTTGACTCAACAGATTGAAAATGACAATTCCTTCTCCAGTTTGATTGTTGTGAAGTAGGAGGTACTTCAGTGGTTCATACTAGTACCTATTATTTTATGGTTTACACATCAAAACCAATGGTGTATTTCCTAGGAGCTCAGGAAACCTATATCATATATATAAGGATACTACAACAATCTATTTTAAGATTACTACTCTCAAGGATATTCGTCTCCCTGCCAAGACTCTGCAAAAGTGCAAGACTGAATGACTTCACTTTACTAGAAACTTAGGGGTTTATTTATGAGAGCCCTACGCCACTTTTGCACCAAGTGAAGTGGTATATACGTGACACAGTGCTTTCATAAAGATCGATGCATCACCTTACTCTGTTGCCAAGGAGGCATTCCATGGGCATTGCAGTGGGTTTTCCTGGGGAAGCACCAAATCTGTACATCTCTCGAGATGAGGCATAATGAGGAGAACTATGTTTATTTCTCCTCCTGTTTCCCTCTTCCCATGTGAGCTACATTTTGCAGCACACATTGAAAGAGGAAAACGCCTCGTAGGAATGTTTTGTGCAGAAAGATGCCCTTTATGGTACAAAAACAATCCTGTCTCAAACGGAGGCCCCCTTGCACCATGGTGCAAGGAAGGGTTCACTGATAGAATATCAATGGCATAAATATTGAAAAAATATATAAACTACAAAACTATTGACTTCCATACCTAAACAGGTAAGTACAAAAATATTGAATCAAAAATATCGATGTAAAAAAATATAGATGTAAAAAATCTCGATTTAGGTATATATATAAAATAAAATAATCTATATTAAATATATTAAATATTAATTTTAACAAAATAAATTAAATTTAATATACATTTTAACAAAATATAACAAACAAACTTAATTAAAAAAAGATAAACACACAAACATAATAATGTATACATATAGAGATATATATATTTACCTTAAAATAATTAATTAACTATTATCTTTAATTTATTTTAAAATATATATGTATCAATAATTCAAAATATAAAAAAAGTTCTATAATAAATTAAAACATTAAACTATTAAAAAATATTTAAACTTACATTTCCCAATACAATTAGTGCAACAGTACAGAAAGTGTTGGATAGCAGAATAATTAAATTTACAATTCAAACTCAGTGAGTGCAACAGTAGGGAAAGTGTTGGATAGCGGAGGTGTAAACATTACTATTCCCACTCCACTGAGAGCAACAGTAGGGAAAGTGTTGGATAGCGGAGTGGTAAAAATTACTACTCCCACTCCACTGAATGCAACAGGAGAATAACTGTTGGATAGCGGAGGAGTAAAAAATGTGTTCCCACTCCAGTAAATGCACCAGTAAGGAAAGTGTTGAATAGTGGAGAGGTAAAAATTACTATTCCTATACCAGTGAGAGCAACAGTAGGGAAAGTGTTGGATAGCGGAGGGGAAAAAATTACTTTCCCACTCCAAAGAGTGTAACAGTAGGGAAAGTGTTGGATAGCGAAGGGGTAAAAATTACTATTTCCACTCCACTGAATGCAACAGTAGAATAACTGTTGGATAGCGGAGGGGTAAAAAATGTTATTCCCACACCAGTGAATGCAACTGTAGAGAAAGTGTTGGATAGCAGAGGTATAAACATTACTATTCCAACTCCAGTGAGTGCAACAGTAGAAAAAGTGTTGGATAGCGGAGGGGTAAAAATTACTATTCCCACTCCAGTGAGTGCAACAGTAGAGAAAGTGTTGGATAGCAGAGGGGTAAAAATTACTATTCCCACTCCACTGAATGCAACAGTAGAATAACTGTTGGATAGCGGAGGGGTAAAAACTTTTATTCCCACTCCAGTGAATGCAACAGTACAGAAAGTGTTGGATAGCGGAGGGGTAAGATTTACTATTCCAACTCCAGTGAGTGCAACAGAAAGGAAAGTGTTGGATAGCGGAGGGGTGAAAATTACTACTCCCACTCCAGTGAGCGCAACAGTAGGGAAAGTGATGGATAGCGGATAGGTAAAAATAACTATTCCCACTCCAGTGAATGCAACATTAGGGAAAGTGTTGGATAGCGAAGAGACAAAAAATACTATTCACACTGAAACAGTATTTAGAAATGAGAAATCTAATATATTAAATATACAAAAACAAAATATATTATAATATTAATTACTTATAAAAAACCTACACATAATAAATAATATAAAATAATATATTTATTCAAAAAAATCATTTAAACTAGAAAATATTTACAAACACATAAATTAATTAATACATAAATGTATTTATTGTATTTCCTACTCTATAACACCACACCAATAACAAAACACTTCACATTTTTTAATTAACAATCAATGTAAAAACATAGTATTAATAAAAATAAAAATTAATTGACACATTAATTGACACATTTACCACTATGACATCCACAACACACACCTAAATTAAACTGGAAAATAACAAAACCCAATCAAGTCTCATTTATAAATTAAAAACTATTACTATTAACAACTAATAATAGAGTAATTAAAATGTATTTAATACCCAACCTTTACCCCTTTAAAAGTAAAAACAACAGACAAAATAATAGACAATTACCCAAAATACATATCAAATAATTAACATTAATTAACGACTATATATTAATTAATTAAATTCAAATTACTTTTCACCCTTTACTCCTATAAACACCAAAGCACACACCTAAAAGTAATTACACAATTACCTTAATTAATTACCAATTAATTAATTAAAATTAACATCCAATTATTAATTCAATTAAAAATATATTACTTCCCACCCTTAACACCTATAAACACCACAACACACACCTTAAAATAATTACCCAATTACCATAATTAATTTCCAATTCATTAATTAAAATTAATTAACATTCAATTATTAATTTATCAATTAAAAATAAAATACTTCCCACCCTTAACACCTATAAACACCACAACACACACCTAACATTAACTACACAATTACCATAATTAATTACCAATTAATTAATTTAAATTAATTAACGACCAATTATTATTTCATTAATAATAAATTACTTTACACATGTAACACTATAACAGCTCAATTAAACAAATATTAATACCTATTCCCCTATAAACCCACAACCCGCTACAGAACTAAAAACGCTAAATTCTAATAAAAAAATGAATAACGACTAAAAATGTAACACATATATTAAAAATACAAAGAATTCTGATACAAAAAAAACCATACAAGACATACATATAAATTATACACTAAAATAGATAGCATTAATAAACAAACGATATTTTTAACAACTATGGTGCCGATTCCGATCCTGGAAAAATTTAACCCGTACGAATCGTATCCGGAATTTTTTCCGTACGAATCGTACAAGTACCGTACAAACTGGCAAGTACGATTCGTATGGGAAAAAATACATACGAATCGCATTGGGAAAATTCCCCGACACGTCCTCGGGTCGGGAAAAGTGTCCGACACGTACCCGGACGATTTTCCGTACGAATCGTAAAACTGAATTCCGAGCGCGCAAGTACGATCCGTCCCGTGCGTCCGATTGTACAACCGTATGGAAAAAACACCGTACGGAGCGAACTTCTATAGCAACCATGGAGACATGTGCCCGCATACGCGCCGTCCCCCCCCAGCCCCTGTATGTACGCACCGTCCCCCCCCAGCCCCCGTATGTATGCGCCGAACACCCCCCCAGGCCGCGGATGGACGCGCCGTACCCCCAGCCCCCCGTGTATGTACGGAGCGTACCCCCACCCCACCCGTGTATGTACGGAGCGTACCCCAACCCGTGTATGTACGCGCTGGGGGTGGGGGTACGCTCCGTACATACACGGGTGGGGGTACGCTCCGTACATACACGGGTGGGGTGGGGGTACGCTCCGTACATACACAGGTGGGGGTACGCTCCGTACATACACGGGTGGAGGTACGCTCCGTACATACACGGGTGGGGTGGGGGTACGCTCCGTACATACACAGGTGGGCTGGGGGTACAGCGCGTCCATCCGCGGCCTGGGGGGGTGTTCGGCGCGTACATACGGGGGCTGGGGGAGGACGGCGTGTACATATGGGGGCTGGGGGGGGATGGCGCGTACATACGGGGGCTGGGGGGGGACGGCACGTACCGGGCCCCCTATTCCGCTCGCATCGCGGCGTACATAGCTTTTCCAGCACTTTTTGGGTGCCGTAAAAATATTGCCGTCCGGACTGCTGTCGATACGAATCGTACTTGCTGGTACGTAAAAACATGCCTAACTCCGTCCGGACATCACTTCCGCGGTGTCCCGGATCACATTCGTATGTATTTTACTGTCGGTCTGTGTTTTTTCCGACTCGTACGGAAATGGTGTTTCCGTACGAATCGTACTTGCAAGTTTGTAGGGTTTTTTTCCCCAGGTACGAGTCGGACGGAGAAAACGCTCCGACCGACGGTTCGTACCCGGTTTTTCCAGGATCGGAATCGGCACCTATATTTTTGCAAACAATAAAAAACACTTCGATATTTTTAAAATCAATATTGCTTACCTTAAGTCAATATTCTTGACCACAATATTCTTGCTGTCGATATTTCTGACCCACGATATTTGCCACTCGATATTTGTGCAACTCAATATTTTTGATTCGATATTCTGTCTTTGCACCGCAAGGGTGCATACGTTGGCGCTAGGATGCCAAAATGGCACCAGCACAGCCAGAAAGATCAGGAATGCACCACATTGCTTAAATACGGTGCATTGCTGCCCTTTCACTTTGGCATAGGGCAGTGCAGCAAGGTGCCTTGCTGCGCTCCCGCTTGCCAAAATGCCATAAATTAGGCCCTTAATCCTTAAGCAATGGAGTTTATTCTGATCTCGCCCTTTCACTAAGCCTTACCAGTCCATTCCCAACTTGACTCCTTTGTCAGTTCAAGCATGGCAGCACTTCACAAGCCCATGTAACAAGCAACTAAAAGCCTATCCAATTATGGCTTAACTTGAATAATAGAAAATGTTGTAGTTTGTTTAATTTTAATATAAAGCTCTGCATCTATTAATAGGCACATTTAATTTTAACAAATTCAGTCGCCTGAGTTCCTTGAAAAATCTGAATAATAAAACTTTTGTAGATTGTTTAAAATTCTTAGTTAACATCTCATGCGCATCATTAATTTCGTTCAGATTTTAAAAATCGCATAGCTCGATGCTATTGAGTAGTATTTAGTTGGAGGTTTTTTTACCAATTATGTATGTCGAAATATTTTAAATTGTTAATTGTAACGATTTTAAGTAATCATATACAATAAACTATTGACTGCCTGACTCCTTTGGTGTTCTGGACTGTAAACCTATAATCATCTTGGGTATGAAATCCCTCGGAATCACTGTATAAAATACTTAATATGCAATTACAAATCAATGGCTAATATCTAGGTGTGCATTTGTCAGTTTCAGCCAGAACAGGATATCAAAACTCTTGTTCAATCACTTTCTGTCACAGATCGACTATTGGAACTCTCTTCTGACTTAAGTAGTACATGCTGCAGCTTCATCTGCTAAGGGGACCAAAAGATGCGGACATATTTCATCCTTTCTATTTATTCTTCAGTAGCCTCCCCTGGAAGCCAGAGTATCAAGTGGGCTTAGAACGGAGTACAAGAACTGCTCTTAGAACCCTTAGCTTCATAAAGGCTTCACACCACTAGCTCAATAGACATCTTGAAGAAGAAGACAACATTTCTATTCCAGCAACATTTCCTAATTTGCATCACTTCTTCCTTTCTGCCTCACCCTTCCTCCCATTACAGATCTATTGCCCCCCCATTTCTTTCCTCTTCTTCTTCTCCTGTCCTCCTTCTTTATAACAGCCTCTATTTTTAACTAACCCACCTAGATTGATTCCCTAGTCCCTTGGAAACTCACTATGTATAAAGCTACCCTGTTTTGCTCTGCTTTACGAAGTATAGAGCTCCTCTGTCATTTAGCAGTTTGCCCTGCATTTAATGTTTTTTTTAGATTTTTATATCTGTGACTGCCTTAATTCGCCTTGTAACTCTTGCACTTCTCACTGAAAAGTTCTCTAATGCCTATGGGCCATCTTCAGGCTATGGAAAACTGAAAAAATACATAATTAAGAAATAATTCTATTATCAGCCGAGAGTGACTCAATTATTCCAGACTACCTGAAGCCTCTCATGTGAATATAAATAAAATATTCCCTGGATGGATTCTACAATGCTAATGTAGATGTATTAACACTTTAAAAAAAAATAATAACAACTCACTTTTAGCTCTTCCACAGCGTTGTCCACTGTCTAATGTTTCAAATGCCACATGCACATCTAAGAGAGTGGTGCCCCCTTTCGCCTCTTATCTGTGCCTTAGCCTATGGAACTGCTTGTTGCTAGGGTCAGCAGCATTACTCCCAGTACAACCTTTGCTATATGAGTAGACCTAATTTAAGTTTACTAAACACAGACTATATTACCCTTTATATCAGGGATCCACAGACGAGTCTCAATGTAATCCTGCAATAATACCTCAGTCTGCTCTAGGGAGTCGCCATTAACTGGGGAATATCTCAGATTCTGCCCCTCAAGCCCCACACACCGCGCTTTACACCCGAATATCCCTTATGGTGATGTGATGATTCCTTTAAATATCTGGTGATATAGGTGCATAGAGACTCGGAGGTGGTAATTAGGGAAAATTATTGGGTCGCCATCGAACACATCACAGAGCTGATAATTTGCTGGATATCTCTTCCACTCTCTCTAGCTGGACGGTGGGTCTCTTTAAAATGGTGATCCTACCCAAGAGGCTGCATCAATTCCTGAATATCCAGCTGCCACTTAATAAATCTCTTTTTGAAGTCCTCAACTCACAACTGATCAGACTCGCCTTGGATGCAATGCAGCCCAGAGTTGGATGGGAGAGGTTTACATTACCCTTTCGCAAGGGTGGGTTTGAGGCGCCAACTTGAGTTTTATTCTCCTTGTGCGCAGAAGCAGTTTGTCCATTACTGGTATAAGCCCCACCTTTTCTACCTCATTTGGTGGTTGAGGTTGAAAATTTGCCTCCTTCTCCACCTACTGCCTTCCTGGATCGAGACATGATGTTCTGACCTCAGAGTGCACAATTAGAGCATGGGATAAACTGAGTAAGAAGGTAGGACTGGCATATGTTGAGTAGCCTTCTTTGCTGCCGGACTATCATCCCCTGCTCCAATCACTCACTAATCCAGCGCCTGGATGTGTTCCATGCCAGAGGAATATTAACTTGGGGCGACATTTACAGGCACAGTTTTTCTCACGTTGAAGGACTATAGGGGATGTTTCCCCTGTACCCCCAGGGTGCATTTCTTTATTACCATTAACAAAGTTGTTGCAAACTGTCCCTTCCACCGTTCTTGGGGGAACCATCTGTGGTGGAGCCCCTGCAGCAACTGCTAGATGCAACTTCTACTAAGCTTTCCATAACAGTATTGTATAGTGCCTCTCAGGAGGGACTTAAGGCATCTCCTAGGGCATCTTGTACAGGCTGTGGGAGAGACCTGGGATGGGAGATCAGTGACGAAAAATGGATGTATGCCTGTATTCAGATGGGCATGGTCTCTTCCAGTAGCTGACTCCGCATTATACATGATAAAATATTACACAGCGCATACTTCACACCGGTCTGCCGTCAAAGATCTGGTCTCAGAGGTGATGTGATGCAAATTACGCCAGATGTAGCTATCTGGATGGGGGTTTCTTTTCCTGGCTTAGACTTGAGCTGTTATTTATGGGCACTAGACTAAGGTGCTCTCTGCCCTGTCTGAGTGGTGGACTGCATGGTGCCATCTGACCAGGTTATCGCATTGCTGGGTTATATAATGGACCTAGATACCCCTCACAAACGTTTTCTATATTTGCCCATCTTATTAACAAAGTGGCAAATAGTGTCCCGATGGGGCAGAGGAGAAGCCCCTAAATTTAAGCACAGGTTGCGCGACATGCTTTACTACAATGAACAACTGGAACTTTATTCCGACCTGCTCCCAGATGCCTCTTGACCCTAGCATATTTGGAGCCCCCTCAGATCGCTTTTACTTACTCTTGATGGGGGAGCAGATGATGATTCTTAGGACAATGATGAGGGGCGGTGATGCTCCTGGTCGTGGTGTCTTCCTTGGGTTTGAGGCCACAGCTCCATTGATGAGGGGCCGTGATGTTCCTGGTCGTGGCGGCTTCCTTGGGACTGAGGCCACAGCTCCATTGATGAGGGGTGGTGATGCTCCTGGTCGTGGTGGCTTCCTTGGGTTTGAGGCCACAGCTCCATTGATGAGGGGCCGTGATGTTCCTGGTCGTGGCGGCTTCCTTGGGTTTGAGGCCACAGCTCCATTGATGAGGGGCCGTGATGTTCCTGGTCGTGGCAGCTTCCTTGGGACAGAGGCCGCAGCTCCATTGATGAGGGGCGGTGATGCTCCTGGTCGTGGTGTCTTCCTTGGGTTTGAGGCCACAGCTCCATTGATGAGGGGCCGTGATGTTCCTGGTCGTGGCGGCTTCCTTGGGACTGAGGCCACAGCTCCATTGATGAGGGGTGGTGATGTTCCTGGTCGTGGCGGCTTCCTTGGGACAGAGGCCACAGCTCCATTGATGAGGGGCGGTGATGCCCCTGGTCGTGGTGGCTTCCTTTGGATTGAGACCTCAGCTCCGAACATGGGACCTATATTTTTCTGCTATGTTTATGCATGCACTGTTTTCCCTGCATTGTATATGGTGGGTGAAGGCATCTGCACATGTATGGAGATTCGCTTTTGCCATTTACAATGTGCTGTTCTCTCACTTTGTAATGGAGGAGTACTTGACATACAAGTCGTGCTCTCTATAATGGTATATGCTGATTCCTACACAGTTCTATGTTCTGGTCTTTATGTTGTACTATTGCACTGGTGAAAAGTACTTCTGAAAAAGTTAAAATAAAAATAAAAATTGAATTTTAAGCTACGAGGTATTCAACAAGTTTTACTCACAATAAGGATCGTTATGTCTAAGGCTCCCTATTTTCTGTTTTTACAGATAAATATAGACAGAAAACAATGTGTTTTCTGTCTGCATTTATTTTTCTTAATGGATAAGTACAGAAAATGTGCTTCTTTTAGGTGACTCTTCGTGCAGTCTTTCATGAATTCTAGCCCAACAGCTGAGCAGAAGGACAGCATGGGAAATTTAAAAACAGGATGACATTTCTTTTAATAACTGCATTTGTCAACATACATTTGTGGTATAATGCTAATATTTGCCAGTGGATGTACTGTTATGTAATATTTGGCAACTTAAATTGCTAAAGCACGACAGACATCAACGTAGGAGTGCGCCTCTATCATTTGAATACATATGGAAATGTACAGTTTTACCCTGACACCACCTGCAATTTCTCAGTTATCATCACGTCTCAACATTTAGGTCAGGCTTCTCACCAGCAGATGCTATCTCTTTGCGGGTTCTCTGACTGTTCCTCCTCATCAAGACTTTAGTTTTCCCTTAACCTTAATTTCTCTAACCAAAGCTCTTGGAACAGCATTGAGAGTGGCTTGTTAATTACCACGGATCAAATAATGGGAGTTACCAGGCCAATCAGAATTGTACTTTTAGGGGGAGCACCACTGGTGGTGAGTGGTATTCCACGCAGATTTTTCTTTGGCGAACCTGTGGGATATTGGCAGTAGATAAGCACAAATTGACACAGTTAAATCTAATTCCTGCATATTATTCCTCAAAAATGTATAATTCCTGGTATTTCGATCCGCCCCCACCAGAGAACTACAGGGACCCTAGTAATGGTAATTAGGGGTGTAATGTAGGCCCTTGCAGCGTAATATCTTGTGAGATATGGAATACTCAGTGGCCTCTCATCACATTCTGCAGGGAGGGCCTTCATTTTGCATTACGCTACTGATAGTCATTCCAGGAGGAGGAGTCCAAAGAATTTAATAGGCCACGCATAATGAAGGCTTGTGATGCTGCTACTTGGTGGCATGGAGAGCTTACCAAAAATTGAAATGCTAAATAAAATAAATAAATAAATAGTTTACCTGGGGGCCTTGTAATTGCTGTAGTTGGCTCGCCTGTTGGAGAGAGAAAAGAGGATGGAATTTTAATACATGTTATAGCTGGATCCAGAAATGGCTTTACATTTTCAGTAACAAACTTCTGTGTACCTTTAGGAAGGATGGAGCAGGATGACAACATCTAGGGTAGGGGGCTATGTTTACTGCCACCTCATGCACCGAGTCCTTCATAGGGGAACCACATATAGATTTTAGTTCCAAACAACGGCGGACACAGTGACCGCACTTTCCTGAGGTGTTCCCTTGTTATGTATAGCAAACAGCCAATCTGATAGGAGTGTGCACAAGACTGCTCCAGCACTTGCCGTTGTTGAGTGCCACCTACTGTGCAGACAAACGAAGAAGTCAAACTTTTGGAGCGGTGCACCACTCGGTATTGAGACCAGTAGTAGTCAAGTAATCAATGAGTCTTGTGATGTTAAGGTCTTGAATAATCCTTTATTTACAAAAATTGCCAGCCAACGCGTTTCGTTCATGGGAATTAACTTCATCAGGGCATAGGTTCATGTTCCCTGGTGAGGAAACGGAGGTGTGGGGTTTGTAGTCTGGGTTGCACTGGCCTCCTTGGTAAGGGCCGGTGTGCGCTGTATCTGTCGAGTGGGCGGTATGGAGAGCTGTCCACTTCTATGATAAGAACAGGGGAACCACATAACGTGTGTAGCCTCCATAGGGGGACTTTATCATAAACAGGGGAGTCTGATCCATAGTACTCACAGCTTTGACATCACTGCAGACTCGTTCTTTACTGCTGTAACATCATAGTGTAGGGAAGCCATACATTGGCCAGGTCTCTCTCTTTCCACTCCTTTCCTGGGAGGGTGGAAGAGCTGATGCTAATCTGCAGTCTACGTCAGGTCTCCACAGACCCAACGAAAGGTAGAATGGTGGATGGTGTTTCACCATCTCGTTCTCTTCCCAGAACTGTAAAGACCTGAGGGAGGTGGTTGAATAGCGGGCTACACTGAGGAATTAACACCCACCACCCCTTCTGTCACCTGAAGGCAAGACAGACCTTGCAGGAGAACTCTGCCATGCTCTGCAGTAAGAATGTACCAGGCCAACTCCAAAGCATAGTGCCTGCTCCTCACTCTCTCATGAAGCAGCACATCCGGAGTATGAAAGGGAGAGGAAGGAAGGCTAGATGCAGGTGGGGGATACCAGGTATATTTTTAATAACTACATTTAAAGAGCTGGCAGGAAAGAGGTGGGAGAGGGTGGCAAGACAGGAAGCATTTCATGTTTGTTAGTGGAGGTACACAGTCGGGGTACTGGCGAGGGCATCAGACAGCCATATTATGTACGAGTCTCAATTGTCTACTGCATCGCCTGAGCATGGGATGGTTGTATGGAGGGATATGAAGAGGGATTTTAAGTAATCTAAAATGATAGATCACTCGTTGAGTATGTGCTTCCAATGATTATTAACAAAGTCATGTTTTCCACCTCAGGGTTCCAAGAGACTCCACGTATCACTCTGTGTGTGTTCCCGCTATCTAGGACATAAGAAATCCCTCGGTGGAAGGGTGACTGCAAAAATGCAGAAACACCAAACTGCTATTGTTACTGAAGCTCAATTAACGTTTGCGACCCAATTCCGATTTAGTATTTAAAAGGGGTAGTTTAGGACATCCCTTCCAAATACAGAAACACAGTGGTATACTTTACTGCCAATTCACAATTGGTGGTGACCCATTTCAAAATGGGAAGTAGTCCCCATGGGGTCTTTTCCCCTTTGAGAATGTTAAACAAACAATTTTTTATGGGCAGGTAGTGGTACTTTTAATTATATTTTTTGAAATACATCCCAATTTCCTTTAAGAAAAATGGGCTGCATAAAAAAAAAAGGAATTGCTTTACTTAAAAACAATCACAGACATGGTGGTCTGCTGACCCCAGCAGGCCACCATACCTATGATGGCTATCATTCCTAATGAGTCTCAATGTGCAAGCTCTCATTAATATTGATGAGGTAGGTCAATTTGCGACCCACTAGGAATCGCTAACGTATCAAAAAAAGTTACCTATATTAGAAATGGCAATTTGTTGATTGCGATCCGGAGAAAATTGCAATTAGAAAATTGCTATTCCTAATGTTAGTTTATTTGGCCCTTAATGTTTTGGAAGGGCTCTAAACTGCATTTTGGGATTTCCTGCACATGAAATATTAAGGTAGTAAAACGTGTGGGTTGTGATGATGCAGGCAATGATTGCTTTCTTCCTGAAAGCACTACACTTTCTTCATTAGCATCTATGTGCGCAGCAAGTCTTTAGATAAGCTACAGAAAGTGTCTGTTAGTTATAAGCAGGGACACTGGAATTATGTGGTGGGGAGGACCAAATTATGCTTCAGAGCTGATTAAATTACGGGGCAAGAAAAGGCAAATTATGCAGTGTAATGTGGTACATTTTGTGATAGTATTACTTAATTACTTTGTCATCTCTACACACAGAAACACTGTGTGGGCCAAGATTTCATTTTATTAGTACAAGTTTAATACCCAAATACAGCAATAAGGAACTAAAAAACATAACCAGTCAACCTTTGCAAAGGGCTTCCCACTATGTTTTAGTAGCTTTTGGTCTGTTTGAGCTAGAAACATGTTTTTGTTAAAATCTGCAGATTATGCAGCAGATGATGGATTATGTGGCAAATCAATAACTATGCAAAAAATACAATGGCTGCCGATTTGTATAATTTCTGTGACCCTGGCTGTAGGTGTATTCAGTCATACCTAAGTCTTAAAGTAGAAGTACAAGTCTATGTTGTTAATGGGCTGGCAGCCAACAGGTGACATAAACATTGGGGCAGAAATACTTAGAATTCAGGCAATGTAGAGCAGCAAGGCAAGTTGCTGCACTGTGTTGTGTGCAGTAGCGGCTGGTGAACTTCGAAAGTGGTTAGACATAAACAAAAAGTACCTTGTGAACAAGCCAGATCAACTAGCTGGGTGGGGAATTGCTCATTTAATCTGATTCCATGAATGATCAGCTTATCCAGTTTGGGTTGGTTTTTATTGTTTTCATTCTTGTAGTACTGTTGATCTATAATAAAATCTCAACCACAAGACCCAGAATGCAAAGAAAAACACGGATTTAATGAATTATTTGTGTAAACATGGGAATATGAGAGTTCTGCCTGTGGTGGGAGTGCTCTAGTCTATGTTTAGACACTCCAGACCAGATGTACATGGGAAAGTGTTTGCAATTAGCAAATATTGAGTTTTTGCCATTTGCCATTTGGTAATCACAAACACCCATGTACAAATGTGTGTTTAACACAGTTTGTGACTCTAAATCAGTGCCAAATAGACCTACCTCATTAATATTCAAAAGGTAGGTCTCGGCTTGAGACCCATTGGGAATCACAGAAATCACAGGGATGGTGGCCCTCTAGGATCAGCAGACCACCATGTCTGTGAACACTTTTCAATAAAGCAATGTTTTTTTAAAAATGCAGTCTGTTTTCCTTAAAGGAAAACGGGATGCGTTTCAAAAAGAAAAATGACGTTTTCTTTTTATTTTTATGAGTAGGGAGTGGTGCAGTGGAACCACTGCCTGCTCTTAAAAAATGTTTTTACAAGCATTCACAAAGGGGGAGGGGTCCCTTGGGGACCCCTTCCCAGTTGAGAATGGGTTACCACCTACTTAAAGTAGGCAGTAAAATCTGAATATTTTCATTCACACATACCATTGGGATTCGGTATTAGAAAGGGGCGTTCCTTCCTAATACCGAATTGGTAACCCAATTTGCGATTCGGTCATAGGATTTTGAATCACAAATTGCGCCTTTGTACATTTTTTGCGGGTGCAAACGGCCCAATTCTGCTAATCGGGCTGTTTGCGACCTCTAAAAAGCTTTGTAAAAGCTTTGTAAACCTGGCCTAGGTGCTTTCATTTTATTGCCACTCCTAAAATTCTAAAGTATGCTTGATGGTTAAAGCAAACCTCTTTATTAGGAAAGTGCCTACTGAGGCATTTAATATCCACTATGATGTGTAAAAATTATTTCAAGATCTGGCATAGATACAGCATTAGCTGTGTTGCCAGATTCATGTTTTTCAAAAGAATCATAATGTTACATAAATTATATGTATACATACAGCAGCTTTCAGTCAACACTCTTCAGTCAATGGCCTGTTCAAGAAATATTCACATTTTGCTTCCTCCCTCTACAGCATAGACCACAGGGCTATGTGTCAGCCCACTACAAACCATTGGTTTTCTTGACTAATGAATTTGTGTTGGTGCACATCTGCCGTAGAAGGTAGTCCACTACATTGCCAGGTCTGATGGCCAATCTCTGCTTTGATTTCATGTTTATTTGTGTGATGGGTCACTTTATTTGGCAGACATACACACATTATCTATAGACAGTAGTATTTTTATTTTTTAAATTCTTAATGCACAGAGTGTCTGTTTGCAAAATATAAACACATTATAAAATGTGCATACCTGCCAGGGCCAACCTAATGGCTTTGCCACTGCTTGCTCAAAACTGCTTTAAGTGAACACTGGTACGATTCACCATTTGAATTTTGTTATTCATGGAATAACTAATGAATGCAGTGGTTATTTCTTGATCGTTGAATACTCAAGCTTCTACTTGTGTTAAGCGCTACAACATTAAGAGACTATGGGTTTGAACACAGTTTTGCAGCCTAATAGGGCAGCAGTGGTTGTACTCTCAAGCATGATAATGATTTCAAATGCAAATAACGATACAAGTTTATTCACAAGGGAAGCAACGACAGAGGCAGCAGTGCTGGTGAGCAGTATACTTAGCAGTGGTAGGCAGTACTAGGCACTGGTTAACTGTATCGAACATTGAAGAAACGAGCAGTGCGCACACACTGGTGGACGGTGTACTTGGCACTGGTGGACAGTAACACTAAATTTAGCAACAGTGATGAGGGCAGGCATCAAAGGTGGAAAGTGCACATCTCTCAGACCAGGTGAGTAGGGGAACACCCTGCATACACCAACGTCATTTAAAAGTGTTCATGGCTAACAAGACCAGATTGTAACAAATGTGAAAGGACAAAATGCCCTTCCAGCCTGGAAGTCAATTAGACGATCTCAGCCACACAAAGCTTTCTAGGACGTGTATTTTTAGGTCGGGCCTAAGCAGCGTTTGCGCTCCTCTGCGAGGCATGATTATTTAGACTGTAGGCTTGAAGCACCTCCCATCTTTTCCATTTGTTACTGTTTGTGCCCTTCATAAATGCCTGCTGGCCAGTATGCTGTATGTGTCTCACCTTTTGGTGTTTCGGACCCTCCCAGGAGACTGCCCCTGTTACATGTGGTCTTACCCTTTTTTCTATACAGGTTCCTTTGTGTGCACGATTTTTTTCTTGTTTGCCTCAGCTTGTGTATAAGCACAGTGCCTGCTTCATGGACGCTGCACTTAGGGGTCTATTATAATGGCGGGTGGATCACCACCACCCGTACGGCGGTGGTGATCCACCCGCCATGATTCACCGCCCGCTTCCCATTTCCCCCTCGCCATATTAGGATGTAGGGGGGGACCCCGGCGGATGGAAAGACTGTCCGCCGGTTTTCCGCTGGTGACCGGGCGGAAAAGGGGAATTAGATAGTGGCGGTATCAAGATGCAGACAGTAAAGTGCCTATCTATGGCGGCATTGCCGCCATGTAAAGGCATGCGGAGTCTGCATTTGGGGGCCCGTATGGGCGGTATGGAGAGCTGTCCACTTCTATGATAAGAACAGGGGAACCACATAACGTGTGTAGCCTCCATAGGGGGACTTTATCATAAACAGGGGAGTCTGATCCATAGTACTCACAGCTTTGACATCACTGCAGACTCGTTCTTTACTGCTGTAACATCATAGTGTAGGGAAGCCATACATTGGCCAGGTCTCTCTCTTTCCACTCCTTTCCTGGGAGGGTGGAAGAGCTGATGCTAATCTGCAGTCTACGTCAGGTCTCCACAGACCCAACGAAAGGTAGAATGGTGGATGGTGTTTCACCATCTCGTTCTCTTCCCAGAACTGTAAAGACCTGAGGGAGGTGGTTGAATAGCGGGCTACACTGAGGAATTAACACCCACCACCCCTTCTGTCACCTGAAGGCAAGACAGACCTTGCAGGAGAACTCTGCCATGCTCTGCAGTAAGAATGTACCAGGCCAACTCCAAAGCATAGTGCCTGCTCCTCACTCTCTCATGAAGCAGCACATCCGGAGTATGAAAGGGAGAGGAAGGAAGGCTAGAGGCAGGTGGGGGATACCAGGTATATTTTTAATAACTACATTTAAAGAGCTGGCAGGAAAGAGGTGGGAGAGGGTGGCAAGACAGGAAGCATTTCATGTTTGTTAGTGGAGGTACACAGTCGGGGTACTGGCGAGGGCATCAGACAGCCATATTATGTACGAGTCTCAATTGTCTACTGCATCTCCTGAGCATGGGATGGTTGTATGGAGGGATATGAAGAGGGATTTTAAGTAATCTAAAATGATAGATTACTCGTTGAGTATGTGCTTCCAATGATTATTAACAAAGTCATGTTTTCCACCTCAGGGTTCCAAGAGACTCCACGTATCACTCTGTGTGTGTTCCCGCTATCTAGGACATAAGAAATCCCTCGGTGGAAGGGTGACTGCAAAAATGCAGAAACACCAAACTGCTATTGTTACTGAAGCTCAATTAACGTTTGCGACCCAATTCCGATTTAGTATTTAAAAGGGGTAGTTTAGGACATCCCTTCCAAATACAGAAACACAGTGGTATACTTTACTGCCAATTCACAATTGGTGGTGACCCATTTCAAAATGGGAAGTAGTCCCCATGGGGTCTTTTCCCCTTTGAGAATGTTAAACAAACAATTTTTTATGGGCAGGTAGTGGTACTTTTAATTATATTTTTTGAAATACATCCCAATTTCCTTTAAGAAAAATGGGCTGCATAAAAAAAAATGTATTGCTTTACTTAAAAACAATCACAGACATGGTGGTCTGCTGACCCTAGCAGGCCACCATACCTATGATGGCTATCATTCCTAATGAGTCTCAATGTGCAAGCTCTCATTAATATTGATGAGGTAGGTCAATTTGCGACCCACTAGGAATCGCTAACGTATCAAAAAAAGTTACCTATATTAGAAATGGCAATTTGTTGATTGCGATCCGGAGAAAATTGCAATTAGAAAATTGCTATTCCTAATGTTAGTTTATTTGGCCCTTAATGTTTTGGAAGGGCTCTAAACTGCATTTTGGGATTTCCTGCACATGAAATATTAAGGTAGTAAAACGTGTGGGTTGTGATGATGCAGGCAATGATTGCTTTCTTCCTGAAAGCACTACACTTTCTTCATTAGCATCTATGTGCGCAGCAAGTCTTTAGATAAGCTTCAGAAAGTGTCTGTTAGTTATAAGCAGGGACACTGGAATTATGTGGTGGGGAGGACCAAATTATGCTTCAGAGCTGATTAAATTATGGGGCAAGAAAAGGCAAATTATGCAGTGTAATGTGGTACATTTTGTGATAGTATTACTTAATTACTTTGTCATCTCTACACACAGAAACACTGTGTGGGCCAAGATTTCATTTTATTAGTACAAGTTTAATACCCAAATACAGCAATAAGGAACTAAAAAACATAACCAGTCAACCTTTGCAAAGGGCTTCCCACTATGTTTTAGTAGCTTTTGGTCTGTTTGAGCTAGAAACATGTTTTTGTTAAAATCTGCAGATTATGCAGCAGATGATGGATTATGTGGCAAATCAATAACTATGCAAAAAATACAATGGCTGCCGATTTGTATAATTTCTGTGACCCTGGCTGTAGGTGTATTCAGTCATACCTAAGTCTTAAAGTAGAAGTACAAGTCTATGTTGTTAATGGGCTGGCAGCCAACAGGTGACATAAACATTGGGGCAGAAATACTTAGAATTCAGGCAATGTAGAGCAGCAAGGCAAGTTGCTGCACTGTGTTGTGTGCAGTAGCGGCTGGTGAACTTCGAAAGTGGTTAGACATAAACAAAAAGTACCTTGTGAACAAGCCAGATCAACTAGCTGGGTGGGGAATTGCTCATTTAATCTGATTCCATGAATGATCAGCTTATCCAGTTTGGGTTGGTTTTTATTGTTTTCATTCTTGTAGTACTGTTGATCTATAATAAAATCTCAACCACAAGACCCAGAATGCAAAGAAAAACACGGATTTAATGAATTATTTGTGTAAACATGGGAATATGAGAGTTCTGCCTGTGGTGGGAGTGCTCTAGTCTATGTTTAGACACTCCAGACCAGATGTACATGGGAAAGTGTTTGCAATTAGCAAATATTGAGTTTTTGCCATTTGCCATTTGGTAATCACAAACACCCATGTACAAATGTGTGTTTAACACAGTTTGTGACTCTAAATCAGTGCCAAATAGACCTACCTCATTAATATTCAAAAGGTAGGTCTCGGCTTGAGACCCATTGGGAATCACAGAAATCACAGGGATGGTGGCCCTCTAGGATCAGCAGACCACCATGTCTGTGAACACTTTTCAATAAAGCAATGTTTTTTTAAAAATGCAGTCTGTTTTCCTTAAAGGAAAACGGGATGCGTTTCAAAAAGAAAAATGACGTTTTCTTTTTATTTTTATGAGTAGGGAGTGGTGCAGTGGAACCACTGCCTGCTCTTAAAAAATGTTTTTACAAGCATTCACAAAGGGGGAGGGGTCCCTTGGGGACCCCTTCCCAGTTGAGAATGGGTTACCACCTACTTAAAGTAGGCAGTAAAATCTGAATATTTTCATTCACACATACCATTGGGATTCGGTATTAGAAAGGGGCGTTCCTTCCTAATACCGAATTGGTAACCCAATTTGCGATTCGGTCATAGGATTTTGAATCACAAATTGCGCCTTTGTACATTTTTTGCGGGTGCAAACGGCCCAATTCTGCTAATCGGGCTGTTTGCGACCTCTAAAAAGCTTTGTAAAAGCTTTGTAAACCTGGCCTAGGTGCTTTCATTTTATTGCCACTCCTAAAATTCTAAAGTATGCTTGATGGTTAAAGCAAACCTCTTTATTAGGAAAGTGCCTACTGAGGCATTTAATATCCACTATGATGTGTAAAAATTATTTCAAGATCTGGCATAGATACAGCATTAGCTGTGTTGCCAGATTCATGTTTTTCAAAAGAATCATAATGTTACATAAATTATATGTATACATACAGCAGCTTTCAGTCAACACTCTTCAGTCAATGGCCTGTTCAAGAAATATTCACATTTTGCTTCCTCCCTCTACAGCATAGACCACAGGGCTATGTGTCAGCCCACTACAAACCATTGGTTTTCTTGACTAATGAATTTGTGTTGGTGCACATCTGCCGTAGAAGGTAGTCCACTACATTGCCAGGTCTGATGGCCAATCTCTGCTTTGATTTCATGTTTATTTGTGTGATGGGTCACTTTATTTGGCAGACATACACACATTATCTATAGACAGTAGTATTTTTATTTTTTAAATTCTTAATGCACAGAGTGTCTGTTTGCAAAATATAAACACATTATAAAATGTGCATACCTGCCAGGGCCAACCTAATGGCTTTGCTACTGCTTGCTCAAAACTGCTTTAAGTGAACACTGGTACGATTCACCATTTGAATTTTGTTATTCATGGAATAACTAATGAATGCAGTGGTTATTTCTTGATCGTTGAATACTCAAGCTTCTACTTGTGTTAAGCGCTACAACATTAAGAGACTATGGGTTTGAACACAGTTTTGCAGCCTAATAGGGCAGCAGTGGTTGTACTCTCAAGCATGATAATGATTTCAAATGCAAATAACGATACAAGTTTATTCACAAGGGAAGCAACGACAGAGGCAGCAGTGCTGGTGAGCAGTATACTTAGCAGTGGTAGGCAGTACTAGGCACTGGTTAACTGTATCGAACATTGAAGAAACGAGCAGTGCGCACACACTGGTGGACGGTGTACTTGGCACTGGTGGACAGTAACACTAAATTTAGCAACAGTGATGAGGGCAGGCATCAAAGGTGGAAAGTGCACATCTCTCAGACCAGGTGAGTAGGGGAACACCCTGCATACACCAACGTCATTTAAAAGTGTTCATGGCTAACAAGACCAGATTGTAACAAATGTGAAAGGACAAAATGCCCTTCCAGCCTGGAAGTCAATTAGACGATCTCAGCCACACAAAGCTTTCTAGGACGTGTATTTTTAGGTCGGGCCTAAGCAGCGTTTGCGCTCCTCTGCGAGGCATGATTATTTAGACTGTAGGCTTGAAGCACCTCCCATCTTTTCCATTTGTTACTGTTTGTGCCCTTCATAAATGCCTGCTGGCCAGTATGCTGTATGTGTCTCACCTTTTGGTGTTTCGGACCCTCCCAGGAGACTGCCCCTGTTACATGTGGTCTTACCCTTTTTTCTATACAGGTTCCTTTGTGTGCACGATTTTTTTCTTGTTTGCCTCAGCTTGTGTATAAGCACAGTGCCTGCTTCATGGACGCTGCACTTAGGGGTCTATTATAATGGCGGGTGGATCACCACCACCCGTACGGCGGTGGTGATCCACCCGCCATGATTCACCGCCCGCTTCCCATTTCCCCCTCGCCATATTAGGATGTAGGGGGGGACCCCGGCGGATGGAAAGACTGTCCGCCGGTTTTCCGCTGGTGACCGGGCGGAAAAGGGGAATTAGATAGTGGCGGTATCAAGATGCAGACAGTAAAGTGCCTATCTATGGCGGCATTGCCGCCATGTAAAGGCATGCGGAGTCTGCATTTGGGGGCCCGTATGGGCGGTATGGAGAGCTGTCCACTTCTATGATAAGAACAGGGGAACCACATAACGTGTGTAGCCTCCATAGGGGGACTTTATCATAAACAGGGGAGTCTGATCCATAGTACTCACAGCTTTGACATCACTGCAGACTCGTTCTTTACTGCTGTAACATCATAGTGTAGGGAAGCCATACATTGGCCAGGTCTCTCTCTTTCCACTCCTTTCCTGGGAGGGTGGAAGAGCTGATGCTAATCTGCAGTCTACGTCAGGTCTCCACAGACCCAACGAAAGGTAGAATGGTGGATGGTGTTTCACCATCTCGTTCTCTTCCCAGAACTGTAAAGACCTGAGGGAGGTGGTTGAATAGCGGGCTACACTGAGGAATTAACACCCACCACCCCTTCTGTCACCTGAAGGCAAGACAGACCTTGCAGGAGAACTCTGCCATGCTCTGCAGTAAGAATGTACCAGGCCAACTCCAAAGCATAGTGCCTGCTCCTCACTCTCTCATGAAGCAGCACATCCGGAGTATGAAAGGGAGAGGAAGGAAGGCTAGAGGCAGGTGGGGGATACCAGGTATATTTTTAATAACTACATTTAAAGAGCTGGCAGGAAAGAGGTGGGAGAGGGTGGCAAGACAGGAAGCATTTCATGTTTGTTAGTGGAGGTACACAGTCGGGGTACTGGCGAGGGCATCAGACAGCCATATTATGTACGAGTCTCAATTGTCTACTGCATCGCCTGAGCATGGGATGGTTGTATGGAGGGATATGAAGAGGGATTTTAAGTAATCTAAAATGATAGATTACTCGTTGAGTATGTGCTTCCAATGATTATTAACAAAGTCATGTTTTCCACCTCAGGGTTCCAAGAGACTCCACGTATCACTCTGTGTGTGTTCCCGCTATCTAGGACATAAGAAATCCCTCGGTGGAAGGGTGACTGCAAAAATGCAGAAACACCAAACTGCTATTGTTACTGAAGCTCAATTAACGTTTGCGACCCAATTCCGATTTAGTATTTAAAAGGGGTAGTTTAGGACATCCCTTCCAAATACAGAAACACAGTGGTATACTTTACTGCCAATTCACAATTGGTGGTGACCCATTTCAAAATGGGAAGTAGTCCCCATGGGGTCTTTTCCCCTTTGAGAATGTTAAACAAACAATTTTTTATGGGCAGGTAGTGGTACTTTTAATTATATTTTTTGAAATACATCCCAATTTCCTTTAAGAAAAATGGGCTGCATAAAAAAAAATGTATTGCTTTACTTAAAAACAATCACAGACATGGTGGTCTGCTGACCCCAGCAGGCCACCATACCTATGATGGCTATCATTCCTAATGAGTCTCAATGTGCAAGCTCTCATTAATATTGATGAGGTAGGTCAATTTGCGACCCACTAGGAATCGCTAACGTATCAAAAAAAGTTACCTATATTAGAAATGGCAATTTGTTGATTGCGATCCGGAGAAAATTGCAATTAGAAAATTGCTATTCCTAATGTTAGTTTATTTGGCCCTTAATGTTTTGGAAGGGCTCTAAACTGCATTTTGGGATTTCCTGCACATGAAATATTAAGGTAGTAAAACGTGTGGGTTGTGATGATGCAGGCAATGATTGCTTTCTTCCTGAAAGCACTACACTTTCTTCATTAGCATCTATGTGCGCAGCAAGTCTTTAGATAAGCTTCAGAAAGTGTCTGTTAGTTATAAGCAGGGACACTGGAATTATGTGGTGGGGAGGACCAAATTATGCTTCAGAGCTGATTAAATTATGGGGCAAGAAAAGGCAAATTATGCAGTGTAATGTGGTACATTTTGTGATAGTATTACTTAATTACTTTGTCATCTCTACACACAGAAACACTGTGTGGGCCAAGATTTCATTTTATTAGTACAAGTTTAATACCCAAATACAGCAATAAGGAACTAAAAAACATAACCAGTCAACCTTTGCAAAGGGCTTCCCACTATGTTTTAGTAGCTTTTGGTCTGTTTGAGCTAGAAACATGTTTTTGTTAAAATCTGCAGATTATGCAGCAGATGATGGATTATGTGGCAAATCAATAACTATGCAAAAAATACAATGGCTGCCGATTTGTATAATTTCTGTGACCCTGGCTGTAGGTGTATTCAGTCATACCTAAGTCTTAAAGTAGAAGTACAAGTCTATGTTGTTAATGGGCTGGCAGCCAACAGGTGACATAAACATTGGGGCAGAAATACTTAGAATTCAGGCAATGTAGAGCAGCAAGGCAAGTTGCTGCACTGTGTTGTGTGCAGTAGCGGCTGGTGAACTTCGAAAGTGGTTAGACATAAACAAAAAGTACCTTGTGAACAAGCCAGATCAACTAGCTGGGTGGGGAATTGCTCATTTAATCTGATTCCATGAATGATCAGCTTATCCAGTTTGGGTTGGTTTTTATTGTTTTCATTCTTGTAGTACTGTTGATCTATAATAAAATCTCAACCACAAGACCCAGAATGCAAAGAAAAACACGGATTTAATGAATTATTTGTGTAAACATGGGAATATGAGAGTTCTGCCTGTGGTGGGAGTGCTCTAGTCTATGTTTAGACACTCCAGACCAGATGTACATGGGAAAGTGTTTGCAATTAGCAAATATTGAGTTTTTGCCATTTGCCATTTGGTAATCACAAACACCCATGTACAAATGTGTGTTTAACACACTTTGTGACTCTAAATCAGTGCCAAATAGACCTACCTCATTAATATTCAAAAGGTAGGTCTCGGCTTGAGACCCATTGGGAATCACAGAAATCACAGGGATGGTGGCCCTCTAGGATCAGCAGACCACCATGTCTGTGAACACTTTTCAATAAAGCAATGTTTTTTTAAAAATGCAGTCTGTTTTCCTTAAAGGAAAACGGGATGCGTTTCAAAAAGAAAAATGACGTTTTCTTTTTATTTTTATGAGTAGGGAGTGGTGCAGTGGAACCACTGCCTGCTCTTAAAAAATGTTTTTACAAGCATTCACAAAGGGGGAGGGGTCCCTTGGGGACCCCTTCCCAGTTGAGAATGGGTTACCACCTACTTAAAGTAGGCAGTAAAATCTGAATATTTTCATTCACACATACCATTGGGATTCGGTATTAGAAAGGGGCGTTCCTTCCTAATACCGAATTGGTAACCCAATTTGCGATTCGGTCATAGGATTTTGAATCACAAATTGCGCCTTTGTACATTTTTTGCGGGTGCAAACGGCCCAATTCTGCTAATCGGGCTGTTTGCGACCTCTAAAAAGCTTTGTAAAAGCTTTGTAAACCTGGCCTAGGTGCTTTCATTTTATTGCCACTCCTAAAATTCTAAAGTATGCTTGATGGTTAAAGCAAACCTCTTTATTAGGAAAGTGCCTACTGAGGCATTTAATATCCACTATGATGTGTAAAAATTATTTCAAGATCTGGCATAGATACAGCATTAGCTGTGTTGCCAGATTCATGTTTTTCAAAAGAATCATAATGTTACATAAATTATATGTATACATACAGCAGCTTTCAGTCAACACTCTTCAGTCAATGGCCTGTTCAAGAAATATTCACATTTTGCTTCCTCCCTCTACAGCATAGACCACAGGGCTATGTGTCAGCCCACTACAAACCATTGGTTTTCTTGACTAATGAATTTGTGTTGGTGCACATCTGCCGTAGAAGGTAGTCCACTACATTGCCAGGTCTGATGGCCAATCTCTGCTTTGATTTCATGTTTATTTGTGTGATGGGTCACTTTATTTGGCAGACATACACACATTATCTATAGACAGTAGTATTTTTATTTTTTAAATTCTTAATGCACAGAGTGTCTGTTTGCAAAATATAAACACATTATAAAATGTGCATACCTGCCAGGGCCAACCTAATGGCTTTGCTACTGCTTGCTCAAAACTGCTTTAAGTGAACACTGGTACGATTCACCATTTGAATTTTGTTATTCATGGAATAACTAATGAATGCAGTGGTTATTTCTTGATCGTTGAATACTCAAGCTTCTACTTGTGTTAAGCGCTACAACATTAAGAGACTATGGGTTTGAACACAGTTTTGCAGCCTAATAGGGCAGCAGTGGTTGTACTCTCAAGCATGATAATGATTTCAAATGCAAATAACGATACAAGTTTATTCACAAGGGAAGCAACGACAGAGGCAGCAGTGCTGGTGAGCAGTATACTTAGCAGTGGTAGGCAGTACTAGGCACTGGTTAACTGTATCGAACATTGAAGAAACGAGCAGTGCGCACACACTGGTGGACGGTGTACTTGGCACTGGTGGACAGTAACACTAAATTTAGCAACAGTGATGAGGGCAGGCATCAAAGGTGGAAAGTGCACATCTCTCAGACCAGGTGAGTAGGGGAACACCCTGCATACACCAACGTCATTTAAAAGTGTTCATGGCTAACAAGACCAGATTGTAACAAATGTGAAAGGACAAAATGCCCTTCCAGCCTGGAAGTCAATTAGACGATCTCAGCCACACAAAGCTTTCTAGGACGTGTATTTTTAGGTCGGGCCTAAGCAGCGTTTGCGCTCCTCTGCGAGGCATGATTATTTAGACTGTAGGCTTGAAGCACCTCCCATCTTTTCCATTTGTTACTGTTTGTGCCCTTCATAAATGCCTGCTGGCCAGTATGCTGTATGTGTCTCACCTTTTGGTGTTTCGGACCCTCCCAGGAGACTGCCCCTGTTACATGTGGTCTTACCCTTTTTTCTATACAGGTTCCTTTGTGTGCACGATTTTTTTCTTGTTTGCCTCAGCTTGTGTATAAGCACAGTGCCTGCTTCATGGACGCTGCACTTAGGGGTCTATTATAATGGCGGGTGGATCACCACCACCCGTACGGCGGTGGTGATCCACCCGCCATGATTCACCGCCCGCTTCCCATTTCCCCCTCGCCATATTAGGATGTAGGGGGGGACCCCGGCGGATGGAAAGACTGTCCGCCGGTTTTCCGCTGGTGACCGGGCGGAAAAGGGGAATTAGATAGTGGCGGTATCAAGATGCAGACAGTAAAGTGCCTATCTATGGCGGCATTGCCGCCATGTAAAGGCATGCGGAGTCTGCATTTGGGGGCCCGTATGGGCGGTATGGAGAGCTGTCCACTTCTATGATAAGAACAGGGGAACCACATAACGTGTGTAGCCTCCATAGGGGGACTTTATCATAAACAGGGGAGTCTGATCCATAGTACTCACAGCTTTGACATCACTGCAGACTCGTTCTTTACTGCTGTAACATCATAGTGTAGGGAAGCCATACATTGGCCAGGTCTCTCTCTTTCCACTCCTTTCCTGGGAGGGTGGAAGAGCTGATGCTAATCTGCAGTCTACGTCAGGTCTCCACAGACCCAACGAAAGGTAGAATGGTGGATGGTGTTTCACCATCTCGTTCTCTTCCCAGAACTGTAAAGACCTGAGGGAGGTGGTTGAATAGCGGGCTACACTGAGGAATTAACACCCACCACCCCTTCTGTCACCTGAAGGCAAGACAGACCTTGCAGGAGAACTCTGCCATGCTCTGCAGTAAGAATGTACCAGGCCAACTCCAAAGCATAGTGCCTGCTCCTCACTCTCTCATGAAGCAGCACATCCGGAGTATGAAAGGGAGAGGAAGGAAGGCTAGAGGCAGGTGGGGGATACCAGGTATATTTTTAATAACTACATTTAAAGAGCTGGCAGGAAAGAGGTGGGAGAGGGTGGCAAGACAGGAAGCATTTCATGTTTGTTAGTGGAGGTACACAGTCAGGGTACTGGCGAGGGCATCAGACAGCCATATTATGTACGAGTCTCAATTGTCTACTGCATCGCCTGAGCATGGGATGGTTGTATGGAGGGATATGAAGAGGGATTTTAAGTAATCTAAAATGATAGATTACTCGTTGAGTATGTGCTTCCAATGATTATTAACAAAGTCATGTTTTCCACCTCAGGGTTCCAAGAGACTCCACGTATCACTCTGTGTGTGTTCCCGCTATCTAGGACATAAGAAATCCCTCGGTGGAAGGGTGACTGCAAAAATGCAGAAACACCAAACTGCTATTGTTACTGAAGCTCAATTAACGTTTGCGACCCAATTCCGATTTAGTATTTAAAAGGGGTAGTTTAGGACATCCCTTCCAAATACAGAAACACAGTGGTATACTTTACTGCCAATTCACAATTGGTGGTGACCCATTTCAAAATGGGAAGTAGTCCCCATGGGGTCTTTTCCCCTTTGAGAATGTTAAACAAACAATTTTTTATGGGCAGGTAGTGGTACTTTTAATTATATTTTTTGAAATACATCCCAATTTCCTTTAAGAAAAATGGGCTGCATAAAAAAAAATGTATTGCTTTACTTAAAAACAATCACAGACATGGTGGTCTGCTGACCCCAGCAGGCCACCATACCTATGATGGCTATCATTCCTAATGAGTCTCAATGTGCAAGCTCTCATTAATATTGATGAGGTAGGTCAATTTGCGACCCACTAGGAATCGCTAACGTATCAAAAAAAGTTACCTATATTAGAAATGGCAATTTGTTGATTGCGATCCGGAGAAAATTGCAATTAGAAAATTGCTATTCCTAATGTTAGTTTATTTGGCCCTTAATGTTTTGGAAGGGCTCTAAACTGCATTTTGGGATTTCCTGCACATGAAATATTAAGGTAGTAAAACGTGTGGGTTGTGATGATGCAGGCAATGATTGCTTTCTTCCTGAAAGCACTACACTTTCTTCATTAGCATCTATGTGCGCAGCAAGTCTTTAGATAAGCTTCAGAAAGTGTCTGTTAGTTATAAGCAGGGACACTGGAATTATGTGGTGGGGAGGACCAAATTATGCTTCAGAGCTGATTAAATTATGGGGCAAGAAAAGGCAAATTATGCAGTGTAATGTGGTACATTTTGTGATAGTATTACTTAATTACTTTGTCATCTCTACACACAGAAACACTGTGTGGGCCAAGATTTCATTTTATTAGTACAAGTTTAATACCCAAATACAGCAATAAGGAACTAAAAAACATAACCAGTCAACCTTTGCAAAGGGCTTCCCACTATGTTTTAGTAGCTTTTGGTCTGTTTGAGCTAGAAACATGTTTTTGTTAAAATCTGCAGATTATGCAGCAGATGATGGATTATGTGGCAAATCAATAACTATGCAAAAAATACAATGGCTGCCGATTTGTATAATTTCTGTGACCCTGGCTGTAGGTGTATTCAATCATACCTAAGTCTTAAAGTAGAAGTACAAGTCTATGTTGTTAATGGGCTGGCAGCCAACAGGTGACATAAACATTGGGGCAGAAATACTTAGAATTCAGGCAATGTAGAGCAGCAAGGCAAGTTGCTGCACTGTGTTGTGTGCAGTAGCGGCTGGTGAACTTCGAAAGTGGTTAGACATAAACAAAAAGTACCTTGTGAACAAGCCAGATCAACTAGCTGGGTGGGGAATTGCTCATTTAATCTGATTCCATGAATGATCAGCTTATCCAGTTTGGGTTGGTTTTTATTGTTTTCATTCTTGTAGTACTGTTGATCTATAATAAAATCTCAACCACAAGACCCAGAATGCAAAGAAAAACACGGATTTAATGAATTATTTGTGTAAACATGGGAATATGAGAGTTCTGCCTGTGGTGGGAGTGCTCTAGTCTATGTTTAGACACTCCAGACCAGATGTACATGGGAAAGTGTTTGCAATTAGCAAATATTGAGTTTTTGCCATTTGCCATTTGGTAATCACAAACACCCATGTACAAATGTGTGTTTAACACAGTTTGTGACTCTAAATCAGTGCCAAATAGACCTACCTCATTAATATTCAAAAGGTAGGTCTCGGCTTGAGACCCATTGGGAATCACAGAAATCACAGGGATGGTGGCCCTCTAGGATCAGCAGACCACCATGTCTGTGAACACTTTTCAATAAAGCAATGTTTTTTTAAAAATGCAGTCTGTTTTCCTTAAAGGAAAACGGGATGCGTTTCAAAAAGAAAAATGACGTTTTCTTTTTATTTTTATGAGTAGGGAGTGGTGCAGTGGAACCACTGCCTGCTCTTAAAAAATGTTTTTACAAGCATTCACAAAGGGGGAGGGGTCCCTTGGGGACCCCTTCCCAGTTGAGAATGGGTTACCACCTACTTAAAGTAGGCAGTAAAATCTGAATATTTTCATTCACACATACCATTGGGATTCGGTATTAGAAAGGGGCGTTCCTTCCTAATACCGAATTGGTAACCCAATTTGCGATTCGGTCATAGGATTTTGAATCACAAATTGCGCCTTTGTACATTTTTTGCGGGTGCAAACGGCCCAATTCTGCTAATCGGGCTGTTTGCGACCTCTAAAAAGCTTTGTAAAAGCTTTGTAAACCTGGCCTAGGTGCTTTCATTTTATTGCCACTCCTAAAATTCTAAAGTATGCTTGATGGTTAAAGCAAACCTCTTTATTAGGAAAGTGCCTACTGAGGCATTTAATATCCACTATGATGTGTAAAAATTATTTCAAGATCTGGCATAGATACAGCATTAGCTGTGTTGCCAGATTCATGTTTTTCAAAAGAATCATAATGTTACATAAATTATATGTATACATACAGCAGCTTTCAGTCAACACTCTTCAGTCAATGGCCTGTTCAAGAAATATTCACATTTTGCTTCCTCCCTCTACAGCATAGACCACAGGGCTATGTGTCAGCCCACTACAAACCATTGGTTTTCTTGACTAATGAATTTGTGTTGGTGCACATCTGCCGTAGAAGGTAGTCCACTACATTGCCAGGTCTGATGGCCAATCTCTGCTTTGATTTCATGTTTATTTGTGTGATGGGTCACTTTATTTGGCAGACATACACACATTATCTATAGACAGTAGTATTTTTATTTTTTAAATTCTTAATGCACAGAGTGTCTGTTTGCAAAATATAAACACATTATAAAATGTGCATACCTGCCAGGGCCAACCTAATGGCTTTGCTACTGCTTGCTCAAAACTGCTTTAAGTGAACACTGGTACGATTCACCATTTGAATTTTGTTATTCATGGAATAACTAATGAATGCAGTGGTTATTTCTTGATCGTTGAATACTCAAGCTTCTACTTGTGTTAAGCGCTACAACATTAAGAGACTATGGGTTTGAACACAGTTTTGCAGCCTAATAGGGCAGCAGTGGTTGTACTCTCAAGCATGATAATGATTTCAAATGCAAATAACGATACAAGTTTATTCACAAGGGAAGCAACGACAGAGGCAGCAGTGCTGGTGAGCAGTATACTTAGCAGTGGTAGGCAGTACTAGGCACTGGTTAACTGTATCGAACATTGAAGAAACGAGCAGTGCGCACACACTGGTGGACGGTGTACTTGGCACTGGTGGACAGTAACACTAAATTTAGCAACAGTGATGAGGGCAGGCATCAAAGGTGGAAAGTGCACATCTCTCAGACCAGGTGAGTAGGGGAACACCCTGCATACACCAACGTCATTTAAAAGTGTTCATGGCTAACAAGACCAGATTGTAACAAATGTGAAAGGACAAAATGCCCTTCCAGCCTGGAAGTCAATTAGACGATCTCAGCCACACAAAGCTTTCTAGGACGTGTATTTTTAGGTCGGGCCTAAGCAGCGTTTGCGCTCCTCTGCGAGGCATGATTATTTAGACTGTAGGCTTGAAGCACCTCCCATCTTTTCCATTTGTTACTGTTTGTGCCCTTCATAAATGCCTGCTGGCCAGTATGCTGTATGTGTCTCACCTTTTGGTGTTTCGGACCCTCCCAGGAGACTGCCCCTGTTACATGTGGTCTTACCCTTTTTTCTATACAGGTTCCTTTGTGTGCACGATTTTTTTCTTGTTTGCCTCAGCTTGTGTATAAGCACAGTGCCTGCTTCATGGACGCTGCACTTAGGGGTCTATTATAATGGCGGGTGGATCACCACCACCCGTACGGCGGTGGTGATCCACCCGCCATGATTCACCGCCCGCTTCCCATTTCCCCCTCGCCATATTAGGATGTAGGGGGGGACCCCGGCGGATGGAAAGACTGTCCGCCGGTTTTCCGCTGGTGACCGGGCGGAAAAGGGGAATTAGATAGTGGCGGTATCAAGATGCAGACAGTAAAGTGCCTATCTATGGCGGCATTGCCGCCATGTAAAGGCATGCGGAGTCTGCATTTGGGGGCCCGTATGGGCGGTATGGAGAGCTGTCCACTTCTATGATAAGAACAGGGGAACCACATAACGTGTGTAGCCTCCATAGGGGGACTTTATCATAAACAGGGGAGTCTGATCCATAGTACTCACAGCTTTGACATCACTGCAGACTCGTTCTTTACTGCTGTAACATCATAGTGTAGGGAAGCCATACATTGGCCAGGTCTCTCTCTTTCCACTCCTTTCCTGGGAGGGTGGAAGAGCTGATGCTAATCTGCAGTCTACGTCAGGTCTCCACAGACCCAACGAAAGGTAGAATGGTGGATGGTGTTTCACCATCTCGTTCTCTTCCCAGAACTGTAAAGACCTGAGGGAGGTGGTTGAATAGCGGGCTACACTGAGGAATTAACACCCACCACCCCTTCTGTCACCTGAAGGCAAGACAGACCTTGCAGGAGAACTCTGCCATGCTCTGCAGTAAGAATGTACCAGGCCAACTCCAAAGCATAGTGCCTGCTCCTCACTCTCTCATGAAGCAGCACATCCGGAGTATGAAAGGGAGAGGAAGGAAGGCTAGAGGCAGGTGGGGGATACCAGGTATATTTTTAATAACTACATTTAAAGAGCTGGCAGGAAAGAGGTGGGAGAGGGTGGCAAGACAGGAAGCATTTCATGTTTGTTAGTGGAGGTACACAGTCAGGGTACTGGCGAGGGCATCAGACAGCCATATTATGTACGAGTCTCAATTGTCTACTGCATCGCCTGAGCATGGGATGGTTGTATGGAGGGATATGAAGAGGGATTTTAAGTAATCTAAAATGATAGATTACTCGTTGAGTATGTGCATCCAATGATTATTAACAAAGTCATGTTTTCCACCTCAGGGTTCCAAGAGACTCCACGTATCACTCTGTGTGTGTTCCCGCTATCTAGGACATAAGAAATCCCTCGGTGGAAGGGTGACTGCAAAAATGCAGAAACACCAAACTGCTATTGTTACTGAAGCTCAATTAACGTTTGCGACCCAATTCCGATTTAGTATTTAAAAGGGGTAGTTTAGGACATCCCTTCCAAATACAGAAACACAGTGGTATACTTTACTGCCAATTCACAATTGGTGGTGACCCATTTCAAAATGGGAAGTAGTCCCCATGGGGTCTTTTCCCCTTTGAGAATGTTAAACAAACAATTTTTTATGGGCAGGTAGTGGTACTTTTAATTATATTTTTTGAAATACATCCCAATTTCCTTTAAGAAAAATGGGCTGCATAAAAAAAAATGTATTGCTTTACTTAAAAACAATCACAGACATGGTGGTCTGCTGACCCCAGCAGGCCACCATACCTATGATGGCTATCATTCCTAATGAGTCTCAATGTGCAAGCTCTCATTAATATTGATGAGGTAGGTCAATTTGCGACCCACTAGGAATCGCTAACGTATCAAAAAAAGTTACCTATATTAGAAATGGCAATTTGTTGATTGCGATCCGGAGAAAATTGCAATTAGAAAATTGCTATTCCTAATGTTAGTTTATTTGGCCCTTAATGTTTTGGAAGGGCTCTAAACTGCATTTTGGGATTTCCTGCACATGAAATATTAAGGTAGTAAAACGTGTGGGTTGTGATGATGCAGGCAATGATTGCTTTCTTCCTGAAAGCACTACACTTTCTTCATTAGCATCTATGTGCGCAGCAAGTCTTTAGATAAGCTTCAGAAAGTGTCTGTTAGTTATAAGCAGGGACACTGGAATTATGTGGTGGGGAGGACCAAATTATGCTTCAGAGCTGATTAAATTATGGGGCAAGAAAAGGCAAATTATGCAGTGTAATGTGGTACATTTTGTGATAGTATTACTTAATTACTTTGTCATCTCTACACACAGAAACACTGTGTGGGCCAAGATTTCATTTTATTAGTACAAGTTTAATACCCAAATACAGCAATAAGGAACTAAAAAACATAACCAGTCAACCTTTGCAAAGGGCTTCCCACTATGTTTTAGTAGCTTTTGGTCTGTTTGAGCTAGAAACATGTTTTTGTTAAAATCTGCAGATTATGCAGCAGATGATGGATTATGTGGCAAATCAATAACTATGCAAAAAAAACAATGGCTGCCGATTTGTATAATTTCTGTGACCCTGGCTGTAGGTGTATTCAGTCATACCTAAGTCTTAAAGTAGAAGTACAAGTCTATGTTGTTAATGGGCTGGCAGCCAACAGGTGACATAAACATTGGGGCAGAAATACTTAGAATTCAGGCAATGTAGAGCAGCAAGGCAAGTTGCTGCACTGTGTTGTGTGCAGTAGCGGCTGGTGAACTTCGAAAGTGGTTAGACATAAACAAAAAGTACCTTGTGAACAAGCCAGATCAACTAGCTGGGTGGGGAATTGCTCATTTAATCTGATTCCATGAATGATCAGCTTATCCAGTTTGGGTTGGTTTTTATTGTTTTCATTCTTGTAGTACTGTTGATCTATAATAAAATCTCAACCACAAGACCCAGAATGCAAAGAAAAACACGGATTTAATGAATTATTTGTGTAAACATGGGAATATGAGAGTTCTGCCTGTGGTGGGAGTGCTCTAGTCTATGTTTAGACACTCCAGACCAGATGTACATGGGAAAGTGTTTGCAATTAGCAAATATTGAGTTTTTGCCATTTGCCATTTGGTAATCACAAACACCCATGTACAAATGTGTGTTTAACACAGTTTGTGACTCTAAATCAGTGCCAAATAGACCTACCTCATTAATATTCAAAAGGTAGGTCTCGGCTTGAGACCCATTGGGAATCACAGAAATCACAGGGATGGTGGCCCTCTAGGATCAGCAGACCACCATGTCTGTGAACACTTTTCAATAAAGCAATGTTTTTTTAAAAATGCAGTCTGTTTTCCTTAAAGGAAAACGGGATGCGTTTCAAAAAGAAAAATGACGTTTTCTTTTTATTTTTATGAGTAGGGAGTGGTGCAGTGGAACCACTGCCTGCTCTTAAAAAATGTTTTTACAAGCATTCACAAAGGGGGAGGGGTCCCTTGGGGACCCCTTCCCAGTTGAGAATGGGTTACCACCTACTTAAAGTAGGCAGTAAAATCTGAATATTTTCATTCACACATACCATTGGGATTCGGTATTAGAAAGGGGCGTTCCTTCCTAATACCGAATTGGTAACCCAATTTGCGATTCGGTCATAGGATTTTGAATCACAAATTGCGCCTTTGTACATTTTTTGCGGGTGCAAACGGCCCAATTCTGCTAATCGGGCTGTTTGCGACCTCTAAAAAGCTTTGTAAAAGCTTTGTAAACCTGGCCTAGGTGCTTTCATTTTATTGCCACTCCTAAAATTCTAAAGTATGCTTGATGGTTAAAGCAAACCTCTTTATTAGGAAAGTGCCTACTGAGGCATTTAATATCCACTATGATGTGTAAAAATTATTTCAAGATCTGGCATAGATACAGCATTAGCTGTGTTGCCAGATTCATGTTTTTCAAAAGAATCATAATGTTACATAAATTATATGTATACATACAGCAGCTTTCAGTCAACACTCTTCAGTCAATGGCCTGTTCAAGAAATATTCACATTTTGCTTCCTCCCTCTACAGCATAGACCACAGGGCTATGTGTCAGCCCACTACAAACCATTGGTTTTCTTGACTAATGAATTTGTGTTGGTGCACATCTGCCGTAGAAGGTAGTCCACTACATTGCCAGGTCTGATGGCCAATCTCTGCTTTGATTTCATGTTTATTTGTGTGATGGGTCACTTTATTTGGCAGACATACACACATTATCTATAGACAGTAGTATTTTTATTTTTTAAATTCTTAATGCACAGAGTGTCTGTTTGCAAAATATAAACACATTATAAAATGTGCATACCTGCCAGGGCCAACCTAATGGCTTTGCCACTGCTTGCTCAAAACTGCTTTAAGTGAACACTGGTACGATTCACCATTTGAATTTTGTTATTCATGGAATAACTAATGAATGCAGTGGTTATTTCTTGATCGTTGAATACTCAAGCTTCTACTTGTGTTAAGCGCTACAACATTAAGAGACTATGGGTTTGAACACAGTTTTGCAGCCTAATAGGGCAGCAGTGGTTGTACTCTCAAGCATGATAATGATTTCAAATGCAAATAACGATACAAGTTTATTCACAAGGGAAGCAACAACAGAGGCAGCAGTGCTGGTGAGCAGTATACTTAGCAGTGGTAGGCAGTACTAGGCACTGGTTAACTGTATCGAACATTGAAGAAACGAGCAGTGCGCACACACTGGTGGACGGTGTACTTGGCACTGGTGGACAGTAACACTAAATTTAGCAACAGTGATGAGGGCAGGCATCAAAGGTGGAAAGTGCACATCTCTCAGACCAGGTGAGTAGGGGAACACCCTGCATACACCAACGTCATTTAAAAGTGTTCATGGCTAACAAGACCAGATTGTAACAAATGTGAAAGGACAAAATGCCCTTCCAGCCTGGAAGTCAATTAGACGATCTCAGCCACACAAAGCTTTCTAGGACGTGTATTTTTAGGTCGGGCCTAAGCAGCGTTTGCGCTCCTCTGCGAGGCATGATTATTTAGACTGTAGGCTTGAAGCACCTCCCATCTTTTCCATTTGTTACTGTTTGTGCCCTTCATAAATGCCTGCTGGCCAGTATGCTGTATGTGTCTCACCTTTTGGTGTTTCGGACCCTCCCAGGAGACTGCCCCTGTTACATGTGGTCTTACCCTTTTTTCTATACAGGTTCCTTTGTGTGCACGATTTTTTTCTTGTTTGCCTCAGCTTGTGTATAAGCACAGTGCCTGCTTCATGGACGCTGCACTTAGGGGTCTATTATAATGGCGGGTGGATCACCACCACCCGTACGGCGGTGGTGATCCACCCGCCATGATTCACCGCCCGCTTCCCATTTCCCCCTCGCCATATTAGGATGTAGGGGGGGACCCCGGCGGATGGAAAGACTGTCCGCCGGTTTTCCGCTGGTGACCGGGCGGAAAAGGGGAATTAGATAGCGGCGGTATCAAGATGCAGACAGTAAAGTGCCTATCTATGGCGGCATTGCCGCCATGTAAAGGCATGCGGAGTCTGCATTTGGGGGCCCGTATGGGCGGTATGGAGAGCTGTCCACTTCTATGATAAGAACAGGGGAACCACATAACGTGTGTAGCCTCCATAGGGGGACTTTATCATAAACAGGGGAGTCTGATCCATAGTACTCACAGCTTTGACATCACTGCAGACTCGTTCTTTACTGCTGTAACATCATAGTGTAGGGAAGCCATACATTGGCCAGGTCTCTCTCTTTCCACTCCTTTCCTGGGAGGGTGGAAGAGCTGATGCTAATCTGCAGTCTACGTCAGGTCTCCACAGACCCAACGAAAGGTAGAATGGTGGATGGTGTTTCACCATCTCGTTCTCTTCCCAGAACTGTAAAGACCTGAGGGAGGTGGTTGAATAGCGGGCTACACTGAGGAATTAACACCCACCACCCCTTCTGTCACCTGAAGGCAAGACAGACCTTGCAGGAGAACTCTGCCATGCTCTGCAGTAAGAATGTACCAGGCCAACTCCAAAGCATAGTGCCTGCTCCTCACTCTCTCATGAAGCAGCACATCCGGAGTATGAAAGGGAGAGGAAGGAAGGCTAGAGGCAGGTGGGGGATACCAGGTATATTTTTAATAACAACATTTAAAGAGCTGGCAGGAAAGAGGTGGGAGAGGGTGGCAAGACAGGAAGCATTTCATGTTTGTTAGTGGAGGTACACAGTCGGGGTACTGGCGAGGGCATCAGACAGCCATATTATGTACGAGTCTCAATTGTCTACTGCATCGCCTGAGCATGGGATGGTTGTATGGAGGGATATGAAGAGGGATTTTAAGTAATCTAAAATGATAGATTACTCGTTGAGTATGTGCTTCCAATGATTATTAACAAAGTCATGTTTTCCACCTCAGGGTTCCAAGAGACTCCACGTATCACTCTGTGTGTGTTCCCGCTATCTAGGACATAAGAAATCCCTCGGTGGAAGGGTGACTGCAAAAATGCAGAAACACCAAACTGCTATTGTTACTGAAGCTCAATTAACGTTTGCGACCCAATTCCGATTTAGTATTTAAAAGGGGTAGTTTAGGACATCCCTTCCAAATACAGAAACACAGTGGTATACTTTACTGCCAATTCACAATTGGTGGTGACCCATTTCAAAATGGGAAGTAGTCCCCATGGGGTCTTTTCCCCTTTGAGAATGTTAAACAAACAATTTTTTATGGGCAGGTAGTGGTACTTTTAATTATATTTTTTGAAATACATCCCAATTTCCTTTAAGAAAAATGGGCTGCATAAAAAAAAGTATTGCTTTACTTAAAAACAATCACAGACATGGTGGTCTGCTGACCCCAGCAGGCCACCATACCTATGATGGCTATCATTCCTAATGAGTCTCAATGTGCAAGCTCTCATTAATATTGATGAGGTAGGTCAATTTGCGACCCACTAGGAATCGCTAACGTATCAAAAAAAGTTACCTATATTAGAAATGGCAATTTGTTGATTGCGATCCGGAGAAAATTGCAATTAGAAAATTGCTATTCCTAATGTTAGTTTATTTGGCCCTTAATGTTTTGGAAGGGCTCTAAACTGCATTTTGGGATTTCCTGCACATGAAATATTAAGGTAGTAAAACGTGTGGGTTGTGATGATGCAGGCAATGATTGCTTTCTTCCTGAAAGCACTACACTTTCTTCATTAGCATCTATGTGCGCAGCAAGTCTTTAGATAAGCTTCAGAAAGTGTCTGTTAGTTATAAGCAGGGACACTGGAATTATGTGGTGGGGAGGACCAAATTATGCTTCAGAGCTGATTAAATTATGGGGCAAGAAAAGGCAAATTATGCAGTGTAATGTGGTACATTTTGTGATAGTATTACTTAATTACTTTGTCATCTCTACACACAGAAACACTGTGTGGGCCAAGATTTCATTTTATTAGTACAAGTTTAATACCCAAATACAGCAATAAGGAACTAAAAAACATAACCAGTCAACCTTTGCAAAGGGCTTCCCACTATGTTTTAGTAGCTTTTGGTCTGTTTGAGCTAGAAACATGTTTTTGTTAAAATCTGCAGATTATGCAGCAGATGATGGATTATGTGGCAAATCAATAACTATGCAAAAAATACAATGGCTGCCGATTTGTATAATTTCTGTGACCCTGGCTGTAGGTGTATTCAGTCATACCTAAGTCTTAAAGTAGAAGTACAAGTCTATGTTGTTAATGGGCTGGCAGCCAACAGGTGACATAAACATTGGGGCAGAAATACTTAGAATTCAGGCAATGTAGAGCAGCAAGGCAAGTTGCTGCACTGTGTTCTGTGCAGTAGCTGCTGGTGAACTTCGAAAGTGGTTAGACATAAACAAAAAGTACCTTGTGAACAAGCCAGATCAACTAGCTGGGTGGGGAATTGCTCATTTAATCTGATTCCCTGAATGATCAGCTTATCCAGTTTGGGTTGGTTTTTATTGTTTTCATTCTTGTAGTACTGTTGATCTATAATAAAATCTCAACCACAAGACCCAGAATGCAAAGAAAAACACGGATTTAATGAATTATTTGTGTAAACATGGGAATATGAGAGTTCTGCCTGTGGTGGGAGTGCTCTAGTCTATGTTTAGACACTCCAGACCAGATGTACATGGGAAAGTGTTTGCAATTAGCAAATATTGAGTTTTTGCCATTTGCCATTTGGTAATCACAAACACCCATGTACAAATGTGTGTTTAACACAGTTTGTGACTCTAAATCAGTGCCAAATAGACCTACCTCATTAATATTCAAAAGGTAGGTCTCGGCTTGAGACCCATTGGGAATCACAGAAATCACAGGGATGGTGGCCCTCTAGGATCAGCAGACCACCATGTCTGTGAACACTTTTCAATAAAGCAATGTTTTTTTAAAAATGCAGTCTGTTTTCCTTAAAGGAAAACGGGATGCGTTTCAAAAAGAAAAATGACGTTTTCTTTTTATTTTTATGAGTAGGGAGTGGTGCAGTGGAACCACTGCCTGCTCTTAAAAAATGTTTTTACAAGCATTCACAAAGGGGGAGGGGTCCCTTGGGGACCCCTTCCCAGTTGAGAATGGGTTACCACCTACTTAAAGTAGGCAGTAAAATCTGAATATTTTCATTCACACATACCATTGGGATTCGGTATTAGAAAGGGGCGTTCCTTCCTAATACCGAATTGGTAACCCAATTTGCGATTCGGTCATAGGATTTTGAATCACAAATTGCGTCTTTGTACATTTTTTGCGGGTGCAAACGGCCCAATTCTGCTAATCGGGCTGTTTGCGACCTCTAAAAAGCTTTGTAAAAGCTTTGTAAACCTGGCCTAGGTGCTTTCATTTTATTGCCACTCCTAAAATTCTAAAGTATGCTTGATGGTTAAAGCAAACCTCTTTATTAGGAAAGTGCCTACTGAGGCATTTAATATCCACTATGATGTGTAAAAATTATTTCAAGATCTGGCATAGATACAGCATTAGCTGTGTTGCCAGATTCATGTTTTTCAAAAGAATCATAATGTTACATAAATTATATGTATACATACAGCAGCTTTCAGTCAACACTCTTCAGTCAATGGCCTGTTCAAGAAATATTCACATTTTGCTTCCTCCCTCTACAGCATAGACCACAGGGCTATGTGTCAGCCCACTACAAACCATTGGTTTTCTTGACTAATGAATTTGTGTTGGTGCACATCTGCCGTAGAAGGTAGTCCACTACATTGCCAGGTCTGATGGCCAATCTCTGCTTTGATTTCATGTTTATTTGTGTGATGGGTCACTTTATTTGGCAGACATACACACATTATCTATAGACAGTAGTATTTTTATTTTTTAAATTCTTAATGCACAGAGTGTCTGTTTGCAAAATATAAACACATTATAAAATGTGCATACCTGCCAGGGCCAACCTAATGGCTTTGCCACTGCTTGCTCAAAACTGCTTTAAGTGAACACTGGTACGATTCACCATTTGAATTTTGTTATTCATGGAATAACTAATGAATGCAGTGGTTATTTCTTGATCGTTGAATACTCAAGCTTCTACTTGTGTTAAGCGCTACAACATTAAGAGACTATGGGTTTGAACACAGTTTTGCAGCCTAATAGGGCAGCAGTGGTTGTACTCTCAAGCATGATAATGATTTCAAATGCAAATAACGATACAAGTTTATTCACAAGGGAAGCAACGACAGAGGCAGCAGTGCTGGTGAGCAGTATACTTAGCAGTGGTAGGCAGTACTAGGCACTGGTTAACTGTATCGAACATTGAAGAAACGAGCAGTGCGCACACACTGGTGGACGGTGTACTTGGCACTGGTGGACAGTAACACTAAATTTAGCAACAGTGATGAGGGCAGGCATCAAAGGTGGAAAGTGCACATCTCTCAGACCAGGTGAGTAGGGGAACACCCTGCATACACCAACGTCATTTAAAAGTGTTCATGGCTAACAAGACCAGATTGTAACAAATGTGAAAGGACAAAATGCCCTTCCAGCCTGGAAGTCAATTAGACGATCTCAGCCACACAAAGCTTTCTAGGACGTGTATTTTTAGGTCGGGCCTAAGCAGCGTTTGCGCTCCTCTGCGAGGCATGATTATTTAGACTGTAGGCTTGAAGCACCTCCCATCTTTTCCATTTGTTACTGTTTGTGCCCTTCATAAATGCCTGCTGGCCAGTATGCTGTATGTGTCTCACCTTTTGGTGTTTCGGACCCTCCCAGGAGACTGCCCCTGTTACATGTGGTCTTACCCTTTTTTCTATACAGGTTCCTTTGTGTGCACGATTTTTTTCTTGTTTGCCTCAGCTTGTGTATAAGCACAGTGCCTGCTTCATGGACGCTGCACTTAGGGGTCTATTATAATGGCGGGTGGATCACCACCACCCGTACGGCGGTGGTGATCCACCCGCCATGATTCACCGCCCGCTTCCCATTTCCCCCTCGCCATATTAGGATGTAGGGGGGGACCCCGGCGGATGGAAAGACTGTCCGCCGGTTTTCCGCTGGTGACCGGGCGGAAAAGGGGAATTAGATAGTGGCGGTATCAAGATGCAGACAGTAAAGTGCCTATCTATGGCGGCATTGCCGCCATGTAAAGGCATGCGGAGTCTGCATTTGGGGGCCCGTTGCGGGCCCCCTGGGTGTCAGGGGGTGGGGGGTGCACATGGGGGGGTACCTATGGTACCGCGCAGTGCCTGCCGCTTTGTGCATGCAAATGCACAAATGCCTTTTTGAGATTTTGGCCGGTGCTGCTGAAAGCACCGCCCGCCGCGATGTTAAAAATGCAGGATGCTCCATCAGTGTGGCGGGCGCATCCTAATTGGATTTGCGGGACCGCTGCACACATAGCAGATGGTCCCATTTGCCGAAACGAAAGTCTGCCCGTCATCGTAATAGACCCCTTAGTGTTTCGGATGGCATTTGCAGCTCAGGTTTAAATACTGTTTTACTTTGGAGGTAGCCACCTATTAAATACGCACCTGCTTTCATTTTCATCATCACAGGTTGTTTCCTGCTCGTGGCAGCCTGCTCTTTCTGTGCCACGTTTACCCACCCCTCACCCCTCCCACAATACTGCTTGCCCACCCCACCATCCCTCCGAGATCGCTGCTTGTTTTTATAAAAAATGTAATTAAATTAGTACATTTGTTTTTTTTTAAATGTTGCCAGATGGAGCAATTTAGAAGCTCAAATGCGGTTCGAGCCATATTGCTGTATGCTAAGATCTGGGTTATTTGTTGTTTTATGTTGTATTTGGGGACGCCTGATTGCTGTTGTTGCTGCCTGTTCTGCCCTCCAGTGGGAGCACCTATACGTCGAGCCTTGAACCAAGACCAGGGGGACCTGGGGAGTGCTGCACTACACTCCCCAGCAACACTTGCGGCATCCGTTGCACGCCACCGTCATCGTTGCGCCCGGAGGTGTTTAATTAACTCCCCTGGGACTCCAGCATCACGGGACGCCTGATTTCTGTTGTTGCTGCCTGTTCTGCCCTCCGGTGGGGGCACCTATATGTCGAGCCTTGAACCAAGACCAGGAGGACCTGGGGAGTGCTGCACTACACTCCCCAGCAACGCTCGCGGCATCCGTTGCATGCCGCCGTCATCGTTGCGCCCGGAGGCGCTTAATTAACTCCCCTGGGACCCCCGCATCACGAGACGCACGCGGGCAAAGCACGGGCCAAGGGCGGGCCCGTCCTTGCCCGTCATCGCCAGGAAGAGGCAGGGTAGGGCCTCCCCTCTTACTTCCTCAGGCATCCAACTTCTCGTGCTCCATCGGTGACGGCTGAGAGGTATTGTGTGTTTCTCTTTATTGTCCCCCTTTTTTATGCCTCCGCATTTGCCACCATTGACTGGAAAAAACTTTTACCAACTTGTTGTTAACACAATGTGGCCTGAGCAAGCACCCTGGGACTTGTCTTACATCTAAACAGTGACGCTGTAACACGTATTTTAATGACTGTAAATCCACATACGTTTTTATTTTGTTGTTAAATCTACCCCAAGCAATTGATATTGTTCCTTTTTGGCCCAATGTCTTTCTTGCTTTAGTAGCATTTGCACTTTGGTCCATGTTTACAAGCCTTTCTTGCTGCTAATTGTATTGCGCACGTTGCACTTTTGCCTTTCGGGTTAGTGTATTTTTAGCCTTAATAGCCTGTACACCCTGGTTTGTGTTTACATACCCTCTTTGCTGCTAACCGTATTACGCACGTTGCACTTTTTGATCCACCTGGGCTAAGGCCTTGTCAGTTCCACCATTCTGTATTTATTGGTTTTTGTTTGTATTTCCATTTGCTGTTCTAGTTGTATTACATCTTCTACTGGGACTAGGCTTTGTATTGGATTGAGCCCATCCTTTTTTACTTCCAGCAGATATGGGGAAGCGTGGCTGTGTACTAAAAAAAAACCTTTCTGAATTAATTCCGGCCCCACTCCCCCAAACTTCCATTGATAGGATGCTCCAGAGAGCCATTGGGGTAGTATCGACAGAAATTGAGTTAACTTAAAGGTGGCTTTCTTTGACTCCCGATCTTTTCCCCAAACCCACAGAATTACCTTCCTCAGCACAAACTAGCATAGAACTGACTCCTAGCGCCCCAATAGCCTTATCCGGCCATAGCAGGTCTATGCTATCACCCCCACAAACTTCACCAGTAAAATCAAAAACTCGTAAAGGAAGAACAAACATTAGCATACCCAAAGTTGTGAGACAGAAAACGGGAAAAGGGAAAGGCCCAATTAAGAAACCCAGCTTAGAAACAAGCACTAATGAGGGCAATCCAGTTAGACCGGGACGAATAGTCGAATTCCCCTCCAACCTCTATAAAACCTCCGACTGCCCCTTGTGGGTGAGGAGTCTGGTGGTGGAACTAGAGGCACAGATGAGAGCCATCGTGAAAGAAGAACTAGCGCTCTATCTAGGGAATCGAACTAGTGGTCAGATATCTGCCCTGTGTGCACCAAACAATCCTTTGGCTAATACATTGTTGGCTCTAGCAGAGAAAAAAGATAGTAGTACACAGACGGATAGTACAGAGCAAACTTCATTACCTAGAGGTGTATTCCTTCCTTGCCCACTACATCCACCTTCTATGAATCCTGATAAAACCGGGCCACGTAACACCAATATTAGCGCCAATAATTATATTGCGAGCTCCCACTCTGACCTGAACCAGGGAGGTCTATCCAGAGATGCACCTGTACACACTGTCCAGACGGCAGACAGGGTAGTGCCCACACTAGCACCTGGTGAGGGCCCTGGCCGGGACTCTCCGGTTTTGCCAATAATTAATTTAACACCTGCCTCACACCCTTATGTTATAGTTTTGACTGGTGTACCCAAATTAAAATCAGGACGGGAAGAGACACAGTTGGAAGTAAGAAACAAGTGCCTTTTTTGGCTCACCAAACATGGCCAATTCCCCTATGATAGGGTGGGTAAGATATTACTGGTCCGAAGAGTGAGTTGGGTTGGTAAGAACTCTAAGACAACCAATGGCAATTGCATAGTCATCAACTTTAGTAATCCCCGGACAGTTCAATATTTGGCTCACCAGATTCCCAGTTTCCATGCACCACCCACAGCGATACAACTACACACACTGGACTATTTTTATGCCTGCAAATATCCACCATCATGGACCCCAGGTACAAGAGTTCCAACCCACTGGCTTCATCCCCATTTTACATCTGGCCAATCCTCTCGCACCCAGTATAACGTTGCAGTAGCTAACAGGTATGGGGCCCTTGAAGAAGTGGAATGACTTCCGATCTCACTTGATAACTTTTCTAAACTGGGACTAGGGGACCCCCATAGAGAGGTCAATCCGAATACTAGTGGGCTACTGCCAACAGATATTCTTGGTGTGACCCATGATACAACAAAGGTATCCCAGTGTGAATCTCAACTGGGAGCACAAGGTCCCGTTGATGTACTTTCAACTACAATAAATAATCGAATCCCCTATATTATTGACTTCAAAACTGCACCCAGGGTCATGAATAGTTCTTTACCACAAGTGGAAACTTTCAACACTCTGATCGAGCAAGAGCCCACGTTAGTCCCAAACACTGCAGGTTCCACCGCGCAAGACGCCGCCGCAAGTTTGGGCCTCCAGCTGAGGGTGCTCTCATGGAATATTGCCGGAATTAAAAATAAACTTCATAACCCTGACTGGATACAATTTGTACAAAATTATGATGTGTGCATGTTCCAGGAGACCTGGGCCAGAGATGATATCGACGTGAGGGGCTTTGCAACATTTGATGTGTTAGCTACTATGGGGGGCAGAGGTAGCCCATCGGGAGGGTTAGGCACGTGGGTCGCCACTCACCTGGATTGTACTGTTGAACCGCTGGCCACCTCCTCGGAGGATATCCAGTGTACTCTCCTTACCTTTAGCGCCTTAATTAAGATTGCCTTTATCAATATATATTCCCGTCCTGCCACTATGGCCCAGGAATCTAAGACCATAGGCATTCTTTCCACGTTTATTGACCTGGTTCCCCCAAACACCAGGATGGTAATAGGCGGTGATTTCAATTGCCAATTTGAACCGCTAACCGTTCCTACTGACTCTCTGCTTACCACAGAGGATTCTCTTTGGCTAATCTCTCCTCCACTTATTCCTCCAGTAAGAGCATGGACTCCTCTGGTCCTACAGATAAATGCAGGAACATTAACTCACGCATTAAGGGCTTGTAATGGGCGTACTAAGTCAGACCAACCAGGAAATCATACCTTTAACAGACCGGGACAATCATCTCTACTTGATTATATTCTAGTGGAGGCAAGGCTCTGGCACTGGGTGTTTGATTTTGCTGTCTTGCCAAGACACGACAGCGACCACAATGCCTTGGTGCTTGAACTCCACCTCCCGGATCTTCATGGTCTTCCCATTCCAGGCCCCTTTTCTGATTCCAGTCTGTCCTCAGACAATAATAGAAGGAGAATCAGATGGGATAATCTGAGGAAGTCATCAGACAAGGCAGCTGCACTCTATTCCCTAATTATCCCTCCCTTGTTGGTGATGGAAACGGCAGCGCAAACTCTTAGCGCTCCTGATACCATCACCCGAATTATGGCCGTACACTCGGACCTCACCGTCAGTCTAACTAATATCTTTAATCCTCTGATGCATACTAAGGGCAAAGTGTCTCCGAAATCCCCCTGGTATAACAACGCTTGCCGAATGGCAAAGAGTGCCCTTATTGACGCCATAAAAACCAAAGATAGATTCTTGATAAAAACTAGGAGGACTCTCTATAGGAATAGTATAAAGTCTGCCAAAGATGAGTGGGAGTCCGAAAGATGGGACGCGATTAAACAGGCACTTACTAATAGAGATATGAGGGAGTTTTGGTCCCTGGTTAGAACTGCGAGTTCCTCTGGGAGTTCGCCCATTGAGCCGAACATATCTGCGGAAGCATGGAAACTTCATTTCCAATCATTGTACTCCATCCAGGATGTTAAGGACCCCACAGAGGGCTCCCAGTTGATTGGCGTAGAGATTCCCCCTGAAGATAAGACTTGGTTCTCTCTGACTGAAGTGTTGAGTGCTATTGGGAACCTGCCTCTTTGAAAGGTCCCTGGACTGGATAAGATCCCTGGGGACTTATATCGGGAAGAACCCAATGTCTGGGGCACATATTTATGTGTAATATTTAATGCCATATTAAGCGGTGTGGAAATCCCGGACACCTGGCTAGGGGCCGAAATTTTTCCAGTATATAAAAAGGGATCCCCTCTTTTGCTCATAAATTATAGGCCAATAAGCCTGATTGATGTAACGCAAAAGTTGTTCGCCAGGATCATTCTAGATCGTCTCCAGATCTGGATGGAAGAGTATGAAACACTGAGTGCATACCAGGCAGGCTTCCTAAAAAATATTTCCACCATTGATCAAATCTTAAGGCTGCAATTACTATACTGGAAGATGGTGACGATAGAGGGTGGGAGCCTCTATCTGATGTTTGTTGACCTTAGATCAGCGTTCGATTTGGTACCTCGCCATAAACTTTTGGTAGTTTTGGAGGAACTGGGCATTCAACCTTATTTGCTCACCCTGATCAAGCGATTACATACTGGAAACTTTGCACAGATTAGATATGGGAAGCATGGGGAATTGACTTCACGCTTCCCAGTGAATAGGGGTGTAAGGCAGGGGTGTGTCTTGGCCCCCACACTGTTTTGTCTTTATATAAATGCTTTGGTGGAACAACTGAACCAAATTGCCAATATCGATGCCCCAAAGCTTGCCCGTAACAAGGTACCAGCAATGATGTTTGCTGACGATACCTTGTTACTTTCTAAATCACCTATGGGCCTCCAAAGGATTCTTGACACCTTTTTTATATTTTGCAAAGACAGGGGGCTAGAGATTAACACAGCAAAAACTAAGTATATGGTATTTAATCCTAGTAGAACTACTCGTCCTAACCCCACCCTAAATGGCACCCAGTTGGAGAGGGTGGCAGTCTTTGACTACCTGGGTGTCACGTTGACGGAAACCTTTGGGTGGGGACCGCATCAAGAAAAGGCAGGCCTGAGGCTAGCTCAGATGACCAGGGGCCTAGCAAAATGATATAGGAATATAACATCAAGACAACTGGGCCCATTAACAGAGTTTTACAAAGTTCAAATCAGGAGCGCAATCATGTATGGGGCTGAACTCTGGGGACATCGCCCTGTAGGTGCACTGGTCAGAACTCAGGATACGTTTATGAGACAACTCTTGGGCCTACCGCCAAGTACTCCTCTTATCCCCTTACGCATGGACCTTGGCCTTAGACCCATAAATGAGGAAATTGAGTTGCGACCCTTGACCTTTTGGCGCCGACTATGGGTGACACCCGAACTACTAGTTTACCAGTTGGAACTCAAGGCAATCCTGGGGCTTCCAGGGGTGGGAAAAATATCTTGGCTGGCACATATCAAAGATCTGTGCTTTGGACTGGGCTGGCCAAATTTATGGACCCACCCGGAGAAGCGTCCCGGTCTATTTCACGCTTCGAGCTAGTTAAAGCTTACAGGCTTTTTAGACTAGGAATGCTAAAAACGGCTGTTTAACTTCAGATTTTTTTAACTTTAAAGACCAATATCAATTTGAGATTTTTCTGGATGACGTCTATCCACTTATGGCAAGGAAACTCTATGTCCAGTTTAGATGGGGTTGCCTGCCAGTTCATGCACTCACAAATAAATGGACCAAAGTCTCCCCATCTGGCTGTCCGGCCTGTGAGAGTCAGGAAGAGTCCCTTATACATGTTTTCTTCTTTTGCCCAGGTTATATTGCAACTAGAAGGTACTGGCTCCTACCAATATGCAGGAACTTGGGGTTCAGACACACACGGGAGGCTCTTAGAGTCATGCGAACTGGAACGCATCCCCCGATTATTTTTGCTGTGTCCCGCATCCTTAACTCCATGTGGCTTAGGCATCGCAAGTTTTTAAATTCCACTAGTGCAGTCTAAACTTACCTTTTCCGTCTTCCTCAGCTTTGAACTTACTAAATATGAATTCACTGTTTTTAAATGCTTTTTAAATTTCAATAACTTTTTTACTTGTTATTAAGGTTGTATAATGAACTGCTATTGGTTATACCTTGTGATGCTTAAAAAAAAATTATGTATTATATGCTTTTTTATCTTTTGCTTTTATGATCTCTAATGATCGAAATAAAGCTTGGAAATTGGAAATTGTTGTTTGGTGTGGCGCTCACACAGTCACTAAGGTGGCCGCATTAGAGCTTGGCTTCTCGCCTCAAAGGTGCAGCTCTTATGTCAGGGGACTGAAACCTGGTCCCGATGTCAGCAAACTGAAATCACCCGATGGACGTTACCCTCATTAGCACATGCACAGTGCTCACTGCCAGCGGTACGCATTCTCTAGATATTTTTGCACCGTCACAACATAATAAGTAAATGCCTCTTTATTTTGCTTCCTTTGTAATGGTTTGTTTACGTTGCCACTTGCATGCTGCTAATTCCATCTATGAAACTGTTCCCATTATCTCCCTGCCTGCAGACTTGCTCCAGTGGTGTACCCTGGTAAGGCCATTGCTGTTGCCTGTATTGACTTGTGATGAAGTCACTCATTGAAGGTAGTTAAGCTAACTGCATTTCATGATTGTTAGCGGTGGCTTGAATGCTTACATGGCCTGATTAGCACTGATCTCGCCGAGTACAGCCAACGGCTGCTCTCGTTTCCACACCAGATTTGAAACTGGGCATATTTCTTGCGCAGCCACCTCTCTTTGGGAGAAGTGTATTTGGACAAGATGGTATCTTATTTTGTGCAGCAGGGCTCTAAATCTGCACCACTCGAACCGCGCCGTAGGAATGGTGTCTAGTTGTCTGCTACAAAGAAAGCTATGTGCCTTGTTACAATAGCATAATAACAATAGAACAAAGTCTCAACTGGTATATCATACAGGGGGACTGTTCATGGAGAGTGCGTCAATCACATAGCACAGGGACAAAGGGACGAGGGAGACCAAAGTAAAGGTGGGAGGGTTGTTATTTGCATATAGAAGCACTATAATACAACTAGATTGCAGTAACCACAACAACCAAATGTGCACTGGAAGTGTTGCAGTGAGTGAACGGCGCAGTGACACAATTGATAAAGGAACAACGTGAGGCGGCGAAGAAAACAATGAAAAACAATAAATTGGGGGATTAAACAAAAGTATTTACAATTACAGGTACAATTTTCTGGTTTATAAATGACCCTTTGGTTGCCGCGAATGGCGTTGTGCAGTGAAGTCGACGGCGTTTCGACCTATTTAAATCAAGGTCATCATCAGGACAATGGTTACATAATTCTTGGAAAGTGCTCTATAGAGTCAGGAAAAAGGGAAGGGATAATCAATAGGAGTAGAGCCCAGAGAGAGAAAAATAAAAGCAGGGCAGCGTGGGACAGCCCTGAGAAAGTAGATAGGGTACCTGCTATCACTGTAGCAGAGAAGGAGAGAGTCCAGGTGGAGGAGGCGTGTGCAGGAATCCGTGTGTCTGGACCTGCTGTGAGATTAATTATCAAGGGATCAGTAAAAGGTAAAGGGTAGCGCAGAGTGTCAGTGTAGGTAGGTCTCTGTCTGTAAGTTACCTGTAAGGTGTTAGTCGGGTGGGGTCAGCCTCAAGAATGGCTAGGCTGCGAATTACTGCTTCAAGTGCACATCTATGGAGGCAGCCGATGCGAGGCGGGGCTGCAGTGAAAAACAGCCCAGAGTTACTATCGGGGAGAGTGACAAATGCCCATAAGTAATGGCTGAAAGGGGCATTGTGAACTTACCTTGGGGATGATTTCAACCGGCAGCAGGGGGGCCGATGTCCGGAGGACGGAGAGAATAAATCAGATTAGGACCGCCAGTGTCGTTGTCCGGGAATCCGGGTTTAGTCCGGCGGGGGACGAGTAAAAAGTCTCACTCGTTCTGCACGACGCTTACGGGATAAATGGAAGCCGGCACGGGGGTCACGTGAGCACATAGAGGAGAGGTCACAAGAGCGCGTTTGAGGAAAAAGAGCTGGTGCGTGGGGGCTCAGACTCGTGTACCCTGGGGGGATCAGATAGAGAATAGGCGGGAGAGGCAAGATGGCCGTCCTGTAGACACCGAGAAAAGGTGACAATTATGCATAACTCCACGGAGATATTGTGTTACATAATACAATTCCAAGGTGAACAAAAGTGAATAAAAGTTTTTTAAGGAAAACAATGTACATTACAATTCGGGCCGAATGAAACTAGAGAAAGCAAACACAATGTGATAAATATTTGGCAAGGAGAACAATTTCAGGTAAATTGTTTTAAACATGAGCGCTCTTTAGTACAAGACCAGTAAATTAATGATATATATTGTATGTCTGGTCCAAGACAAGGTATATACAAAGGAGGGGTAACAGCATATTGGAATATTACAAGGCATCTAAAACACATCAAAAAAATTAGCGTCAGGAGAAAAAAAAAAAATCATTACATTAATTAACTAGCCAAACGGTTTTGCATCAGGAATACATGTACTATAAATAACAAAGCTAACACAGGGTGCATGGTAACATGGAGAAACACTATGTTGTAGTGATCACTGTGTTCCATTCATCGAGCGAATTGAGTCCTTGAGCAACAGAGTTGCAGCGTGTGATCCACCTGCACTCACATTTATTTAATAACAGTTGGAGGTTGCCACCATGGATGGGTAATAGGGGACGGTCTATGACCTGCCATGTCATATCTGTTTCGGAGTGATTGTGTTCTTTGAAATGTGTGACCAGCGGTGCAGTAGTGACATTGCATCTGATGCGCCTCTTGTGTTGGGAAATGCGTTGCTTCACCATCTGGGTGGTTTGGCCAATGTAAAGTAAACTGCATGGGCAGCGGATCGCATAGATGACATTGTTGGTGCGACAATTGGAGAATTGTTTAAGCTGATAGGTGCGTTCTGTGGTGACAAATACCTTGGTGTTGCTGGTAAGGTCACAGACATTGCAGGTCTGGCACTTGAAATGACATAAAATTGGTGGGAGTCCCCATAGAGATGTTTCTGATTGGTCATTCTTTTCTTTGAGTGGCCATGTGATGGCGTGAACCAATTTATCAGAGATATTATTGCCTCTTTTGTAAGAGAGTAAATGGGGTTCCTTGAAGCATGGAAAGGTGCGGAGTAAGGTCCAGTTCCTTTTGATTATCTTGCCGACCTTGTTACTAGAAGGGCTGTAGGTAGAGACAACTGGAATGCGCGAGTTTTGGCATTTGATTGAGGGTGTCAGAATTATCTCTCTATGGCTATACCATGTTACAATAGCAATCCTGTTCTTTTGTGAAGTTTTTAAATGTATGAATATCTAGATTTAACACTTATACCACTGACAGTTTCACAGCTGTTCTGGTTTTCAGTTGTTTGAAGACACCTTTTGAAGTGCGTGATTGAAAATGGTGTTGCTTGTTGTAAAACTTGTATGGGAAGTGTGTGGAGTTAGGAAATGTGCTATAAAGATGGTGCGACAGCAGCATTGCACATAAGCATGAGATACAGAATAGTGTGAAATGAAAAGAGACAGAGTTGTTCACATTATATCTACTGTTATATTTCGCAATTAACAGTAGTTATGCAACCAAGCCTATTTTTATGTGGTAAATTTGATTGAGAAGTTGATGTGGTGAACACAATATTCCACAGCATATGTGTATCATTGCGCATTTTGGTAAACGTGTGAAACTAGCATCGGCCTCAAGCACCAGGAGCCGCTAAGTTCGAAAATGACTGCCAAAATGATAATTTAATGTTTTCAGATGTCATTTTTCTACAGAAAACACACAATATAATATTTTCTATAGGAGTCATTGTTGTATCTTAAAAAATGCAGATATAAGGATATCGCTAACTTACTAGGGCCTATTTAAAAAAATAAAAAAGTCTAAAAGGAATCTTTATTTGTGTCTTAATTACCTCATTGCATGTCACAATCCTTGCACAAATGTGTACAGGTATGATTGAAGGGGTAGAGGACTCATTTTGTGTGTCTTTTTAAAAGCAGTTGCCATACCTAAGTGATTGTGTTTTGTTACAGGTCTAACGATTTTCATGACTCCAGGTTCAAGCACAGTAGACCTTAGTAGAACATGCATCTGTATGAAGAGTTTATTGGGAACTGACTGCATGAGAAACTATGAGCATTTCAGTTAGACATCACAGGTCCTCATTTAAAATGGAGACAGGGTAATGCAGTTACATTTATTTTGAGACTGCAATACAACGCAGTGAGCAGTGTCAGCCCATGAACTCAGATAGAGCAAGGTTCATGGACTGCTCAAGCAAGTATGCTTCTACATTCAGTGCATAGTTTTCAGCGGGAGGTGTGTAAAGTCTGCCATCTTATTGTGTTAAGCATAACCTGCCCCTGATGATGATTCTTCAGGCTGTTTAATACTCTAGTTATGCAGTCGCACACAAAATGTTATAGTGCTGTTGACCTGCATCTGACTGTTGACTGTTGTCCACTGTTGACTGTTGATTTTCTGTTTGTACATTAAAAAGCCTTGGAATGTATCCATACGTTTCCAGGGTCAAGCACGTATTCCTGAATCAGACTGTATGACCCACTGTATAGTAATTGTATAGCTATATAATTCTTGGTGGCACAGTACGCAGGATAAGATACTGTATTGCTAAACACTTTTAAGGTCCCAAAGGCCACTGCACTCCAAAACACATAGGTGAAAGACATTGTCATTTACAACACCAATAGCTCTAACACTCGCAAATGCGAGACCTATTGCATTGCAAGTGCGTGTTATGATAGTCAATGACTCTGGCTCCATGACTATAGCAGTGTTACAACTGGCGTTATTAAGTTATAAGTATATTATGAGCCAGTGAGAACAATGCTAAGGTATCCTCATCCTCTCAGTGCCATTGACACTGCTCACGCTGTGCCAAGTGCTGTCTGTTATGCTTCTCGTGACAGACGTGTGGTACAGCACAAGCTTGTGGACAGCACAGGGAGGTTACAAAATTAAACTGAAATGCCTGGGTTGCAGTCGGTTTAACATAAAAGTACCAAACCTGTAGCGGAAACCCCGCCAATATCCTTTCTGTTTGAATCTACTTTCACAATCGGGAACAGGATCATACTAGAACAAAAACAACATTCCTACAACAACCCCTCTATTTACAATTTCAAAATATGGGTACTTTTATGATAAAAAACTAACATAAATTTTGCAAGTTTGAGGAGCGCACGGTGACTTGTGGCAACATGGAGATGAACATGTACTCATTGGGAAACAGTCGGAGCAACCCGAACTGAACCACGCGTGTTCCGACTATGCAAGCTCAACCACGCTTGCCTTAACCACGCATATGCCGTTACCACGCACATGCGCGGTTAAGGCTGTGCACGGTCTAACTGCTGGAACACAGAATCAGGAAGACTCTGCAGTGAGAAAAGTGGGGCTGGGGGGGTTGGGGTAGGTTTTGGGGCAGTGGAAGGGGTTGGGGTAATTGAAGGTACAGTGCAGGGGCGGGGTAGTGTATGTTACTTAGAGCAGGGTTTTAGGCCTTAGGGCAGTGGGAAGGGAATGGGTAGTTGGGTAGATTTCGGGGCTGGGGGGCGGGGTAAGTTTTAGGGCAGTGAAAGTGGTTGGGGTAGTTTAAGGGATAACGCGGGGGCAGGGTGGGTCAGGGAGTGTATGTGAAGGGGCAGGGTTTTAGGCCTTAGGGCAGTGGGAGGGGAATGGGTAGTTGGGGGGCAGGGTTATAGGAACATCTCGGGATGGGGAGGCGGTCGGAGGCAGGGGTATTGGCGACCTTAGCCACACATACCCCTTTACTATTCATGCCTGTACCATGACATTTCGTGGTAAAGGCATGCGTTGTAAGGGAATGCGTGGTTAAGACACATTCTTGGTTTGGGCTGCATGGTAGAGGTACGCATGGTTTAACCAAGCATGCTTCTATCACACAACCGTACTCATTACATTATTCATTCGTCATAGCCAAACTTTATATTTGACATCCATTTTTAAAAGACCCTGTCAAATGATTCAAATATAAAAGGCACATCACACTTTCCAGGCTTTTTTTTAACAAGACACTTTACCTTTCTGTAGCTCTTTACAGTGTTCTGTGGCTTTTAGAAAGGATGAAGAGTTCTCACTTCTTTCAGCTTGACAGCTCGGGGGGCTTCTATACTCTGCTTTGTTGGAATACAACTGGGGTCGACCTTTCTCCACCCCACTTCATCCTCGCTTCTGATGAGCCTTGGGTCGAATTTACAAAAAAAATCAGCTCCCAAGGAATTCCTATCCTCAGACATACTGCGCATGTGCAGCACGTCTCTGGAGTGTGAATGTGAGAGGGGGCTGTATATGAAAAGTGTCCCTAGAACACGTCCTATCCATGGACCGCAGCACTAACCATCTGCGCCACCCCTGCTCCTACGGTGCCGCCGGTACACAGGCCTCTGAAAGAAGCAGCTGAATTGGCGGTCACGTTACTTCCTCTCTGTACATTATTTCTGTGGCGGGAAGAGCTTTTGCCAATTTTGTTGCTGGACGGTCAACGCTCCTACCCCCTAAGCACCAGCCTGCCAATGTCAGAAAGAGCTGAAATGTGCCATGTCTACTAAGATAAGGGTGCTGCTCAGTTCTCTCCCTGCGCTGGAGCACTTCAGGCTTCCCATCACGAATGCAGGCACCTTTGTAGCATGGTGCAAAGGTGCCTACTAATATCTAGAGGCATATCCCTTTCTATATGTGCTGCAAAATGCAGCACATATGGAAGAGGAAGTAATGGAGTGAAATAAAGATTTTTCCTCACATTGCACCTCACTGGCGAAGGTGTAGAATGTTGATGCATTACCATGTACACCAGCTTTAGTAAATCAGGGAATGCGTCAAAATCCATGAATGGATGCATTTGAACGCCCAAGCTCCACCCATGGAACGCCTTCGCAATGCAAGATAATGCAACTGCATTACTTTGTATTTATTAAACCATGCAAAGCCACACAATGTGGCTTGGCATGGCCTAGTACATAGTAAACATGAATCTGCGTTGGGGCTGCGTTACAAATGTGGCACAACCCGACATAAAATCATAGTACTTCTGCCCCAATGACTCTTAATTGTTGTTTGGAATACATTTGATATTGTTCACTCCACTGAGGTGATATATTCTTAAACAATATTTAGGGCACACTACTTACGTCAGACAATATTCTGGTACGACACCACTAATAGCGGTGTACTGTAAGTTAAGCCATACCTAACCTACTGATATGCGAGCTTACAAAAGAAAAGAGAAACAAGGGCATCAGCTTAACGGGAAAGCCGTAACCACTGAGATAAAAAAAAGCTACAATATATTTCAGGAGATGTGAAAACACTCGTTTGCTGGATCTCACATGTGTGTGCAGCACAGCAGAATAAGGAAGAGCTCATCTTCCAGCTCCAGTTCAGTCTAATTTTGTAAAACAGTATGAAATTACCTGAGCAGATAACGCTGGCATCAGAATAATGACCACAGGTATCACTGCTGGCCTCTCTGTATGGACAGTCCCACAGGTGGGATTCGTTTCCTGCACAGTTGACATAGTCCAGAGAGATGCCTCCACTGCCTACACCGAAATACCCATATGCAGGAGCAGAGATTGCTGATCCACATCCGAGCTGCCTGCACACGACAGCTGCATCTGGAAGATCCCAGTACCTCGAACACACTGTGCCCCAGCTTCCTCTCCGGTAAATCTCCACCCGACCCGAGCACCTGTTGAAACCATTCACAAGACGTATGTCTGAAAAGAAAGAAAAAACATGTTATAATCAGAGATCATGCATCTTCTACCTTGCAGCCTTCATAGTTTCATAGCCTGCCCCACTGACCCCATGCACCCCTATTGTCTGCTTCTAACTAGTTTCCTACCCTGCTTCCCTGATCCCATGTATCCATTAATGTCTGCTTCTAACATTTCTTCCAGAACTTCGATATTTGACTCCTTTCCACATAATGCCCATCACTTTGCCCTCACTGATACATACTCATTGCCACTGGACATATTTAAATCCTTGACTGTGGTGTTTTCTTGGTAAAAAACAATCATGCTTCTGGGAAAAAGAGTCAAAGCTACTAATAACTGCACATGGAGTTCAACAGAGATCTGGAGAGTTTGCAAGCGTTAATTAGACACATTTTACATGATTTCTGTATGCAGACAATTGGAGACTATTTAGCCTCAGTGGTGTAAACAGACGTAACTGATTGAGTGGGGGGAGGGGGGTTCTCTATTGGCTGCACAAGCTAAAGCCCCCAAATTTAACTCTATTCAAGAAGGGAGGAAAAACAGATTCATTCTTGGCCAAAAAAGTGTTTTTTCATAGTGTATGCCAGGTCACACTATTTACTTTAGAAACTTTAAAAACAATTTGCATCGTTATTAATGTCTGCTTCTGTGAATATCAGGTTTACTTCTAGTGATGCAATGTCTAACATCGTTGAGACGCGGTTTGTTATTTTTAAGATGAGCTTCCAGAGGCCTACGGTATTGCCAACTTGGTACTTTAGTAGTAGTCTAAACACACAGGCTTGTATTCTGCTGACAGCAACATTGTATATGTTTAAAACAAATTAGTCAGAGGGCTCAGATCATAGAATGGGGTGCCTATGGATCCACAAAAGGCACAATCATTAACTGCTGGCGAATAACATTTTCAAAAATAATTGCTAATGTTTATAACTTTCCTTTCCAATAAAAGCAGGGGTATCCACTTTATAGTTAAAATCTATAGTTAAAATGTCATGGCAGCTAGTTAATAGTGTCACTGAAAGTGAGGCATAATTAAGCTTAACCTCTTAATATGTAGCTTAATCTACCCTCTTTCCCACATATTTCAGTAAAACCTCTCACTGAGGGCCTGATTAGGATGGCGGTGTGACTGCCACCGACTGCCCGTCGGTGGCGGCCCCACCACCATCTGACCCATCATATCCACCCGCCATATTTCAATGGCGGGAGGATATGTGGCGATGTCCCTTTCCTCCCGCCTGTTCATGGAGGGTAACCCGCCATGAACAGGCAGGCAGAAAGGGACTTTAGGGGCCCGTAGCGGTCCCACCTTCCCCCCTGGCCCTAATCTGTAGGCTCTGGGAGGCACCTATGGTGCCCCCTACATATCCCTGCATCATGTGGCAGGCAATGCATGGTGACTGCCACATAGTGCAGGAATATGTAAAGTGTCCCATTTTTGCATTGCTGTGGATGCTGCAGCCAGCAGCACCCACCACAATGCAAAAGATAGGCATTGTGACCGCTGTGGTGGCCGTCGCATCATGATGCCTACTGCGGTACTGCCAACAGCCTGTCGGGCAGTCCCGTCTACGATAGGGTGGTGGGCGCCATCATAATTGGGCCCTTAATTTGGGTCTCAGATGCTGCATCAAACCCACGGCACCAGTGCTGCTTTCGGTTGTATTTTCCGTTCAAGTTTCATTTTTAAATCCTCTACAGAAAAAGTACCCCACTTTCAAGACTAAAATGTCATTGTTAATGCTTACTCTGTAAACTCTTTAGATGTTCCTATGAGAAATGTATTATATACTGTTATGCCACAGTGCACTGAATTTTATGATCTTTAAAGTTTTATGTCAAGTGGCATGGGAAATCCTTAATGGTTAATGGCAATACAAATTTCATACACCAGGACTTTGCAAAAGAAACTGTTAAAGCGCCAGTCTGCGTCCTGTCCACAACCAGCGCCAGTAACCCTGGACCCTGGACCACCAATGCTACACCCAGCTGCACTGAACACACTCAACCCAGGTCGCAACAACAACTGCAAGCTAGCATCACCAGCCGACACCCACGGACCCTTCAGCTGTCACTGCTGCCGCCACTCCAGCATCACCACCAAGACCACAGATCGAGCACAATCCGCCAACAAGAACGCAACCCCACCGAAGACCCTGCAATGCATCCTCCTCAACGTCCAATCCCTCCACAAATACGCCACAGAAATCTGGGACCTCCTTGACAGCACCAGCCTAGACGTCGCATTCTTCACTGAAGCCTGGACCAACACCACCTCGGGACCTGATATCACCATCGCCATTCCCCAAGGATACGGGATCTCCCAGAAGGACCACCCCACCCGCCCTGCGGGGTGAATCACCATCGTCCACAAATCCACCCTCCGGCTGAGCACACTCTCCGATGAGCCCACAGACCTGATGGAACACCTACACTTCAAGATACAGGGCAGCCCTAAAACCACCCTCCGGGGAACCCTCAACTACCGACCCCCCGGACCCCGCGGACCATTCACCAACTCCATCACAGACAACATCACCCTGCAGGCCATTGTGTCTACCAACTACATCTTGATGTGAGACCTCAACTTCCACCTCGACAACCAACAAGACCCCAACACCACATCCCTCCTGGACAACCTGCACAACATCGGACTCCGCCAGATCGTGACTGAACCCACACACTCAGCAGGACACACCCTCGACCCCATCTTCACAACAGGAAACTCCATCACTTTCAGCCACACCACCAAACTCCCGTGGACAAACCATCGCTGCATCCACTTCACCTTCAGAACACCCACCATCCACAGAACCCAGCATCTGCTCCCACAAAGAAATTGGACCAAAATCACCAACGGCCAGCTCACCTTCTCACTCGGCAACTCCACCCCAACCATTGTGGGCAATGACGACTCCAACACTCAGCCCGAACCCTGCACAGATGGATCTCCGACAGCACCAACACCATAGCCCCCCTCAAGAAGAACAACAACACACACATCAGAAAAGCCATCTGGTTTACCATCAAACTCCGAGAGTCCAGACACACATGCCTCCGCCTTGAAAAGGCCAGGAGGAACACCAAATCTACAGAAGCCCACAACAACTTCAGAGCCGCCACCAACGCCCACCACCAACTCATCAGAAATACGAGAAAGAAAGCAATCAAGGACAGAATCTCCACGCACCCGCAAAACAGCAAAGAACTCTTTAGCATCATCAAGGAGTTTGCCCAACTCATCAGCAAGTCTACAGACATCCCTTCCTCCCAAGACCTCTGCGACAAACCCAGCACCTTCTTGCACCACAAAATCAAGAACATTTATGACAATTTCAACGAAGACAGCCAACACACAGAACCCTTACCAACCACCCCGACACCTTGAAGCCAACGCTTGTCAGCTGGACAGCCCTCACCACCGAATACACACTGAAGACGATGAAGTAAATCTACTCCGGGGCCCCCACGGATCCCTGCCCCACCACATCTTCAACAGAGCTGCCGACACCATCGCCCCCATGCTTCGCCACACCATCAACCGTTCCCTAGCGAATGCCTCCTTCTCCTATGACTGGAAGCACCCTGAGATCATCCCCCTCCTGATGAAACCCTCAGCGGACCCCACCAACCTCAAAAACTACAGACCCATCTCCCTGCTTCCGTTCCCTGTGAAAGTCATGAAGAAAGCCATCAACAGCCAACTTGCCACCTTCATCGAAGAGCACCACATCCATGACTCCTCCCAATCTTGCTCTAGAAAGAACCACAGCACGGAAACCACCCTCCTCGTCGCAACAGACGATATCCGCTCCCTTCTGGACAGAGGAGAGACAGTAGCCCTCATCCTCCTCGACCGTTCAGCAGCCTTCGTCACAGTCTCTCACCGCACCCTAACATGCAGGCTTCAAGACACAGGGATCCAGGACAAGGCACTCGATTGGATCCGCTCATTCCTCTCCGATAGAACGCAACAGGTCAGACTCCCTCTCGGACTCCACACCAACCACCTGCAGAGTACCCCACGGATCCTCCCTCATCCCCACGTTGTTCAACATCTACATGGCTCCGCTCGCTCCCATCATCAGAACCCACGGACTCAACATTGTTTCATACGCAGACGACACCTAACTCATCCTCTCCCTATCCAACAAACCCAACACAACTTTCAAGAAGGCATGGAAACAGTCGCCTAATGGATAAAGAGCACATGTCTACAATTCAACACCGACAAAACAGAAGTACTCATCATGGGCCCACACCCCGATGCCTGGAATGACACCTGGTAGCCCCCCCGCCCTCAGAAGCCCACCCACCCCCACGGACCATGCATGCATCCTCGGAATCATCCTGGACTCCAAACTCAAAGAGGACAGCCAGATCAACTCAGTCTCATCCTCTTGCTTCCACATCCTCTGCTTCCTAAGCAAGACATTTTGAAATGGATCCCCCTCGAACACAGAAAGACCGTCACACACATCCTCGTCACCAGCAGACTTGACTATGGCAACACACTCTACATTGGAATCAACAAAAAAGTCACCCGCAAACTTCAAAACATCCAGAATGCTGCCACCAGACTAATCCTCAACCTGCCACGACACTGCCACATTACCCAGCACCTGCGCACACTTCACTGGCTCCCAATGGAGGCAAGAATCACCCCCGCACCAGGAAGTCCAGATCGGGAGGTTGCTCCTTCTCCTTCCTCGCAGCCAGAGCCTGGAACGCCCTCCCGCTCCACCTCAGACAGACAAGATCACTTCCCAACTTCACGAGGGACCTCAAAACATGGCTCTTTGATAGACCTCTTTCGTGATGGACAGGACCCTGCGCCTCGCCCTCCCTCTGCCCCCTCCAAGACCTTGAGACCATCATGGGTGAGTAGTCGCACTTAACAAACCCATGATTGATTTGATTTATTTGAAAGTCTTTCAGCGCCCTGAAGACCTTCATCTATTCTTGGATCAAGATTCTCAGCTCCCCATGGATACGCATGAGACTGCTACCTGACTATTGATCTCATTATTCTCTCTGGCTAGCCTATTTATCCAACTCCATATAGGGCATTAGTGGTTCTGTCATGCATGGTAAGCGTGTGTGCATTTCAAGATTGTTAATAATGTTTATCTGTTGTCTTTTTCTGTGTTTGTATGTGTCCATCGTTTTCTTTTTTCCCTATTATTCATTTATAGAGCTACTTTTTACTCTCCTACGCATTAAATTTCATTTCATTTCTTTATTTTTCTCTGTACTTTCTTTTCTCCATATTGGCCAATTTTAATTATATAAAAACTATATCCTTGAATGTTAAAGGTTGAAGACATCCTGTGTAGCGCGCTAAAATTTTTGATTATTTAGGAAGTTATAAAGCGGATATTTGTTTTTTACAAGAGACACATGTCGATGACACGGTTTTAACTTTTATGAAGAAAAAAATGGGTGAGTACTCTTATATCTTCTCCTGCTGTACATAGAAAAAATGGTGTTGCTGTCCTTTTCAATCAATTCATCCCGATCAATCTGGTTTCAGGAAAAATAGATACTCTGTCAACAAAACTAGAGCCTTATTACATGCTACTGAACAAGGGTCTTCCTTATTCTTACCATCTTGAGTACTAGCATTGGATGCTGAAAAAGTTAATTGGCAATATCCATTCCATAAGTTATCTGCATTTAATTTTGGTGATTCGTTTATTCACATGATATCTCCTCTTTATTCAAGCCCTTCTGCTCCCCTATTCATTAATGGTCACATTTCCAATCGCTATTCTCTTTTTAGAGGTCCCAGACAAGGTTGTCCCTTGTCTCCATTGTTATTTGTTCTTGTTATTGAACCCTTACTCACTACTATTAGAAACTGTATTGCTATTACTGGTATTAATATCAAGGATGTCACCATAAAAACATTAGTTTATGCAGATGATACACTTTTGTTTATTAGTAATCCTCAATCCTCATTTCGTCCATTATTTGATATTATCTCATTATACTCTCCGATTTCAGGTTATATGTTAAATACCAACAACACTGAATTTTTTCCTCTCAATATTCATTGTACACCAGATATATTACCCATACAAGGAATAATTTGACAAAGGGATACAATTAAATACCTTGGCATTCTGTTTTACAATTCCATAAAATAAAAAAAATACATTAAATTGTGAATCTATTATAAACTACATTAAAAATAAAGGGCCTGATTATGATGCTGGGGAGACCACCACTGAGACCACGCTGTCGGTGGCGGTCTCCCCGCCATCAGATAGATGTTTCCTGACCACCATATTACAGTGGTGGGCGGGGGCGATAGCGCTTGGAAAGTCTGACCACCACACATTCAACAGGCTCCTTGAGCCCGCTGGTGCGTCGGGGGCAATTCTATTCCCTACAATGGTGGCGGTGCCTGCCAGGCACTGCCGTAGCGATTACAATGTCCCTTTCCACTGGCCATTTCATGGCGGTTAACCCAAGGCTGGTGGAAAGGGACTTTGGGGGTTTGTAGCGGGCCCCCCTTCCCCCTAGCCCCCAGACATGGGACCTGGGGGGCACCTAAGGTGCCCCCTACATATCACTGCAAAATATGGCAGGCACTGCATGGTGCCTGCCACGTAGTGCAGGGACATGTAACATGTCCCTATTGTAGATTGCAGCGGGTGCTGCAGGCAGCAGCACCCACCGCAATGTAAAAGATAGGCATTGCGACCGCCGTGGTGGCGGTCACATTGTAATGCCTATTGTGGGACCGCCGCCTTGTAAGCGGGCGGTCCCATTCCCCGATACGATGGCGGATGGACCGAAGTCCGTCAGCCATCGTAATCAGCCATATATTCTCCAAATGGTCTACATTACATCTTTCATGGTGGGGAAAAATAGATTCAATCAAAATAGTAATAGCTTCTAAAAATCTTTATTCCCAAGCTATTATGCCTAGTCAATTTCCTATTCAGTTTTATAAGACTGTTGATCAACACTTTTCTAAGTTTCTTTGGAATAATAAAACTTCCTGTACAAGCTATAAAAAATAAAAAACTGCAAAATGCAATGGAGGATTTAGTTTGCCGAATTTTTTTAATTATCATTAAGCGTTTATATTAAAACAAAGCTCCCTTTGGTTTAATCATTCCCACGCCAATAAAACCCCCTGCATGGCTTCTTATAGAAAAAGGTTTGATAACATTGTTTACTTTACCTACTTTACTAACTATGTCTAACACTTCAATGTTCTCTGGCTCAACAGTTGCGTTTGGATCCCTTAGTGGTCCCATTCAGCTGCTCATCATATAGTGCCAAAGTTGCGTTTTATGCTGATGATTTATTAATCTATACAGCAGATCCTTTGACTTCGGTTCCAAGAGTAGAATTATTATTGGAGGAATTTGGCTCCTTCTCTGGCTATTTGGTTAATACTGCCAAAACTGAGGTTATGTGTTGGAATATCACTGACTGGAAGAGGGAAGTAAGCCCTAAGTTTAGATATTTAGGTATTACAACAGTACAAGATATAGAGAAAATCCCACATTTGAAAGTTTCTAGTGTCTCCAATGAGATTGAACGCTTACTAAGTAGGTGGGGAAACCTCCCGGGTGACAATCTATGGACGGATTCATCTAATAAAAATGGTTATCCATCCCGAATTAACTTATCTTTTCAATACTATCCCTCTAGGGTTCCCCAAAAAAGGCATCGATAAAATCCAAGGGAGGGTGTTGAGCTTTATTTGGGCCCAGAAAGGGGCCAGGATGTGTTGGAAAAGACGTAAATTGACTAAAGGGGGACTGGCCTTGCCTGATTTTAATTGGTATTGTGTTGCTTTTCAGTGAAAAAATATTAAAATGCTTCTGGTTAAAATGGATGATTCCACTTAGGGGAAGCTTCTGGGGGAAATGATAAGGCCTGCAAGTGCAGAGGGTTTTTTATATAAATTTGGTGCTGCTAAGTTTTTTAAGAAGGTCCGGCTAAAGGTTCTGAGAGCTGCTTTGAATCTTTAGTATGGACTTAGGAGGAGGTGGGGTATTGGATACTCTTCTGATTTCGCCCCAGTTTGGGACTCCTCCGGAAAAACCAGAATACCTAAAGGATGCCCTCAGTGTTCCACTCAGAAGAGCGGGGGTCTCAACTTGGTCTGACTTAATATCATAGGAAGGAGTTCACCTCTGGGAAGTGCTGAGCATTAAAACTATAAATGAGCTGTCTATCCAATTGTCTTCTTGGTTTGTTGCATCAAAGAAGGATATTGGAGGTAACTTTGAATTAGAGCTGTCCTTTCAAGATATTACACTTAAGAACAAGGAAGTTGCAAGGTGGTATGATGGACTTTCAGGGGCAGTAGAGAGGAAGTTATTACACCCGCATGCGGTTTGGAGAGCAAGCCTCCCAGAGGAGGGCTTCGAATCAATTTGGGACAGTTCTTTGAAGACTCTTTATTCAACGGTTAAATAGGCCAACTTGAACCATTTTTTTACCATTAATCGTCTTTATTGGTCACCATATAAAATATCTAAGTTTGCACCGCAACCTCCCCCCTAGTGTGTGAAGTATGGCTGTATGGGAGCCCACGATGTTCATATTTTTGTCGATCTTTGATCAAGAGAACAAACTAAATACAACTTTGATTCTTTTGGGGGCTGATGGGGCACCCACTCTGTTGTTAAGGAGGCCTTGTAGAAAGTTGCTTTTTTATTTCATTCTTATTACTAGGAGGGAAATCTGCTCGAAATGGAAGGACCATCTGCTCCCGATAGCTGAGGAGTGGGTCAGGGCTGCGGTCAGAGTTTGTGGCCTTGAACAGAGAACAACTAAGAGTCCCGATCTTTCTATCTGGTCTCCTTTCCTGATTTGGTCTCGATCCCTGGGTGTTGGTTAACTGTCCTTAAGATTATACCGACTCACTGACAAAAGTGAGGGTTCAGATGGAATGGACCAGGGCGAGTGCAGTGACCGCTGGGCGGACAGTTAGACGATGCAATTTTTTCCTTGCTTTGCAGACGCTTCTCCTTGATATGAGGGAAAAAGATATATAAATAAATAAATAAACACTTCAACGTTAATTAATAAATCTATTATTCTGAAATCTACAAAGTTAATACTTCCCGATTTAGATTCACTTTTTCAATCAACTATTTTACATATATTAGATATGTCATTATGCCACAATCCTAGATTAATACTTTCTCGAACAGTAACATTTTGACACTCTTGGATTAAAGCTGGTATTTTGACTTAAAAGATATGAACCAGCATAATAGTTTTTTTTATAATTTGGTGAATTGTAACAAAAATTACACTTACCTCCTTCTGATTTTTCTAAATATGATCTTTTATTTAATTCTATACTAGACTCCTTTCTTAATAACATTCCCTCAAACATTAATTTAAATTCAGCAATTTATATTCAAGCAGTGTCTTCTTCATCTAATGCTGTTTCATTCATTTATTAAAAAAATGAATAATTTTAAAGTTAACAATATCGATATGAATTCAACATTTTGGAATAATGAACTCTCACTATCATTCTCACTGGATAAACGGAAGAAAATCTGGTTAAATATTATTTCAGGATGGTTACCTGTATCACTGTGTCAAAAAAAATCCTATATTCTTTTTAACTGCTTATGGACTCTGTTAAAGTTATTTGAAGCTAAGCGTCTATCTACTTTGAATTGTTGGCATTGTAATTTACATCCAGGGTCATTAAAACATATGCTTTTTTAATGTCATTTCAAGTTTGGGATGTAATAATAAAAAAAAAATCTCTGAAACGCTTTCATTTAATATTTTGATTTGCAAATCTGTTGCTCTTTCTAAGAAATTGTTTGACTTGAACTGCTAACTTTGGACTTTTTATTGTAGGCAGCTTTAAAAACTCATTACTGCATGTTGGAAAGATGAGTCCTTATTAACTTTTCATACTTGGTGGTCATGGATAATTTTTACTAGAAGAGGTGCTAATTTATCCTTATCTGGTATTGTTCATAACAGTCTTTCTTATCATTCATTTTGGAAGCCGATTAACAATTATATAACTCCATATTTATACTTTTTGTTTTATTTCTATTTTCTTTCTAACTTGTTATTTATTTCTTGAATTGTAACAAATGTATGGTTATTATGAGTAGCTCTGTAAAGATTGTTTGTACAGTGATGACAGTATGTTTTTTCTCGTACCTTTTTAGGTCGAGCCTGTAACAGCGCTTGCGCTGTTCTGGCGAAATCTTTATGTGAGGGCTTTTTGAAATTCACCTCACGCTCGCACACACTCGAGCGTGTGCTTTTTGTTTTGTCCCCGGCTATTGGCGTTTGCGTGCGTCTTTTTACCAAAGACAACACGCAATTGGTCAAAGGCTGGAGCATTGCTCCGCCCATGCCCTATTGGTTGCGGTTACCCACACAGGCGCCATGTGTTTTGAATTATCGTGCACAGATGCGTGCGCGATAATTCAAAACACATGTCTCGGTGTGGCGCGCGCGCACCACTCTTCTATTCTACATTCTCAGCCATGCCGTGTCGGGGAATGTAATGAGCCGCAGAGCCCCGAAAACATATTTTCTATTTAGTTGTAAATGTTACGTTTTGTTTGCTGGGTGATTTGTAAGAGCTGCTTTGTTTGCATGTAAAAAGTGTTTGCTACAACACCGAGGGGAACCTTGAAATTTCTTGCGGGAAAGATTAACTTGATGACAGCAAGCACAACCCCCTCGTACGTGCTTTCACATGCAATCTTCTTTGACATGCGCTGGGCATTCGTCGGTTGAATCACGCCGCTTGTACATCCAGCTTCCCAGCCCCTTCCCTGCTTTTAAACCCTACGCTTCGAAAATCCCAGGGTCGTAGATGCTTTTGCAGCTTTTATTAGATTGCAAATCATACATCGACCAGACGTCTATTCAGTCTGTTGGTATGTAATTCGGAATAAGATAGAAATAAGTTATTCCTGACCCTAGGAGCACACATTAGCCCTTATCTGTGGGGTCATGTTTCTGGGCTTGATCTACAAGTTCCACAGAATGCGTCCCTTCCAGGGTTAATTAATAATTGACAGAGGTGACTTTCCCGAGCCTGCACTCCACGCCCTCAGTTCTACTGTTTTAGTATCAGTCAGTGCCTCCCCGCCCAGTTGCTATGAAACTTGTCGGGAGCTACCATTCTTTCTCGGCATAGGGGAGAAGCTTTGTTTCTATACGGCTGCATCAAGAAAATAAAACAAGCTTTCTTTAGAAGTGTTTCCTAAAGTCAGTGATTTCTGCTGTAGATAGTTTTCAGCTCACAGTGTGGGACGTGTTAAGATACTGTTACCGATGGAGTGGGCGGGCCCTCAGCTTTAGTGTCTCTGTCAGTAATACGGAGCACAGGTAACCACAAGCAGACGGCCCCGCTGCAGGTATGACTGCTTCCAGGCACAGCAGCGTCCACTTTGTGGGGCACGCGAGGTCCCGGGGGGCCGGTGCTCTCCCCGAGGGGGGCGACTTCCGATTAAGCACCACGATGTAGGCCTCCCTCGTCTCTCCTCCATTTCACCTGCAGTTCTCGCATTTTACAATGTCCTCTGTGGAACCCGTGCATGAAGAAGATAGCTTTGAATATGACTGTGAACACGAAGGCAGGGCAGTGCACGGGGACACCCCTGAACAACTGGACTTTGTGGAAGAAGGTAAATGATATAGTTGTGGAAACTCTAAATTCTAGACGCATTATTTAAAGTGATATTACAGTGTTAAGCAAACGATCTGATTTTTTAATCATTGGATGAGTGCACACGATTGTATTCAAAGCATCCCCTGAAAGTAACACAAACTGTCTTTCTCTGGGGCATTCCCTATAGGATAGTGTGTGTCCAGCCAGCTGCTGTTTGTGACGCTCCTAAAGTGTGGAACGACCTCCCACTCCACATGAGAGCCTCCTCTCAAATTCCTCACGAAGATTAGGACCTGTGTTTTTTATTGAACCAACCTACCAAAGCCAGGGCCACGAACACACCTGCTCAGCACCAGGACACCCTTGTGTGTGATACTGGGTTTTGCAAATACACATAAAATAACATAACATTTGTGTGTTTGAACTTGGGCCTTCAGTTCCTGCTCAGAGTTTGAACTTGCAGTTATTACAGTTAATTTTATTATGTGATGATGAAGAAATATCTCCATTTATAAAATTGAGTTCAGGTAAAAAGTGGTAACGTTTAGTGATGTTTATAGAGGTCAGTGACTGGCTGTGCCCCCTGAAATATCCTTGCGGCAGTATGTGGCGAATGAGCAAAGGAAAACTAAACAATAACACTTTTTTATATTAGTGTATTTATGCATTTTAAATTTGGCCTACGCAGTAACTGTGCGATAAAGGCTTTTAGCAAAAAATCTTACGTTTTTGTGCTACGTTGATCCTTCTCTTCTAATATCATTAACTTAGTAATAATGAATGATGCTGCAAGTGTGTATCCGAGTAAAGTTTTCAGTACTCCTCCAGTGTCTCTGGGCTGCACCAAACACACCCTCCCTTAGGATGGAGGGGCGGTTTATTTCTGATGGTCATTCACTTTTTGTCTTGCATTTCGTGCTTTCTAGAGGTTAGTGGCCTGGTAATAGGTTGGTGTCTCTTATATTGTTCGCCCATGTACACTGATGGACAATATCAAATTTGTATCATGGTTTGTGCTTATACCCCATTGTACTTAAAACTTTGCATTACATGGGTGCAGACCCGGGGGGTCAGCACATTGCAGAAGATGTATAGCTGGCAACATTTTCAGTGTGCAGCAATCTCCTTTCCATAGTGTTTATCACAAGTGAAAAAGTGCAAAAAAAATGTGTCTTCTCTAAAAGACTTTTTTCAGTTCATGAAAAAGTTTAGTATGATGTACCATTGGATCACTTGCCTGATTAGTAAAGTTCTCCTTTTCAGGTTTTTGTGGATGTTAATACATGGATTAAAATTAAATACATTTGCCTATGGTACTTGTCCATGACAATGAAGGAAATTATACACTGGGCATTTAAACAATGGTAAGTAAACACTTACAAGATACCGAGGGCAAGACCTATTGGCTATGCCAATGCTTGTTAATGTATTATTCTTCTTATTATATTGTATCTGTTTTATATTTAAGAACTGTTATATTTTCTTGACCAAAAGACTTTCGTGGTTACTGAATACGGTGCTCTTTTTTGTATTGTCTTTGTTTATCATAAAAAACAATAAAATATTTTGAACACGCATGGGGAAAAAGAATCAAGCCACTGTGATGTACACGTAGGGCCACTTACAAAGCAGCCAGCGTTCAATCACAGAACCTCTAGGCACTTGAATTCCATGGGTCTGGCGAGTTGTACGCCACGTATAGCCAGTGGCATAGCAAGGGGGGCGGCACGAGTTTTGGGGGCAGCGGCCTCCACCCAGGCTCTTGCATGTTGCTGCAGCGGGCCCAACTCAAAAACCGCCAGGAACCCTCCGTTTCACGTGGAAGACAGGTGGCAAAAGCAGTGACCGCCACAGGCAGCACAAGGACTAGCTATGCCACTGCATATAGCCACACACAGCTACTTGGGGCACTTTGACTCACCGAGGACTGGTGACGGTGACTCTTTTCATTCGCTGCATGGGTACTTCATCAGAGTGACCTGCCCTCAGGCTGAACCAGGAAATCATTTGCTGACAGCAGGACAAGTGCAGAGAAAACCAGCACCGGCGAGACAATGCTCTGCCCAGCATGTACAGCACATCCATGTGTTTAGAAGTGGCACAGTGAATCAGCTGGGTAGTACCAGCCAGCACTGCTAACTGGCTGGTAAACTGAATAATCATTACTGTGGGCTATTAGCGATGCTATTGTATGAGGGCAATTAATGCTTGGTACTGTGTGGGAACATCAATGTCGGCCCATTGATGGCCATTAAAGATTGAGGCCATCAATGCTTGTTAGTAAATAGAGTTGTTAGAACACATTACCGGGTGAGGTTATAAATATTTGTCACGGAGTGAGGTCATTAATGATCTTTAATGTGTGGGGCCAGATTTCTCTTGAGATTTTTTGGGTCCCCCATCAAGACATATTTTGGGGGTCCCTGTTAGGAACAACTTTTAGTTTTATAACCCATTTTCTGCTAATTCAGGCCCACGTGATGCCAAGCAAACGTGCATTCAAAAACAGCTGAAATAACCCTAACCTATATAAGGATGAAGATGCTTACTTTTCTTTACCAATAAGATAAAACTGATAAACAATGTTTGTAAACACAGAAGGAAATATGCCTAACCCAGCACACTAAAAATCCTTAAATGAATATGGGCCAAGAGAGACCGAGGTAGAGGTAGGCAGATAGAAGAGACGGTGAGATACAGAAATGGGCAGAAGTGATACAGAAAGTTTTCTAGGAGTTGGGGGTTCTGTGTGGGGACAGCTAGGTTTATAATTATGTGTGACCATGTTGTTAGGAATGCTGTGGTGTGCAGCAGTGTTTCTCTTTAGTGGACACTGAGGAGGCCCGAGGTTCAACTGTGTCTGGTGGCTCACTAGCGCGGACACTGGAATATTCCTGGTGGGGTTTGCAGCATGGCAGCTGGATTGTTGCCTATTGAGGGATACCATAGCTATGCTGGTGGGTTCCACTTTGAACAGGAGTTGTGATTCCATTTCAGGAGTGGGCTTTTGTTATTTATTGCCTGATCCAAGATGGTACGACATATAATTCTGTCGTACAGGAGTTTCCCTAGGAAATATGGTTATTAATTCTGTGGGGTGTGTTCTTTTGCTTCCTGTTGCTTTGGGTATGTAATTTTCAGCAATCAGGGCCTCAATGCATCGCATCATCACAACGTTTACTGTTCCTTTTTGCCGGAAGGATCTTCACCCCTTTCTTTACGATTTTGCCACTTTGATTCTTTCCCCATTTATGTCTTCTGCAGTTCTCTTGAAATCCTCTTGAATTTAGAACCATAAGCTTTGCCAGTTCCATTCTGGACGTTTTATTACGCGATTGGTATTTACTTCAGCTATCTTACTGAAATATCCTTTCTACTATGATATTGCCCAAACTCTTGCCCAAAGGCTATTCATGCCAGTGGCTATTTCCTCTAATCTTAGTTAGCATTTCTTTCAGGGGACCCTCCTAGTTACTATTTAACTGGAGCTCCTTTACGTGAACTCTAAGAAAGCGTGGATTAAGGAGCAATTGTGGCATCCTGCACTGGAGTTCAGGAGCTATTGACAAATAAACTGTATAGGACCACTGATACTTTTGTCAGTTCTCATTTGAGTCCATTGAGTCCATCTGAGAGGATGCCTCTTTGGCCTTGCCCATTGATTGCAGCAGACCAACCAAGGAAGTAATACAGCATGCCATCAACATCTGAGAAATGGGAAGGTAGCAGGACCTGACACCATTCCTGCAGAAACACTGAAGGCAGACATTAAAACATCAGTAGAATGGCTAGGATATCTCATCAAGATTCCCAAGCAAGGTGCCCTGAGTAACTGTGCAAACTACAAAGGCATACTTCTTCTATCAACCCCAGTCAAAGTGTTCAACAGAGTCATCCTGAACAGACTGAAGGAACAATTCGATGCTCAGTTGTGAAATCAGAAAGCTGGCTTCTGCAAAGCTAGACCCTGCACAGAACAAATTGCAGCACTGCGCATCATCATTGAGCAGTTGATGGAATGGAATTCCCCCTTCTAGACCAACTTCATCGACTATGAGAAGGCATTCAACAGCATGGACAGAAAGATCCTTCTGAAACTCATAAGAATTATCAGGAACTCTTCTGAGGGAATGACCTGTAAGTTCATCCATGGAGGACAACTCATGAAAGCCTTCCAAATGAGGACCAGCGTCAGCTAGGGCTTTTTGATCTTGCCTTTTCTCTTCCTGTTGGCCTTAGATTGGATCATGACATCCACAGCAAAGAGAAGAAATGGGATCCAGTGGGCACCTTAGATGTAACAAGACGAATAGGACTTTGCAGGTGACCTGGCCCTACTCTCCCATGCCAAACTGCATATGGCAAGATAAGGCTGAAAATATGGCAGCCACATCAGCACAACCATGGCCTCAACATCCACAAGAAAAAATCAAGATACTGAAGGGTATTGTGGCCAGCATAACTTCAGTCACTCTAGCGAGATGATGCACTGTAAGAGGTTGAGGCTGTCACTTATCTGTTAAGTACCATAGACAACCAGGGTGGCACTCACACTGACATCAAGGCAAGAAAAGGCAAAGCCAGGGCTGCTTCCATTCAGGTAAAGATGATCTGGAGCTCCAAAGACCTAATACTGCAAACCAAGATCAGGCTTTTCAACCCCAGTGTAAAATCAGTTCTGTACAAAGCAGAAGCTTTGAGGACAGCAGTGACCACAACCAACAAAGTCCAGACCTTCATCAACAGCTGTCTGAGGAAAATCCCCCAAATCAACTGGCCAAACATCATCAGAAACAGCGACCTTTGGCAGCAGACTTTCCATCTCACTATTCATGAAGAAATCCTGAAAAGACGGTGGGGATGGATAGATCACACCCTCTGCAAGACAACATCAAACACTACCAGACAAGCCCTGATGTAGAGCCCTCAAGGGAAAAGAAAAAGAGGAACGCCAAGAAACACCTGGTACCAATGCCTGAAGGCTGACTGCATGGAGATGGGTAACACCTGAAGTGAGAGTGAAAAGAAAGCCCAGGACAGAGATGTCTGGAGAGTCCTTGTTGATGGCCTATTCCCTAGGAAGAGTAAACATAAGGAGCAGAAGAGGATGCTTCACTTCCTCGGAGAAGAAAGGGAATGGTGCACATGAATATAAGTAATATTTGTTTTCAAGTAAAATGCTTAGCCAACCCTTCACCTAAGAACCTAGATGGACACATCTTTACGGATGTCTAGTTTTGAACATGTGGTCAAGCAAGAACAAACTTATGACTGTTCTGTCCTCAGCTCTCGGACATTGTCAGCCCTGCTTTGCAACAACCTCAGATTCCACAGTGAAACAAATAACCCAGGACAGTGCACACTGGAAGTCTACTTGAAAAGTTAGTGATTTATTTTATTTGATACATTAGATTCTGCATTTTCATTAACTGCTACAAATGATTCACCAGGTGTGCATTTTGAGGTTTCGGTGTGTTTGAGGAGATTTTAATGGGGCTGTTACATTTAGTTAGAACTACATTCGAAAAATTAACCGATTGAGAAAATGCAAAAATAACAAATTGCTGAAAATAATGAAGTACCACAAACTGTTTTTATCCCCCAAAACTGCAAATTACTTGTTCTTTTAGAATGCAGGGTGTTCTTTAAGCCTTTTAGCTTACTCCAAAAAGTGACGGTGTTTAGTATTTGTCGGGCATATGAAAAAGAGGCATCCCCACATACAACGACACATGCTCACATTCATACACACATGCATACTGAAAATACACCAACAGGCATCTATGCAGATCCCATTGAAAGAGAGTGATTTAGATGTAGATCAAGGTATCCTGGCATGTGCAAAGATTATCCAGCACATGAACACACAGATACCTGTTTCATAAATACAGGCACCACATACAGATGTGCATATGCCAGGAAACCATAGAAAAGCAGAAAAATAGGCATCCCCACAACACATCTATATGCATGCTTTTTGAGAATATTTAACTCCCAGTGTGTCCCAATGGCTTCTTAAGTGATGGAAATTTGGGGGTGTAGGGGCTATGTGGCTATCATGGGCAAACATCCGCAGCATCGTGAGGACTTCCCCCTTTTGGATTGCTCAAAAGATTGATCAGCTTGATGTGGTTTTTCCCCTTATGAGTCCTGTGGAGAAGCATAGGATCCTTACTATGTGCTTACCTAGTGGTCTGGTTCCCCCCTTGATTGACTGCAATACCTGGGGGACGGTGTTTGCCTCAGTGTGCACACTTTGTTATGATACCACCTCAATGAGCGTTCTTAAATATGTACAGGACGAACATGGGGCAGGCCCTGTCCTCGATCTGGGGAGGAAGTTAATGAGAATGTTTTGTGTTGTCTCCACAATGATTCTTTCTAATGTTAAAGGTAAAGCAGCGTCCTTGATGGTACATCAACATCTTTTGACTGTGCCTGCCGTTGACCAGGAACGTGAGTTACCGGTCATTATTGCCGGTGTTTAAACATCCTCAGGTCGCAATAACTTGGCGGTCAGACGATCTACTCAGTCTCAAGGCAAGCCAACGCCTGTAAAGGAGTGTGGTCCTGTCTTTCCCAAGAAGAATTGCGAAAAATCTAAGCAGCATCAGAAGCCTGGGTCTCGTGGTGAGTCACCGCCACCAGACACTTCTGAACATCGATATAATTTACGTGATCACTCTAAAATTAAAACTCCTGAGAGGTTTCAGGTTCCTGATCCCAGTTCTCCTAGTTTCTTTCAGAATTTGTCTGCTCAACAGTATGACAGAGGAGTGTGACAGGATCGCAGACAAGGTGAGTCCGTGCAGCCTAAGTGGGACCCGCAGTGCTCGTTTGATATAAAAGTCAAGAGGAAGGAACTACCTATGTGTAGAGCTCCATTTTCAAAAGAAGAAAGTTTCTGCCTTAACTGCGAAATATGCCACAGACGGTGAGAACCCTTCCCCTGGACAGGAGATGAGTGATGACTCTGCTTGACAGCGCGGCGGAAGTCACTGTGGTGTGCCAGACACTCGGCCAGTCTCTGGTAGCGAGAGCAACTAATACATTTATACCTGTGGAGACCACAGATACCCGCGTTGCACCACCTGCTAGACTATATTATTTAGATATTCAGATGGAAGGTGATGTTCAACGCACTATCAATGCTGGTTTTTTAGATTATCTGCCAACCTCTTATGATAATCTATTGGCGGAGATTGATTGGCCTCCCCCATTTGTTTTTGCCTGTCCTCGTGGTGAGGACGTTATACTTCCTTCCTATTCACAGTTCGCCCCTGACAAAATAAAGCTAGCCTATGCTTCAGAGTTGACCCTTGCATTGGCCCCTGCCTTATACCACAACCTAGCAGGTTGGGATAAGGATTATCCTCTACATGCTATCCCGATACTCTCTGCTCCTCAGTCCGTTAAGGACATATTTACCCAATTGGAGTACCAGGGTGTTATTGAGCCCTGTGTCTCTGCTATGAATAATCCTTTTTTTCGGTCTTGAAACCTAATATTTCCGATGGAATGGACTACAGACATTTGAACAGCCGTACACGTACCTTTGCGGTGCAGAACACGCATAGTAAGGCTCTGATCAATAATATTTTACTTAAAAGATTCAAAACTACCCACAATATTTCTAACAGGGTTTTTACTCACAATTTGGCTCCTGAGAGCCGTGATTTGTCTGCATTCAATGCCCTTTGATGCCAGAAAAGATATGCAAGGCTTCCTATCAGATAGCCCTGGGGTCTTTGCAGCCCGTATAATCTCATTTTTGCACGATATTGACCCTGACGCTTTGTCATATGGTGATGATATATACCTTAATGATGATGAATTGAAACCCCATCTTGCGAAAGCAGATCACATCATCACACGATTCACTGAACTAGGTTACAAGTTTAACTTTGCAAAATCCCACATTGCATTTCTTACTGTACTATTCTTTGGTTATGAATTGACCACCCACTGAGGGTAGGGGTTTGGCACCCCACTTTTTGGGGAAGTGTGCTTGGGTTTTAAAATTCTTGCAGGACTTACATTCCTGACTATGCTCAGCGTATCAAGACGGTTTATGCTCTGATACACCCTTCTTTCTTAAATTCTTCCTGGCTGCCACAGCACACTATTGTGGTACCTGCTTTGCAATCTGATCTTCTTGCTATGCAATACTTGCATACAAGATTGAATACCACAAACTAGGTCATCCGGATAATGCTGGGTGCTATGGTTTCACTTATATGACATTTAATGAGGGTGGCCCTGTTCCTATTGCTTATACATCGCATCTTTATAATCCTGCTGAAGTGTGTTTTTCTTCTACCGGAAACTTTTTGACTGCGGTCCTGATCGCCATTCTTAAGGAACACCTTCTTGCTCAAGGAAAACGCATCTTTGTTGTTTTGCATGTACCAGCCCTAGAAGCAGCCACTAAGTCTACTGTTCCTAATTCTAAAGCCCTCCACCCACGTTGGATTCACTGGACTACATCTTTGACATCAGCTGAAGTCAGTTTTGTCTTTGACTCTTCCTTGCAAACTCGAGAGTTCCTGGAATATGAACATGTATGTCTACCCTTTACCTTCTTCTATTCTTCCTCTTGATCAGTAAAAATGTATCAATTATACCAATGGCGCGGCTTAACCAGCTGTTGGTTGCAAAGAAGCTTCCCCTGCAGCGTGATCTATTGTAGTTAGTACTGTTAACGAAGGTGTTTTTTGCTCCTCTTTGATTCATACACAGGCCCTTGGGGACTGTACAGCAGAACTGGCCGAATTGAGGGGTCTCCTGTTGGCTCTAGTATATTCTGATCTTGCTTCGACCACTGTTGTGGTGTGTGATTCTTATTATTGTGTACAGTCTTATAATGACATTTTAAATTTTTTGAAACCAAATCAGTTTTGTGATTCTAAACGTGGCACAATAAAGCATAAAATGCTTTGAGTTCGAGTAGCGGCTCTTAAAGTACATTTGCCTCTCACACAAATTATACATACATTGGGCCATCAGCGTGCAGGAGCGCACCCTGTTGGAAATTTGATGGCTGATGAAGCAGCCAAGTCTGCAGTAGCCACAAAGAAAGTAGCTGCAGTTACTCATTTTATGAAAAAAATAGATGATTACATTTTAGCTGCCATTTCCACATCTCGGGATGGTGGCACTTCTCCTCAAGGATTCCCAGTGAAATATAATTATCAATTGACCGAGGAAAATGTTCTGTTTGCCACAATCCCTACAGTTGGAGATCGGCTGATCCCCAACACTGACCGTAGGCAGTCTTTAATGGTTGCAGCCCATGAGGGCATGGCTTCTGCACACGCAGTAATTTTAGCCAATATTTCCCTTTTACAACAGCGTTATTGGTGGCGGGGTCTCTATCAGCAGGCTCGCTGTTATGTCTTTATACTGTGACATTTGCCGGCAGATTAAACTTTCCACTGTGTTCCGTCCCCCGGAGACACAACTGTTTATTTCCAATTAGCCATTCGGCTGTGTTTATCTTGATCATTACGGTTCCCTTGTTTCCGTCAATCCACAAAAATAAATTTTGGTTGCAGTGGATTCCTGCACTAGATTCCTCTGGGTCTGGCCACAGTGCTCTGCTGCCCTTCTAACTGTTATCAAAGATTTGCATGTCTTTTTAGGGACCTATGCCTGTGGCACTTTCCATTCTGACCAGGGTCCGGCATTCACCTCTAAGGCATACAGAGATTCAATGACGTCAATGGGAGTGCGGGTGCATTTCTCATCTCCATATAGTAGGCCCGAGGGCAATTCTGTTGTGGAATGGATGAACGTGACTTAAAGCAGTCTTTAACAGCGACGTTATTAGGTACAGGGCGTGGCTGGTTGCTTCACCTATGTGAAGTACAACGTGCACACATGCCTTCCACTCTCCCATCGGATGCAGCTATTCAGTTTCCTGTCTCTGGCTGTCTTCCAAAACTTTGTGTTCTGCTTCAAGAAAAGCTGGTGATCGAGAAAGAATTTGGTCCCTCTCACCCGTACTCCTGTTTAAGTGTCTGGTTTTCAGGGTACCCAAACTGTGATTTTACCTCCTCTTGCAGGATCCAAGGACAATTGTTATGTTTCAATTGAACATGTCAAGCTACACCATATGGCTGATTCTAAATAAAGTATCAAGGGGACCTCCATACAGTCTTTTGCTTTGCAACCATTGAGCACCTGGACCCCGGAAGGGGAAGCAGAGTCTTCTGTAGATTTGGTACCTGATACAACAACTTCACATTCTATAACAGAAATTATTTATTCTGATCCCCATCTCGAGGCTCCTGCAGTATTGCATTTGTCAAGTACTCCTCCGGACTCACAGCCTCCTTTGTTCCAGCTGAGTTCTTCAGGCTACTATATTGATCAAGATAACTTTTCTTCACACAGTTCTTCATTTTATTCTGTTTTATCTTCAACACCAGCACAGATCTGTGTCTTCATCTCATTTGTTCAGGCAAACTTATTTAGTTCCATCTTGGATATATGTCTGGATCGTGTTTTCATTGTATTTCTGTTCATGTGGATTGGATCCGTGACTGTTTTCTTCCTTTGGATCAATGGCCATTACCTCCCAGAATGTTCTGCTGCAGAATTGGCTCTCAATTCTTTCTCACACAAAATGAAAAGAGACCAGTCCCTTGTCAACATTTCAGTGGTCTCAGTCACTGATGGAATTGTATGGGTTAAAGTACCATTCGTTGTGTTCAGTCCTATAGAGACCCTTCAGATACCATATGTATTCAGTGTTTCCATGAGTGAAGTTATAGTACCTGGGTTGATATCGGATGATTGGGGTGTTGATACTATAAATTTGATGTTTTCCAAATTTCAATATTATACTGTTTTTAAATCTGGAGATGTATATTTGAACTCTGCTAACTATGCCAAGTTGTTCTGTTACCAACATTATGGGCATCATTTTCTACATAAAGCCAGTGGGCAGCATCCCCAATATAATTATACACAATGGGAACATTGCTCTACCCCGCAGCAAGTTATATCCAAAACAAACAAGATGAAATACACATATTTCATGAGTCAGGACACTTCTGACCCAAGATCATATTATTTCAAATTGGCCCCCAACTATTAAAAAAACATATATATGCTTGCTCAGACTAAATTAATATATACTTTGTCCTTTATTGATAACCCTGCTTGAAAGGCTATGATTATTGGAAGGATAACATTGATATGAAATCTATTTGGGTTTCTAAATCCTGGCAAGTTCAAGGTACGGAATCGCTATTTTGTGCATGTCTAATTTCTATGCAAATTATTTTTCTTAATGAGACGGTACAGCAAAATACTTGTCTTGGATTGACGAAAATTAAAGACTTGAATATTCCCAACATTCCATCTCTGCCACTTTTCAATGATTGGTAATCAAACAATTAAATGAAGTGATACAGAACGGCACATTTAATTCTTCAACCATAGCTCTGGGTGGGTGATTATTGTGGCCACTGGACGCTGATGCTTGTCATTAATGTTTTTTAAACACCACATCTGGGTTCAAATTGAATAGACCTGATCCCAGTTATGCACAATCGACACACTCTCACAGGGTAACAAGTTATTCTGTGGGTAAATTGTGTCAACAGTGTTTAGAACATTCTGCTTTGTCTGCAGTTAAACAACATCTTTTTCTCTCCTGTCTGAAGACATGAACTTATATGATTTTCTTTTAGGTCCAAAGTCCCCATGTTCTAAACAATTTGTTAATGCTGCTTATAATGAACAGTGGAAATTGTCGCAACTGGAGACTGCAGTACGTTTACACCAAAATGATCAAGATCATTTGGATAAAGTTCTTGCTGTAGTCGACAACAGTATTAATACATTGTCATCTTGTATTTATACTTTGGATAATATTTTTTCGTCTGTAATTGATATTGAACAAAATGAAGTTTCTACATTGTATCTTGGTCAGAATCAATTTAGATCAACTACGCAATTTAGCTGGACACTCCAAACACTTACTAATAGACGACTTCCTTGGCATAATCTTAATTGTAGCGCTTTTTTCTTAGCATTTAATTGACACATACACAGCAATCAATGGCTATGAAAGACGCTAGTTACACCATGTTACACATAGAGAAGCTTGAACAACTTCCCTTTACTGTGGCAGAAACTCCTTCTCAGTAGTGGGCGGCACGGATCGGGAGTGGTGGGGCGGGCTGGTGGCGGGTCGGATGGGGGGATGAATAAATAAATAAAGACCTCCTCACTGCTCTCTCCCAAGTACACAAAACGCGGGAAGTCGAGTATTGGACAAAAAGGATTGGTCATGGGTGCCAAAGGCGTTAAACAAAAAGTATACCTAATGAAGAATCAAAACTAATAACGGAAATGGAAACGTAGGACCAAATCCCGAAGGAAAAAAGGCCGAATATTGTTACGATCTGCTCATGGAATATCCACGGTTTTAAAGAAATGGACCAGGACCACGAAACCCTAAACTTTTTCCAGCAACAAGACATCATCTTGCTCCAGGAAACCTGGAATATGACTCCAACTTCAATTCCAGGATTTAAAGAACATCACATTTTCGCAGAAAGATTTTCATCGTTTGGACATCCACGAGGTGGTTTATCGATATATGCAGCCTAAAAATATGATTGGGTAACTGAAGAACAGGATGTAGGGGTTAACTGGGTACAAGTAATTAAAATTAGTGGCAAGTCCCCACTAAATAATTTAAAGTGGCAACTTCTATTGATCAATGTTTACATTCACCCAGAGAGGAGGACTCAGAAAGAAAAACAGTCTACATTAATGACCCTGATAAAAACAATGCAAAGATCTTATGACCAATGCTCTATGTTCATTTCAGGAGATTTCAATTGCAATCTCATAACCAAAGATCGAGTTGAAGGAAAGAAGCAAGCGAACGGGGGAGGACAAATAATAACGAACGAATTAAAAGACCTGGGATTGACAATCCTGAATGGCAACATAAAGGGAGATACACCAGTGTCTATAACATACTTGAGTGGTAAGGTTCGCTCAACAATAGACTTCACAATTATTAGTGACAAGTTACTCCCCTGCATTGACTCATTTGAAATCGCCGAACGTATAGAAAGTGATCACTTCCCCCAACTAACGACAATGAATATCTCTCTTACTCAGGCCCAAAACATAAATTCCCTCATACAACATTCTGAAAAGTTTAATTTAAGAAAATTAAAATGGCGAGGTAGCGACTTGAAAAGCATTCAGGAGACAGCAAGGGAATATGTGAGCAAACTGGGGCCACAGATAGACGACGAACGCGTTAACAACTGGGAACAGCTGGCCCAGGTCCTCATCCGAAAGTTTCCAGCCTTGCCGGGTAGTCGAAGAAGGATAAACACCAGGAGGGAACGATGGTTCAACACGGACCTACGAGACCAAAAGAGAAGGGTTGCAAGAGAGGTATGATTACAAACGCAGGCAACAAGAATGGGAAGAAACCCAAATAAACGTAGATTAAAGGAAATAAGGAACAACTATAGGAAGATGTTGATGAATGCTAAATCTGCATACAAGGAATCCATCTGGAACAAGCTATTGTGTGCAGGCAAACTGTCAAACAGAAGGGATTTCTGGGGCATTATAAACAACTTGAATAAAGGAGCAAGACTGCAACAGGAAGCAGGAATTGGAGAGGAAACGTGGGTTCAACATGTACGAAACTTGTATAGCAGTACAGAATTAAGCAGCACTGAAGGTTCCTGTGGGCTAACGTTGGTAGTGAAAAAATCAAAAACAAATCTGAGTCTGGATAAGGTGGAAAACAATGAAATAGAACAAGAGAAAAGAGGTAATGAAGAATATTCCCTGACCACTTGGAGGCATAATACAAAAACTTAAGACAGAGGGAGCAGCAGGACCAAATGGGCTTCCCAATGCGCTTTTTAAGAACTACCCAGATTTCTGGTCGGAGAATCTAACGCCTCTCTTCAACCTGATATATGCACAGTCCGATGTCCCAGATTCATGGAAAGGGAATATAATCCACCCAATATTTAAACAGGGAGATCATCGCAAGCCTTTGAATTACAGGTTGATATCCTTAATTGATGTAGAGGCAAAGCTTTATGCTTCTTGCCTCCTTGTACAGCTACGAGACTGGATGGACAACAAGAACATAATTCCCAAGTTCCAAACAGGCTTTAGGCAAGGGATGGGCACAATAACAAACCTGGCAAACTTGACTCTTTTAACAGAAAATGCTTTAAAAAAGAGAACAAGGCTGTATGCATGTTTTGTTGACATAAAATCGGCTTTTGATCGAGTGAGTAGAGAGCGTCTCTGGTTAAAATTAAATGCATGGGGTCTGCCGAGCCAACTACTAAACGCAATAATTGCCTTGTATAGTCACACTTGGGCAAGAGTGAAATTAGGCGATGGATGCAGTACAACTCAGAGTATTGACACGCACCAAGGTTTAAAGCAAGGTTGCGTGTTAGCACCAAGCCTATTTAACTTGTTTCTGTCGGATATCAGCAAAAACATGGAAGCAGCCAACTGTCACCCGCCGAAAATGGACAATAATCTGATCACCGTGTTACAATACGTGGACGACATTGTTGTACTAAGTCAAACTCCAATAGGTCTACAAAGAGCGATAAATAATCTAGTATCCTATTTGTACCAGGAAAACTTGGAATTAAACAAAGCAAAAACAAAAGTCGTTCGCCTAGTGGATCCTAAGAAAACCAAATTCAAATGGTCGGTGAAAGGGGCAACGGTCGAAGAGCAAGGGTCATATAAATATCTTGGTATAACAATAGGGCAGGGCATAACACATAAGGAGCATAAACTGGCTATAAAAGCCAAAGCGCAATCACTAATTTTTGCATATAGACAACTAAGAACAAAATTGGATTGCCCAAATTATAACCACCTTTTAAAAGTGATGGCTGCACAAATCTTGCCTACCTTGTCATACGGGTTAGTCACTTGGTGTGGCAAGGAGGCTGTCCTATTAAATAATCTCCAGACGAAGATTTATAAGGCAGTTTTCAACCTGCCAAAGTCTGCCTCTCCGTCGCAAGTTCGGCTTGAATTCGGCCTTCAAAACCAGAAATTTCGGAGCATGAGCGGCTTTGTAAAGCTATGCCAAAAATTCCGTTCTGCAGAACCAGACAATATGGATAGCTTATGCTGGGAAGAAATTAAGTACCAGGTGGACCACGAAATATCGAGTTCATGGGGAAGTTATTTGAAAACATGTTTGGCCGACCTGGAAATACAAACAGAATGGGAAACTAGGGCAGATAAAGCAAGTATTAGTAAAGCGGTCAACGATGCAGCAAAAAGAAAATCTTTTTTGGAAGACAAAAATATAATTTCCAAACGTCGGCACGGGTGGTCTGTCATCACTTCTTATAAACTGTTAAAGCCGCAAGCATATTTATTCTCACATTTAAGCCGGTAGGTAAAAAAGAGCTACACAGACTTTCGGATGGGCCAACACGACTCAAAGGAACTACAGCCATCCTGGAAATATACTAAACAAACTGCGCAGTGTCGACTGTGTGGATACACCAAGGAATCTTTAACCCACCTATTATGCGTGTGTCCAGCAGTTATGTTCCTGAGGAAACGGTATTTAAAACCAATTTTTAACAAACTGAATATCCGCACATGCAGGCAAGCTGCGATACGCTGGTTGGATGATTCCTCCATAATGTTGGCCTGCCGGGGAGTAAAATACCTGGTTGAGGTAAGAAAACTATTACGACAAGCCGATCAGGAGTAAACAGAGAAGAATGTCCGACCAGTCTTGAGCCCCACGGCGCCAAGTGTGTATACGGATTGAATGTAAAATAAGATTAAGAGTTTATTTAGTAAGTAGGAGCACAGAAGCTGAATTAGATTGAAATGTTACTACTGTATTTATAACACGTATGTGCTGGTTAAACACACGCTTTTAAACTATATAACCAATGAGATATTATAAACGTTGATTTTAATGCCTGGTTTTAATTGCGATTGTAATGACATTAATTATACTACTTTTTTGGAATAATTGTAAAGATTTTAATTAATCATACAATACATTTTTTGAACTTTGAACTTTGCTCTCTCCCACGTCATCTGTCTCTCCTCTCCAGGGCTGAAATAGGAAGCAGCCAGGCTCTCTCCCCTAAGCCAATCACAAAGCTGCAATGCAGTGTTGTGATTGGTCTAAGTGCCGTGGTCCACAGTCAGCCAGGGAATGGGGGCCTGGGCATGTTCTCCACGCAGGCTGTAATATAGCCCGCATGGAGAACATGTGCAGTGCCCATGACTGTTTGAGCAGCCCGAGTGGGCGAGCTACTCCTCCCCTGCTCTCTGAGCAGAGCAGCCCTGCCTGCCCAGCAAAGCTGCGCAGCAGAAACAAATACAATGATAATAACCTTGAGATATTATCATTGTATTTTTTCCGTCTTTCACTGCTTTGCAGCAGTGGGGTGACGCTCCTCCGCCTTAGCGGAGGAACCGCCACTGCTCCTTCTGCGTTTTGTTTAATCCACTGAGTTATCTTATTGCCCATTTTGACCTTTCAATTCACTTCTTGCATGAAACCCTTTCTGGTAGGAAGATATGAACCCCTTGGGAGCAGCTACATTCATGAGTTAGGGTCCCTGCACTTTATCTATCGCTGTCAATGAGCTGAGAGAGAAGTCTTTCTTACAGGAGAGGAGTGTGACTCCAAAGCCAGTCATTCAATTGTTTGTAAACAGGTGAAAATTCACAGCACCTGTTATGTGTCTGCCCCCAATTTGGCTTGTTTTTTTTTAAGGAACTCCAGTTCCCGCAATTATTCCCACTCTCACATTGCTTTAAAAGGAAAGCTATCTCATTCTTAATAATCAGGACTTTAACATTCTGAGGGCAGGAATCCCATATGTAGTATTTGTTTCCCAGTTAGTCCCTTGCTGCAACAACGTCACATTCCCCCCCCCCCACACAGGAGTTTAGATAGTTCGCTATGGCCTTCCATTCCAACTTTGATAACAGATTTTCATAAGCTAAGCAGACTCAAAGCGTTATTGTTTCAACAAGAAGTGAGACCTTTCAGTTGCAGGTGGCGAGAACTTCTAGTGAAATACATTCATTGTTAAACACCAATCTTCCCCTACATTTCAGTGAACTGATATCTCAAATATTTAATGTGTCTGAAACCACGGCCTGGCCCACTTTTTTAAACTTGTGGGCTCTGGCCTTGAGACATCTTTTAAAACTATTTTTGGTGCAATCCCAGCTTTTATACATTCTATTTTTTCTAGAGTGTTCGGGGGGTTCCTGCTGCTCCTCGTTGTGATTCGAGGCATTGTTGGTCTGCTCCTGTTATTCCGTAATGAATGCTTTCTTTGTGGTCCTGTCAGGGCAGGCATCGCTGCACCATGATCAAATGCTGCAATTTTTTGGAGTGGCGCCCTTGGCTGCTTTGGATGCCAATTTCTGCTTAACCTCCCGCTGCGCCTATTTCACCTGTGTGCAACCTGTGTTTCATTATATCTGATGCCCCTTCCAATGGGCCCTAGACGTCAGTCTGGCTAAGAAACCATAAGCTGCCCTGGATTTCAAACTGTTGATGTCGGGTCTGGAACTTAGATCCGTAGAATAACCAGGTCCACAGGAGCGAGGATAGGGTCCTAACTCTCCCGTAAGGTAGGTCTGCCGGTCGTTACTAGTAAAGCCCACGACCAGAGAAGGATACCTCTAGGGAGGGAGGAGACAACAACAGGACCACGTGACCAGAACGACAGCAAGGGGCTGGTGAGGTAATACTGTAGCATACAAAAATAATAAACAGGAGAAACAAAGAAAAGGGGCAGGTTAGATCAGGAGAGAGAAAGTGATTCATGGACATACCCCATACAGTCAATGAAAGTTGTGTACGTTCTCATACTCACATAGCGTGCTACTTCGCCAATGGTAAAACAAATTCTCAGAGATCAGCCTCTCGACACTGAGGGTGCTCAGTCATAGAAGGTGGCCAAAGGTAGCTATGAGCTTTAGTAGAGTCTCCCCCTGAATACTAGAGTCCAGTGTATTGGAGGCTTGTAATAATTATTTTCCTTCCCCAAAAGTAAGTTTCTTATGGCAACCAGTTCTCCTGGCGAAGGCTGAAAGAAAACAGTGTTCCTCTGACCCAGAGTTGACAATCACTCAAGGTCTCCGGTGCGAGCGCTACAGAAAACAGTTTTTAGAGTCTCGTTGCAGCGTTGCGAACACAAAAGGAGACGTCTCACAAATTCATGACTGCCCTAGCCACAGCCAGTGCACATGAAGGAAAAAAAATGGAACCAGCAAAAATAAAGGAAACGGACTCTTCCTACAGGCTGGTGTGAAGCGTCCGTAGCTTGACAAACGGGCAATGTTGTTGTCGTGGCGTTCGTGGTATGCAGAACAGGGAGAGCGCGTCAACTCACGGTTTACGGCAGCAGCTCGTGCAAGCCAAAGGAAGGCGCCTCTCGGATTTCTAGAAGTGGAGTTCCGTTCCGGTCTCTTCAAGGACCGTCAGACACCAGAAGGGAAGTCAGGAGGTTGCCCGAGGTTCCAGCGAAGACAACCGTTGGTGCCTCACGAACGTCCCATTCAGGCAGGGGCTCTGAGGACGTAGCGGAAGGAATGCAAGCTTTCCTCGGGGTCAGAAATGCTAGCGAAGTTGCAGGGTAACGAACGCAGGGTAACGAACACAGGGCGTGGTCCAACACAGCTAAAGGAAGCCAAGCGCCGTACTGAGGAAGGACGCCCGGTTTAAACTGACCGCGCAAGGCAGCATGGGAAGGCACACAACTCCACCCCCAGACATAGGGCATTATGGGTGATGTAGTGTAGGGTGCGGGACAACAGACAAAAGACAGGAAGCGCGACGGGTAACAGTTGATGGGTCACTTAGTGCCCATTACCAGGACTGTTCCTTGGGTATGCGATTGGTTTATAATCCTGCATGATGGCTGATGGCCGGAGGTGCTTTTTGTGCAATGGCACAGCGTCTTGTGGATCTCAGTATCATCGAGATTAACACAGGTTGTCCACTTTCCGTCCTATTGTCTATTGGGTAGGAAGAGCACATCTGTTGGTTTGACTTGCTCAACTGGATGGCTGACATCTCTAACTCAGACGGTTCGGATCTTCTACTGGAATGGATGGCTTTCTGCTTATTATCCTACATCCCGGGCCTCACACTTTAATTGAGTACGTTTCAAAATTCATTTTTGACCTTTCCTCTAACCTGACCTGGTCACCAAACAAGATGCTAACACGATCTATATACTCTGATGCTTTGCCTCTGCTTACTTGCTGATCTCTGTCACTGTCAACACCTTGGTGCTACCACCCTGAACAAGGAGAGGGTATCATATGTCCTATGTCCCCTAAATTATCCCTAAATTAGCCTAAGCAGGCGGAATTTGGCTTTGCACACATTACTATACAACCATACTTTGCTTTGTGCCACCTTGTATTGAACCTGAAGTTATATTTACGTTCTGTCCTTTCCTGGCATCTAGTCTGAACACTATGAAGAAGGTCAAACAAAAATGCACCTTGTTATTCTGTTCTGGTCAGGCACTAGCACCAAGACAAAACATACCGATTCAGCTGTTGTTTTGGGAACATGTACTCTTTGTCATATAGGTATGCACAGTTATGTGAAACACACACTTGGAGGGAGATTTTCAGAGCGAAGAGAGCGACTACAGCTGAGATGTAGAACTTTCATCTGTTCATACTAAGGTATGGGATCTGCTGCGAATACCCAGAGATCTTCAGTTATATAATTATTCTGTTTCTATAGAAGGGGAGGGGGTTAGTATGCTCTGTCTGATAAAATGACAGAACCATTTACAATTTATGGATTACTTGCTATGCTGACAATATTTGTGTTAGGCATTTTTCTACTAAATGTGGCACATATACTACATACAAGAGCACAATAGTTGAAATAAATATTTTAAACTTTTCTTGTATCTCTGTCAGAACCTATTGTGGACAAGGACGAGTGTGAGAGTGAAACGATGTGTCTATCACGGTAATTCCTGAAAGAGTCAGGAGTGTTGTGTTCTGGGGTGTCTAATCACTTGGTCCTCTGTCAGTGAGTAGGAGGGCAAGTGCAACACTATAGCTAGTTTGTCCTGGACTCATGGGTACTAATGTAGTCGGATGACTCAGTTCCTGCCTCTCAAGGGGGCATATCATCAAGGAGGCGATATAAAATTACCGCCGCTTTTGCGTCCGTTTTCGGACGAAAAGCGGCGATAATTTTATCGCCTAATCAGCAAGGTCACGCTATCGCGTGAATCCTTGCATTATCGCCTGTTTACTGAACGCCAAGCTTTGCATCTCTAATGAGATGCAAAGTGGGTGTTCCTGCCCTGACATAACTGGAGAAATGTCGCTAAGCGACATTTCTCCAATTATCAATGGGCACGCTAACCTGCAGAGCGATAAGCAAAGTAGCGATAACCTCTGTTATCGCTACTTTCCTTACGCCTGCTTCAAGAATGACTTAGCCATGATATCCTATGTAAGGTGGATATCATGGCTAAGTATGCCTTGCCCTATCATCAAGCTATCGCCAAACTTTGTGAGATTATCGCTGGATTTCCAGCGATAATCTCACATTTGGCAGTTAGCGCTTGGAATTTTATCGCTTTTGAGATAAGCGTTGCTAATAGCACGCTATCTCAGCGATAAAATTCCACGTTGCCCAGTGATAATTATCCTAGCGCTAAGTGCGCTTAGGGATAATTATCGCCGGTCCTTGATGATATGCCCCAAGGTCCTATGATCCCAAGCATAGTTCTGTGCCCACGCAGAATCGTTGCAACTCTGTTGCTTTGGCTGTCCATACAGAAAACAGTGAAAGCTGACCTTTCAAGGGGCATAATCATTGACTTCATAGCATGTGATAAAGGTTTTTCCAAACCCTGGCTGGATTATGTAAAGAATGCATTTGAGGAAATTGGTTTAAGCCATTCTTCTTCTAATACTGCACTTCATACTTAATCTGGGAAAAAGTAAGTCCAAGCCCTCTTGTTAGCACAGGCATACGACGACAGGTTTGAGGCAGAGCCCCGCAAGTCCATGGTTAAGAGTTATCTACGGTCCAAGATGGCGGAGTGAGGACCTGTGCTGAGCAGTACACCAGGAGGCTCTCTCCCCCTCTCTCCCTCTCCTTCTATCGAAATGCCTGCAACTCCTAATCGAGTACGTTCCTACTCGGTTTAACGCATACTAAACCTAAAAATTAGACTTAGAACGCTTTCAGACCTTCATATCCTGTATCCTGCATCCGTGGACGCCCTAATACTGCTATACAGCTACAGGGGAAAAAAAAACAGAGGCCGTCTTCCATGCTAGCGCTCCCGGGGACGACACGATTCTTTCGGCGGATCGTACAAGGACTGCTACGGAGCTCGGGGCTCAACTGGTTAGGCCTGTATTTTCGGACTGCCTCTCATCCTTTCTCCCCGGCCTCCCAGATGAGCAAGATGCCTCCGAGAAACCAACCTCGCACAACCCGACACAGCAAGCACCCGACCGGAGCCCTTCCAGCCGGAGCTGGAGTCGGAGCAGTTCGGGAGACAGGAGCGACGATCTCTGGGCTTCCTCAGACTGCCGTGACCTTTGCTGGCACCGATGGATCTACAAGCAACGGCTGTCCTACCACGGAGCGCGTAATGACTGAAAGGGAGAGCGTGAGCAAACAGGTATTGAGACCGCCGATTTTGTTTGTTGACTCTCGCTCTAAGGGGTCTAGTAGAAACCTCGCTACAAATTTGGCTAAGTCCCCAGACAAAAGCGGGGCGGTTGCTACAGGCAAAAACAGTTACCCATCTCCTTCAACTTTAGAATATAGTGCCCAGAACGCCCCCACCGCTTCTGAAGAGATACTCTCTAGCAGCAAACAAATTAGTAGCATACTGGGGACTGAACAACTGAAACACCGAAAGTCTTCAATCTGTGATACTTCTACGGACCACAGCTTGATACCCATTAATTCCCTGACTGAGCTGTCTACGATGCCTATGCTGCCTATGCTGCCGGTGTCTGAAATTGAGATTGGGGCTACACCAGAAACTGCAGCAGTCATATGTAGTTCAGACTTAGCTTCGCCCATCTCGGGCTTATTGCCTGCCACTGCAACCACTATCACTCCGCCCGGAGGTTTACAACTACTCGTAGCAAAGACATGCTCCACCGAAAGTCTCAATCCTAATAACCTTATGGTCTCTCCAGAGATGATAATACACACAGAATGCATCGAAATCAACGAACAAAATCCTCTCGAGGATTCTGATGTTGAGATCAGTACAGAGGACGAGGCAAGGTCTGAAGACGACTTAGGGGAAAAACTATTAAACGGGCCCTGTGACTCTAAGACAAAATCTCGAGTAGGGAAAGTCCATAAACTCAAAAGTAAGGCTCGAGCCAAAAGAGGCCGCAAAACAGTCCTATTAACTCGGCCCCTCATAAACAACATTTTGGACCAAAAAAAGGCTTTTGTAGACAAAAGTCCCCTAAGAAAATGGATTGTAGCAAAAGGCTTAGTCAAGAATCTGTCACAGAGACTATCAGGCGCCAGCTTAATTGAAGCTTCCGAGCCCTCAGACTCTTCTATCGTATCAGCAACGCCTCCCCCTTCGGATACCCTCGCTTCAGCAGAGAATAACGCCCTAACTGCTCCACCTAAGTTGTCACCAGCTGGGCTAGCACGTCAAGAATCTATTTCGACTCAAATACCCAGGGTTGACTCTTTAGTGAGCACAGATACAACTTCTAACTCAACTTTGAATTTTACGTTAATACATCATACTCCACCTCCTTCCACTGAGAGTCCTTCTGCTACCATCATTTCCGCCCCTCCTCTATCTCACCAAAAGGAACACTCTGGTGCCCCTCCCAAAAACAGACCCGGGCCAGGGCAAACGTCAGCGGATTCCGCCTCAGTAGACACTATACTACAGATACTGAAAGACCAACGTGCTGAAGCTAAAGAACACTATATTCAACTGAGGGAGGATAACAGCAAAATGCATACCTCACTACAAGAACTTGCTTCCAAACTAGGTGGGATCACCCAAGACATTGCGGGACTCCAGCAACGTGTGGCTGAGATTGAGGAGGCCAATTCAAACACAACTGTTGTAACAGAGAAACATGACACCCAGCTGCTGGCATTACAATCAAAAGTTGAAGACTTGGAGAATCGACAAAGACGGTCCAACCTGAGACTTTTTGGGATCCCGGAGGGCTCTGAGGGGTCTGACCCGAGGTCTTATTTAGTGGGGCTGCTTCAAAAGGCTTTTCCAGATCTAGCAGACTGGGACTGGGATACACAAATCCAACGTGCCCATCGTCTCCCCTTGGCTATGAGAAACAGAAAGAGAGAAAACCAGTTCCCACGGCCCCTTATAATCTTTTTTGGCAACTTCCTATTACGCCAAGCTGTCTGGCAGCGAGCCCGCCCTAATGCCCCTGTAACCGTAGGGGAGCTTTCATTTTTTGTCCGATCAGATCTATGCAAAGAAACAATGGACAGGCGATGGATGCTACGTAAACTGATAGATCCCATTAAATCTTGCGGGGGCCAGGCATTCCTACAGGAGCCGGCTCGCCTCAAGGTTATCAAAAATGGTTACACTCACTTTTTTAACGATGCCAAAGAAGCTGAAGCATACATCTCTAGATCTGGCACGGTTTGGCACGGTTTAGATCCTGCAATGTCTTAGCAAATATGTCGGCACCTGGTGGGCCTGGTTTTTTTTTTTTGTAGAAATGTTGCAGGCTACACGGCAAAGCACTGGGAAACATTTCTTTTTTTTTTTTTTTTGGAGAGTTCGGGGGGGGGGTACTCTTAGGTGTCCTGTTTTGTGCGCTGCCCTTCCAGCGGCAGCTGTTACTTAAGGGCGGTTCTTCCCCTTCTGGGGCGAGAATCAGGGTGGGGGGGGAGTGGGGGGTTTTGGGTGGGTTAAAATCAATAAAAATATGTTTCAGGCTGCTGAGGAAGAGTGTTTTGAGAACAAATTAGTTCTGGTCCTTCGGCCCTTATACATGACCTCATATACGAGTAACAACGAACACTTTAAGATGCCCGTTTTTAGGCTAAAAAATATAATTACTTACAAATGCATGAAATAAAGATCTTGGCTTGGAACGTAGCAGGGCTCAACAGTAAGAATAAGAGAATGCTGATTTCAGAAGAACTCAAATTACATAATCCACATTTCGTCCTTCTCTCAGAAACGCACATTGCCGGCAAGGATAAAAAACTACTTAAACAACTGGGCTACCATATTCTGGTTTGCTCTACTTTTGGGCTTTCCATAAGAGGGGTGGCTATCCTTACAGACAAAAGATTCAAATCTGAAATATTGCAGACCTTTCATAGTCAAGACAGAAGATGGGCGATGGTCCAACTTCGTTTCGAAAACCATACATATGTTCTTTGTGTAGTATACGGCTCTAATATAGACGATCCAAGCATCTTCGATCTACTGAGCATAAAACTCCTGGATTGGGACGGAGAACCCATTATTATGGGGGACTTCAATTGCATAATGAATTACAAAATAGACTCTACTTATTCAGGAAGCTTTCATAGGATGCGCAAAACCAGGTCATCCATATCTGACATCTGTCGTATTCACAATATTAAGGATGCTTGGCGATATCTACACCCGAACACACCAGGATATACGTATTACTCGGCACCACATAGATCTTGCTCTAGGCTGGATATGGCATTAATTAGTGACAATCTATTAAAACATAGCACGATGATCCTATGCCCTCGAATCTCATCGGATCACAACGCGATAATCTTAGCAATCACCACACCACATATCAGGATCCCTCCCAGACCATTTTCCTTCCCCAGGTACTTCCTCTCAGACGCACAATTTGTGACACAGCTTAAATCACACTTGATCGAATTCCTGCATATTAACATCGAATCTGCTCCTTGTCTTACGGTCTGGGACGCCTGCAAAGCGGGTATTAGGGGTTTCACCCAAGCTTATGTGATCAGAAAAAACACCGAACACAGAAAGCACAAGGCACAGATCATCTCAAAAATAGCATCTCAAGAAGAAACCTTGGCTTCTGCACTTCGATCAAATTCACCTGGGTTTACAGAGATTAGCCTTAAACTCTGCTCACTTAAGAACGAGGCTAAAAATAAATTTATTCAAAAGAGCTGCGCAAGCATTCACAAATACAAGATTTCACAATATGATAGTGGAGATAAGATTGGCAAAATTCTCGCCTATAAGGTTGCCGAGGATCGAGCCCATACAATGATCACAAGCATCCGGGGTAGCAATGGCAAAATGTTTAATCAACAGACAGAAATAGTAGAACAATTTGCGGATTATTACAGTACACTATACACTCCAGAAAGCATTCCTAATTTAGAAGCAATCCAAGACTATGTTGATAAGTTCTTAACCAATCCAGAGTCTAACACAATGCAAGAATCGATGTCAGATACTATTACAGGAGCCGAATTACACCAGGCAATAGAACTATTACCAGCAGGGAAAGCTGCAGGGGAGGACACAATCCCTTTGGAGATTTACAAAATCTGCATAGCCGAACTGGGACCTTTGTTACTGGAGGTTATACAAGCAGTTGGTCGTAACGGAAAGGCCCCAAAATCATGGAACAGCGCAAAAATAATATTCTTTCTGAAAAAGAACAAACCAAAGGAGGAGAGAGGATCATACCGACCAATATCGCTGATCAATACTGATGCCAAAATATTTGCTAAAATATTAGCTATAAGACTGTCCCCCTTCCTGCCTTTAATTGTTAACCCTCAACAACACAGGTTTATAATAGGGAGGGACACAACAGCACACGTAAACATGGCTATCACGGCATTTGACGTAGCAGAGATAGAATCCACCCCGCTCGGTATGATTTTATTAGATGCCGAGAAGGCTTTCGATCGAGTGGGCTGGGACTACCTTTGGTGTGTCCTCTCTAAGCTGGGCTTCGGGGGGCAATTCTTACGAGCTATACAGGCTTTGTATGATAACCCAACAGCCTATACATCCTATGGGGGCTTGTCCTCTCAAGAGTTTCCAATTCTATGAGGTACCCGTCAGGGCTGCCCTCTCTCGCCTCTTTTATTCGCCCTCTCATTGGAACCATTCCTGCATGCTCTCCAGTTACAAACCCAAATCGCTCCTTTTAGGTCAGGCACCCAAACACTAAAAATAACTGCATATGCCGACGATATTGCGGTCTACTCACAGGATATTGTGGCGGCACTTCAAGGCATAGCTTTCGAGGCCGAAAAATTTGGGATTGTCTCCGGTTAAAAGCTTAACTTACAGAAGACCCAAATCATAGCCAATTATACTCCTGCCGTCACAGTTCCTGAGATATGCAAAAGCGCCACCTATTTAGGAGTTAAGCTAACGGCTAAAATCCAAGAAATCAACAACATAAATTACAATGCACTAGTTAAATCTACTATCTCACTATTAAAAAAATGGCACAGACTACCACTGAATATTATCGGCAGAATTAACTTAATCAAGATGAAGGTACTACCTAAATTCGTGTACTTATTTCGCTCCATTCCGTTGGCCCTAAATAATTTGTTTTTCAAACAGTTAGACGGTGCATTTAGTAGCTTTATATGGGGCTATAAAAAAGCGAGGAGGTCATGATCTCGCAATACATTTGTTGCGGCTCAATAGGTTGTGGTGATGGTGCCGGACGATAAATCCATACTGAGGGTGCTATCTTTGAATATAAGGGGCCTTGGCGATCCGAGGAAACACAGCCAAATTGTGGCTTACCTTGACAGACAACAGATACAAGTGGCGTTACTACAAGAGATGCACCTTAACCCAAGGGCCCCAGTGACGTTTGCCAGTAAATGGGCAAGCTGTAGGATTTTCTCCTCTTACTCCACATATGCGAGAGGTACAGCCATATTAATTAAAAAGCAGACCCAACCCCATTTGAGCTGACGGGCACGATAGAGGACTCACAGGGACGATATGTCATTGTATGGGGCAGACTTGGAAGGGACTCGATCACAATAGCAAATTGCTATGGACCTAATGTGGACACCCCTGAGTTTTTTACCACTGTATGTGGCAAAATACTGAATGCAGGATCCACCCATATAATCTGGGGCGCTGATTTTAACGTAGCCCTTAATCCAGCTCAGGATAGATCTAATGCTGCTAAGCACCATTACAATAATTCACAAGGGGTATTGCAGGGAATACTACAGGGGGGGGCCTGATCGACAGTTGGCGACACACACACCCAGGGGCACAGGAGGGAACACACTTCACGTCACATTCTGGAACATGGGCACGTATTGATTATTGTCTGCTTTCAAGGGGGCTGGGATCCTCCATTTGTAATGTTACACATCTGGCCAGGACGTTCTCGGATCACTGCCCCGTCAAAGTGTCACTAACCCCGCGAGGATATGACAAATCTAGACCTCACTGGAGGTTGCAACCTACTGCACTGTTAGACGCAGTTTTCCAAGCTGAATTAGGTGATGAAATAAAAGATTTTTTTTCCAGAAATAAGGGGTAAGTGGACAGCGTTGAGGTTATATGGGAAGCGTTTAAAGTTACTATAAGGGGGTACTGCATCTCAAAGAGCTTCCGGGTGCTTCGGGATATACAGAGGACAATCAGGAAACTGGAACAGGAGTTGAAGGAACTGGAGGGACGGATGGGACGGGGGGAAGCAGGCCAGGTGCAGCAAGCTTTCCGCGAAAAGCTATCAGAGTATACCGACACTGCACTGAGGGAGGTGAAATTTAAGAGGCGTTACTGGGTAGACCGTAGGTACAGCGAGGGGGAGCGACCGGGCAAAGCGTTGGCCGAAGTGACCAGATGTCCACGTTTCACAACACATATATTAGAGATTGAGGGGCCTGGAGGGGAGACACAGCATGACTCACTTAATATACTTGAGCACTGCCCACTACAAACAGCTATATACGTCGCAGAGGCAGGGGCTGGTGGATCTGGATGGTTTCATGGGGAATGTGGCACTAGGATGGCTCGGCGACACGCAGAAGGGATTTCTGAGCCTCCCTTTTGAGATAGATGAAATCAGGGAAGCAATAATGCAATTGAAGAATGGGAAGGCACCGGGATCAGACGGGCTCCCTGCCGAATATTATAAACAATATATTGATATCATGGCACCGGTGCACCGAGAGGTGTATGAGAAGCCTCTTGAAGTTGGGATACTCCCCCCCTCAATGAGGGAAGTGATGGTCACGTCTCTTCTGAAGCCAGGAAAGCCTTCTAGATCATGCGACTCATACCTGCCCCTGTCATTGATAAATTGCGATGCCAAGATACTGGCTAAAGTGCTAGCCAATCGCCTGACTCTTTTGATGGACAAACTCATACTCTCTGACCAATCAGGTTTTGTTCCGGGTAGAGCAACTACCCATAATCTACGCACTCTATTCTCGTTAATTGAGATGGTGGCACCTGAGTTCCCACTAGCTGCGGTATTCCTGGACGCCACCAAGGCGTTCGATTCTGTGGAGTGGGACTCTCTTTTCGGAGTGCTGCAGTTTATGGGCTTCCCGCTCCTTTATATATCTTGGATCAGATTATTGTACCATCAACCCACTGCCAAGATATTGATACATTGCCATTCCTCTCCTCCGTTTTCCATCTCTAGGGGTACCCGGCAGGGATGCCCATGTCCCCACTCCTATTCGCCATAGCGATTGAGCCACTGGCCTCCAGGCTCCGTCAATGCCACCAAGATAAGGCTTTCCGCTGTTGTCTGCGTCAGCTCCTGATTTCGCTGTATGCGGATGACGTTACACTATACATTAGGGACCCCCAGCAGAACATGAATCCCCTATTACGGGAATTCATTGTGTTTAGCAGATTGTCTGGCATCACAATTAATTGGGGCAAATCTCAGGTCTTCCCTCTTACGCCGGTGGTCCCTCAGTTTCAGCTTGACTTTCCATTGGAGTGTTGTGACACGGATATCCGATACCTTGGTATGTAGGTGGCTAGAGACAGAGAGGATACGATACGGCTCAATTATGGCACGGCTATTATGCGTCTGTCTAGTAATGTCACACGTTGGATATCCCTACCTCTCTCATTTGCAGGTCAAGCATCCCTCATAAAAATTATCATACTGCCACAGTTCCTCTACCTATTTCTAAATATACCTTATCACCCTGGGTCTTATTTTTTTAAGACTCTACGTGCGGAATTACTCAGATTGCTCTGGGGAGGCAAACAGCCACGACTCAAATGGTCTACACTCACAAAGCCATACGATCAAGGTGGCTTTGACATACCAGATTTTGAGGTCTATTTACCTAAATACCAGTATGTAGGTATGACGACCCGTAAAGTCAAACTAAGGATGCAAGAACACAAGAGCACTTTTAGATGCAAAAAGACCAACACAAGGCTCACTCGACATTTTGTTGAAAAAAATCACCAGGCTGATGATTTTACATGGACGGTCTTAGAAAAGCCATTCATACCGTCCTATACCACTGACAAGACCAACTTTCTCTTCAACAAAGAACAACGATGGGTGTTCAAATTGCGGAGTGACCAGAATGGTCTTAATGATTCGATCCCTTGGACTGCTTTACATTAGTCTATGGTGGTCATACATTAGACACTGTTGCAGTTTCCTTTTCCTTCATACCCTAGATGAAAGTGTCTTTCTTACATAATGGACTAGGGATAGGTATATGAGTTATCTCCCCAACTAACTACTTATCGACAACTGTCTATCGCTAATTGCGATTATGAACCTATCTGATATTTACTGACACCGTTCTTTTTATCAACAACCATGTTTACCTGTTGAGTGTTGATCTCAATAAAGATTTCTCACCACACTGTAGTCATGCTTAAAGAAGTACCATTCCTGGTTGATAACAACGCTATGCGTATGCTGTAACCTTGCAATATGATGGGTCTTACAACTCATGTAGACAACGTCATGAGCCAGATACCCTAAAATGTTCCCATCAAAATATAGCGGATATATGTGAGGTATCTCGTTGCAGCCCCCTTTCCCTCCATCTCTTTGATTATGGGTGCTTTACTTATACTTGAGATAGGTATCTGAAGATTTTTGTCCAACTAAATAACGATTTATTGCTAAGTGCTAATATAAAATGAATTAGTGGCATCTTTTGCTTTATTGTCTTTATCTACTACCATGTTCACTTGTTGAATGTTGTTATCAACAAAGTTTTCCTCTACACTACAGTTAGGTTTTAAGGAACTACCATTCACGGCTATTAACATTGCTATGTGAATGTTGTAACTGTGTAACAAGATTGGCTACACAACCAACGTAGACAACGTCATAAGCTTGAGACCCCACCAAAAAAAACGTTTTCATCAAAATCTCGGTATACATCTGTGAGGTCTTTTGCTGTGTGAACACTATCGTTACAGGCATTTTGAAACGCATTGCTTTTAATGTCCTGGCGTATTCTTTTTCTCCACTGTTGGTACCGTACTTGTTCTGACTCACTCGAGATACACAACAAAAACTACTATTTCCTGGTATTAAGACGTCATTTTGTAGTTCCAATACAGCGATTAGATTGGTACCGCTATTCACGTAATGAGCGTGCTATAAAACATCACCTGATCGGAGCCTCGGCACCTCCCACAAACCCAGGAGAGTCCGAGGCACTGACAGAGAGGTGAGTGAGAAAATCATGCACAAGCGGTTACGTGTTTCGTACTTACTCGCTTCTATCTTGTGAGAGTTACCCTACCGAGAAAGTTACGCTGTACTCCATTTGAACTATACACTCACGTGTCACTGAGAGAATCATGTTCAAGCGGTTACTAGTTTCTCTTTACTTACTCGCTTTAAACTTGTGAGAGTTACTCCATCGAGAGAGTTACGCTGCACCCTATTTAAACTATACACCCACGTGTCACTGAGCTGTGGAATGTCCTAACAGAGAGAGTTTATCAACTCTTCTTTGTTTACCCATAATGCTTCCCGCTGTTGATCTCATTTATAGGCGAAACTAGAGTACAATAGCATGCATTATGCCAAAGCTGAGTCCCCTTTTTCCAAATAGGTGTTATCTTTTACCATAGTAGGTATTTACCGCCGATATAGAGGTTTGCAATTTGTCTTGTTCCCCGTCTTTGTCTCGTTTTTTTCTCCCCAAGAAGGGTATTCATAGTAGTTACCACATTCACTTGAGAAAGTGATTAAGTGTGAGGCAAGAAGATTTCAGTAACGTCTGGTTGACATAATTTAGCTAGGATAAGCAATAAAAATATTGTAAAGCACTCATGAAGAAATACATTGTACTCTTCAAGCCAGTATTGATCCACTTTTATATCTAAATTTCCTTTAGAGCGGGGTCTCCAATACCTGAGTTAGTGACCAGGTGAGGTGAGGTCCGTATCTCGAATGATGCAGGTGAGTGCACTGTTTTATTATTTAAATATCGGTGCGCTAAACCAAATTGTGATTAATATATAAAAATCGCCAAATTCTGCGATGTTCAGGTTTTTAAGGAACTTACTAGACCACATTCACAGCACAAAGAAAATTATATCTGTTCATGTATCTATTCATTACAGGAGTGAAGATTACCCTGGTCATTCAGAGATCTCATCACTCAAGGTTGTACTTTTTGACAATTTTTATTTACACGTTTTACGTTTTCCAAATTTCACTTTTTGCAGTAGCTAGTTTAGTTGTATAGGTCCTGAAGAAAGCCGGAAATAGTTCCATTTAGGCTGAAACTAGTCGACCCATTGTGAAGCAACCTATTTGTTTAAAGTTGCTTATACATACTTTTAATAGGATTGGCATTGAGATGGTGATTAAAGGCTGTTTCTCTCTCTCCCAACTCCTTTTTAAATCTCACTTTTTTGCACTGCACTAATATTTCCATCATACAAGAGATGATTTACTATTGCTGTATTACTCATGACCATATTGGTTAGTCTCTGTCTGCATGGTTTCCTTCTCTGACTTGACTTTGTTTTGTTCAGTTGCAATCTATTGCTACATGATTTCCCTCAAGGCTTTGAGGAGCAGTAGCTAAGATTGAAGGATTACCATATGATGACACTGGCCTCTCTTGGTAGTTGATGGAAATCCTATCAACATTATGTGAATTTATTTCCTTTCATTGTTAGTTCTCCTCCTTAGCGATTGTTACTGGTAGGATAGCTTATCTTGGTGCTACGTTTTTGGTTGGTTTGTCCCTTTTTGGCCTTCCTCTGCCAGACCACCAGTTCCCTTTGTATGCGTATTTTCTGAGTGCACAGGCGCATTATGCCTATTACTGGATATACCCCCCTAGATATATGCCGCAGGTGGCAGTAGAAGATTGGCTCGCAGACCCTATACCATTGAATGGCATGATACATGGCCCTACTCGTACCCGGGCGACACCACCCACCACGATTACTGGCACAGTTGATGCAAGGCAGCTGATAAACAAACTTGTCGCTTCGCCCTTCCTGTACTCCTCTAGGCTCCCACTATCTTATCATCCCAGTATATCGCTACTGCAAGAAAAAGGATTTCTTAATCTATATAAGCGCACTCATATTAGCACATGGGGAGATCTCTTTCATGAAGGATTATTCTGCTCCTTGGATCATGTCTTCCAGGGGGTACAGCGTACGCCTCTGGATGTGTTCTTATACGTTCGCCTGCGACAGGGGATGTGGTCGTTGATCCCGGACTTTCCAAAGGAACCTCCAAGTCTCACCCCATTACACCAATTGCTGGGATCCACGGACGGAAAACACCTGGTGTCGGGTTTATACCGTTGCATACGCACACAACAAGTGGAAGTCATTAGCTCGGCCCGTACACAGTGTGGGGAAGAATTGAGGCAAGAGATAACGGATGAACAATGGCGGTATTGTTGCATCCAAACCGGACAAATCTCTGCCAGTTGTAGGCTGCGGATTATCCATTATAAATTTCTGCAGCATCTCTATTACACGCCTGTCAAAAAATACAGGTTTAAACTAGCGGATAATGATAGGTGCGAGAGGTGCAGGAGGCCTGGGGCAGGTTTCTTGCGTCTGGTGTGGGAATGTCATGGGGTGCAGGAGTTTTGGGAGCGGGTCTTTGGAGCACTCGAGACAATGATAGACAGCATACTGGTGAGGGATCCCATGGTGGCGCTTTTGGGGTATGTAGCGCAGGTACCCAAATCATAACGGAAATTCCTTGCCATCCCATTACTATTGGCCAAACGTAGGGTAGCTTGCAGATGGGGAAGGGGTCGTGCCCCGAAATTTAAGGTTTGGCTAACGGACTTGATGTACTGTCCGGAGCAAACGACTACATATGCTGAGACACTCCCAATAACATCCAAACCAAAGGATATTTGGGGCCCATTGCAACGGTATCTTCTTTCACAAAACTCGGGTGAGACAGACTCCATTTCCCGTGATCCTGTGTGATTGCTTTGTGATAACTTATATTGGGTTTACTGTTGTCATCACGCATGTGCAAGGTTAATATTAGTTGTGCCTGGAAGGGGATGGACTGTGCCCATTGGGGGGTTTGCCTGCGATAATACTGCATAACGATAGTCATCTGCCTCTGGAACTCCAAATCTGTTATGGTAGCACCATCTATATTTCTCTATTACGGAATGAATGTATGCTGTACAAAATGCAACTATTCGATGTATTGCCTTTACGACGATGTATACGAGAGACCACTATGTAACAATTGATGCTTACTACATGTTTGATACGTTGTACTGTTATTATGTATGACAAAATCATAAATCATTTTTTTAAGTTTTTATGATGATGATGATGATGATAAAGCTTAATGCATATAGGTTTATTAAAAAAAAGTTGACGCTTCTTTGTGCCTTAACATGCGCTGTTACATTTTAATAATCATTTGCCATGTCGACCACTAAAACATTACTATTATTGCACATGTTAGAAGTACTGTGGTCACATAACTCCATATTGTACAAACGCACATTTACTAAACTGTGTTAGTAAAGAGTAGCCTCATTCTGAAGTTGGCCCAAGAAAGCGAGGATTGCAGAAGGTAGAAGAATCTGCTTTTTAGTGTTGTTTGTACCTCTTTGTCAAGGACTTCCCACATTCCTCCCCTTGAGAAGATCCTGGCACCTGCTCATTAGCATTTATCTTTCAGTTTCTACTTTATCACATGGACTCATACCTTTTCAATTGCATTGAAAGAAAATGTATACAAATGTCTGAAAAGCATATAGATTTTGGCATTACATGCTACAACTGATCAAGGGCAAAGTTCTGGTTTGCTGAAATGGCAATTGCCATGCACTATTTGGATTCCTTGCTGTATTTACGCATATGTGACTTTATAGCCTATCCTGCATGTTGTGTTTTCCTTTACACTTCTATACATAGGGGCCGATTATGAACTTGCTAGGAAAGCCCTCTGTATGACTCGGATCCGGAGGGCTTTCCTAGCGAATCGAGCTCCGGGATTCCGAGCGGACAATTCTGATGCATTCATACAGAGACGGACTTGTTTCGCTCAGACTCCCATTGAAGTCTATGGGAGCCTGTATACTGTACGCGTACATAGGCTCCCATAGCAAATAGGGGTGGGTGGGGAAAAGCCTGCACCCTGTGGTGGGCACCCCATGGTGCCCGCTACACTGTGCATGCATCATTTTGTATGATTGTATGATTAGCTCAGACTGTATATACATACAAATACCTAGACGCACTCTGAGGACTCAGAGTGCTTGCTGTTGAAAAAAGATATGATACTTGGTGAGGAAAATAAGCAACTACAGAGCTAACCATATCAATACTAATGAGAGATTTTTAATCTGCAGGGTATTCCCTGAGATGGGAACACCTTATTACAATATGTTGTTATGGTAGGAGATATTAAGATCTCCCAGAAACCATAACTATATCAATAAACTTTGAAGATAGGAACAAGTTAGACATTGCATTCGGCTGGATGCTACTTATGGGAACAAAGAGGCAACATCTAGGAACACATGTATTTTTTTTCTTGATGTTAGATTTGCAGATACCAACAACTCTCTGCACAAATACTTGTGAAAATGTTCTTTTTTATGTAGAACAGAATAGCAGTAATAGCAAGGGAGCTTGCGTAACTGTAAATATAGACAACACACTTTCCTAAATACTCAGCTATGAGATATGAGTATTTTTAGAAATAGGCATGCATATATTATTAAAAAGGTCAGATGTCATTCACTGTCTTTTATATTGCCAGACTGACATGTCGGCACATACCACGCAGACGGGGATTATACCAAATATAGTGTTGCAATCCAGTCTTGTTTGGAGTCGCTATACTGAGCACTTGCCCATAAATGAATAAGTTTGAGTATTACATCTATGTAGACTTAAGTTTTATGGCAAGTCCCTGAGGCCAATATTATGCATCACACCTTTATTGCTCCTCAAACACAGCAGCAACATCACTTAGAATTAGAATACAATAACACTCTAGAACGCAGAACAGGCAGCCATCTTCCTCTTTTGTTGCTGCTCAAGCACAAGATAAGTACAATCATATGTATTGTCTTAATATAATTTAATAGAATATTTAGTATAATTTGATGGTATGGGATAATTTATTTATAAAGGAATTTTAACTATTTATTGAATGTGTTTAAGGATTTACCTTTAATTTTTAATTAAAAAAAAAAAGGGGAAAAGGTGTTTATATGTATAAATTGGTCGTAAGAGAAAGATATTTTTAATGTGGGATAAAGATTAATTTGGAGCAGCTGTAATTCATTGTAGGGGCTGATAATGACGAATTTAGGGAAGATGTTTTGCCGTTTGAATGCGCACATTTTAAGAGTAGCGCGTGAGGTTTTACTTACTGGCCGGGAGACTGTGACCGGTATTTCAGTCTTGAGGAATAGAGCGCGAGTGCTTGCTTGCATCGATCGTGTGCATCTTTGAAGATGTATGGAGATAGAGCGCGTGGCAGTCGGCGCTCGAGCAGGTTGCATTTCACGCTCGGGCGCTTCGTGTTCTAGGCTGAAAGTGTTTGTTTGTGTCACGAGCGAACTAATGAAATGAATTGGAATTAATGAGCCGCCGTACTCATCCAACGTACGGTGGCCATTTTAGAAGATTGGGAAGAGTATAATTTAGTAGAGAAGGGTTCCTGGCGGCCATGTTTTGGGAAAAAGGAAATATATGAAAGGACTTGTCAGTTTCTGTCAGGATTTGATCGTCTTGATTTTGGTCAGGGTGTACGGTATTGAGTTGTAGTTTGCATTTAGAAAGGTATTATTTTTAGTAAGGTAAGATTTTGGTGAAATTGAAAGGAAAGAATTATAATATATTTTAAAAAGTGTTTGTTTGAAAGAATATATTTAATTAAAATGAAAAACATTGAGGCAAGTTTGGAGGAAAAGATGAAATCATATATGGAAATAATGTTTGGGTATTTGTCTGCATCAATTGATAAAAAAATTGAAAATACTTTTGAAAAAAGTATAAGCAAAGAAGAGAGTAGACAAAAGTCTTGTGAGGAGGAAAGTTTCTGGACTACCGAGGAGGTTGAGGTAGTGGCAGGAGTGTCTGGAGAAGGAATAAAAAAGAAAGAGAAAAGGAGGAATGTTTTGAAAGGAAAACACATGAAGGACAATGAACGTAAGGTTCAGAAAGGGATGGCTATAAAGGCCAAGGACAGCGCTATGAAGGCGCAAAAAAAAAACTTAGTGCGGTGGCATGTGACTCTAGTTCATCCTCTGGAGATGTAGAGTTGACATGTAGCTCAAGTCTGGAGGACTCAGATGTTGAGGAGGTCTCTATTAAGAAGAGGAAAATAGATGAGAAAGAAATTAAGTTGGAAGTTGGTGACTTTGTAGATCCTCAAGGAGAGGATATGTTTGACTCATTATTGAATCAACATCCATTGTCACCGCAATGGACTCCGGCTGAACATGTAGCCAGATATCTAAGATATTGGATAAGAAGGGATATCCCTAAAGATGTGAGAACAAGACTAAGGTCGGAGTGTCCAAGACCTTGTCTAAACAGTAAGGTGGCGTACACACCAGAATTAGATCAAAAAATGTTGGCATTCCTTAATAAAAGCGGTAAAGACCCAAGAAGAGGTCTAGACAAAGGATTGAAGGGTTGCCAAGACAGCTTATTGGACTTCTTGGGACCTCTAACAAAAAATGTTGATATGTGTGAAGAAGCACACAGTAACAATACTGGTGTGGATGTCGTAGAGATGCGCCAGTGGGTGCAAAGAGCTATATGTCTCCTTGGAAACTCCAATGCGGCATTGTGCATGGAGAGAAGGATGAGTATTCTTTTCAAAATCGATCCAAAACTTGCCGAACTGGCTAGTAAGGAATTAGGAGAACAGAGCGAAGGCCTTCTCTTTGGGGATGACTTCGTAAAGGATATGGCCAGATATGTTCGAACCTTTAACAGTTTGCAAAAAGTACAAAAAGATATAAGAAAGGTTTTTGGCACTACCGGGCGAACACTGGGTCGGTTCCCCGGCCGAGGTCAAGGATTTACCAGAAGCAATTTTGGGAGAGGAACTAGACCCTATGGCGAGAGATATGGAGGAGGATATGTTTTCACAAGATCTGATCAGGGAAGTTTCTTCCCGCAAAGGCAAAGAGGAAGAGCAAGGGGCTCGCGTGCGGAAAGGAGGCCTAGAGGAATTGCAGGTAAGAACGTTAACAGACCCTTCATTTATTCAAATAAAATTGGGCGGCAGACTAGCCCAGTTTGTTTCGAGATGGGAGGAAATTACTCAAGACCCGTGAGTGTTGGAAACAGTAACTGGTTACAGGATAGATTTTATCAGTATTCCAGTTCAGGAGAGAGTTTCAATGATTTTAAGGTTCACAAGAGAGATGGAATTATTAGTGACGAAAGAGGTGGAGGAGAAAGGTGCAATAGAGGCTGCAAGGGAGGTTCCCGGTTGTTTCATAAGCAATCTGTTCTTAGTGGAGAAGAAAGAAAAAGGAATGAGACCAGTAATAAATCTAAGGGAATTAAACGAATGGGTTGTTTACAATCACTTCAAGATGGAAGCGATACATATGCTGAGAGATCTATTGAGGAAAGGAGATTGGATGACGAGGTTAGATTTGAAGGATGCATATCTGACGATTCCTATGTGTCAGGAACAAAGGGACTATCAGCAATTCAGATGGAAGGGAAACAGATGGAGGTTCAAGAGTCTTCCATTCGGACTAACATCGCATCATTGGTGCTTTACAAAAGTGATGAGACCTGTGGTAGCTTGGTTGAGATCCAGGGGAATTCGTCTGATTGTTTATCTGGACGATATCCTGATTATGGCAGAGGAGGAAATTTTAGCAAAGGAACAGACAGATTTTGCGGTGAAAGTTATAGAGGATCTAGGATTTGTGGTGAGCAAGGAGAAGTCTTGTGTAGAACCAAAGCAGGAAATGAAATGTTTAGGTTTTCAGATATTGACATTGGAATGTGTATTGAAATTGCCAATGGAGAAAGTCAAGAAGATCAGGAAGGAGGTGAAAAGAGTCAGGAGTGCAGAGTGGATCACGCTGAGGCAATTGGCTCATTTGCTGGGTCTTCTTTCATCATCGATTCAGGTGATTTTCCCGGCACCTCTTCATTATCAAGCTTTACAGAGACTGAGGCTTTTCATTTAAGGAAGGACACAAGATATTCACAGAAAGTGAGAATGAATCAGGAAACTCTGGAGGAGTTAGATTGGTGGATGATGAGTTTAGAGGCATGGAATGGAAGGGCGATTTTGGGGGAAATGCCAGAGATGGAGATAGAGTCGGATGCGAGTATGCACGGATGGGGTGCAAGGTGTTGAACGGTTGCAACAGGGGGGCAATGGTCGAAAGAAGAGGGACAGATGCACATAAATTGTTTGGAGCTCCTGGCAGGGTTGTTTGCGATAAAGAGTTTTGTGAGGGATCAAGTGAAGTGTTGTGTAGTTTTGAAAATGGACAATTTATCAGCAGTTTGATTTGTGAACAAGATGGGAGGTGCTCGGTCAAGGGGATTGGCGGAGCTGGCCAAGGAATTTTGGAAGTTTTGCTTGGAAAGGGAGATAAGGGTTCAAGCTCAGTATATACCGGGGTTGAGCAATGTAGAAGCGGATTGGTATTCAAGATACCTCAGGGATGAGAGCAATTGGAGATTGAACAGAGAAGTTTTTCTGAGTCTGGAGAGGATGTGGGGACCATTGAAGGTGGATCTTTTTGCAGAGAGACTGAACACTCAGTTGAAGGATTTTTACAGTTGGAGACCGGACCCAGAGGCGATGGGAATAGACGCATTCCTACAGATGTGGAAGGAGGGGAGGAATTATGCTTTCCTTCCGTTCTCAATGATCCAAAGAGTCTTGAACAAGGTCAGAAGGGAGCAAGCGGAGTTAGTTCTGATAACCCCATTTTGGAAAGCTCAGGTGTGGTTTCCAGATGTAATGAATCTTCTAGTGGAGGATCCAGTCATTTTGCCGAATTTCAGGGAAATTCTGCTGGATGTTCAAGGGAACGTTCACGATCTAGTGGTGTCAGGTCAGTTAAGGCTAATAGCTTGGTTGATTTCATGAGAGTATGGCAAATGCATGGATTATCAAAGAAAGCTGAGGAACTCGTGTCTAAATCTTGGTCAAGAGGAACATTTTGGATCAGCATGGAGAAAATGGAATGATTGGTGTTTTGAGAGGGGTTTGGATCCCATATCAGCACCTGTGGTAGAAGTCGCAAATTATTTGTCAGAACAATTTGATGGGGGTTTGGCGTATAGTACTGTTAATTCTTGTAGGTCAGCGATTTCTGGGGGACATGCCTTAGTTGATGGGATTCCAGTTGGTCAACATGCTTTGATTAAAAGATTAGTGAAAAGTGTACGTGTCGTGCTTCCTCCAAGAGCGAAATATAGTTCGCTCTGGGATGTTTCTATGGTCTTGAGAGAATTGGAAAGTTGGGGAGCGAATTCAAATTTAGATCTAAAACTGTTATCTTGGAAATTAGCTATGCTTTTGTGTCTAGTTTCTTTTAGGAGGGTTTCAGATATAAGAGCTATAGAGGTTAATTCAAGGTTTTTTCAGCCAGAAGGGGTATGTTTTGAAATAAGGAGAAGGACAAAGACTATGTCTAGGACAATTTTTTACCCAATTTTTGAGGGTAATAATGTTTTATGTGTGGTTTGTTGCCTGAAAGAGTATGAGAAAAGGACTTTAGGTTTGAGAATGGACAATTGCACACAGTTGTTCATTTCTTATGTGAAACCATATAAAGCTGCTTCAGCACCCACCTTAGCGAGATGGATAAAGGGTGTAATGATTAAGGCAGGTGTTGATGTTAGTGTCTTTGAGGAACATTCAGTAAGAGGAGCAATGGCTAGTAAAGCTTTCATGAAAGGTTTTAGTTTGAATGGGATTATGAAAGCTGTAGATTGGTCTAATGATAATACTTTTAAAAGGTTTTACTTTAAACCTGTGGAAAATGTGTTGGAAAGAGTTTTGGGTGAACTTTGAACATGCATAATATTGGCCTCCGGGCCTTGCCATAAAATGCAGATTTTCCACAGTTTTAATGTATAGAAAATCATGATTTTATTAAAGGCACGGAGGCTTATATTATCCCTCCGCTGTACCCGCCCATTTATTATTTATTTATTTGTTTTGTTTTATAGGTTAAAAGGAAGAAGAGAATTGGAGATATATGAAGAAGGAAGCATTTTGAAGACGTTCTAGAGTGTTATTGTATTCTAATTCTAAGTGATGTTGCTGCTGTGTTTGAGGAGCAATAAAGGTGTGATGCATAATATTAGCCTCCGTGCCTTTAATAAAATCATGATTTTCTATACATTAAAACTGTGGAAAATCTGCATTAAACCAAATAGTCTGGATACTAGGCAGAATCTTTTTATACAAGAACTCCGTTCCAAGATGGCGCCTGCAAAAGCACCTTATTGTTTGTTTGTTTATGAGCCCATATGATGATAGCACACTACAACATAGAATCAATAGCGGGTGTTTTAAAAAAAAATTAATTTGAAGAAATTTACTTGCACACACCCGCGTTCTTTAGATACAATATATGGGTTTAATTATATCCCGGTTCTGTATGGGTTGGCGTATAAAGAGCATAGAACTACAATATGACGCAAGTAGACGGAACGGATTCACGCTAGTCACGGACACATAGCCACGTGATGTAGCGCAGCGGCTAATGGCGCCCCGAACCATGATATAAGGTGGCAGCCTACTAGGACGGATTATCCCTATTCAAAGGAATATCGGAAGTGAAGGCGATAAGACGTCCGTTAGAGAGGTGAGTACGACGCAGATTGAGGCGCGATGTTAGCAGAGCTTGTGTGACAACCTGACAGGCTAGATTTGTCCGAGGCGAGTGCAAAATTATTTTTTTCCCCCAGATAGCGTAGCCTGACGATTAGATGACAGCCAAGATAATAGTTCATTTTGAACTTACTAAATCATCACTCAATTACCGTTTTGGATCCCCGTAAGTTCAAGCCCCAATAAGCGTAAGCACTGTTATCTTGCTTGGTGGCCCATAGAACAAAGGCGTATTGAGGGATGACCGAACATATGAAAAATTCGCTCTGAATAGGGCTAACTAGAAATGTGCATGTACGTAATGACTACACGCACAGAACAAGCGGGGTGACTTAGTGCAATAGACCTGATAACAAACACTGTATGTGACTGCTGGGTTTTTTAAACAGGCAAAGAAAGATAATCCTCTCCGTAATTGCAAACTTCTGTGACAGAAAAGATTCACAAAGAAGTCTCTGCAATTGAAATACTAAACCAGCACAAGGCCACACAGAAAGAAAGAGCTGGTAAGTATAATTGGTCCGTGTTGTCTTAAAGTCCCCATATCCCAAAAAGAACTCTCCAGTGTTAAAGTAACATCGTTTTTGGTTTAGTGGGCTCATGAGACATTTTTGTTTTTAGGAACCTTTGGGAGCAAACATATGGGATAACAGGTATAATGTCTTGTAGCTTCTTTTATGTGGATTGTGATTCAAAATTACAAGCTAATAAAGTTGGCTTCTCTCGATAATATTTACAGAGAAGCAAAGGCTTTCAGCATACAGCGACAGTGGCCACATAGAAGATACATATACCCTGCCTGTACAGACCTGGTTGAAGTGTTTTTCTAAGTTCCTTACCAGGTATGAGAGTTTAATACATTTGGTTACAAGTATTAGAGGTGAAACACGCAGAGCTACAGATCTAGAGCCCGTATATCGCTCTCTATGAGAATTGACTGGGAGACTATTTTGTAGCAAAGTAAGCCACAATACCACTAGAATAGAGGAATTGTTGGCAAACAACGTTTTGATTCCAAATGTCAAGTCCAACGCATTGAGCTCCTAACTTCAAAAAATATACCATAGCTCAGGCCTAGGTGCAGGATGATAGAAGAAATACCTGCAGGCAGTGCATACACTGAAGTAAATGTTGCATTGTGTAGTAGCAGCAGCACAGTATCTATTAATTCCTTTTCACACCCTTTTTACAAAGTCACTTCGCTGTTTCTCGCTGTCTCTTACTAAGGTGGTGTTTTTTTATGACACACAACAAACGAGCATTTATCTGTTTCCTAAGATATTGTAAGAGGAGTAATGTAGTCAAAAACTCCTTGGGGCTAATATAGCAATATGAGTAAAAGTAATGTGGAACTTGGAATAAAGAAATAAGAATAACAAAATGGACAAGTTAGTTAATATCTGTTTTGTTTGTTTTTTGTCTCTTCACTATCTGTTGTAATCCACCATGGTACGCCTACCCCCTGCCCTCTTTACCCTTGGTACGTGCCAGGCAAGAATGCATGAACATTCCACAGCTGACTCCAGCTGACTGGAACCTGTGATGGTGGTAAGATGAAATAAAGAACACTCTGGTCTAGGTGTACGTCTTCTTCGCAACACTGGCGATGAGCAACAGTGTGGGGACGGTTCACCATCACCCCCAATACGTACTCCAGTTACAGCCTGTACTTCATTAATTTTACTGAATGAAGTAGTAAGTCATCCTACCTGACGGCGTTTGTTGGTTGTGATCCTGCTTCTCGCTGCTTTATCTTCGCTGGGAAGGCTTTTGATGGAGGTTTCCAGCCCACACGTGACCCTCCGGTGAGGAACTGAGGCACTCGAGGTGAGATTTTCGTGGGACTCCCCCCTAAAACAGGCGAAGCTAGCGCTATCGTAGAGCTGTTAAGGTCTTTAAGTAGAGGCAGGTAGTCCATGGGGAGTTATTGATGATCCTGTCGCAAGTGCTGAGTGCCGTCAGTGTGGCGTTATTGACAAGCCTCTCACGAGTGCTGAGGCCGGAGTTAGAAGGAGGGGACCCGGACCCACAGCTGACGGAGTGTCTGGACATCGTGATATCCTTGGCGATTTTCTGCTGTGGGAAATAGGCGCTTGCAGCAAGGAAGCATTGCAGCGCGAGGAGGCACTTCGCCTGGAGGGTATTGCCAAGCCCTGTTTCAAAAGGCAGCACCGCAAGCTTTCCCAACCGGTCTCCTGTGGGGAAGTTCGCCTTTTGAGGAGGCGCATGCAAAAGCGGAAGCCGGTTCTTGCCCTCCTCCTGTAGAAGTTTCTAGACGAGGTGGAGGCGCAGCATTTTCATCGCTGTGGGAGGGAATTCAAGAGGTCGGTTCAACACGGGTCCTGCCGCTGAAGCCAGGTCCCTCACAGAGCGAGCCCCGGCGCTTCATTTTCCCTCAGATAAGCAGCCTTCCGCATTAGGGTGTCATCGTCAACCGCGGTGAGACGCATTAAGGGGCGGTCTCTAGGGAAGAGATCAGGCGGGTTAACCCTTTCCTCACCGCCAATCCTACAAGCCTGTTCCAATTCTTTGGCTGACAGGCACAGCATAAACATTATTGGTGGATTTTTCTTCGTGTGAGCATATGCTCAGAATGTGAAGGCGGGTTTAGCCGTATCCACAGTTGGTGCCCTCACGCTTGTTACTTCAGTACACGCTGACAAGCACAGCTGACACGATTCCATAAGCTACCCTCACGCTTGTCACCTCTACACGCTGACAAGCACAGCTGACACGATTCCATAAACTATTGGGAACCTATTTACGTGTTCCATCTTTACCTTATCCCCTCCCACCCTGCATCAATATCGGGTGGTCTAGCTCCCACACGCGGATAGGCACTGCAGGACTTTCAGGCTTATCGACTTAGACCTATCATTTTAAACCTACTTACAGCTGTTATCTTCTACAAGCCTTACATCCTGCAAGCCCACCCTGATCATAATGGCCAGTACAAACATGTCACAACCACTCCCATTCCTCAATGAAGTTGGAGAGCCACAGTTACCATGGAAGCAATGGTTTGGGCTGCTGGAGTCCTATCTTATAGCTATTGGAGGGAAAAAATTCTCTGCCCTCAGGAAATTACTTACCCTGCTCCACAACCTAGGGATTGAAGGGCGGAAGACATATGGCAATATTTCAGCAGAAGAAGGTGAGGAAAGCGATGACTATGAGAATGTGTACCTAGCGGCAGTCAATAGACTTGAAAAACATTTTGGTAAAACGATTAACGTGGTGTTGGAAAGGCATAGGTTCTTTTCAAGGGTACAGGGGAAGAATGAGAAGGTCAAAACGTACATTGCGGCCCTTAAAGGCCTGGTTTACACGTGTGAATTTGATGCATTGCAAGATTCCATCATCAAAGATCAGTTGGTAAGGTGCACCAACAACACTAAGATACAAGAAAGGTTATTAGTTGCTAACCCTGACCTGAGACAAGCTATAGACATAGCGGCTGGGACTGAGCACACAGCGGATTGTATGGTTGCAATGAAAGGGGAAGGAGACAAAAATGCAGAAGTAAATGCTATAAGCAAACAAGAGGTCACTAAGGAGAGCAGGAACAAAGGTCCCAGTGGTCTTCCTACAGGCAACAAACTCAAATGTTATAGATGTGGTAACCCTACACATTTAGCAAATTTTACAGGGTGTCAAGCCAGATTGGTTACCTGTCATAAGTGCGGAAGGAGGGGTCATTTGGCCAGGATGTGTAAGAATCACCAAACCATATCTGTTTTGGCCATAGAACAAGATCCTCCCCAAGAAAATAAACTAGTGTTCCAACAAAAAAATGGCGAGAAGACGAATGACTTTCCATCTTGCACCTTGGATAAAAGAGAGGTGACGGTCTTCGACGATTCTTGTTCACCCTAAACATTAGTGGAAGCGGAGGCATTCACTAAGTTGTTTCCCTCATGGCAACAGGGCGCACAGCCCCCTGACATACATCCAGGGGGTTACAATGGGGCCCCATACCCTTGATAGGCATGAAAACCATGAACATAGGGTTCAAATGGAGGAGTACGGTGGGCAAAATTTACATCACACAGAAGGAATCCAACTTGTTGGGTTGGAAACACCAGAAGGAACTGGGCATCAAATTAGACCCCAATAGCCCTGACCAAGTCCTTCTAGTTGACCCGTCTCTGGGGGGGGACAGAGGTCTGCAACGACTTTCCTGAGGTCTTTACGGACAAACTAGGCCTACTAAGAAACTATCAGCATTCTATTAAGCTCAAAGTAAATGCTAGACCAGTGGCCCACAAGGTTAGGCCCGTACCTCAGATGATGCAAACACCCCTCAGAGTAGAACTAGATAAACTCCTGTCACAAAAGGTCATTGAGCCCATAGAAAGCTCGCAGTGATTGGCCCCCATTGTCCTTACGACTAAGGTGTCCAGCAAAGAGATCAGGTTATGTGTGGACCTGAGGGATCTTAACAGTAACATATGGGTGGATAGGCATCCCTTGCCACGCATTCACGAAGTCCTCACCTTAATCAAAGACGCGAGCTGTTTCAGCGTGTTAGACCTCTCATCCGCCTACCACCAAGTGGAACTACACCCAGACTCCCGCCACTTAACCTCCTTCATAACCCCGCTGGGAGCATTCCAGTACAAGCGCATGCCCTTTGGGTTGGCCTCAGCAGCCGCTGCCTTCCAAAGGATCATGCAACACGTACTAAAGGACATTCAGTGTACCATGTGCTTCCAGGACGACATCCTCATTTATGGAAAAAACCTGGAAGAACATAATACCATTTTGAGAGAGGTACTTGCCAAACTGGAGGCGGCGGGCTTGACCTTAAAGAGGGACAAGTGTCGCATTGGGGTAGGTTCTGTCGAGTACCTAGGCCATACCATTTCCCAAGATGGAATCAAACCTAAGGTTGACCTAGTAGAAGCTGCTCCGGGTTGTGTTGAAGACTTGAAGTCATTCTTGGGGTTATCTGAATACTACGCTAAGTTTGTCAGAAATTACGCAAGCATTGTGGAACCCTTGAGGGCTTTACTCAAAGCAAGGACCCCTTTTGTATGGAGAAAAGAATGCCAAGCGGCGTTCTTCACAGTGAAGGAGAGCATTGCCTCAGCCCCGTCGTTGGGCAGATTTGACCCCACCAAGCCTACGGTCCTGTACACGGACACGAGTAATAAAGGGTTGGGTGCCAGTCTCACCCAGATGGTTAACGACCAGGAACAAGTGGTGACGTTCGCTTCTCGGGCCCTTAAAGGAGCAGAAGCTAAGTACTCCGTTGTTGAAAAAGAGGTGCTGGCATGTGCTTGGGCCATCAAACACTTCCGCTTCTTTCTGTGGGGCATTCCCTTCACTGTGAAAACCAACCACAAACCCCTCATGTATGCGTTCACTACCAAAGGGTCTGGGAAGACCACACCCAGGATAGCAAGATGGATCTTGGGGCTGGAAGGGTACAACTACAATGTTAAGTATATGCCAGGTTCAAAAAATGTGGAGGCGGATTTCTTATCTCGCTCACCCATAGATGTTGATGACTGTTCATCTCATGTTGAAACTGGTGATGTAATTTTGAAGTTATCTTGTCTTAAAAAAGAAGAATGGGAAGAGTGTGTACGAAATGATGATGAAATAAAGATCCTTAAAGACTTTATCGTCAAAGGGTGGCCAAATGATAAAAGCAAAGTCGCCGCTTCATTGAGCGGGTTCTGGGATGTAAAACTGGAACTAAACATCCAAGAGGGGACGGTTTGCAGGGGAGAGAAAGTTGTTCCACCCGTAGCACTTAGACAGAAAATTGTGGACCTAGCCCATATTGGTCACCTGGGGCGCAGTCTTCCAAAAAATAAAATAAGACTTGACTACTGGTGGCCAGGGATGGATAACATGGCGGAGAGAACTGTGAGGGACTGTCTCGCATGTAGCCGTTCAGACAAAATACAACAGACGAGGAAACCTCCCCGGTCACTGTGCCAGATAAACCATGGTCCAAATTAGCACTAGACATTATTGGTCCCCTCAACCTTTAAGTCCTTGAAGGAACGTTTCTTAATAGTCATGGTGAACTACCACACCTGGTGGATCGTATACAAGTGCGTGCACCAGATCGACACAAAAGTAATGATAACATTCCTGAGAGATGTTTTCTTTGAGGAGGGGATCCCAGATACCTTGATAACCGATAATGGGGTACAGTTTACCTCGGAGGACATGTCTGAATTTCTCTCTGAAATGGGTATCACCGACCACAAGACGGCCCTATATTGTCCCCGGGCCAACGGGTTGGTAGAACGCATAGATCGCATGATAAAAGAATGCTTACAGCGTGCTGAGATATTAGGCATTTCGGCAGAGGACACCTTGCAAGACACTCTTTTGGCCTATCGTACAACCCCAAACCTGGTCACAGGAGTGTCCACCTTCCGTTCACTTAAGGGTAGGGTTCCCAAAACCAGACTCTCACCTCCCCTAAGAAGACAAAACACCTATGATGTGAACGGTGACGAGATTAGGGAACGTGTTAACAGTCATCAAGCCAAGTACAAGATCAGATATGACGCAACTAAACACGTAAAGTCTCACACGGTCAAGGAAGGGGATTTGGTCCGTATAGATCTTCCTAAACAACGTAGGAGGGAGGCCACAAGATTCTCAGAACCCATGAAAGTAGCCAAAGCGGGAAGAAATGTAGTTACTCTAACAAATGGGCAAACTTGGAGTATGGACAGAATTGTCCCTCGCAGGGATGCGCCTACCCCCCTAGTCAACGTTCCCATGGGGAGTAATGCCAATGTAACTCATAGGAGATCATTAACACCTACGTCTGCGCCTAGATGGGCAAGAGATTATTGTTTCCCATAGTTTTTCTATTGTTGGTACCGCAATGTAAATATACTGCAGTGCCTCGTGACTTCTGCATGTATCTCTGTTGCATCCTTAAAGTAGCCTTGTTTTCACTTGGTACCCCTTTTCTTTTCCCCTTTTCCTTTCCCTATGTAAGGAGCTGTGTTGTAATTCACCATGGTACGCCCCGCCCCCCCTGCCCTCTTTACCCTTGGTATGTGCCAGGCAAGAATGCATGAATATTCCACTGCTGACTCCAGCTGACTGGAACCTGTGATGGTGTTAAGATGAAATAAAGAAGACTCTTCTGATTACTACGTGTACGTCTTCTTCGTAACACTATTCTTTTCAGATGTAGATCCCCCCCTATTTTTTCTACCCATCTCAAATAATTATATACAAATTGTAAGGTCCTGATTAAGACGGAGACCACTGAAACGTACGTCTGCCAGAGAGTGTGACTCCCCAGACTCCAGCACAGCACAAAGGGGTGGATGTTGCCACCCCACTGTTAATCTATCTGTGCATGCAGTGTTGGTCTGGGGGGTAGTGTGATAGTATGATTGTGATATGGTTGTGGAGTATCTGAAGGAGGTATGAGTGTAGGGGATTGTTGTTGTTTTTTTGCTTTCACATAATTATGTACAGTTACAGCTTGTAGATTTTGAAATATAAATATTAAATTGTGTTGTGATTGTTGTACAAAATGAAATGTTTGCTTAAGTCAATTGTCAAATTTTGATAAATGTTTTTCTACTATATTTATACACAAAAAAAATAAAGTATTAAAAAAAATTCTCAAATAAAACATGAAATAATAACTACTAAAGCTGATGTGTGGAGAGTAATACTTGAATATGCCCCAGGTTTAGAGCTTTTATAAGCCAGTGGAAAAGTAAAAGAGGTCGAGTGGGAGTTTGCTATTGCAACTATACCCATTTTGTTAATTGTTTCCCCCTTCTCCCAGATCTATTACATAGGGGGTTGCCTTTCCTATATTACTGGGGTGAATGTATGACATTGTTCTACATTCTGTCCATCAATTTTTCTTTTTGCATTTGTAACACCGAGTGGGACGGGTATGCCCAGAAGTGGGTCCTTTGCTCTCTATGCCACTGGAGACAAGCTATCCTGGCTGATGAGGGCTGTAACCCTGAAAACGGTCCTAGGATGCTTATTTTCAGTCCAGGGAGGACCTGGCCTGGCAGTTCGAGCTGTGCTGTTCCCATTGCGTGCTGGGTCAAGACTGATTTGCATATGGCTGGGTTCAAACTGGAATGGCATGGGGAACAAAAACGTGATGGATTTAGATCCAGATCTCTGTACTGTACTGGGGTGAATGTATGATATTGTTGTGCATTCTGTCCATCCATTGTTCTTTTTGCATTTGGAGAATTGAAGGGGCAGATTTGCTCAGTTTTTATTCAGGACAGTAACCAAAGCTGATTGTTATTCCTGACTTAAGAAGGCATAATTTGTTGATGTAAATCTCTTCATAAAAAAGCTTGTAGATCGTGTTTAGCTTCAAAATCCATTGGTGGATGCCTGGAAACATTCATGTACCACACATGACACACCTCCTTGATGTATAGAAATGCATATTACTACTTTATGTTACTTTAGGGCTACTGTCCAATGCAATTCAGAATTTGTGATAGAGAGTAAACCCCAGAACAACACTTCACAACAGGTTTATGTCATGTTTGTGATGCATGCCAGTCACTAACTGTTACTGAATCCGCCCCATAAACTCAGGATTTTAAATGTAACTTCGATGGAGGTATAATACCGATAAAATTGTCTTAACACCCAAATGAACTCTTTTTTTTATCAACCCCAGAATAATGAAAGATAGAGGAAAAAACAAAACTGTTCAAAGCTTATGCCTTTCAATTTGCATGCAGCGCTTTGATGTCAGTTCATAGCACAATGTGATATATTAGCAGGACGGTAACATATGAACTTCAAGTACCAAAAGGATCTATGTGATAAACCAAGCAACCCACTGAGTTACGTACATTAAATCCAAATCTGTGCTTTGCAGTGGAAATATTAACTCTCTATGCTACTTTGTCATAAGTCAAAACCTTGACTACAGAAATCAAAGATTTCTCAATCAAGTGTATTAAACAACAGGACTTATGCTATTGTAATTGTCCCCTGAAAAAAGGCAGCTACAGAAAGATCTCTGCAGGCTGCT